>NC_073236.2:134621153-135231923 GCF_029281585.2 Gorilla gorilla gorilla | reverse complement strand
CCCGAATGGAATTAGGAATGCACTGGGAATCACAGCTACTTTGTTTTGTTCCTGATCTTGGAGGCAACTAGTTATGTGACGTTAGGTAAATATTACCAAATACGTTGGCAATTCATTTCCTTTGTTTCTAACATAGCAAATCCACTAGCTACCTCACTGAACTATTGCAGGGATGAAATAAGATGATAAAAGACATCTGCTTACTCACTGCCTACTTCAGTATCAATTGCTGTATCAGGGTTCTTTGATACAGATAACAGATTCCTGGTCACAAGTCAGAAATCACAAATTTTTAAAGACAGGTAGTGCTTCACAGAATCCGGAAAGAATAATAAAAAGACTGACTCACAAAAAAAGTGCCCAGGAAGAAGGACCTCTGGTATCTAAATAGCTGGAATTACTTGCTTGTGCATCAAAACACAGTCATGGGAATGAATAATTTATATATTTTTTCTTTTTTTCATCATTTTTTTCCATAATTCAAAATTGCAGAAGGAGCAATCTGACATATTTTGTATGAGGTACATTTTCTTTTCAAGTGCGTAGAAGATGCCTTATGTAAGAGATTTCCCCAAAACTGAACAAATGAGAGAAGTTATTTCTAAAGAAAAGTAAGGCTTACTACTAAAAGAAAAGCTCCGTGGTACGTGGTGGTAAACTGTAGATGTGGACTGCCACTCTTACCCTTCGTTGGTCAAACCCACCTGACTCTCAGCTTACTCCTTTGTAGCATGTATCTGCAGAATAAGCAGCCCCATCATGCCTGCTTGAACGTGGACGGTACACTTTTAGGACTCAATTCCTCAACCCTTTTAGCTTCCCTTGAAGCAGATACACAGTTAACAAATATTAAGGTAATCATTTAATATTTTTTATGCACTGTCACTCTGAATAGGGGAATGTTCAGATAAAACATAGTTTCATTCACTCATCTCTTTCCTACAAGGAGGATGTTGGAGTTAAGATGTACCTAGATATTACGCTTCAAACTGAAAGTATTTTCAGAATTCTAGAATTTCCCTGTCTGTCATCAGAAATGGAAATTTGAAAAGCTGTTAGCTTTAGTCTGTGAAAAGTTTGAGGAAATAAAGTTAAGAAAGATGCTTAAGACAGGAAATGTCAATCTCACATCTCTAGTGTCAGGAAGAAAATATTTCAAGGTTGAATTTGAAACCTATCTGAATGGAAGAAATAAGGGCATGGGTTCTTCTTACAGAGTAACCTCTGTAATGAAGCTCTAAAGGAAGTAATAACTCAAAAGGCGATTTTAAATTCTAAGTGTGACTATCTGAAGAGAATTGATAAGATACAAGTAAAACAAGCTTAAAAATAAATATATTATGTGGAATAATATCTGATTGCATTTTGTAGATTGAAGAAAATGATGGTTCAGTGTAAATATTATTATAATTATTGTGTATTGAACAAAAGATAAGTTTAAGTCCTAATCCCTGGGATCTGTGAATGTAACATTATTTGAAAATAAGGTATGTGCAGACACTAAATTTAAAATAAATAAAGAAATAAAAAACTAGTCAAGTTAAAAGGAGGTCACACTGGATTAGGGCATTCTCTGAACTCAATGACTGGTGTCCATATAAGGAGAGAGAGATTTGAACACACGGAGAAAGCACACAGGAGAAAGTTTTGTGAAGACAGAGGCAGAAATTGGAGCCATGATGCCACAAACCAAAGAATGCCGGAGACTGTAGGCAAAAAACAGACACCAGAAAAGGCAAGGCAGGGTTCCTTCCTAGGTCCTTTTCATGGGTGTGGCCCTTATTCTTTCATTACGATGAGTTATAAACAAAGAGCTTTCTTACTTTTTTGAAGTTCTGAAGAGGAAACAATTTTGAAACCCAGAAGAGAACTGCAGTTTGCTGTGCTTTAGGTTTAGTTTGAAGGTAATTTCATTTTTCATTTTCTTGGACTTTTAAGAACTTGTTAAGTGTTCTCTTCTTATATAAACAGCAAGTTTAAATAATAATTTATTGTTTGATTTTTCTGAAGCTTGTAAGTTTTTATTTTAAAAATTAAGTAATATAGAACATAACAAATATAAAAAATGTCATGGAAAATTCCCCAGAAATGACACAATTATATTACTATCTTTGCAGCTATTTCTCTAGGTAGATAAAAAGAGTAAAGGTTATGATAATATAGAACAAAAAAATAAATTTAAAATGATGTGATCATACTGTATAGTCTGGATTAAAAAAACACTTAAAATGTCACATTAACAGAAGAAAAATAAAACAGCTAGAAACAGAAGTTATTGATAAAATTCCTAGGCATAGTCATAGTCACAGATAACTTTTCATTGGTTGTTATAATTTAATATTTTGATTTCTCAAGTTTTATGATACTTAACTCATGATTTTACAGCTATTACTATTAGTCTTAAAGAGTAGAGTTAATTGCATTCAGTACTTATCTTCTTTTACTTTTTTATTTCTTATTCTAATTCATCTCACTGAGAGTTATAGTTCATTGGCAAGGTTTTTCAAGAAGGATTCACAGGACAACATTTATGGAGTTTTTGTGTGGATATTTTTCTACTGTCTTTTAATATATTGTATGTTGTATTGTTGCAGATGCACTTTTACTGTGATGTCTACATACGTATTTTGGAAAGCTGGCTTTTGTCATCAAATAATTTTTCAAAGAAAGGTTCATTCAAGCTATATTCCCAAATTCTTTCCTGTTCAAATGTTTTTATTGCCTTTATATTGGAGGAAAACATGATTGGATATTATGTTTGAGATTCATTTTCTTTTTAATCAATCTGTCAATTTTTGGGGGAGGATCTAGAATGTCAAGAGTAAGACTGGACTGTCCCCCCACCCACCGTTTGAAAGTGACTTGCTTTGCTTTCTAAATTTCTTCTTTTCACACTCCTTCTCTCTTTCCTCGCTTTTCTTCTATTGCTTCTCTTTCTCTGCCTCCTTTTCTCTCTTAACGTTCCGTAGCCTATCTATAAATACTACTCTATGCTTATCCTCAGATTCAGGAATAACTGTGCAAATGTTCAAGAGGTTGTACTCTTTCCTATAAAATGACTTTTTAAGAATGGTTTGGTGGGGGGGAGGTATCTAGAAATTACACGGAGTCATGCCACAAATGTTTTCTTTCTTTGTCACAATTTTTCAGAGGTTGTTGACTTTCCTCTGCTTTCATTTGTATTATTTCATCAAACATTATTCTGGATGTTTTTGTGAGGGTGTTTCTGGAGGAGGTTAACATTTAAGTCCATGAACTTTGGGTAAAGTAGATTGCCTTGCCTAATATTGGATAAGTCTCATCCAGTGGACTGAAAGCATGAATAACACAAACAAATGACCTCCCCCAAGCAAGAAGGACTTTTCCAGTGGAGGGTCTTTGGACTTAAACTGCAGCATTGACTCTTCCCTGGATCTCCAGCCTGATAGCCCACTGTGCAGATTTTGGACTTAACCTCCATAATCACATAAGCCAATGCCTCAAAACCTTTATATCTGTATTTATATTTATATCTGTGTCAACATACACACACACACACACACACATCCTAATGGTTCTGGTTTACTGAAGAACCCTGACTAATACAGAATGCCTTAATTACTTAAAAAAAAATTCATAAATGAACACAGAATTAGGGCAAACACAATTTTGGGGGGGAATGAGTGTGTATGTGCGGGGAAAAGAAAAACATAAAAATGAAACAAATCCTTGGCCAAGAAAAAAAAATCATCTTCCCTTTGTTAAAAGAAGAATGCTAGGAATTAAAATTCAAGCTGTTTGTGTTCTTCTGATTTCATGTGTTTTGATACCACTTATTATTTAGCCGTAGGTTTTGACAATCCTTCTCCCACAGCATGATTAGACGTCTCAACTTAAACACCTAAGCTAGTTACTAGCCAAACGGAATCTAGTTGTCAATTTTGTAACAGTCCTGCTCCATAATGAAAAATATAAAAAACAGGTTTCATTTCTTAAGGCTACTTGGCAGCTTGCCTGAAAAAGACACTTTTAATATTTTCTTAGCCAAATCTTTGTACATTGCCAATCCAGATCACATATTGTATGGGTCATTCACCTTCACTCCTTCATAAAAATACCATCTTGTCAGAATATCATGTTCATAAGTCCTGACCTTCAAGCTAAAATTCAAAGTCAGTAGCAAAAGTTGGCTTTTGTTTTATTTGTCTGTTGAAAATTTTTATAGAGGACAAATGACCTCAGTTGCAGTATATTCTGCACTCACTGAGCCCTGTACACTCAATCATAAATGAGAAGATTTTGATACATTCCAGAATGATGAGCACTAAGAGTCTAAGTCACTTATGTGCTTTTTGGATGTAATAAAGTCCTGCTTCTGATTCTGTTTTTCATCATTATTATTGGAAGATTACTTTCTTACTGTAAGACAGATATTATGAAAATAAAATTATTATTTGACTATATACAATTCATCATAGATTTTCCTGGCTTTAAATGATGTAAATTTATTTAGTTACCATAATAATTTAAGAATTATTGGTCAGTTAATAACAATATTTTAAAAGTTATTATATTCAGTATATAAAGTAAAATGGTAGAATCCACATTATAGTGTATGAGTATTTGTGTATAAATTAGGATATTGTAGGTTAGTTGACTCTCATTTAGCAAAATGTCACATCCCTATATAAAGAAATGTAAATAAAGACTATTTTTATTGCATCAAAAAACTGCATAACATTAACTTTTATGCAGACAATTTACTTTCTGGCCTAGAGAGCAATGTGAGACATTTTTACTCATGATTACTTATTCTGGAAATTAGGATTGACAAATCAAAACGTTACTTTGATCGTGTAAAATACGCCTAATATCAAAGGAAATACAATAGCATTTTTTCAGTGTTTTGGAATAATATTTTGATGAGGAGATTACGGAGATTGTCATCAGACACTTTTTTGAAATGCAATTGTGTCATGTCTATATTATACAGGTAAAGCTATTTAGTCTCTCTAAGCTTCAATATTATCTATACAGCCATAAGACTATGGGAAGGAGGAAGGAAGTAAAGAGTGGAAATCATCTAGCATTATCTGGCATATGTAGACAACATTTACTTACCTATTTCCCTCGAGTCTCAATTTTTCTGTCTTTAATATACGGGTAAAGTTATTAACTCACAGAATTTTTGTAAGAATTAAATATGATGTCATATGAAAGTGCTCAGTGTAGTACCAGGAAAATCATGTATGGATAATATCTTAGTTCACTTTGTGCTGATATAACAGAATACCTGAAACTGAGTAGTTTATGAAGATAAGGAATTTATTGGCTCACAATTCTGGAGGCTGAGAATTACAGGAGCATGATGTCAGCATCTTCCTAGCGTCTGCTGAGGGCCTTCATCCTTCTTCATCCCATAGTGAAAGGTGAAAGGGCAAGAGAAGATGAGAAAGAGCAAGAAGTGGCTGAACTTGTTTTTATAACAAACTCCCTCCTACAGTAACATTACTCCATTCATGAAGGCAGTATCCTCATGACCTAATCTACTCTTAAAGATCTCACCTCTTAACACTGCTCCACTGAGGATCAAATTTCCAACATAAGAATTTTGGAGGACACATTTGAAACACGGCAGGAAGTATGGTTTGGAAATTTGCCCACTTCAAAACTGATGTTGAAATTTAATCCCAAATGTGCCTGTATTGAGTAGTGGGGCCTTAAAGAGAGCAGCGACTAATGAATGGGTTCATGAATCAATTCATGAATGAAGGGATTAATGAGTAATTATGAGAGTGAGACTGGTGGCTTTGTAAGAAGAGGCAGACAGACCAGAGCCAGTACACTCAGCCCCTAGCCATGGGATACCCTGACATACCCCAGGACTCTGCTGAGAGTCCTCACAAGCAAGAAGAACTTCACCAGATGCCACTCCTTGACTTTGGATTTCTCAGCCTCCAAAATTGTAAGAAATAAATTCATTTGTATATTGATTACCCAGTGTATTAGACTGTTTGTGCTACTATATAAGAATGTATGAGACTGGGTAATTTATTTTTGAAAGAAGCCTAATTGGCTCACAGTTTTATAGGATATACAGAAAGTGTGATGCTGGCATCTACTTATGGTGATGGCCTCAGGAATCTTATAATAATGTTGGAACACAAAGAGGGAGCTAGCATGTCACATGATGAGAGCAGGAGCAAGGGTGAAGGTTGCTACACTCTTTTAAACAACCAGATCTCAAGGAACTAGCTGAGCAAGAACTCACTCATCATCAAGGGGATGGTAGTTAGTCGTTAATGAGAGATGGGTCCTCATGATCCAGTGCTTCCCACCAGGCCCCATGTCCAAAACTGGATGTCACATTTCAACATGAGATTTGGAGAGAACAAATAACCAAACAATATCATTTTGGACCCCCAAATCTCATGTCCTTCTCACACTTCAAAGTATAAAAATCTCTTTTCAATAGTCCTCCAAATTCTTAACTTGTTCAAGCACCAAGTTCAAAGTCCAAAGTTTCATCTGAGACTCATCTTCCACCTATGAGCCTATAAAATTAAAACAAGTTTTTCACATCCAAGATACAATGGTGGCACAGGCATTGGGTAAGCATTACCATTCCAAAATAAAATAAAGGAGTAATAGGCCCCACACAAATCTGAACCCAGCAGGGTAGGCATTAAAACTTAAAGCTCCAACATAATCTTTGATTCTATGCTATGTCCTGCATCCAGGGCACACTGATACAAGGGGTCTGCTCCCAAGGTCTTGGGTAACTCCACCCCTGTGGCTCTGCAAGGTGCAGCCCCCATGGTTGCTTCCACAAGATGGAGTTGAGTGCCTGTGGCTCTTCCAGACTCAAGATGCTAGCTGCCCATGGCTTCACTATTCTGGGGTCTGAAAGATGGTGGTCCCCTTCCTACAGCTCCATTAAGCAGTGCTCTCATGGGGACTCTGTCTGGGGCTTCCAACCTCACAATTCCCCTCAGCAGTACTCTAGTAGAGTTTCTCTGTAGGGGCTCTGCCCTGCAGCAAGCTTCTACCTGGGCACTTAGGCTTTTCCAGACAGCTTCTGAAATATAGTTAGAAACTGCTGAATCACCTTCATGTTTGCATTCTGGGCATCTGAAAAGTTACGCCATATGAAAGCCTCCAAGGCTTATGGCTTGTGCCCTCTGGAGCTGTGACCTGAGTTACACTAGTGCCCCTTTGAGCTGAGGCTGGAGCTAGACTGGCTAGAATTTGGGAAGCAGTATCCCAAGGCTGCTCAGGGAAGTCAGGTCTTGGGCTTGTCCCAGGAAACCAGTCTCTCCTCCGAGGCCTCCAGGCCTGTGTTAGAAGGGGCTGTCTGGCAGGTCTCTGAAATGCCTTCCAGGTCTTGTTCCCATTGTCTTGGATATTAGCACCTGGCTCCCTTTTAGTCATGCTATTTTTTCTAGCAAGTACTTGCTCCACAGGCTGCTTAGATTCCTTTCCCCAAAAAACTTTTTCTTTCTCTGCCACATGGTTAGGCTGCAAATTATCCAAACTTTTAAATATATGTTCCAACTTTAAGTCATTTATTTGTTCTCACGTCTGATCATAGGTTGTTAGGAGCAGCCAGATCAACTCTCAAATGCTTTGCTGCTTAGAAATGTCTTCCACAAGATATTCTTAGTCATCACTTTTAAGTTCAAAACTCCACACATCCCTAGAGCATGAATGCAATGCAGCCAAGTTTTATGCTAGGGTGTAACACGGGTGACTTTTACTCCAGTTCTCAGTAAGTTCCACACTTCCATCTGAAACCTCCTCAGCCTGGCCTTCACTCTTCACATTTCTATCAGCATTTTGGTCATAGGCACTTAACAAGTTTCTAAGAAGTTTCAAAGTTTCCCTCGTGTTCTTATCTTCTTTATAGACCTCCAAACTCTTCCAACCTCTGCCCATTACCCAGTTCCAGAGCTGCTTCCACATTTTCAGGTATCTTTATAGCAATGTCTTGCTCCTTGGTACCAATTTTCTGTATTAGTCCAGGGGCATTATTATAATGAAATACCTGAGACTGGTAATCTCTGAAGAGATTTAATTGGCTTGTGGTTTTTCAGACTGTACAGGAAGTGTGATGCTGACATCTGCTCTTGATGAGGCCACAAGAAGCTTTCAATCATAGAGGAAGGCGAATGGCTAGAAGATGTGTCACATGGCAAGAGAGGGAGCAAGAGCAAAAGGGCTGGGAGGTCTCAGGCTCTTTTAAACAACAAGATATCACATGAACTAACTGAGAAAGAACACACTCATCACCAGGGGGATGGTGCTGAGCCATTCATGAGAGATTCATCCCCATGATCTGAAACCTCCCACCAGGTCCTACCTCTAACATAGGAGTTATCATTTCAACATAAAATTCTGGAGGGTACAAACATCCCAACCATATTACCCAGTTTCAGGAATTCTGTTATAAGCAACAGAAAATGAACTGTAATGGTTAGTATCTAATGCGAATTGTTCCTGGGTGTGTCTGTGAGTTGTTGCCAAAGGAGATTAACATTTGAGCCCAGGGACTGGGAGAGGCAGACCCGTGCTCAGTCTGGGTGGGCACCATCTAATCAGCTGCCAGGGCTGTTAGAATAAAGCAGGCAGGGCCTGGCACGGCGGCTCATGCCTGTAATCCCAGCACTTTGGGAGGCTGAGGCAGGCAGGATCACGAGGTCAGGAGATCCAGACCATCCTGGCTAACACGGTGAAACTCTGTCTCTACTAAAAATACAAAAAAATTAGCCAGGCGTGACGGCAGGCGCCTGTAGTCCCAGCTACTCCGGAGGCTGAGGCAGGAGAACGGCGTGAACCCAGGAGGTAGAGTTTGCATGAGCCAAGATCGGGCCACTGCACTCCAGCCTGGGCAACAGTGTGAGACTTCATCTCAAAAAAAAAAAAAAAAAAAAAAAAAGAAAGAAAGAAAAAGGCAGGCAGAAGAAGGCGGAAGACCTGACTTGCTGAGTCTTCCAATCTTCATCTTCCTCCCATGCTGGATGCTTCCTGCCCTTGAACATCAGACTCCGAGTTCTTCAGCTTTTGGACTCTTGGACTTGCCCCAGTGGTTTGCCAGGGTCTCTTCAGCCTTTAGCCACAGATTGAAGGCTGCACTGTCAGCTTCCTTACTTTTGAGGTTTTGGGACTTGGACTGGCTTCCTTGATCCTCAGTTTGCAGATGGCCTCCTGTGGGACTTCACCTTGTGATCACAAGTGTCAATTCTCCCAATAAACTCCCCTTTAAATATATACACATCCTATTAGTTCTGTCCCTTTAGAGAACACTGACTAGTACATGAACTAAAACAGCAGATATGAATTAGCTGCTAAACTTCCATCCACCCTCCTTCTGTACTGATGGGTAGAGTGAAAGGGTAGGGAACCAAGACTGAACTTCTTGGATTCATTTGCAGCTGAGTCCTAGTCCCTTTTATAATGCTTTCAATGTAGAAGTGACATAGAAACTATCTTCCTGGTACTTTGGGCTCATGTTGAGATTGTAATGGCACCGTCAAAATAGGAAGTCTATGCAGTTGCATGCAATGATCACATCCACACTTTCCAGGTGAGTGGAGGCAGCCACACAAGAGGCCACTGTGGTGGAGGCTTCAGGTTTCTGACTGCCCAGTTCCCCAGATCACAGCTGAGACGTGTTCTTCTTGAATTTAATAGTTTTGGTAGTGGTTTCTTAGGAATGAGATTTCTAGTGAGCTTGATGTTTTTCTCTCTGAAATTCATTCCTAGTGGCAAACCAAATGTTTTTCTCCAAAACATTTTTTGAAGCACCAAATTCCCTTTAAGATGTTCTTGTCTATTTAAATTCTGACACCATTTTCTATTTCCTGTACAGAATCCCGAGTGACCCAGTTTGTCTTTAAATCATATTTTTCAGTTAGTTTTCCTCGACTCCAAGGGAATTAATAGTCTCACTGTGGTTGGGAGGGTGCAAAGACACAGGAAACCTGCAGACGGCTCTCCAAGTCTGCCTGTGAGTCATGGCCCTATGATCAGATGGCCCCTCAGAGCTGTGTGGGCTGCGTGGGGAGAGGGAAGAAGGAGAGAGAACTTGGAGAGGTGAAAAGTGATGGCCTGAGCATGGAGAGGCACTGAGAGGAGAGTAAAAGGAGCAGAAAGGATGATCTCCTGTGATGACATAAAAACGGTCATCACCATAATTTGAGTAAAAAAAGCAAAATGCTTCCCAGACACATAAATTACTTCAGAAGAAAGATAGTTTGGATCATATACCTGCTGGTCTTGGGGAATTAGGGTCAGCAACGGGACTGGTTAATAGTAGGTATGTTGAGGAATTGCTGAATAACTTTATCTTAGAATTTAAACTAATTCGATGTATTTATTTTCTTCTTTCAACTTGTTGGAGAAAAATAAAGAACCAACTCTTGATGGTTTGTCAAGTTATGTATTAGGATATTTTAATTCCTTCCTAGACATATTAACAGTCGGTGACTGTATGGCATGAATATTTTCAAATGTTCCTTCTTGCGGACATACAGAAACACTTTGCATTTAATGGCATGAGGTGCACTTTAAAAGAAACAGTGAAGGGAAGTCATGAAATAGGCTACAGCAAGCATGAAGAAAAATACGAATAAAAAAAGTACAAAAATAATATAGCTATAATGTTAAGATTCCAGCTCACTTTTCAAATGAGGTTGGAAATAGATTCTTTTAATTTTATGACAGCCATTTAATTATGTAGCTCCCTCAATGCCTTTATAAGAGAAAAGGGCTTTGTAAATTAGATTGCTTTATTATAAAATTCCAACAGGATATATATTCACCACCTCTTATTTTTCTGTAAATAGTCCTTGATGAATAAGAAGAGGGTGAACTGGGTAAGATTACATGAGACTTAAACTAAAATGTAAACCACCCAAGGTGACTGTATCTAAGATTACTGCTATACACGTGTCTAGGACTTCACTTGCAAATAGAAAAGCAGATTTGTGTGCTAGCTGGGGCAAAAGAAAATCACATGCTAAAATGACCCTGGTGAAAACCATTTAATCTAAAGCCACATTCATCTCAGATTCACTGCTTGGTTTTCCTTTAGGATTTGAAGAGCATATTCTTTGATACACAAAATGTTATTTGCTGAAGGTTACCAACACCATTCTCCACATCATTTACAAGTGTTTATCTCTCCCTGTGTAGCCTACTTTGTTTTCTATTGTAATTCATACTCATGAGAGTGAACATTTGATTTTTTTTTTCTGTATGGCCATTTGTAAAGTAGCATTTAGGTAGGTTTAAAGCTGTTCAATTTTTGTCTAAATATTTGCCTCTCCTTCAGGGAAGCCTTATCCAGGGTTCTGCCTGCCCAGGACTACCAAGGACTTCCTTGTTTTCCCCAAGTCCTAAGATGAATAAGCAAAGCACGAGCCTGAGAAACATCACCTTGAAGGTGTGATGCTGCTGCCCACAGCCTGACACACTCCCGAGGATGCCCAGAAATGCACCATTTCAAATAAAGCGGGAAATTTATTGTTTTTTAAAAATTAATTTAGTTATTCAAAGTCTCTAGAATCTCTCTTAAAAAAGCAAGAAAATTACATTTTTCCTAAATGCCAAGCAATGAGTATTTGCTTGGCATTTAATTTATTATTAAATTGACCTTTATTAATGATTGACCTTTAATTTTGCTCTCTCAGTTTCCTTTATACAAACCACAAGGAGGTATTTTCCTATTTATTTATCAGATGAGGAAGCAGATTGGCACTACAGAATTTTCGGTGGTCATACAGTAAGTGCCTATGGGCTGGCATCTCTCTCTCTCTCTCTCTCTCTGCCTGACTCCAAAATCCTTTTTGTTTCTACATAGTCTCAGTTTATGTAGCTGTAAGGATAAAACCTGAATGTTGTGTTGAGAAATGTTGGAGAACAAGCGCAAACTTCACCAGACAGGAAACAAAAGTGGGAGAAGGGGGCAGGTAGCTCTAAGTGACTAAACATTTACCTGTGCTAAATCCTCTAGATCATTTACAATTTAACACAACCTTATGAGCTGTGGTGTGCTGGTAAATCTTTAAAGCTGTCCGGAGAAAAAAAGATTTTTAGTGTTTGCCAATTTCTATGATGTAATACCCCAGAGATGGCAGGTTTCCCACTAGCAGTGTCATGCTGTAGAGTGCAGAGTTTGGAAGGGGTGTACACAGTAGGCTCTAGTGAGCCACTGGGACCCGCCTCCAGCAAAACCCTCCCTATCGAGTCATTATTGTCCTTCACCCCATTCCACAGGTGAAGAAATCTAAGATCAATAAAGCCTGAGATTACCAACCAGAAAGCAGCTTAACTGGGGATGGAAAGAAGAACTGTTTGGTTCCAAAGCATTTCCATGTTTGGAAATTGTCAGACTGCTTATCACTGGAGTGAGGAGATTTTTTTTCTACGTAGGTATATTTTTATCAGTAGGTGATTAATAAAGAACACCAAAAGACAAGTTCTTCCCTTGGGCACTCTCTCGCCAAGTGAGCAAAATGTTTATTTTGTTATCGTTTATTTTTGCTAGAGTTTGTGGTAGCGTCTGCCAGTAGACAAAATCATCATGAAATGTTAGGGATGAGAGAGGTACTTGCAAACCTTCTTAAAAGTCCAGAGGAAACAGTGACTGTGTAGTGTGAAGACTCGAGCCATCCCCAAAGTAGAGCAGCAGCACATGCGAAGAGGGATGCTTATCTGCCCTTGACTGAGAGCCTGCTGCATCCATCCATGCTGCTTCTGTTGAACTGGGAACAGAGAGGCCTGCAGCAACCAGGGAGGAGGTGGAGCGACTTTGCTGCAATTGCTTACCCCATAATAATGCATTGTATATATAGATCATTTTTTCAAACCAGGCTGGCATAAATAGTACTATGATTTGACCTGTTTGGTGTTCCTATTATCCTCTTTTGTAAGGAACCTAATTCTTTCTTTAAATTTATTTATTTATTTATTTATTTATTTTTGGAAACAGAGAAGTCCTGGAGCTTTTCTTAAATGAAAAGTACAGGGTGTCTGCTAGTAGTTCATCTGATGTTGAAAGGGCAGACTGTTACCAGTATCGCCAGATAGCTTGGGTTAGTGGGTGAAATATTTTCCTGATTATTGTTTCACATTATCTGGTGTTAATACCTTCAAGTATATATTGAAGCAATTATCTTAATAAAGCCCTATTTTACTTCTCTCTGCTGTTTTCTTCATGGTTATTTGCCATATGATAAGAAAGAATACGTATACACAATAAATGTTAACAAACGCACATGAATATCCGGACACCTCTGTCTCTCTGTGTGTCTCTCTTTGTCTCTTTCTGCCTCTCTTTTTCTCTCTGTCTCTGTATCTTTCCCTCTCTCCTTTTCTCCTTCCCACAGGCACACACAGACACTTCTTCTGGCTTTGAGATAAATCTAAAAATACCTGCTGTTTGAAATCACTTCCCGTGGTGATTAAAAAGGACCTTTCCCACTGAGATCCAAGGTAGGTTTTCCTCCCTGTGTTGAAACAGGGCCTCTGCCTGTGGTTGTCACTGTGGAGTAAGATGTCCCTGCGAGGCAAAGCATATGATGTGTACCATGGGCTCATTTAGGCCAGGTCTCGTTTAAAAACAATCTTTTCCAAAGCTATTTATAATTCCTTGGCTGAGAAGAATACAACTTTAGTGGAAGTGAATAGTAAAAGGAAGCAATTAAATTCCTTATGCAATGGTCTTTTTTAAAAGAGCTGGTGTGTTATAGAAGGGAAAATCCTGCGTTAGAAGTCAGTGGTCCTTAAGCTACTTCTTAGATTACTAAACTTTTCTGGGTCCTCATTTGCATATTTTTTTCTCATTCCGTCATTTGCATATCCCCATAAAATAGGAAATGATACAGGGCTCTTCTTAAGCAGACGGCATCATACAAACTCTAAGTCCCTTGAAGCTGCTTTGAAAATTACAAGTGCCCATCTTCCAAGCATTCTGATTCTCTGGGTGAGGGCATAGTCACCTGCATCCTTATATATTTAAAAACTATATTTTATCTTCAAGGCCCTTTCCAGCCCCGAAATAGTAAGACTCCAAAAATAACTCGCTTCTATAAAAACTGCATGAAGATCATTTGATCATTTAGTCATATAATAGCTACTCCATAATATTCATAAATCAAGAACCTTTATAATGGCTTTTTCATATCATATAATAGCTTCTGTGTACTCAGTGCTTATGATATGCCAAGTACTTGGCTAGGCACTTTACTCATATTATCTCTTTTAATGTTATTGAGCTATCATAACAACCCTACAATGATTTATTTATTTTTATTTTGTGGAAAAAAGAGCTAAGAGTGACTAAATAGCATGGGTATTAAATGGTAGAATCATATCTGTAGGTCCTTATAATCAATTCTATTATTTGCTCTACTAAATTCTGTATAATAAAGTTATTCAAGTCTTTTTGAATTTAACATACACGTATTAACATATAACATTAAATTTTAATCATTTTTTCCATCTAAAAGAGTGTTCTAAAGCTTTGATTTGGTTTGATCCCACCAAGAAAGTAAAATGTTTTCTGTTCACAGAAGGTGTCTTTTAAAAAAATAATGTTTATTAAATCCACAGTAAAATTACTTACATTTTTTATACAAAAATTGTACGACACAGGAAAGGTAAAAGAAATGGAAACTTCCAAATCCAACAATATTTTAAGGTATCTCTATTTAATCATTTATTATTTAAATCCTCAAAATAATTCATAGTTATGTCTAAAGGTTTACTTTAAAATTTTGTTTTAATATTAACAAAATTCTTTCTTCCCTAAATCACATATTATATGCTAATGAAAAGAAATGGCCCACATGTAAATGAAGGGGAGGCTTATAGAGTATGGGTTAAAAAATAATAAAGAAATGCAGCTGGGCATGGTGGCTCAGCCCTGTAATCCCAGCACTTTGGGAGGCTGAGGTGGGTGGATCATGAGGTCAGGAGTTCGAGACCAGCCTGGCCAATATGGTGAAACCCCATTTCTATTAAAAATACAAAAATTAGCTGGACATGGTGGTGCACGCCTGTAGTCCCAGCTGCTTGGGAGGCTGAGGCAGGAGAATCACTTGAACCCGGGAGGTATAGGTTGCAGTGAGCTGAGATCATGCCACTGCACTCCAGCCTGGGTGACAGAGCAAGACTCCATCTCAAAAAAAAAGAAAGAAAAGAGAAGAAAGAAATGTAAAATACACCACGTTACGTTAGTGTTTGAGGCTTAGAGACAGTCACGCCTAAGTTCAAATCCCAGCTAGACCATGTACCACATCTCGAACCTCAGTTTCTGTCAATCTAGTATGAGGACAAAAGTGCTTCAATCTTGAGAATAGTTGTGATAATTAAATATATGTAAGTGCCTAGGAGAGTTCCTGGCTTTTACATCTATGAATAGCTCTACCTCTTCCTTAAGCTTGTAGCATGGTAATGTAGGTGTAAAATTTACACAGAAATCCTGTGCATCACATAATTTTACTGCTATCAAACAAAGCATATTTTAACCGTGACTAGATAAAGCAGCAGACTCTATGAGGGGAAGAAAAGGAACATCTAAAAAGAAGTAAATGAAGGGGTTGTGAAAGTATGTAATGACTATCTAATTGCTTTGGAACTTAAGAAATCAGTTTACAAGCATCTGAATAGGGTTATGCAGTTGACATCCAGGTCACGGAAGGAATGGAGCCATTAAAATGAGGAGAGGCAGAGGAAACAGATTTTCCAAAGATAAATGGTCAATGTTCTTTGAGGGAGTGGAGACAGAAATGGCTTGAGGTTGTACTAGAGGAGAAAGTAATGCAGAATCTCTCCTGTTTATCCCCTTTCTAGTTTGGAAAATAAACGTAAAATATGTTATCTTCACTAAATTTTTAACAAAAGTAAAGAGCAAACAAAAGGGAGGAGAAAAGCTTGTAAAATTGACTTGTTCTGATTTTAAAACTTATCTTATTTGTCATAAAAAGATGATATACGGCTGAAATACAATACTATCTTGTAGGCTTTGGAACTCAGTCTTTAGGTAATGTGGAAATCTTAACTCTACTGGATTCATTGTATTTTTAATTTAATATTGATCGAATGCCATATAAGTTTGGCAAATATCAGTATGTATAAATCTTTAAATGATTTTTTGTTTTTGTTGTTTTGTTTTTGTTTTTGAGATAGAGTCTCACTCTTACCCCCCAGGCTGGAGTGCAATGGCGTGATCTCGGCTCACTGCAACATCTGCCTCCTGGGTTCAAGCGATTCTCCTGCCTCAGCCTCCTGAGTAGCTGGGATTACTGGCGCTTGCCACCATGTCCGGCTAATTTTTTGTATTTTTAGTAGAGATGGGGTTTCACCATGTTGGCCAGGCTGGTCTCGAACTCCTGACCTTGGGTGACCTACCCGCCTTAGCCTCCCAAAGTGCTGGGATTACAAGCGTGAACGGATTTTTTTTTTAACTGTAATTAATTCACACTCCCTTCCAAATTGTTTTCTTTCTATTCTTCAAAATCATGGACTACAAGCTTCAGATGTCTGACAATTTTGTACTTAAAACATGTCTGATCTGTGGGGTCATGAACTATTGTCTCTCTACAGTAAAAGGTACTATGGGATTTTTACTAACTCCATTTTTTATCTTTTTACCTTTCCTGAACAGGAGTTGTCATGCAAGCCTAGCATATCAACTTGCAGTCATCTTTGGGGGAAAGTCCCTAATGATATAACATTAAAAACTTGGAACAGGAACAGTGCATGAATCTTCGTCTAACTTTGCTAGACTTGACCACTAATGCTAGACTTCACCACCAGATGCATGGAAGCTGTCTTTTGCATTATTTCTGGAGAGGGCTCCTGATTGCCCACCATGGTTTTACACCTTTTTACACGCATTTAAACAGCTGTTACTTCTGCTTGAAACTGCTCCATTTAGACTTTTTTTGTTTAATTTTAAAAGTAAAATTTGTGCTCAGTCACTATGACTCTCATTTTCTTGTTTCTAAATATCTACTTTGCTGTCTCATCTGGTCAACTAGCACAATTTTTAAGAATTAATTAGTTAAAATATTAATGTGTTTTAAGTTGAGTATGGTTAAATCGACAGTGGTTCCTGGTTTGATTTTTAGCTGAGAGATTACAATAAAGTCTGTTTCCTACATCAGATGTGTTGATTAATACATTGTAGAATTAGGCTCCGGGTTTTTACAGCTCGATTAATTGATAAGAAGTCAGAGCTTGGGGCAGTATAATTAAGTTTGCTGGAAAATTAATGCAGGAATTGGCATTGTGATTTGATTGGTTTAAAATCTATGAATACACTTACTTAATCCTTTTGAATTAAACTTAGGTGCCAAAAATTTACCTTAGCTACATCTCTGCAATGTTCTATCTCCAAGTCAATACTCTTTTGCAGTCTTTGAAAGAAATGATGTGTATACAGAACACAGTAATCCCCAGCTATCCAGTAAAAAAGATTATTTTCTTGTTCATTGTTAAAATACGCCGGACATCTTTAATTCTTTTCGTTTCCCAGTTGATCTTTGAATTAATTTTTGTGTCATAAATAATAAAACTCCGTGGCTGAATACACTGTAGCCTACTATTAGGATTAACTGTTCTTATAGGTTAGCGACATCAGGCAATTTTTATGCAAAGAGGGAATGCTAAATAAGAAAAAATCATTTAACAGCCGAATGTTATACTCTACTGTAAGACATCTAATGGCTCCATGGGAAAACGGGATAGCTTGAAAGACTGTCTTTTGAGGAGTAGGGTGAAGTCTAGCTATTTATGTGCTGCATATTAATTACAAAATAAATACATTATGAAGTAGTAACCAAGTTAATACAATGATTTTCTTAGTCATTCTTTTTCTCTTCCTCTTATAACTCAACAACATTTTCAAGCTGGTAATATAATCTTTAGATGGAATGCCCCTTCAATAACCTCTCTCTCTCTGCCTCTCTCAATTTCTTTTTCTTTCTACCCTTACAATATTAAACCGCACAGCTAAAATGAATTTTAATTCATTGTTTTCATCATACTTAGACTATATTGCCTCACAACTATCAAAGTCAAACATATAAATACCTGTTTTATTTCTCCATAGTTCTCTTCTGTTCTTATGTAATTTTGAGATCTTCAATTAGCTTCTTTTGTGAATTTAAATAATATTAACATAATGTTAACAAATAATCTACTTAAACATTGACCATTTGTTGCATCAATTGAGACTACATTACTCGCTGTGTATATTGAGGGTATTTGTAAAGTCTTCCTTTCTTGTACCATTTCTCTTTTATTAATTGCCTAAATTTTGCTGGTTACATATTTATATTTTTTCCTATTCTATCACATTTCCATTTTATCTCACAGCTAAATCTTCTGATTTGCCCAAAAATTAACACTAAACCTGAAAATCTCATAAACAGCATTTACATGATTGTAACCAGAACAATATTGTTTTGTACAGAGCAAGTGGTATAGGATGACATGACTTTCCTTCAAGTTTCAATGCCAAAACCACGTGCCACTTGAAGGATGTTTTTGGCAGATCTTGAACAAATAAATCGGTTTTGTTTGTACTTTTTAAAATGCTAAATATAATGTCACATATTTTCTTACTAACACAAATGCAACACAAAAGCACTTGAAAAGGCATGCACAGAATTTGATTCAAGATATCTGGTTAAAGATTCAGGTTGAATTACTTCCATATTTAAAGTATTTCTAAGCTTTAGATTTGGACCTTGAATTACTAGTGGAGCTTTCTATGTAATTGTCATTTCTATTTGCTTTTTTTTGTTTTTGTTTTTGACAAAAAATGAAGCTTTTCTTATATCCTTACATTTATTAAAATTCTCAATCATAATAGCTACTGCTTGCATTATTTTTTCCAAAAAGACACCATTCCACATCACCTTGTCCTCCTAGTCCTAACTGAATAAAGTGTCATCTGATTCTGTACAGTTTTTATAGTAGACTTTCAATGGCCCTTTCATATGGAAAATATTTTAAGCATAATACAAACATATAGCTAATATATGCATATATATGTATATAAAATTTGTCTCACACTTGATAGATGGTTTGGCTGGGCTTAGAAGTCTAAGTTCAAAATAATATTTCCTCAGAACCTTAAAGGTTTCACCTTATTGCCTTCTTGTATCCAGTGGCATTGATGATAGACTGGTCATTATTTCCTCTTAGATCATATAAGCAGTATAACAGGTTTCTTTTATGTTTTTAAAAGGTTTAAAATAATCTTTATCCTTGATGTTCTGACATTTCACAAGAACTTACCTAGTGATGGGCTTTCTTCCCCCTTTAATCCTATCATCTCTCTTTACAAACATTTTCTATGTGAACAAAAAATTCTTTTTAAGTTCTGGGAATTTTCTGCGTTATTTACTTGAACATTTTCCCTCTTTCATGCTCTTTTCTGGGAAATTCTGAGGGTAAATGTTGAATATCCCCGGTGGCTGAGTCTCAAGTTCTCTTTTCTGTTTGTTTATTTGTTTGTTTTCCATTGTATTTTCATTTCTTTGTCTGTTTGCTCTATATTCTTGAAGACTTGTTTTGACTTTATGGTCCAGCTTGCACATTTAATTTTTCTTTTATTTGGTAATTGAATGTTCAACTGTCCAATGACTCTTTCTTGTTCTCTGCTTATTTTTTTAATAATAACATTTAAACAAAGTTCTTATTCAAATTGTATTTGAAACTCTGGGGAAGGTAATAATAATCTTTAAAAATTTTATTTTGATCTCCAAATTCATTTAGATTAGTCTTTCTTTGTCTATATCGGGTTTTCATTTTATTTTATAGGTACTGGTGAATCTTGATTGCCCACTTAGCATTTAGAAGACTGATTATCATTCTTGCTTTCTCCTCGGTGTTTCCTTGTTTTCTATATGAATAAAGCAAAAACAAAAAAAATCTTGTTTCTTTTCATGGGAAGTGTGAATGGAGCTGTGATAAGTATAAGAGCTGTGTTTTTCATTTTTTAGGCTAGTTTGGGGGTCAAAAGGAGCCAATAGCCTGAGGGTCCCTTATTTCCAGATTTTGGAAGTAAGTGTTTGTTTTAGGTGTTGGTACTTCTGGCAACCCTTATTATTCCCAAGATTACATTCAGACTTTTAAAAAAGAGAACTTTTGCTTTGTTGCTGTTTTTGTTTATTGCTTTGGTTTTTCATATTCTTTACTCGTTCTGTTTGAGAGGAACATTTGGTTTGAAGTTTCTTTTTTAGTTTTCAATAGACCCTTCACCATTTTGCAACTTCTCTTTTCCTAACTTCCATACCTCAAAATTTACCTCCTGAGTCTTTCATAGGCTCCAACTGGAAGATTGTTTCCAGACTAAGTCATGTTTTTTGTTTTGTTTTGTTTTTTTCCGGCGTCTCGCTGTGTCGCCCAGGCTGGAGTGCAGTGGCACAATCTGGGCTCACTACAAGCTCCACCTCCCAGGTTCAAGCCATTCTCCTGTCTCAGCCTCCAGAGTAGCTAGGACAGCAGGCGCCCACCACCACGCTTGGTTAATTTTTTGTATTTTTAGTAGAGATGGGGTTTCACTGAGTTAGCCAGGGGGGTTTCACCGTGTTAGCCAGGATGGTCTCGATCTGCTGACCTCGTGATCCGCCCGACTCGGCCTCCCAAAGTACTGAGATTACAGGCGTGAGCCACCGCGCCCGGCCTAATTTGTGCTTTTAACTACAACTTCTCATACTACTTCGTCAGCAAACATCCTCCCATCTGCTTCCTTTCACCCAGAGATATGCGACAATCCCCAATCTCTTGGTGTTCTGTGAACATCGTTTTCTTCCGTGAGTTTACCTCCTTTGCATTTCGAAGTAGGAAAATGACCATACCTGAATCTTTAACCCGGTATTCAAAATCAATTTTTGAATACTCCTTTCAAGTGTTTTTATAATATACTTGTGTTCAAAAGAAAAATTATATAAAAACTGGTGATCAACAACAGACTGTTATCCAGGTGCGGTGTCTCACACCTGTAATCCCAACACTCTGGGAGGCCATGGTAGATGGATCACCTGAGGGCAGGAGTTTGAGACCAGCCTAGCAAACATGGTGAAATCCTGTCTCTACTAAAAATGCAAAAATTAGCCAGGCATGGTGGCACACGCCTCTAATCCCAGCTACTCGGGAGGCTGAAGCAGGAGAATTGCTTGAACCTGGAAGGCAGAGGTTGCAGTGAGCCGAGATGGTGCCACTGAACTCCAGCTTGGGCTACAGAGGGATATTCTTAAAAAAAAAAAAAAAAAAAAAAAAAAAAAAAAGTAAATGGAATGAAAACACGGCATACTATTGAAAGAAATACAACACTTAATTATCATGTAACTTCACATATGCAGATGAACTCTGAAAATATTAAATATTGAAGGTGAAAAAGAAATGACAAAGTTAATTGAAGGAAATTCATTGTTAGTTGATTTAAAGTTAATTGAAGGACACTGTTTTTAGATATAGGGGTGTTAGAGAGTTCTGAAAACCTTGAAGCATAAATAGCGAATGGAAAAATTATGTATGAGATTACGTAAACATTAAGCATTTGTTTTTAGAAAATAACACAATGGACAGCGTTAATAACCACAGGGAAGAAACAAATTGCCATGCCTAAAATTGACATGAATATTTACACTATTCAATTATTTCCTGAAAATCTGGGAGCAGAGTGAGACTGTCTCAAAAATAAACATAAGCCTATATATCAGGGTCAGCTTACATAATCAGAAACAAGTGACCAAGACTGATTTACAGGCTGAGAGAAGAAGTAGATTACAGCTTTAGCAGTGCCGCTCACTAGCTCTGTATTTTGGAAATATCATTGTCCATCCACTCAAATATTCGTTCAAGTAGTTTAAGTGAGCACTGGCTACATATCTGCCCACATAGCTACACACACACACCCCCACACACATGCACACGTGTGTGTTAGGCAGTTGCTCACTATGCAGCTATTGATTCAATAGCTATTTATCCTGTGCCTATTAAGTGCAAGGTGATGTTCAGTTAAACCTCGAGGCTTTGAGCATGACAAGGAAGAGTG
Organism: Gorilla gorilla gorilla; assembly: GCF_029281585.2. Taxonomy (NCBI): domain Eukaryota; kingdom Metazoa; phylum Chordata; class Mammalia; order Primates; family Hominidae; genus Gorilla; species Gorilla gorilla. The sequence continues at coordinate 135,209,869 of NC_073236.2, read as the reverse complement.
ATCCCTGAACTCATGATGTGAACTCACAGGCATCATTTCACCCTCTTATCCAAAAACTTTGATCTTGCTTATATTATTCAAAAGTTTTGAATTCCTTACTCAGATATGTGAAATGATGTTTACAGGATCTCCCTGTGGAGAGGGCTGGAATCAGCCAGAACCAAATAAAGGTTGTTATCCCTCTCTCTGAGTCACTACTCACTGTGCTATTCTCTGTATGTTAAGGCGATCTGCAGGTTAGGTAGACCTACCTGAAGGGTCAGGTGAGGAGAGGAGGTGGAGAAGCATCCTTCCTCATTGCCAAATGACAATCAGGCTAATTCTGCCACAAGGAAGAAGAAAACTTGAAAAGAACTCCTACTTGCCTGTGCTGGCTTTAGGAGAGACACAGCATTCTATGGAGGGATAAGCTAAGGTAGTGAAATCAGTGTTCCCTCAACACTCAGTAGCTGAGTGGTGCTAGAGTGATAGATCTAGATAGTTAAGTTTTTGAATCTTACTTTAAGGCACTATGAAGCACATTATGAAGGAACCCGGAACTCTAGCCCTTTTTGGAGAAAGAGCTTCCATGACATTCAAGAACAGTTTCTATATTACAAACTTTCTTAGACAACATCTTTATAAAATCATTGCAATGTAATTTCAAACCTTTTTTTTATTGTAAGAGAGTCAGGGATTTTCACAAGTACTTTTTTGTCCATCACACAAGCACTCCTGTAGTACAAAGGTATATATAAATTGCTGCTTGGATTGGCTGAAAAACAAAACAAAACAATAAAATGGAACTTGTTTTGGGATTTGCCAATGCTCTCAGATGGCAGAAACATCCTTGGAACAAATAATGATAACAGAAGTCATATGCGATGCTACTGCGTTTCAATGTCAGAAGGGATAAAACCTCACGGGAGGACCAGAAAGATGTTTCTGAAGGAGATGAATTTTGATCTTGACTTTGAAGTCAGGATCAGTCATTCCTTGACAAATACTTTATGAATGTCTACTGTGGGAAATGTCAGGAAATCTCTGCCCAAATGTATTAATGATAGCATGATAGCATGTGGAGGACAGCATTCATACCCTTCAACAAATCAATGTACGCTTACAAATTTCATTAGTGCGGTAAAGTGCACAGAGCTATGCGAAGATGTCTAGGAGGACTCCAAGGTAACACGTGGAATCAGGAAGCGTGGCCAAGATGAGCTGACTTTGAGGGACATCAGAAAATAGAACATGGTGATTAACTAAGCAAGGGCGGGAGGGAAAGACTATTTCAGTTAAAAGGGACAAAAAGTGCACAGGGCATATTTTGCAATGGGACACTGTGGTCTGCCGGACACGGAAAGAAAGTCACTGGGGATGCTGTGTAGACAGTGAGGGAGAGCTTGCATCAACAGGAGGCTGCAGAGGCTGTGTAGACAGAGCATGCAGTTTGCTCGCTATCTCCTGTCCCTCTCTTCCACCCTCTCCTTGCCTCCTTGCCTCTTTGTGCTTATCTATGTTGGAAATGCTTCATTCTCACTTACGTGTTTTCTACTTGCCTGTTTCTCATTTCCATCCAGGCTTTGGTTAACTGCCATAGTATTGGTCCTGGTAGTACTAGTAGTAGTTAACTCATTACTAGCTTGCTCTCTATGTCCCGGTTACTGTCTAAACAATCAACCAGATTGGCCCATCTGATTCTCACAACAACCCTGCATGGTAAGTGCTCTTATCACCACCTCATAATCGATGGAATTAGGCACAGGAAGATGAAGTGACTTACCCAAAGCCACATCCCTAAAAGAGAAGAACCAGCTTCCAGGCCTCGACCACCCTGTCCTTAGGCCAAGAGCAGCACTGCACTGCTAGCACCCAGGCCTGCCTGGCAACAGGTAGGGAGAATAAAGAAAGAAATGGGAACCACATTTATGTCTTTGTATTTTGCCAGGATGAAGGGATGCTACGTTATATTTCCTTCCCAAAATGCACAATATTTTTTTAACACACTGAATCCATGGAATGGTTAGACTGTTGCAAATAACTGATGGGAAAAGTTTATTGACCAGAAACTCCCACCACTGACTGTCTGCGCTATTCACACCATGAAGCACAGATACAGCAGCATGCTGGCTCTTTCACTACCATAGAAATTAATCTTTAATTTACTCATCTCAAAAATGAACACTGACTGTGCAATTAGGATAAATGTCTGATGTTAATAATATGCATCCCTTCAATTAGTGCTGAATTCATCATGTTAGCCGCAAACTAGTATTGATTAAGAGATTAAGGGCCCAAAAGATATGCAGAAAATGTGATTAGTGCCCTAGAGGTGTGATGACGGTATTTGAATAAAAGATCTTGCATTGTGCATCTACAGTAGAAATATTTCTCACTAAAGTTCAGTACATTTTGTAACTTTATAAAATAAGGCCTAGTTATTAATTTGTGATCAAGCTAAGGTTGCTCATTTCTTCACATTTAAGCATTAGAGTCAGTACATGGTATTTCACTAGCAGTTTGCACTGTATCTGTACCCAGCTTCTCACTAACATATCATAGAAAGGCAATACGGAAAATATAAAATAGTAAAAACCCGAAAGCTCTACTGCAAGAATTAGATACAAACTAACATTAATTAAAAGACACGTGGATGTGTGTTGAGCAGCTCTCTCCTGAGTCTCTGCTTCTGCTCAGTGTATGTACTGGCTTCGCTGCTACAGACATGCAGGGAAAAAGGTGGAAATAAACTTTGTTTTCAGGATATCTCTCCCCAGATTTAGAGATGTGGGGCGCATTAACCCAAGACCCTAGTTTTCATTCCCCCCTACCTTTCAGAGAAGAGAATGGCACCCTCCTGCCCCCTCCTCTTCCCCTCAGTATGTGAGTGGAGATGAACAGGAGAGAAAGCAGCTGGTGAAAGTCAAGCTGGAGTGGCCTTTATGTTATACATTTTTGGACATGGAAGCCTCTCCAGGCAAATGGTAAATAGAGGTGTATAAAATCTGGATTCGAACACTGCTGCCTTCAATGCAGTGCAGGCCTACCATGCTCTTGCTTGCATGCTCATTATCACTAATTGTCAGGGAAATGAAAATTAAAGCTACAATAAGATACATGTGCATGAATAGCAAAGACTTGGAGCCAGCCCAAATGTCCACAATGATAGACTGGATTAAGAAAATGTGGCACGTATGCACCATGGAATACTATGCAGCCACAGAAAAGGACGAGTTCATGTCTTTTGTAGGGACATGAATGAAGCTGGAAACCATCATTCTGAGGAAACTATCGCAAGGACAGAAAACCAAACACCACATGTTCTCACTCACAGGTGGGAATTGAACAATGAGAACACTTGGACATCGGGTGGGGAACATCACACACTGGGGACTGTTGTGGGGTGGGGGTAGGGGGGAGGGATAGCATTAGGAGATATACCTAATGTAAATGACGAGTTAATGGGTGCAGCACACCAACATGGCACATGTATACATATGTAACAAATCTGCACATTGTGCACATGTACCCTAGAACTTAAAGTATAATAATAAAAAAAATGAAAAAAAAAACTACAATAAGATATCACCTAACACCGGTTAGAATGGCACTTAGAAAAACAAAAGATATCAAGTGTTGGCAAGGATGTGGGGAAAATGAAACTCTTATACACAGTTGATGAAAATGTAAATTAGTAAAACCCTTATGAGAAACAGTATGGAGGTTTCTTAAAAACCTAAAAATACAATTACCTTATGACCCAGTAATCCCATCCCTGTGGTGGATATCCAAAGGAAATTGGATAAGTATGTTTAAGGGATGTCTGCACGCCCACATGCATTGCAGCATTATTCAAAATAGCCAATACATAAATCAGCCTAAGGGTTTCTCAGTTGATAAAGTATGATATTTATACACAGTGGAATATTATTTAGCCTTAAAAAAAACTGAAGTGAAATAAGCCAGGCACTGAAAGAAAAATATTCCATGATCTTATTTATACATGAATCTATAAGAGCAGAACTCAGAAGCAGAGAGTAGAGGGTTGGGATAAGGTGCTATTGGGGAGATATTTGTGAAAAAACACAACCTTTTTGTTACACAGGAGGGGTAAGTTCAAAAGATCCATTGTAAAACATGGTGTCTATAACTAATAATAACCATCTATTGTATACTTGATAATTGCTAAGATAGTGGACTTTTTATTCTCTCCCCAAAAAATATGTGAGGTAGTATATATGTTAACTAGCTTGATTTAACCATTTCACAATGCATCCATATTTAAAACATCATATAGAATTCAATAAAAGTATACAACTTTAATTTGACCATTAATTTCTTTAATTAAAAAAGATATCATGAATTTTTTTTCTGTTTCTTTTGCATCTGGACTCTATGAAAATATATACAGCTGGTTTTTCATCTCTGTCCAGATCTTAGTAAATTAGAATTGATCAAGGGAATCAGAGATGAGTAAAGTAGTTTAAAAATCTTATATGATCACTGCACTGAGATTAAATTCTTTCCAGTAAAGCAGAACTCACTTCCAAGTTCATCATCAAAAGAAAAGTAAATATAGAAATGAAACAGATGGAGATCAAAATATTAACTTTATTTTCCAAGCTGAATTGAAGGACGTGGCTTATATCTAGGCCAAATGGAATTTCACATATTTCAGTGCTGCCCCTTCCCCTGAAAATATCCTTATTCCCTCAATCACAGTACGAACTGACAACCTGGAGACCTCCTCAGTAGGGCCAGCTGTGTCCCAGGAGGAGAAGGTGTGCGTGAGAAGAAACTAAACCCACACACCCAAGCCACGCACACGCAAACTCTTCTTCCCATCTTACCCCGACTCAGTCACTCCCTCTCACTACAAGATTGAATGAGAGAGGACATTGGAAGAGACACCAGAATTAAATGTCTCATGTTTCCGTCTTCAGGAGCCTTGCAGTTCCGTCTCTTTTATTGAATTTAAAGAGTAATGGTTATTTCACCAATACTCTGTCATTATCTTCTTTGTTAAGAGTTCTTGAGGATAAGAGACCAGATATGATGCACCCTCATAGCTAGTTTCTATCCCTTTATTAAAAAGATAAACTTTATGTCTTGGAATAATTTAAGATGTGCAGAAAAGTTGGGCGGTAGTAGAGACAGACTCTGTGTCCTCCTCACACGGGGGTCCTCCCTTGCCAGCATTTCACATGACCCAGGTACGTTGGCCAAAACTGAGAAACAAACATGGGCCCACTACTAAGAACAGCATTTCCGACCTGTTTTCAACCTGTTTTGAAATGAAAGTCGTCACTGCCAGCATCAACTTTGGTGAGCGGAGAAAGCCCAACCCTGTCATGAATTTGGTGTAACTTCACTGAAGGCTGCAGCTTACTCTGAAGGTGAGGCCAGGGAGCTGGTGAAGCAGAAGCAAGGATAGCCTGCTGCATTCGGAACCCAAAGTGAAGAGGGTCCACTATTCCAAATGGAGGGTTTCTCTCTATGTGCAGGTCAATATTATTTTGACTATCAAACATTAGTGTTTCTGTTTAGAGAAGCTATTATGTATCAGGAGGGAAAACTGCCTTTTCCCGCAGAACCTGGTTGACACAAGCATAGCATTCTCTAAACTGTAAACCTTAACATGCCCATAGAAATGCAGAAAAGAATGCCAGGTGGCTCTGTGAGTACCGTGGTGTGGATATCAATGTATCCAATGCCTCATAGAGAAGTACAGCATAATGGGACTCCCAGGCCCCTCATGTTCCACCCTAACAAATCTGACTCTTACGGTGACATGGTTTGGCTCATATATGTCTATTTCTGAGGGTGAGTATAGTGTGATTAATCTTTTCAGTATCCCAAGGTATCTGTCATCATGAAACTACCACAGTGTGATATTAGATTGGTGCAAAATTACTTTCAATGGCAAAAACTCCAAGTACTTTTGCACCAACCTAGCAAATACCATAGATAATTTTAGGAAAACGCCAAGTGAAGAGTATTAGCATTTCTTAACAGATTGTCCAAGGAGTCATTTTATCTTGTTTTTCTGAATGCATTCATTAAATATACACTAGGAGGAATAAATTAGCAAACATCTACATAGTCAGAAGTCAGGGTCTAATTTACCGTCAACTCCAGTTTAGAGAACTTGTTTCAAACTGGGCAAATGACAGAAGAGAAGAAAAGTAGAGTTTTTGAGGAAGGCTTTGTGAGTCTGACTGAGATGCCTCTAAATTAAACCGATCATTTTATTGAATGAGTATAATTTTAACATTTCCTTCGCTTAATTTCCATACCTTTTTTCTTACATACATAACAGTTTGACTGCTGTATAAGTATATAATGTTACAACTATTACAAAAAGAATAAATCTGTGTGTAATATGAACTATATTGGTCCAGTGGTACTAAAAATTGTTTAAACATTTAATCAGCTATCATTGGTTAAAATTTTCTAATACGACTGAGAAATACTGGTGCCAAAAAAAGAAGTGTGCTTATAAAGTATTGATAATATTAAGAGAAGATATTAGCATTTATAGGGCATCTGCTATATTCCAGACATTGCAATTTATATTTATTACCCTTAATCATTTCAACTATATAAGCTACACAAACATACAAAAATAATAATTATAAACATATATGCAAAAATTATAAACATGTATACACCTAATAATAGAGCCGCAACATAAATGAAGCAAAAAAACTGACCGAATTAAAGGAAAAAGTAAACAATAATGATTGGAGACTTCAATAGCACACTTATAATAATAATTAGAAAAACAGAAAATGAAGAAAAGGTACTGTTAGAAGAATTTCCAGTAGCCAATCACAACCTGCTAAAGAGAAATAAATAATATAAAAAAATACACTCGGGTCACCAGAAACACACATTTAAAGTTAAAAAAGAAAAGAATATAACAAAATCATTTAGATAATGTATAAATAACAATAGAATAATTAATTTTTAAAATCTTTACATGCTTGACAAATAAACAAAATATAAATATTTTTCAAGTGTCACAGAAGAGGTATATGGAATATAAAAGAAATTTTTGGACAACAAAAGTAAATGAAGAGTGAGCAGACAATTGAATTAAAAAAAAATTTTTCCTGAATTAAATATATTTTTGAGTTAAAAGTTAGGATTAAAATGGAAAAGAGTGAAATGCTGGAGATGCATAAAATAACAAAAGGAAATAAAATTGAAAAAAGGAGTTAAAGTTGTTGAAATAAGACGGTAGTTATAAAATACAGATAAATAATACTTACTATATACATACTTCCATTCTGAAAGAGATGCACAGCAAATTTTAAAGAGAAATCTGTATAGACATATAATACAGAAAATAATTTCTGAAGTAAAGTAATACCCATATCTGAAAACAAAAGAATATATCATGTCTCAGAAAATTTTGACAAATAATAATCAATACTAAAGCTTCTACTGGTGAAGTTACTGAATTTAAAAATAATTCTACTGCTAAGTTAGGCCAGGTTTTTGTCACCTACAAGATAGAAAATGAATCTGAAATCAGTGTTATTTACAGTAACATTTAATAATTAAAGGACTTCGAAATGTCTATAAAATTGGCAGCTTTCCAGTATTGAGTCTTCTAATTCACACAGTATGTATTTTCATTTATTTAGGTCTTAATTGACATATTTAGCCAGCAGTTTGTCCAGTTTTTAACATGCACATTCTTTATATGTTTTATGATGTCAAATTTCTAAGAATGTTGTATTTTGAAGCTATTTTTTAAAATGCTGTTTTTTTATCTCCATTGTTCATTGTTTATATACAGAAATCCACTTGATATTTATGTTTCCATTGTATTCTACAATTTTGCTAGAATTACTTTTCTCCTCCTCCTCCTTCTTCTTCTTCCTCATCGCCATCACATGTTAGTTGAAATTCCACATAGAGTCATGTTGTCTTTAAATAGGAATAAGTTTATATCCTCCTTTTCACAGTTGTGTATTTTTTCTTGCCTTGTTGCATTGGCTAGTATTTTCATTAAAATGCTGAATAGGAGCAGTGAGAGTGAAAATACTTGCCTAGTTCTTAGACATAGGGGAAAAGCATTCAAGCTTGATATTAAGTATAATGTTAGCTCTATGATTTTTGTATAATACCTTTTATCAGGCTGAGGAAGTTTTCTTCTATCCCTACTTAGAATAGGTTTTTATGATTTGATGTTGAACTTTCCTTAGTGCTTTTTCTATATCAATTCATATAATCATGTGATTTTTCTTTTTTAAATTGTTTTTATGGCAGAGTACACTGATTTAAAAATATTGAAGTAGCTTTGAATTGTCAGGATAAAGTCCATTTGGTCATGGTACAGTATTTGCTTTATATATTATTAGAATTAGAATTGATTTCCTAATTTTATATTGAAGGTCTGTTCATTTCAATATTGTTTTTCTTTTCTTGTACTGTCTTTGTATGGTTTCGGTAGAAGGGTAATACTAGTATAAAATGTCTGAGGGTGTTTTCTTCATCTTATCTTTCAAATAGATTGTGTAGAATTGACATTATTTCTTCTTAAAACATTTGGTAGAATTCACCATTGAGACAATTTTGGCCTAGATAATTGGAGGGTAGTACAAAACTATTTTGGTTATCTAATTTTTCTTGGGTAAGTTTTGATAACTTATGTTTTTGAGAAATCGGTCAATTTCTTCTACATGGTACAATCCACATTCATAGACTTTTTTTTACAGCTTCTTTTAGTGTATTTTTAAGGTACACTAGTTATTTCCTTTTTTAATTTTTGTATTGGTAATTTGCTTATTTTTTTCTCTCTCTTTTTTCGTTACTCTTGCTATAGTTTTATAAACTTAATAATTCTTTTCAAAGGACCAGCTTTTGGTTTGTTTAATTTTCTCTATTTTTTCTTCTCTGATCTCTATTATTTTCTTCCATCTAAATTACTTAGTTTTATTTTGCTAATATTTCCCTAGTTTTCTAAGGTAGAAGCATAGATGATTGATTTGAGTCTTCTCAATGAGCATATATTGTGAAGTTGCTCTAAGTACTGTTTTAATTTCACTTTATAAATTATATATTTTATTTTTATGTGTGTTCATTTTAAAGTATTTTTACATAATTTCCAGTTTTAATAACATGGAAGCAAGCTGGCTTCACTCCCTGACACAGAAAATAAATAAATAACCAGCTCTGATAGTATCACCAGAAATATCCCAGAAGTTACATGAGGATGAGACAGTTCCCAGGACCACAAAGAAGTTAAATATTCTGAGTAGATTAAAAGAATATAGGACTTCCCTGTCTGCAATGCCCTCCTCCCTGATTTTCCCTGCATCAAGTGTGAGAAAACTCTCACCCACCAAGTCATGATTTTTACACTGGAAATGTAAGATTGAGGTAGACAACCAGCTTCCCCAGAATCTTGGATTTCCTAGCAGGAGACCTGTCTCTGCCTCAATGCACCAAAGGTATTGTGAGTGCCTGAAGGGGAAAACATCTCTGAGGACAGGAACAGACAAAGGGGAAAGACAGAACTACCATTCCCACTCCTGAAAAGTTTGTTCTCTAACTCAGTAAAAGGAGAGGCCAAATTAGAGTGACTTTTTAATAGCATCACACTGCAGGAGAAATGTTCCACAGCTCCGCTGAGCACAAATCTCCAGCTTCCTATCCTTCCAGGATATCCCTTCGGGGACCCAATAACAGTCAGCTCTCTGATGATTGACTAGAGACAAGACAAACCTGGGATTAAGATACCACCTAGTGCTGAAAAGAAGGCAAGAACCTAATGGGGGAAAAATTAACTGGTAAATTACAGGGAATCTCTCAACAAATACATCCAATCCAAATCAAAGACCAGGTGGACAAAGAAGACTGGGATAAATAATTAATCCTTCAATGAAACATATAGAAGTACACTCACAGGAAACAACAGCAAACAGAGAACCATGACCACCTCAGACAAAGCAGGGAACAGATGACTGAAACTAAGAAGATAATGATATGTGAGCTCTCTGAACAAGAATTCAAAATAGCAGTTTTAAGGAAACTCGGTGATCTCCAAGATAACACAGATAAGTAGTTCAGAAATGTATCTGAGAAAATTGAGAAAGAGATTGAAATATTTTTAACAATCAAAGAGAGATCTTGGAACTGAGAAATACATTTACTGAACCAAAAATTTCATTAGAGGCTCTCAACAGCAGAATGGATCAAGCAGAGGAAAGAATTAGTGAACAAAAAGACAAACTATTTGAAAAGAAACAGAGAGGAAAAAGAACAAAAGAATGGAAAAGAATGAAGGTAACCTACAAGATATAAAAATTACCTCATAAAAAATAAATCTAAATATTATTAGTCTTCAAGAGGTACTTGAGCAAAAGCAAGGGTTAGAAATCTTATTTAGAGAAATAATAATAGTAAACTTTCCAAAATGAGAGAAAGATCTAAGTATATATGTGCAGGGAGGTCAGAGAACACTAAAAAGATTCAACCCTAAGAACACTACCCTCAAGGCATATAATAATCAAACTCTTGAAAGTCAAGGACAAAGAGAGGAACATAAAAGCAGCAGGGAAAAGAAACAAATAACACTCAAAGAAGCTCCAGTTTATCTAGCCTCAGCTTTACAAAATAAAACCATACAGACCAAGAGACAGTAGGAAGACATATTTGAAGTTCTAAAAGAAAGAAACTACCATCAAAGTATATTGTGGTCAGCAAAGCCATTCTTCAAACATAAAAGAGAGATAAAGTCTTTCCAAACAACAACAACAACAACACATGTGATAATTCACCATGACCAGACTTTTCTTACAATAAATACTAAAGGAAGTTCTTCATCAAGAAAAACAAACAAACAAACAAAACAGGCAGAAACAAAATATCCAAAGATATAAAATTCATTGGTAAATGTACATACATAGACAAACCCAGAAAACTCTTATATTGTAATGGTGGTGTGAAGTCTGTTCATAACTCTAGGATAAAGTCTGGAAAACAAATCTATAAAAGTAACAGCTATAGCAACCTGATAAGAGATAATCAATATAAATAAGTAAACTGAGAAACCTAAAGCTTAAAGTGTGGGGGATGCAGTTAAAGGGTAGAGGTTTATATTTTTAAGTTTTTAATTTGTTTTTATTGTTTTTCTTTTGATCTTAGATAATTTATCATCTGTGATGGTTAATACTGTCAACTTGATTGAATTGGAGGATATAAGGTATTGATCCTGAGTGTGTCTGTGAGGGTGTTGCCAAAGGAGATTAACATTTGAGTCAGTGGGCAGGCAAAGGCGGACCCACCCTTACTTTGGGTGGGCACAATCTAATCGGCTGCCAACATGACTAGAATATAAGCAGGCAGAAAAACGTGAAAAGAGAGACTGGCCTAACCTTCCAGCCTACATCTTTCTCCCATGCTGGATGGTTCCTGCCCTCGAACATCAGGCTCCAAGTTCTTCAGTTTTCGAACTCAGGCTGGCTCTCCTTACTCCTCAGTCTGCAGATGGCCTATTGTGGAAACTTGTGATCAAGTGAGTTAATGCTTAATAAACTCCCCTTTATATATATAACTATTCTATTAATTCTGTCCCTCTCGGGAACCCTGACTAATACATCATCTTTTAAAAATAACTTGTTATTGGTATAAAATGTTTTCTGTAAGCCTCATGGTAACCACAATGCAGAAACCTAAAATAGATACACTGAAAATAAAAAGCAACATATTAAAACATACTAAAATAACATAACCACAAAGGAAAACACTAAGAAAGTAGAAAAGATTTACAGCAATCAGCAAAGAAGCAACAAAATGGCATTGTGTTATCATTTATCTATAATAACACTAAATGTAAATGGACTAAATTATTCAGTTAAAAGACATTGAGTAGCTGAATGGAGACAAGAGCCAACTATATGCTACCTACAATAAACCCACTTCATCTATAAAGACACATAAACTAAAGAGAAGTGACAAAAAAATCATGAAAATGGAAACCAATGAAGACTAAGTGTAGCTATAGTTATATCAGATAAAATAGACTACAAGTCAAAGACTTCAAAAAGTGACAAAGAAGGTCACTACATGATAATAAACATGTCAATTCATGAAGAGGATATAACAATTATAAACATCTATTCACCCAACACCAGAGTACCCATGTATATAGAGCAAACATTAATAGACCTTAAGGGAGAGATAAACTGCAATACAAAAATAGTTGAGAACTTCAACACCTTCCTCTCAGTAATGAACAAAATATATATGATCATTTCACTAAATGACGTGAAAGCATTATATAAAATTTGACATATCCTTATTATAGAAATCCTCAACACACTGGGTATAGAAGAACATACTTGAAAATAATAAACTTCATATATGACAGACCCACAGCTAACATCACACTGAATGTGAATGTGAATAAAATTAGAGATGTTCCTCTAAGATCTTAACAAGATGAGGATGCTCATATTCAACATAATAAAAACTAATACTGGAAGTCCTAGCTAGAGCAATCAGAAAATAAAAAGAAATAAATTACCTCCAAATTGGAAAGGAAGGAGTCATATTAGCTTTATTCACAGACAGCAACATTTTTTATTTAGAAAACCCTAATGACTCTGCTGAAAAACTTTTAAAACTGAAACATGAATTGAGTAAAATTGCAGAATACAAAATGAGCATTAAACAATGAGTAGCATTTATATAAACTAACAGCAAGCAATCAGAAAAAAAAGCAAGAAACCAATGCCGTTTACAATAGCTACAAAGAATATAAAATACCCAGAAATTAATTTAACCAAAGAAGTGAAAGATCTATACAAAATAACTATAAAACACTGATGAAACAATTTAAAGAGAACCCAAACTTGAAAATGTATTTCATGCTGGTGAATTGGTAGAATTAATATTGTTCAATTGAATATTACCCAAAGCAATTTACAGATTCAATGGAATTTTTATAAAAAATATTAATGATACTATTCACAAAAATAGGAAAAAATATTCTAAAATGTATATGGAATCACAAAAAGTTCTGAATAGCTAAAGCAATCCTGAGGAAATAAACAAACCAGGAGGCATCACACAGTCTGTCTTAAAAATACACTACGGCAGCCAGGTGTGGTGGCTCATGCCTGTAATCCCAGCACTTTGGGAGGCCGAGGCAGGCAGATCACGAGGTCAGGAGATCAAGACCATCCTGGCTAACATGGTGAAACCCCATCTCTAGTAAAAATACAAAAAATTAGCCGGGCGTGGTGGCACGCACCTGTAGTCCCAGCTACTTGGGAGGCATGAGAATCTCTTGAACCTGAAAGGCAGAGGTTGCAGTGAGTGGGGATCATGCCACTGCACTCCAGCCTGGCCAACAGCAAGACTCTGTCTCTAAAATAAAATAAAATAAAATAAAATAATAAAATAAAATAAAATAAAATAAAATAAAATAATATAAAAAATAAAAAATATGCTACGGAGCTTTAATAATGAAATCAGCATTGTACTGGCATAAACACAAACATAGACCAACGCAACAGAATAGGTAACCCAGATATTAATCTCAACTCATTTTTGACAAGTCACCAAGAACACACATTGGGGAATAAACAGTCTATTCAATAAATGGTGCCAGGAAAACTGGATAACTGTATGCACAAGAATGAAACCACACCCCTATTTCTCACCATATAATAAATCAAATCAAAATGAGTTAAAGTCTTAAACCCAAGACCTAAAACTAAGAAATTACCATAAGAAAACATTGGGGAAGTGTGTGAGGACATTGATCTGGGCAAATAGTTCTGGAGTAAAACATGAAAAGTGCAGGCCACCAAAGCAAACATAGACATAGGATTACGTCAAGCTATAAATCTTTCACACAGTAAAGGAAACAATTAACAAAGTGAAGAGACAACCCACACAATGAGAGAAAATATTTGCGAACTACCCATATGATAAGGGCTTAAGAATTAGAATAGATAGAATACAGAATAATATATAGAAATACATAGAATACATTAGAATGTAGAATTAGAGGCTTAAAAAACTCAACAGCAAAAATTCAAATAATATAATTTAAGCGTGGCAAAATATCTGAATTCACATTTATCAGAGGAAGATATATAAATGCCCAACAGCTATATAAAAATTTTCAACATCACTAATCATCAGAGAAATGCAAATCAAAACTTCAATTAGAAATCATCTCACCCCAGTTTAAATGGCTTTTATCAAAAAGAAAAGAGTGGATGTTGGTGAAGATGTGAAGAAAAGGAACACTTGTACACTGTTCGTCGGGATGTCAATTGGTACAGGCACTATGGAAAACAGTATGCAGGCTCCTCATAAACACAAAAACTAAACTACCACATGATCTAGCAATTCCACTACTGGGTATATATCCAAAAGAAAGGAAGTTAATACATCGAGGAGATATTGGCATTCCCATGTTTGTTACAGCATTATTCACAATAGCCAAAATATGGAGTCAACCCAACTGCCCATGGATCATGATTGTTAATCTATGTACATGTAATATGTAATCAATGGATGAATGGATAAAGAAAATGTGGTATATATACATATGGAATATTATTCAGCCATAAAATGTTTTAAAATCCTGCTATTTACAGCAACATGGATGGAACTGGAGGTCCTTATGTGAAGTGAAATAAGCCAAGCACAGAAAGACAAATGTCACATGTTCTTACTCACGTGTGGGAGCTAAAAAGGTGGATCTCATGAAAATAGAGTAGATTGGTGTTTGTCAAGGGTCAGGAAGGGTAGGCAGGAGAGGGGATAAAAAGAGGTTGATTAATGGTTGCAAATATACAGTTAGAAGAAATAAGACCTAGTGTTCAATAGATCAACAGGGTGAGTATTGTTAACAAAATCTTTTGTACATTACTAAGTAGAGAATAGTTCAAATGTTTCTAGAATAAAGAAAAGATAAATACCTATGGTGATGGATATTGCAATTACCCTGATTTGATGTTTACACGAGTGTATCAAAATATTACCACTGGGCGTGGTGGCTCAGATCTGTAATCCCAGCACTTTGGGAGGCCAAGGTGGGAGGATCAGGAGGTCAGGAGATCAAGACCATCCTGGCTAACACAGTGAAACCCCGTCTCTACTGAAAATACAAACAAATTAGCTGGGCATGGTGGTGGATGCCTGTAGTCCCAGCTACTCGGGAGGCTGAGGCAGGAGAATGGTATGAACCTGGGAGGCGGAGCTTGCAGTGAGCTGAGATCTCACCACTGCACTCCAGCCTGGGCGACAGAGCGAGATTCTGTCTCAAAAATATATATATATATATATTATATGTAGCCTCCAAAATATGTGTATCAATAAAAACATTTTAAAAAAGTAAAAGAAATAAAAAAATTACGTTCCTTGAGATTTTCTTTCTTACTCATTGATTTTGTAGAAGCCTATTATTTTATGTCCAAATGTGTGAAGGTTTTGAGTTACCTTGTGGTCATAAAACATACTTTATATGATTTCAATTCTTTGAAATTTGTTTGATTTGTTTTGTGATGCAGATATGGCCTTTCTTGATGAATATTTCATGTTCACTTGAAAAAAGTTTGTGTTATCTTTTTGTTGAGTAGATTGTCCTATAACCGTCAATTAAATCCAGTTTATTGATTTAGTTTAGTTCTTCCATAGCCTTGCTGCTTTTTGCCTGTTTCTTACACTGAAGGTGAAATGTTAAAAATCTCAAATGTCACTGTGCATGTGTTTGTTTCTCTCTTAAATTCTATCATTTTTTTCTTTTGATGCATTTTAGGTTTCTATTATACTGTGGTTGTGTGTATATGAACTTTAAACTGTATTTCTTTTAGGGAAATTTACTGTTTATGATAGTGTAATTTACTTATGTATCTTTAGTAATTTTCTTTACTTTGATGTCTAATTTGTCTCATATTAATACAGCCACTCTTACCTTAGTTTAATTTGCTTTCTGCATAATATTTTTAATAGTTTGACTTTTGTCCTACCTTATCAGATTATTTGAAGGTAATTTCTTATGGGTAGCAACTAGTTGGATTATAACATCATAATCATTGTGACCAGATGACTTACATTTAATAAATATATACTGATACATGTTCATTTAGGTCCATCATTTTTATATTCATTTTTTAAAACTTTTGCTTTTCATTTACATGGGTTTTTTCTCTCCCTTTTTTGAATTGTTTTAACTTTTTTGTTTTAAAATTCCATTCCACTTTTTCTACTGTGATTTTTTTGCTATTTATCCTTGTATTTTGTTAGTGTTTTGTCTACTGGTTACAATACACATACATACCTTTTCACAACCTACTTAGAATCAATATTTTACAATTTAAAGTACAATGTAGAAATCTTGCCACCATATGGGTCCCATTACCCTATATAATATATCACATACTTTTTAGCTGTCTCATATATATTAAATGTACATACACTGACAATCATATCAATGTTATTTTCTTCTTAGTTTTGCTTTCAATCACCAAACATACTTTGGAGAATCAAATAGAAGAATAATGTATTATATTTCCCAAGAGTTACTATTTTCATTACTCTTTCCTTATTCTTGCTGTCTTAATTTTCTATTCTTATTATTTTTTCTGACTGACAACAGTCTTCAGAAATTCTTACAATAATCTGCTGTCATTATTGCCAAATATGAGGAGACTTTCATTATTTTTTTAAAAAAATAATTTCATTTCTCCCTTTCCCCTCCCCTTCTGAAACCCCAATTACATAAAAGTCAAATCTTTTGCTATTGTCACAAAGATTTTTTATATTATTATTATACTTTAAGTTCTAGGGTACGTGTGCACAATGTGCAGGTTTGATAGATAGGTATACATGTGCCATGTTGGTTTGCTGCACCTATCAACTCATCATTTACATTAGGTATTTCTCCTAGTGCTCTCCCTCCGCCAGCCCCCCACCCCGCGACAGGCCCCGGTGTGTGATGTTCCCCACCGTGTGTCCAAGTGTTCTCATTGTTCAATTCCCACCTATGAGTGAGAACATGCGGTGTTTAATTTCCTGTCCTTATGTTACACACAGATTCTTAAAGCTGGTTTTATCTTTGAAATTCTTTTTCTCTGATGTATCCATTAATCTATCAACTCCATTCAGTGCGTTGTCATTATAATACTGCATTTTTCTATTCTTAAAAATTTCAGTCGGTTCCTTTTAACAGCTTCTTTTAAAAGCATTTTTGTTTTTGTGGATACATTCTAATTAGTATTGTTTCAGCCGTGCTCCAATTACTCATTGGAGCACTTTTGTAATTGTTGTTCTGAAGTCTTTGATTGATAATTCCAACATTTTTGCCATTTCATTGGGGATTGACACTTGATGATATTTATACAAGTTGAGAATCATTTTCTATAATTCTTTCTATGCTGAGCACCTTTAAATTTTATCCTGTATATTTTGGATATTACATTATAAAACTATGGGTCTTGTTTAGTATTAGTATTTTTTATTTGGTAAGCAACAAAATGACTTAGTTTCAGCAATAATTTTTAACCCGGTATCTGCAGGTTATGATTCCAACATTGAGCTCAGTTTTCAAAGACTTTTCTGTGCAATTCAGATCTTTTCCATGGGTGCATCACTCAGTGTTCCATCTGGGACATGGTAGGATGTCTACCATTTAGCTCAGTTCTCAAAGTCTTTGGCATGCTAACTACATGTGCAAACTCCTGCATGAGCTGTTCAGGGATGAGCCCAGTAGCTCATAAACGACTTCACAGGGTTGCAATCACAAGCTCCTCCATCTCTCTGATGTCCAAGTACTCTCTGACTTCCCATGGCTCCCCTTTCTGCTCTTTCAGCCCCAAAACTGAGGTTTCAGTTATCCTGCTCTGCCACACTCCCTGCAACCACACTCAACATAGCTCCACACAGTGGAAAAACAGAGGCAAGGTAAGCAGCAGAGGTCACCCCCATTCTTCTGAACCCCACATCCTCTGACTGGAGACTTTCCCATGCCATGCACACCATGGCAGGGTTCCTTGCCAAAAGGCCACTTCCCTACTCCCCATACCCATGAGGCTCCTCCTGTGTCTCTCCAAGGATGCTTACTTCCGGATTTCAAGATGCTTTGACTCCAGGCTAGAAAATCAGGAAGAAAAGCAGAGCATTAAACCTATACCCAGCTTGGCAGTATTTTGCATCCTGTTATTCTTCAATCCACCTGCTGCTATTACAGATTCCTCACATAACTGTTTCAGGAATTCCTTCCAAGTTTATATGTAAATTCGGTGGAAAAGTCTGGGTGAAGTGGACCTATTCCTTTTTCCCAGAAGCAGAATTCTAAACATCACTTTGGAGAAGTATTTTCTAAATTGTGAATGCTAAGTATGTATGTCCTGTGTCAAACACAAATCTAGCAAGTTAGAGTGACCGCAACTAACCTGTAAAAATTTTCGTATAGCTACAAAGTCAAAAGCATTATTCAGCAGCATTTTGCTCACATTGGCATACTGTGGGACATTCTAAGTCAAGGCTTATTTCTGTCACTAGAAATGAGAAAGGTAAATGGTCTACTTAGCTCAAATTCTCATAAAAATAATGCCATTAACAGAGATGTTTAAATCATATTCTTAGTTTTACTTAGTGACACTTTTTAAATTTTCTACATTAGTTGTTCATACTTGTATATCTTATTATCTCTTTATATGAAATCATACATGATAAATACTTTAGAGATCTTGGTTCCATGAAAATATTTCCATTTTCTACAGTATCTGCTTTCTTCCTTTAGTTAGAAAATAGAAACTGCATAAATATTGTCACTTTTTTCTGGACTTCCAGGAAATATATTGCTGAAGTTAGAACTAACTTAAAACACATAATAACCTAATATTACTCATGATTTTAGTATTTACACCCTCCACTTATATAATGTAAATTGATATAATTAAATTTACATTGTTATATGCAAATGTATGTAAATTTAATTTTTCCTAAGTCTTTTTAAAAGTTCTACTAAATATACACAGTAAGATATAGATAAAAATAAAGCTGCTAGGAAATTTCCATTTTTCCAATTTTTACACACAACTGTACAATGAACCAAAAAAGATCCATTCAAATGCAGACATTGCATTATATTTACTTATAACTTTCTTTTCTCATGAAAATTTCAATTCAACATTTTTATCTATATTTTTCATTTAGTTTCAAATTTTGTATATATTAACATCTAAACCCATTACACTTTCTTTTTTTTTTTTTTTTTTTTGAGAGAGTCTCACTCTGTCACCAAGCCTGGAGGGCAGTGGCGCGATCTCAGCTCACTGCAAGCTCTGCCTCCCGGGTTCACGCGCCATCCTCCTGCCTCAGCCTCCCTAGTAGCTGGAACTACAGGTGCCTGTTGCCACACCTGGCTCATTTTTTTCTATTTTTAGTAGAGACGGGGTTTCACCGTGTTAGCCAGGGTGGTCTCGATCTCCTCTCCTTGTGATCCGCTTGCCTCAGCCTCCCAAAGTGCTGGGATTACAGGCGTGAGCCACCGCGCCCAGCCTATACTTTCTTTTCTTGAGACAGGTTCTCACTCTGTTATTCAGGCTGAAGTGCAGTGGTGCAATTATGGCTCACTATAAAACCTTGAATTTCTGGTCTTGGGTGCTCCTCCTGCCTCTGTGAGTAGCTAGGAGTACAGGCCCAAGGCAGCATGCTTGCCTAACTTTTTTATTTTTTGTAGCAACCAGAGCATCACTATGTTCCCCAGGCTGGTCTCAAACTCCTGGGTCCAAGCAATCCTCCCACCTCCGCCTCTCAAAGAGCTGAGATTAGAGATGTGAGCCACTGCACCCAACCTTCATTATATTTTTTATCACACTGCTTGTTTATCTAAAAGCTGAAATACAGAGCTCTCACAATTCGTATAGTCATGTAGTCTCCTTGAGAATACGCATACAATTTTGGAAAAGCATAGAAAAAATCCAAAGATCTCCTAATTAGTCCCCTAGAGAATCATTAGAATAAACAAAAGTATAGAAATTTAATCTCACAGGTACCATTTAACAGAATCCTAATAAAGTGTTACATATTTTTCAATACTATTTTAAAGTGAACACAGATGAGTTATTTACATTATAATCAGGGGATCAGCACGAGCAGGATGTTTAAATAAACATTATATCAAAACGAATTGCATTCTCACAGGTTGGCTACCCCAACTCTGTTCTGATTATGTTTACTTTTCCTCTCTGGGTCTTATTTGCTAAATTTCTGCCCGGTACAACGATGCATTTCCACTTTTATTTTTAAAAGCAAAGTCCAGTTTAAGCAACCTGCAGTGGAAATTTGATAATCAATTATTTACATTTTTAACCTATTCTCCAGCTAAGTCTCTGATGGCAAGCAAAAGCAGTCAATCTGTAAAATGCCAGCTTCTATTCCTATCATTTCCTTAAATATAGAGACCATTTATGAGAACTAGGGAGGGAATTGGGAATGTAGGTGTGTGTGCTGTGTGTGAGGTTGGTGGGAGGGACTGGAGTTGCTGAAATGGTGTAGACGGTTGGTCCACTCCATAGACATCCTTTATCAGTGGAGATGCTGCTGTCTAAATTGATCAGCGGTTTCCATGACAGCAAATCTAGATAATTTGTCTTCCACAGCAAGGATTTAAGGATCAAATTATTTTAAAAATTACCTAGTTTTCTATTCCAAAGTTATCACCTCACATACTAGTTGTTAGAAAGTAGAGACAGTTTCTTTATGAAAAAATATTGAAACTGCTTTCCCACAGAAATATTAGCATGTCAAATTTTATGCATACCTACTCCTCAGAGATTTTTTTTTCAAACCACATCTGCACAGAATTGAATTTTAAAGAGTGTTTTGTTGCTGAAGCTTTTTACAAAGGTAGACAATGTTTATTATTTGTAAAGAGAATAAAGCAGGCAAACTATACAGAAATATTGAAATGGAAGATATTTCTAATAATTTTGGCATTTCCTTGTACATTCCCATGGCTACTTTATGAATCATTATCCCTGTGAATGAGATCAAACCAGCCTGCTTCCAGCTCATCTAAACTCCTATAAGCTGCAGTTCATTATGCTATTCAGAAATACGATCACATAGTTAATTAGAATGTTAGGTGGACACATGAGCCTGACAATTCTAAATATTATTATTATTTCTAGGTATTTTATGTCATCTAATGCATTTAGGACATATAGGACATGTATTCTGCAAAATAATTGATGAGGAGACAATCTAAGACAAAATACTGCACCTGGTAAACTCCTCTTACCAGGAGTTCTTCTATATAGTATGAGTCAAAGTTTCATTAAAACAACAATCTGCATGTTTCAGAACAAGTCTGGAAAACCGTGGGAAGAACTATCTGGCTACTGTGTGGTCATATAACCTGCAGGAAATAGACTATTCATATGCACGTGTTTGTTCTTAGATCTCAGACCTTTGGCAAAAAACACAGAAGCATTTGAATGTAGTTTTCTGTGTGTCACTCAGATTTTTTTCAATATCTGATATCTGGTGTCATGCGTGAGTCCTAGAGCAAGAAAATTGCAAGAAGAAGCCCAAAAGAGCATGTGAAAACACAAACAACACAAATATAGATTAAAAAAACAAAACAATAAAATAAAAAAATCTAAAAGATTACCAAAAGGAAGAAAAACGAAAAAAGAACAGATGGAAGATATAATTAATAACAGAAATATGGTAGATTTAAATTTAACCATTGACTATTATACAGATGTAATGGGAATAAATACCTCAGCTAAAAGAGATCATTACTTGGATAATAAAGACAGACTCACCTGCATGGTCCTCAACGGAAATGCACTACTCCAACAACATACAAATAGGTTAAACAAACCAGATGAAAAAGATGCAAAACACTAACATCCCTTATAAGAGAAAGCCAAAATGGCTATCTAAATATTTGACAAAATTGTTTTCAGAGCAAATGCATTTTTCAGAGGTATAGAATCTCATTTCATAATGATAAACATGTCAGTTCATCTATAGAAAATAATATTGCTAAACATTTACAAACCTAGTAACAGACTTTCAAAATCCATGAAGCAAAAACCAGTACAACTACAAGAAAAAATAGATAAGTTCAAACTTATCATCAAAGATTTCCATACCTTCTCTCAACTACTGATAGAACATTTAGTCAGAAAATCAGTAAAAATATAGATGGCTAAAATAACTCTGTCAACTAACTTGATCTAATGTCATAAGGTATCCCACTTAACAATATCAAAATATAAACATCCTTTTCATGTTCACGTGAGACATTTATGAAGCTAGATTATTTCCTGAGCTATTAAAAAAATCTCAATTTATTTAAAAGGATCCAATTTATACAAAATATATTCTCTGAGCACATTTGATTAAATTTGAATTCAATAACAGAATGTTATCTAGTTTTCCTCAAAGTTTAGAAAATAAATAACACACTGATAAATGACCTTATGGGTTAACAACAACAACAACAACAAAAAATCAAAGGGACTATTAGAAAGTATTCTGAATTGAATAAAAGTGAAAACATAATGTATCACCATTTGTGGCATGCTGCTAAGGCAGTATTTAGAGGGATATATATAACAGCAAATGGTTACTTTAGAATATAAGAAACATAGCAAAGCTCATGCTCCATCTGAAGAAGCTAGAAAAAAAAACTCAAGTTAAACCAGAAGCAAGTGAAATAAAGAAAATATAATAATAAAAGTTACAGCAGAAATCAATAAGATTGAAAACAGGAAAGCAAAAGAGAAAATCAATGAAAAACATTGACTCATTGAAGTGATCATTGTAATGAAAAAAACTTGTAGCAAGACTGATATGAATAAAGGAAGAAAAACACACATTACCAATATCAGGAAATGAAGAAATGATGTCAATGCCTATTATATAAATAAAGAAAAAATAAGTGATATTAACAACTTTTTTCAATGTAATAACTTGAATGAAATGAACAACTAAAAAATACTACTGAAATTTGCTTAAGAAAGAAATAGAAAAATGATTAACCCATATATATTAAATACATTGATTTGAATGTGTACTTTTAAACCTTCCTACGAAGAAAACTACATACACACATGACATCAATGTAAATTTTATCAATACTTCAGGAAGAAATAATACCAATCTACACAAATACTTCCAGAAAATTAAAGAAGTAGGAATACTTCTCCATACATTCTATAAGGTTAGCATTACCCTAATGCCAAAACAGCCAAAGAAAAAGTACAAGGAAGGTAACAAACAAAATAAAATTGGAAATCAAAATACCTCATGGACAAAAATGCAATAATTATAAACTAAACTTCAGGAAATCAAGTTTATAAATAGCAAATAACAATTTTATAAATAACAAAATAATAAATAAAAGAATAAAACATAATTACCAAGTGAGATTTATTCCTAGAATGCATAGTCGGTTTCCCATTCTTAAATCATTAAATAAAATCTACTACATTCACAAACTAAAAGAGAAAAAATATCCATAATGCTCTGTTTAGACACAGAACAAATAAAGTAATAAAATCCAATACCTGTTCCAGATAAACTCTCAGCACTGGTAATAGTTGGGAACTTCTTCAACTTGATAGTCGGCACTTATTAAAATCTTATAGCTAACCACATATTTAATGTTCTAAAGCTGAATGTTTTCCCCAAGATCAGGAACAAACCAAGAATATTCTGTATCGCCACTTCTATTCAAAACATTGTACTGGAGGTTGTATGTAGTAAGAACAATAAAGCAAGAAAAAGAAAAGGAATACAGATTGAAAGGGAAAAAAGTAAAAATCTCTTTCTTGAAGATAACCCTAATTATCTGTTTAAAATCAAATGGTCCATGATTGGTAGAACTAGGACTCTCATCCAGGTCTATTGGACTATGCAGGCCATTCAGATATACAACAGCTATACAGCGTCATTAAAAAAGTACACTTCACTAAGATTTGATAATTAAAATATGTAAGTGTAATGATGTGATCCACATAAGTATAAAAGGCAAAATAGTTGTTAAAGAAGACCTAATGAAGGATTAAATGTATGAACTATTTAGTTAAATAAAGGTTGGCATTCATTGCCCAGTTTAAATGTAGAGCAATTTGTAATAAAATGACTTTGCTTTGACTTAATTTTTAAACAGCCTTTAAAAAAATTAAGGCATAGTTAGCTTCAACATATAAAGGGCTTGGAAGTAATCACTCTATTATAAGAAAAAAAACACTGAACAAACTGAAAATTGATAGGTTTTCTTGGACTCATGAGAGAAATGAGATTAGAGCAGACAGTGTATTAGTCCATTTTTATACTGCTATAAAGAATTGCCCGAGACTGGGTAATTTAGAAAGGAAAGGTGTTTGATTTACAGTTTCACATGGCGGGGTGGCGGGGGGGGAGGGGTCTCAGGAAACTTACAATCATGGTGGAAGGTGAAGGGGAAGCAAGGTGCCTTCTTCACAAAGCGGCAGGAGGGAGAATGAATGCAGGAGGAACTACCAATCACATAAAACCATCAGACCTCGTGAGAACTCACTATCACAAGAACAGCATGGGGGAAACCACCCACATGATTCAATTACTTCCACCTGGTCTCTCCTTGACACATGAGGATTACAGGGATGATGGAGGTTATATTTCAAGAAGCGATTTTGGGAGGGGACATGGCCCTACCATATAAAACAGTAACCCTGAAATCTGGACAGATGTGAATACAGAGAATCCCAGCCGAGAGTAGCCGATCAGATGCAGGAGTTGCTGAAGCCATAAACTGGTGGGAACATCGCCTTGGTAATTGTGAAATTTCTGGAGGCTGAGTGTGGACTACCTTGAGAGTGGAGGCTCTTGTCTTAGAAGACCATGTACATTTTCATGGGCTTTATTTCCAGGAACCTCACCAAGTTCTCCTGGTAAAAGCATAAGAAGAACCCTCTCCTGTTTCTGGCAAGAGGAGAAAAGTCAACTTTCTGAAATGCTCCTAGAGCATTATCTGTAATGAAGGCACACTCTCTAAAGAAAAGGCATTTCCAGATACTTACAAACTTAGGGAAGTGCAGTTATCCAACTCCAGCCTTTCTGTCTCAGCAAAGCAGATGTTGGAGAGGTTAAGAAAAACTTCTCAAGTTCACAGCCCAGGGACATGGGCAGCTAACAGACAGATTTAACTGTAAGGTAGCGTCATGCTTCAACCACACCTACTTCTGCCCCTCCACCCACACATACCATAATACCAATAAAATCAAGTGTATCATGGACACTATTTAAGAAATAATTCTTAGAGAAACTTGAGGCCAGAGTGGAGACAAAAACAAGGAAAGTAGAGGAAACTGATACCTTAGCACCTATAGCTGTCATGAGCATTAAACACATCTCAGCTTCTAGCAGATTACCCTAAAAGTTCACTCTAAAGGCCTGTTTACCTTAGTTCCTATCACCAGATACATCACATATCTGGATTTCAACAGAAAAACAATCAAACAAACACAAACTGAATGTACGTTAAAAGGCAAGAAAAAACACAGTCTAAAGAGACAAAGCAAGCATCAAAATCAGACTCAGATATAACAGAGATTTGGGAATTGTCTGTGTGTAGTGAAGAAACTGGCCTTGTCCAAAGAGAGCTGACCTTTTTCTCCAGTAGCTGGGAGCTTTCGGAACTTCTAAATCACTGGAAATTCTAAGTGAGGGGATTGTCGTTGTTTTTCATGGGAGGCCCCTCAGAGCACACCTGATAGACAATACCAGTGTTGAGACTCATGCTGGGTCTGTCAGATCATGTAGTATGAGTTTGACCTTTGGGAGAGGGTGGGTGAAAAGCCAGGTTGGCAATGCTCCATGCCTATGTGTAGTGTCACACAAAGATGGCAGGGAGGGAGAGAGTGTGTCCTGAAGACAATGAAAGCTTTGCACTAGGGAACCTCCTAGACTCTACTCTATGCATTCCTTCCTTTGTCTTGTTTAAATTTGTGTCTCTGCCCTGTATTAAACTTTATCTGTGAATGTAATAGCTTTCAATCAATTCTGTGAGTCTTTCTAATAAACCATTGCAGTGGAAGATGATTTGGGGAAACCTCTAACATTGCAGCTGGTGTTCAAAGTGAGAGTAGTCTCCTGTGGACTCTTCCCTCTCAATTGGAAGTTGGACCCTCACTCCTTGCAGCTGAGGTTAGAAGTATTGGCTAGTGCTGGCTTTGTGGAAGACTATGCCCTTAACTGAACAGTTTGGCCAACTCTGAGTAATCTCTAGGGAATGTGAAAATCACTGTGATAAATATTTTAAGAGCTAATGCAAAAAAATAGACAACATCAAAGAACAGACAGGCAAGACACCTGCATAAGACATGAACTGGAATAGTGTTAACTGGGTGTATACATTGTTTAGTTAGAAATTTATCTATCTATCTATCATCTATCTATATCATCTATCTATATCATCTATCAAGGGAAACACTAACATAGTTTTATAAGGAAGTATTATTGATATACTGAGAGAGGAGAAATAATTAAATCATATAAAATGTTCAATTACAATGAGAGAAGGCATAAAATGGGGGGAAGATTAAAAGAAAAGAAAAAAGAACAGTTGCAATAAATTGAATACAATTACAAAATGGTAGCTGTTACTCCAACTACTGTATATCAATAACCATTTTAAGTAGAAATGGTCTAAATATACCAATTAAAAACAGAGATGATCAGAGTAGCTATAAATACTTGATCCAGCTCTATATTATCTGTGCAAAATCAGTTTTAAATATAAAGACACAGGTAGATTAAAGGGAAAGAGTGGAAAATATATATGTTATGCCAAATCTAATCATAAGAATACTGGAGTGACCATACTAACTTGAGATAAAATAGATTGTATAACAACAAAAATTACAGGAATAAAGAACTTTAAATAATGACAAAAAGGTCAATTCTCCAATAAGATATTTCAATCCTTAGTTTATACACACCTAAACAAAGACAATCAAAGTGTGTGAGACAAAAATCATAGCTGCTAGAGGAAATGAGTGAATTCATTTTTATATTTGAAGACTTCAACACTGTTTTTCAGTAATTGATACCTGCAGCGGGCAGAAAATCCATAAGGTTTTAGTTGAACTGACAACATTCTTAATCAACTTGACGTACTTGACATATAAAACATTTCAGTCAAGAAGAGCAGAATGCACTTTCTGCTCAAGCTCACATGGAACATTTACCAGCAGCACTAACACTGGGCCATAAAACACACCCTAACAAATTTATAGGAATAGAAATCATACAAAATAATAATTTTTTGTAATTAGCCTGGAAATCACCAACAAAAAGATAACTGGAAAATCCCAAATACTAAATGGTTACACAAAATGACTTCTAAATAACACATGTGTCAAAGAAAAACTCTCTAGAATTGTTTAATTGAACCACAATAAAAATAAAATAACACAAAAATTTGTTGTATGCAGTGAAAGTCGTGATTACAGTAAAATTTATAGCACTGAATATATGTATTAGAAAAGAAAAATATCAAATAATTAATATTCTTTTTTTTTTTTTTTTTTTTTTGAGACGGAGTCTGGCTCTGTCGCCCAGGCTGGAGTGCAGTGGCGTGATCTCGGCTCACTGCAAGCTCCGCCTCTCGGGTTCACGCCATTCTCCTGCCTCAGCCTCCGGAGTAGCTCGGACTACAGGCGCCCGCAACCACGCCCGGCTAATTTTTTTCTATTTTTTAGAAGAGACGGGGTTTCACCGTGTTAGCCAGGATGGTCTCGATCTCCTGACCTCGTGATCCTGCTCGCCTCAGCCTCCCAAAGTGCTGGGATTACAGCATGAGCCACCACGCCCGGCCATAATTAATGATCTTAGCTTCCATTTTGGGAAGCTAGAGGAAGAAGACCAATTAAAGACTAAAGCAAGTGGAAAAAAAGCAATAATAAAATTTAGAGAAGAAATCAATAGAACTAAGAACGGGAAATGGAGAAAAATCAATGAAACCAAAAACTTGTTCTTTTTAAAAATCAATCAAATAGATAGACCTCCAGTCAAGCAAAACAAGAAAAAAAAAGATACTGCAAATTGTTAATATCAGAAAAGTAAAAAGGAGCTATCACTAATGATTTCTTGGACGTTAAGAAGATAATAACATAATATTATGACTAACTCTATGAAAACAATTTTGATCACTTCAAGGAAATGGATCTTTACAACAAATGGTGCTAGAATAATTGGGTGCCTGTAAGCATCCTGCCACCCCACAAAACTAGATCCAGACCTTACACCTTTCACAAAAATCAACTGAATCATACACCTGTATGTAAAATATAAAACTATGAAACTTCTTGGATTAAAAAAAAAAGACAATCTTAAATTTGGCAATAACTTTAAGATACAATACCAAGAGCACAACATAATCCATAAAAGAAAATACTGATACATTTGACTTCACTAAAATCTTTTTAAAAAAGAAAATACTTCGGCTCTGTCAAAAAAAGTGTTGAGAAAAAAATAGAAATAAGTCACAGACTGGGAAAGAATATTTGCAAAAACTATGTGTGACAAATGATTTATACCCAAAATACAGCTGACCCTTGAACAACTCAGATTTCAGCTATACAGTTTCACTTATATAAAAATTTTTTTCAAAAAGTATTTTGGAAAATTAGTTAGAGATTTGTGACAATTTGAAATAAACTACTAGATGAACAATATAATATAGAAATATTGAAAAAATTAAGACAAATTTAAGCATGTAATGAATACATAAAAATATATATAAATACTAGTCTATTTTATCATTTACTACTATAAAATGTACATAAATCAGTTATTCAGAGTTAAAATTTATCAAAATGTACACATATAAACACAGATTGTACATGATACCATTAACCATTGAAAGAAATGTAAACAAATGTAAAGATGCAATAGTAAATGTTAACTGCATAAAAGTATAGTACAGACTGTACTGCTCTCATCAATTCATAGTCACTTCCTGTTGGTATCGCAATGAGTGCGTATTGCATGCATCTGCTTAAAACATCTTGTGACGCTCATCTTCTGCTCATGAGCAATTCTTCTCTCCACTAAATTGCATATGCAAGTAAAAAGTGATCGCTTGCAGTTCTTATATATTTTTCATCATGTTTAATGCAACATCTTAAACCTAAAATAACACTGTGAGACCCATATGAAGTGCCACTGGTGATGCTGAAAGTGCTTTCAGAGAGCAGAGAAAAGTCATGACATTACAAGAAAAAATTGAATTGCTTGATATGTACCATAGATTGAAGACTGCAGGTGCAGAGACAGAAAGTTACAGTATCAATAAACACTGTACAGTACTGTAAATGTATTGTCTCTTCCTTAGGATTTTCTTTATAACATTTTCTTTTCTCTAGCTTACCTTATTGGAAGAATGCAATGTATGATACATATGCAAATATGTTAATTGAAGATTTATTTTGTTGACAAGGCTATTAGTAGTAAAGTTTTGGGGGAGCCAAAAGTTATACATGAATTTTTGACAATGTAGGTAGTTGGCACCCCATCCCAGTTTTGTTCAAGGGTCAACTGTACTCAAATAACTATTTCAACAGTAAGAAAACAACAATCTAATTAAAAATAGACAAAATATGTCAACATGTACCTCACCAAAATACATACACATGTCAACTAAGCATATAAAAATATGCTCAAAATATTTATCATTAGTGAATCAAAGTTAAAACTAAATCGAGATAAAGCTCCTAAACTATTAGAGTGACTAAAATAAAAAAAAAATCCTGTTGAGGATGTAGAACAACATGACTTCTTGAATGAGGGTTTCCTGGTAGAAATGCAAAATGGTATATCCAATTTGGAAGATTCTTGAGCAATTTCTGACAAAGCTAAACATGGTGTTTACCATTTTATTCAAAATTGTGCTTTTAGGTATTTACCAATTGATTTGAAAACTTATGTTCACAAAAAATCTGAACACAAATGTTTATGGTGCTGTATTCCTGATTGCCCAAAACAAGAAGCAATCAAAGTGTCCTCCATTAAGTTAATGAGCAAGCAAACTTATTACATTCATACAATGGAATATTATTCATTGATAGAAAGAAACTATCAAGGAAAAATCAAAATTGACATATTTATCCTTGAACTTCATATTGTCAATGAAAGAAGCCAGATTGAAAAGGTTACATAATCTATGCTACCAATTCTATGACATTCTAAAAAAGAAAAGACTATAGACACAGTAAACTCATGAGTGGTAGTCAGATGTTCAAGATAAGAAGAGAGGGATAATAAATAGGTGGAACATCATGGATTTTTCAAGAGGGAGAACTATTTTATATGATTGTGTAATTGTGGATACATAATATACATTTGTCAAAATATATAGAACTTTATATAGCACAAAGAGTGAACCTTATTGTATACAAATTAGAATAACAATAAAGGTTTGAGACATTCCAGGAAGAAATGCAGATTGTGATAAGAGAATCTAATGCTATTACAAACACATAAAACAATCTCAGTGAAGGAGGTATTGGGGAAAGGTGCTGGCCTACATGACTTTGGAAATGAGTGGAGCTTATAACAGTAATAGCAAAAGGAATGACACGTCAGCACTGTATTCTAGTTGATTGAGTTGTTTCCCACAGGGGTACTGGATAACAATTCCCATACTGCTATTACTATACACTTATTGAACAATTCAGTAAATGGATGGCAGATGGTAAGAGCTAGATTTCTCACTGTTGGAGTGGGAATTTATAGATACACAAAGGGAGGAGACTAGAAAGATACATGTGATAATGGATTAAAGATGGAGACACCAGTAATAACTGGTGTTTAGATTAATATAGTTACAGACATTTATCTATGGAAATGTGTGTGTGTGTGTGTGTGTGTGTGTGTGTGTGTATGTATGTACAGGTTAGTATATATATTTCTTTCTTTGTCCACCCTGACAAACTAAACAAAACAACACTTCATTAGCAATGAGCACACCTAGTACCCAGATCTTGGCTTCTAATACCATTCTCCAATAACAACAACAACAAAAAAAGAGGCATTTGAAAAAATGCCTGATTCTAAGACTGAGAAAAAAAAATATGTAAGATGAGCCTTCAGCATGTAATAGTTCCAGAAACTATGGCGTGTTCAAAAAGAACAGCAGCAACCACTTTGATGTAAGTCAGTCAAAGGAGCACAGGAACCCGCTGAAAGTGCTCCCATGAGACAAAACTAGAACCATTTGCGCAAAAAGCGAAGTACTGAATTATAACTCAAAGTACAAAATAAATATCATAATCCATACTGATATCAGTGGGACTTAATAGATAAGTGGGAAAAAGAGATGAGTCTCCCATGGAGAAGAATTACAAATAATTGATATAGTCTGTCCTCCACGAGGGAGAA
This sequence comes from Gorilla gorilla gorilla, assembly GCF_029281585.2. Taxonomy (NCBI): domain Eukaryota; kingdom Metazoa; phylum Chordata; class Mammalia; order Primates; family Hominidae; genus Gorilla; species Gorilla gorilla. Next base: position 135,178,468 of record NC_073236.2, on the reverse strand, counting down.
CATAACTCTTCACTTTTCAAGTGCAGATGACACATGGAGTCTTCCTTCCAAAGTACAATGTGGAAAATAGAGTGGAGAGGAGAATTAGTAATTTTACAATGAGAAAACCTGACAGGCACTACGTTAGCCAAGTGGTCAAAGTCAACATCAACAGTCATGAATCATACTGATATTATGTGTCCTTCATGTGATGAAAATGACACTCTCTGTAATCTTCCTACCCAAGCCTCATAACCCCAGTCTAACCACGAGTAAAATAGCAGACAAATCCCAACGGAAAGAAATTCTACGCTGTCTCTGACCTATATTTCTCACAACTGTGAAGGACATGAAAACATGAAAAAACGTGAGAAACTATCACAGCCAGAAGGAACATAAGGAAACATCCTGACTAGATGCATTGTATTATGCTTAATGGAACCCTGGAACAGAAAAAGGACATTAGGTGAAGACTGAAGAGATCCAAATAGGCTCTGGACTTTAGTTAATAACAATCTAACAATAGTATTTCATTAATTATAGGAAATGTACCATAATGCAAGATGTTAATAAAGGAGACACTCTGTGTTTGACTACATGAGAACTCTCTGTACTACCCTCTCAGTTTTTCTGTAAATCTAAACTTTTCTAAAAATAAAACCTACTAAGAAATAATCACAAAATAGCCATGCTAAAGGACTTTATATGGCAGCTTATTTCACCACTGTCTCATTTATTCCAACTATGTCTCAGTTTTCTTTACTTTTAAACTTCAATAATTATTTCATAGGGCTGTTGGGAGGATTAAAATCTCACAGTGCAGTTCCCGGCACAAAGTAGAAGGCCAATAATTATTTCTACGCTTCCATGGCTAAGAACATTTTAGAGTTGTGGTGTTAGAATTGCCATCAGAGCCATATAGAAAAATCAGTTTCATAAATTACACTAAGATCAAGATTTGAACCAAATGGTACTTGAAAAGCATGATCATATATGAATTTGATTTACATGTTAATTTATTTTTATTATTTTCAAATATTAAATTTGCCACAATTAAAATGAATCAATGTATTTTAAAACAAGTGCCTTGGAAACATTAACAGGCATCCAAACCACTACATGAGACGTATTAATATCATATATTTTGGAGTTGGGAAGATCTGAATTCAAATAAAACTATGTTTCTTAGCATCTTGTGCTTTTTGACTAAGTTATTTATCTTCTCTAAGCCTCAGGGATTTTTTAAAATCTTAAAACAAAGATAATTTTTGCAGCATTTTGTGAAAAGTAAATGCAGTAGTGCTCATTAGGCAGTTAGCACGGTCCTTGGCACATGGTAAAGCAATAATATGCTATAATTATTATTCTTATGTTAGCTTACAGATCGTATTTTTCCATTAAATATTTTACAATTACAAAAATATAAAATTATTATATAGTACAAATATGTTAACTAAAGTGAAGGGCTGTGGTATGATTTTTAAAAAATTTCTAAAGTAGATAATAATTATGAAACTAGAACTGGACACAGGTTTTCTTTCTTTCAGACAGGTGATCTATTAAAAAATATAATTATTTATGTTTCCAAAATGTTGGTAGAATAAATGCAGACAGAACTGACATTATTTCTTTTTTATATCTTCATGTTGCTTTTTATAAAGAGCTCAGAAATTATGTTATCTCAGTAATGATGTAGAAACCACACATATGGTTTCTCCTTTACATACATTTTGGAATTAGTTTCCTGCAATCTCAACTTTACTATATTCACAAAATAATAAATGAGAGAAAGAGACGTGAATACATCCGGCCCCTCAAAGCCCCTTTTCTGATAAACTCCATGTCCAATGGAACAGAAATATCACCAATCAAGGAGGGGTTTTTGTAAATTTTTAACATTTTAGCAATATTAACTCATAATCACCATTCATCAACACTAACAGATCAGAGTGCATGAATTATATTATATGCCTTTTTCTGTATCTGCATAACTCTGGTTAACTGATTTCACAACCTTTTAAACACAAATCTTAAAACATTTTATAGCAAAACAACTAGGCTTGATGTTACACAATGTAATAGGTCTTTGTAGTAAGTAAATAGGGTGGTAAGTGGTTACATGTGGCAGCCCATTCAAAACTGGAACTGCTCATCCCATTTGATGTTATTCACTTTGTTTTATAATGTGTATTCTTGCTAACAGTGTGTGACTGGATCTTTTTTGGTTTCAGTATTTTCGCTTGGGATTAGAGCTTTCATATTTCATAGACAAATCTAAGAAAGAACTATATCGCTATCATGAAATCTTTTTCTTCCCCAGGGAAAGTCTCCCACCATTGACTCAGCCATATAATTCACTAAACATCAGTTGTCCAAGCACTGTTGGTTAAAAATTACTTTTACATTGTATGTAAACTTGAAAATTTAAGCCAAAACGAGAGAGAGAGTGAGAGAGAGCAAGAGAGAGAGAAGATAATGTCTTCCAGATGACGGCTTTCTGGATGAAATCTGAAGCCTGAAGCAAGAGAAAATTTTCATTACCATTCAGATTACATGTCATTTTGATTCACACTCCCTAAGCAAGCTAATTTGGTCGGCAGCCAACCTTCTCGCAGTGTGATGACAACACAACAAGCTTCACCGCCTTCCTTTCAGTGCTAATGATTCCTTGAGTGACAGCCATGGTCTCAGAGCTCCGCGTGACACCTCACCCTGCTGCGCCTGCAGTGTCAGAGCTGCTGCTGTCCTGGGCTCCTGCTCATGGTCCTGGCAAGGACAGCCTGTGACTTCAGGAACATGCCAGCTGCCGTCACCCCACCCACCTGCATACCTATACACACACAGGGGCCCCTGGTGCTCACCTCTCCACACTGCATGTTCTCAGGACAATATCACTGGGATGAAATAAACTGTGGTAGTAACTGGGTGCCTCTGAGGACCTCTCCCCTCTCCCCTCGGGGCAAGGGACCTCAGCCATCTTCTCACCATGGACTCACGCAAGCCATGAATTCTTTGTTGTGCTATAAGCGATTATGTTAGGTTCGAATGTCACCATTTTTAAAATTCATTTTTATTTTTATTTTTAATTTTCATTTACTCTGTTTTGAAAAATATCTTTTTCAATAGATATATTTTTTTCTCAAAAATCAAAATATTGTGTTGACTTGTTTGTTTTCATATTTAAGGTAGGCAAACACCCTTGTCCCAAAGTCCTGCTACCTGATAGTGTTTGGAGTTACAAGAAGAATAATGACCTTTATTTCCATTCTAGAAAGGAGTCTGTCAATGCATGTTTGGGGTGGGAACATAAACACTAAGATATGATGTGTACGAGGTGGACGTCATGTTCGAATTCCCTATGGTATTCCCAGTGAAAGAACGCCCACACGTGAGAGTGTTCCACAGCCATTGGATGAGTGAACGAAAGAACGAAGGTGACTATCTCCTTGTGAATGTGGCTATCTCATTATGAATGTGGCTGTTTCATTTCTGGCTGGGAGTTACCAGAATCACTTGCAAGTTCAGAAAGCATGCTTGTCGCTTGGTCTGTGAATTCTTCACTGAAGCCCTATTCATCCACTCACCGAGATATGAACCTTGCCTTCAAATAATGGAATATTAAAAGGAGTTTTTACCCAGGCACTAGTTCTCTTGCCCTGTAACATGCCCCAGTTTGTGTCTGAATTCATTTATTCACTTCCTAGAAAGCTAAGGGTCCCAACAGCGTGGAAGTCACAGTGCAGGGATACTGGCTACACAGGTGGGCACAGGTGAGCAGGGTAGGCCTCTAGTGTTCTGGGACTTTGCATCTAATCAAAGATATTGAAAAGATCATTATGGTTTGAAGGTGTTAGGGCAGAGGAATGTCTAATCTGAAATATGAGAAATTAAGTGTTGGTCAGAGAAGTAGGTGTGGAAGGCTGGAGTGGAGCCGCCTGCCTCCTCCCAGAAGCTGTTCATGGAAGACCTTCACTCCCATGACCTTGCAGAGCATCTGTTTCTCTGCAATCGAATTTGAGATTCTGGGTAGCAAAGAACATGCACAAATACATGATTTACTAATGAAAATAATTCTACTCTTTTTCTATAAGTCAATGGTATATATCAGTGATCTGGTGTAGGAAATTAGATGGGTATGTATTGATAGAAAGCAAAATCTACTAAGGGGGTATTGTTGGTCCAGTTTCTAAGAAGTTATGACATATTTTATGTAAATATTCTTTTTTACTCCCACCATGGTGATTTAGTAGTTAGTTCTCTATTTTTCTCATTTTTTAGGATGAATATGTAAGAGGGAATTGAGATTGGGGAGGAGAGAATAATACCTTTCCCATTAGAAATGGTTTTCTTTGGCCGGGTGCTGTGGCTCATGCCTGTAATCCCAGCACTTTGGGAGGCCAAGGAGAGTGGATCACTCGAGGTCAGGAGTTCAAGGCCAGCCTGGCCAATATGGTGAATCCCCGTCTTCACTAAAAAGTACAAAAATTAGCCAGGCGTGGTGGTGCATGACTGTAGTCCCAGCTACTCGGGAGCCTGAGGCAGGAGAATAACTTGAACTCGGGAGGCAGAGGTTGCAGTGAGCCAAGATCATGCCACTGCACTGCAACCTGGGTGACAGAGCGAGACTCCATCTCAAAAAAAAAAAGAAAAAAAAATAGAAATGTTTTTCTTTTCTTTTTTTTTTTTTTTTTTTTAGATGGAGTTTTGCTCTTGTTACCCAGGCTGCAATGGCACGATCTTGGTTCACTGCAATCTCTGCTTCCCAGGTCCAAGCAATGATTCTCCTGCCCCAGCCTCCCAAGTAGCTGGGATTACAGGTGCCCGCCACCACGCCCAGCTAATTTTTGTAGACACAGGGTTTCACCGTGTTGGTCAGGCTGGTCTCGAACTCCGACCTCAGGTGATCCACCCGCCTGGGCCTCCCAAAGTGCTGGGATTACAGGCCTGAGCCACCACGCGTGGACTTTTTTTTTTTTTTCTTTTAGCTTATGGGAAAATATGGAAAGACTAATTTATTTGGAATCAAAATAATTACAGCCAACCACTGATCCACAATTTATTAGATTGCTTAAATTTTTGTCCTTGCTAAAACTTTATATTCACATCTGTAAAATGGTAACAACAATAATGCCTATTTATAGAGATGCTTTTAGGATTACATAAGCTGATTTGAGCACTCAGTATGTTATTAAACACTAAACACAATTCATTTTTGTCTTCAAATCATGTAATGTTCCTGTCATTACACAGTTAAAGAAAGATGTATTGGAATTAAAATTAAGAGCTGTTTTCCTCAATGTATATTTTATTACAATTTCCCCAAGGCGAAGCTATTTAAAAAATGTCTATAATGTTTTTAAGTCAAATGTTACAATACAGAGGAGAAGATCAGTGGATGCAGAGAAGTCTGAACATTGCGGACGTTAGAGCTTTTAATACATTCCCAATCTTGGTGTTTTCCAAATGCATCAATAGTTTACAAGAGTTTTGGGGGACAGGGATAATTAACTTGCAGGATAAACAAATTTATTTTGGTTCAGGGCCATAACATACAAATGGCTAGCTCACACAATGTGAAAATTTAAGTTCAAGCAATGCTCCACAGGAGCACCTCTGTGGAAGTTTGACCTTAGTACTTTTGAGAGTTTTTCTAAGACTTTTCTCTTGTGTCCACTACCCTTCTAAGACGTAGCTCCAAAGGTAACGATGACATTTAACCTTCATATTCAAGGGGATGTTTCCTGTTTTATATGTTTACTTAAACTGACAACTAGGAAGCATTTGTTTGTGCATGTGTAGACGTAGTCTAGATCCAGAAAGAGAAAATTAAGATGGCTGCAGGAAGAAACATGAGACCATAGTAATGAGAATGGTCTTCAAATATAGAGAAGATCAAATGTGTTCTCTAGGATTTCAAAGGGTGAATGTTAGAAGACATTCTTTTATTGTAAAGAATTACTTTAGAAAAAACGACAGTTTTCCGAAATTGAATTAGACGGTTGCAGTGGTAAGTGACAAGGTGTTACAACTCTTGGAGAGCAGACCAGCTCCCAGCTCTTACAAAGAGCATCCAATTCTGGGTCCATATATCAGGCAGGGCTACGATTTAAAGTGTTCTCAATCTAGTGTAAGGTTGCCTTGCTCCCAGCCGCAAAGATTCAGATTCTCCTGCTCTGGGTTAGGGCCTCTCTGTGTTTAGTTCTAAGCAATGATTAGAATAATCTTCCCAGGTCATTCTAATGTGCACTCAAGATTGAGCACACCTATGTTAGTTGATTTCTAGAACTGTTTCTCACTGGATGAATCTGGGGCTTTTTGTGGGCACTTGCACGAATCTAGGTTAAAACAATTGAACATAGTTGGGTATCAATCTGGGCTGTCCACACAGCAAAGCAGTCCTAATGCAAAACGCTGGCATTGATTGATAGGTTTTTAATAGAGGGTGGATTTGTGCTTTGATCATTACTGCTCTATTCAGGAGACAAGTCACAGCGAAGTCCTCTGGTCTCTGCCTCAAATAGAGACAGAGACTGACAGTTCTGGGCCTCCCAACTTCCCCAGGAAGATGATCTTCATAGAACAGTGCCAGCAACACTGCCCCAGTGACTGTGACAGAGAAAAGGTTATGAGATGCGTCCACTTACTCAGTGTACTGAAGGACTGCAGAAGCCAGAATGTATTTCATTAAAACCACCCCATTCCCAGAGCCTGTTAGCAGCAACTAGGAAACATCATTCTCAACACAGTCGGGAAAATCCTGTCATTTTGTGGTGGAAGCAAGATGTGAATTTTGACATCTCCAGTGGCCGTGTGTGTCTGTGTGTGTGTGTGTGTGTTTGTTACAACCTCATTTCTCTGTAACTGTGTTTCCCAGACTTCATGACACCAGGTCTTGGCATAATCCCCACCCTCCCTGAATATTTGCTTCAACTGAGAATTAGGCGTTTTATTTTCTAGATCCTTATTGTCGCTTTTTGGATGTAAATTTGCATTAAGCTATTTCTGTGTAAATAGAATTTTGACATAATAGGAGCACCAGCAAGGACTGGCATTGCTGCTGGCACATCATTTCAAATCCATCTATCCTACACTGTGGCTTAATTTAAAGGCTGGATTACTTGAAAATGCATTTATTAAGTCTGACCTACTTTTTAAATATTTAATATTCCATTTTGGTTTCCTTGCAACAAGAGAAGCTTCAAGGTCTTCATGTTCTTGCCAATTTTTAAAGCATTGATATTGATTCAGATAATAAGACCCTGCACAGACACAGTGTACAGACTCACCGTCCCTGCACCACTTTCAAGAGTGGTATTTAAGGCAATTAGGAGCTCACAAGATCTTACTGGTACTTGGGTGTCCCCAAGGACCTGCCTGCCTTTGTCCCTTATGAAATTTCTCCTCTTTCCCTTTCTTTATGTACGTGACTGAGCTATCAATAAAAAAATAATAGCAAGCAAAAAAATCCCACATCCATAACAGGAAAAGTAATCACTATCTTATCTTTCAAGAGTGGAGCCTGTTTACAGCTTAGTTAAGGCTTATTCTTTTCATCAAAAAGTATTCTGACTTGAAGAATAATAGACATACAAGCAAGAGATAAATACAAATTGTTGAGAATGGGAGGGAAGTAAGCAGGGAGAATATGAAATATTATATGCAATGCAAATTGTGAAATGTAAGCAATATTTGTACATGTATATTGCTTATGGATATTGCTTACTTCACTGTAAAAATACTAGGGTATCATACATTGAGAACATCAATAAAAGAGAATTTAAAACAGAGGTGGAATTAAGGGTGAAAGAACATAAGAAGGTAGAATAGCTTGCAGCTAGTGTTAATCCAGCACAGAAAAATACTTAGCGCAGAATTTTGTACTACATAAAGTTCCCTAGCAGCCAAAGTAAAGACAAAACATGACAATTACATTCATTAACTCTTCATAAGAGTGGAGCAAACAAGTTTCTCAAAAGTGCAGCTGTTTTTGATCCTAGTCTCATAGCGAGTTTCTCCAGTAGATCCACTTGAGAGGAATATTTGTGATCTGAACGACTAACCCATCAACTTGCCAATAACGAACGTGATCAGTGTTTCACAGAGGTGAAAAAAAAATTTTTTTTTACGTTAGAATTCTCTAACAAGGCACAAACTCATACTTTGCTTCGGTGATAGAAAGGAAATAAGTAGTGTTGAGTTTTGTTATGACATCTAAGATTATTTCTCCAACTCAAAAGTTGAAAGAAGGAGGCAGTGGTAGAGGTGAGGGGATTATTGCTCAACGCCTGCAGTGAAAAAATGCTGTGTGTCAGGCAGGCTGGTAGTGACATGTTTTAAAATAGCAAAGGACTTTGTTTTTATTTCCTGCAGAGTTTGAAAACACCTTTGGCTAGCCATGTGTGGAAAGAGAGAGTAACTCATACAAATACTTCAATAAAAGACAATGCAATTTTCCGACATATCTTTGTCTTGAACAAAATAATTATGGAGATAAATTAACATGGACGTGTTTCTAGAACTAGAACTGAGCCCTTTTGAAGAGCTTACTCTTTGTAACAGCACAAACTATCAAAGTTATAATAGTTTTAAAGTAATATTTTTACTATTTTTTGTTGGAATAGAACTAATGCATGTTCTCTTTTTCCATTGCTTGTAGTAGCTTTTATTCAATGATTGCAAACTGTATGTGAATTCCTGCCCCACAAAGTATAAATGTATTCTTTACAAAATAGAATTTAATTATTTTTAAAAATTTGAACAATTCTTCCTCTCATACTATTAAACTTTTAGATGATCACAACTTTTGAGTACAATGGTACTCTTGCCATGTTTTACTACACACCGATATTTCTTGCCTGGTGCATTGGCTGGAACTTGAGGAGCAATGTTGAATTACATGATGATCATGTGCCTGATTGTGGATGATTTTAATAGGAATTCCTTTGTGTCTCACATTAATTAGCATACTTGAAACCGGTTTGGGATATATTCCATTTTTCATAGTAAGATATCTCTCCTGCATATCAAGTTTACTGACATCTCCTTTAATCAGGAAAATATTTTATATTTTAAAATTAATTTAATACCACTCAAAAAGATGGATTTCCTCTTCTATTACTTAGATGAATTATGCACAATAATTGGGAAATATGCAACAATATCTTTGTAGTACTGGGGCATCTTTGTAATCTTGAAATTGTGTGTGTGTGTACGTGTGTGTGTGTGTGTATTTGCATCCATGCAGGTATAGATATAAAGGTTATATAAGTCTCTGTCAGCTCTGCCTGTTTTAACAAATTACCATAGACTAAGTGGCAAGGACATTTATTTTTCACAGTTCTGGAGGCTGGAAGTCTGAGATCAGGCTGTCGGCAGATTTGGTTCTTGGTGAGGGTTCCTTCCTGGCTTGCAGATGAGGCCTGCTCACAATGCTGTCCCATGACAGAGAGAGACAGACAGAGGAAGCAGGCTCTCTCAAGGCTCTTAGGGAATGAACCCCATCATGAAGGCTCTGCTCTCATGACCTGATACTCCCCGAAGAACTTACCTCCATATATCATCACACTGGGAGTTAGGGATGCAACTTATGAATTTGGGGCTCATGGAGGGGCATAAACATCCTGTCCATAACAGTCTTCTTAAGATTATTGATCTTTTCTTATGCTTTGAAACTCAAAATTCTTTGAAGAATGTATAAAACTCCTGAAATATATGGACCAGACCTTTTTTATTGTAGAATTCTTCTTTATCTTTATGATTATTTACGTTCTCCTAGTAAAAATATTTTCAGGGCATTTTCAAATGTATTAACATAAAATTTATATGGCATATAACATTTATAAAATTTTCGTAAAAATGTGTTTCCTCTAGAATTGTGATTTTTATCCTGTTACTTGTGAAACTTCCTTATCTGTGTGTTTTCCCAATTATTTTTATTTAATAAGTAGAAAATTTGTCACTGTCTCAAATTGATCTTTTGTGTGGCATGAGCCATTCCACTTTGTTAATTTTCACTGTTGTTTTTGATGTTTTTCTTAATTTGAATTTATTTCCTAGGCATGTCTGCCAGGACAGGTGTTCTGAGGTAACATATGTGAAGCAGGTTCCCTGTGCACTGGTTACCAATTTGTCTGAGTCTGTTGAGATGGAATGCACTCAGATGCAAGGAGTTACCTAAGGCAGATGTATTCCTTACAGACAGGCAGCAAGAGACAACTCAAGCCCAGGTAGGACTCAATGCAAGCTCATCCCCCAGGACTCAGGGTGGACAGAGCCTCACCTGGGCATATGCCACTTGCATTCCAGCTGAGGGACCCTGGAAGACAGCCTTCCCTGGATGTACCCCAGGGACTGTGCAACTCACTGCACAAAGCTTTAAGGACATCCTGCTTCCAGGGGAGACAGAAACGGAGCCCAGGTGGGCCCTAGCTCAGGATATTCCATCCCAAGCACATTCTACAGTGGTTCTTAAGAATTACTAGTAAGAAAGTGTGGATATCTGGGTTGGTCCAAGACCATCGGGAGAACTGTCTTGCAACAAGCAGTTGCAAACTCTCAGTGCCTAAAGCATCAACATTCTATTTCTCTCTCCTTTCTCGGATCCGTGGCACGTTGGCAGGAGCGCCTCGCTGAGTGGTCTTTACTCTGGAAATACAGCCTGGAATACTGGCGTCTCCATAGCTCTGTTATAAAGACGGCATGACCGATGACACCCTGGTCCTTAGAGCTTCAAGTGTGCAATGACATACACCACTTGTATAGCAAAAGTCATGTGGCCACACCCAATTCTGAAGGCTACAAAGTGCCTCTCTCACATAACTGGGAGGAGACCGAGAGATATGTGGTGGTCAGCATGAAGGACCAGCACAGCTACTTTTTACTTTTGGTTTTTGTTTTTCTTCACTTGTGGGCTGACTGTTTAGTTTGATTTTTAATGTTTGTTTAGACAAAAACAAATTAACACATACTTTCAGTTCCTTTTTATGTAGTGTTTGTTATTTTCTAATAATCTCTTCTTGTTTTGAGTTCTTTGAACTCAGTAATAAATATAAAACTTACAAATGCAGTGGTTATGTGTTTATTTTTTCATTCTTTGGTTTTCAGCTTAGAATTCTATAGCACGAACTGACAGCACTTGCTTCTGAGCTTGTAAAATGTCTCTATTTTTTAATAGTAGCCTTTCATGATTTTGTATCTGAATGCATTTGTCTGCGTGTGTCCATGAGGAATGAAGCATCATTAAGGCGTATGTATTCCATGTATATTCCAGGATGTTTTAAACGTTCTCTTGAGATGGAAAAAAGGAAACAGAAGCCAAGGCTGTATGTATTTGTGGGGGTTGAGGGGGGAAGGGTTGAGCCAAGAGGGAGAGCTTAGAGTCTGGGATCACAGGGTCTTTTGCCTACTTCCATCGTGCCGTGAACTTAGTACACATTAGCGCACTGAAGCCGAATGTTCTAAGGGAGTACGTTTTATCCTTCGTATACAATGACAGACGTGAGGACTAGGCATCAGCCCAGTGTCGTCCATCTAGTCCGTCACAGTGCTCGCGTCTGCTCACTTTTTTGACAATGTGTTCATTTCCCCCTTTCTTTTCTTCCAGTTTGGGTAGGGGAGGGAGAAACTGAGAAGACTGAGTTAGGAGACAGCTAAGTTATCAACTACCCTACTTCGGTTACATTCCACATGTGGACCTCTGCCTTCTTCTTGAATTTCCCTATATATTTTGTTTCATTTCTATTTTCTGGGCATCTCCTGGATTTAATGTCTTCTTTTCCCATATTTATTTTAATCCTTATTTCACGGGCATCCTTTGCCCTGCCTGACCTTCCGTGTTCACCAGTGCTCTGTCCCGTGCCCACGTCTTTCTCTGCACTATATCCCAAGGGAAACCCTCTTCTCCACTGCCTTTCCCATCACTAAGAAGTCCATGACTATCAAATTTGTGACAGAAAGAGAAAGAAAGATTATCTCTTGTTATCTGTGTTATCATTAGTTGGACAAACTACAATCTAAATTTAACGTACCAAAAAATATGTGCCTCTTCTATCTAGTGTTCTTCTCAACAAAGGACTTGTTATTCACCTAACGGTTTATGACAAAATATCACAAATTATCTTCTATATTTTCCTCTCTGTTGATACATTGGGACAGCCACCAAATCCAGGAAATTCTAAGTTTTATTCACGTGTGTCCACTTATATCAACCTTTATTGCCACCACTTTAGTTTAAATTACCATTATTTCTTTCTCACCATACTCCAAAATATTCCAAACGTTCTCTTTACAGTCACTCTGGCCTCCTCCTAGTTCTTTTTTTTTAATCACAGAATTCATAGGAATTCCATTTTGAAAAAAGTAAAAGTAATCATGCTGTATATTTGATTAAAATTTTCGAAACACTCCTAGTGCTCAGGGTAACCAGGTCTCCAAAACATCATTATGAGCTGGCACCTGTCCACAGCTCCGGGCACCCTATCCCTTGATTAGTATTCTCTAGCCACACTGTCCTCTTCCTGATATACCTGAGCATCCCACTTTCTACCTTATTTGATTGTCTCCTAATTATTGTTTGGTCATGCAGTGAATATGACCATTCCAGGATCTTACAATTACCCTTCATAGCGTTTGTCACAATGACTATCATTGTCTATTCAATTACTCAATACCTTTCTTTCCTACTAAGTGAAATACTCCAAGACGGCCAGCAATTTCTCTACCCTATGAATGCTGTTATTTGAAATGCCTGGTACCTAATGCCTGATATATAGTAGGTATTTAAAACTATTTGTCTAATAAATACAGTACTTAGAGATCACCTAGAAAAGACAAAGGGAATATGTTTGAGAATAATGAAAAGTATTTCTAAAGAGAAAGCCAAATCTGTAGAAATTTCATAATAATAATCAAATTAGTCTGAAAAATAATTATTTCAGAAAAGAGGTTCTAACAGAATTCTAAACATGTATCAAACTGATAAATTCTGTTTGTCTTTCAATACCCCAATCCAACCCTGTCACCTGCCCAAAGGCTTCTTTTACCTATTCTGGTCTTCTGCCACGAATTCTAATGAATTTAGTTCTTGTCTTATATTCCTTGTTATCCAAGTACTTCCTCAGAGCTAAGATCTTTCCTTTGTACTTAGCGTCCAATTTTGTGCATATTAAGTAATCATTAAACCTTTACTAAATAAATATGTTCAGAGTGATTTATTACAGAATACTAAATATCAGCAAGTGTTAATGGAAGACCTATTATGACCCAGACAATGTAATAGACCACAATTCTGCAAAATACAAATAAATAAAAATAAGAACAACTTATAGCCCTTACCATAAAGAGTCCTACTCTTACTTGGGACCCCTTATAGTCTAGTTCTATCACTCATTATGCCCCCCTCTGTGTCCTAATTCCAACACCTCCTAAGAGGAAACAAGAGAATCATGCCCTGCTTCCCAGCAACTGCTAGAGTAAACCCATGCTTCATAAACCCTAATACAATGCATCAAATTAAAAGTGTACGTGCCTCATAATTCATTTTTATTTACTGAAAATTTGGCTTACCACTGTTATAATATTGCATATGATTAATCATGCCATAAAATTTGTATGTTCAAGCTTATGTTTGACTCTGTAAAAGGATCCATGCCTGTTTTTTTGTATTCTATAGAGAGCTCAACACAATGCATTGAGTTTCTATTTGCATGATATTTACATAAATTTGCATTTCCACATACTCCTATTAATTTTACATAAGAAGTACATCTAACTCGATGGACTATAAAATATAATCTTATGGCCTATAAAAGAAGTATAACTATTTAAAGAAACTGGTTAACGCAGGAAGTTAGCAAAAAGTATAGAATATGTGTAAAAATACTAAAAATCATAACTCCCCATTGCATAACGATTTCTATTTGAAAAACATTCCCAATTGCTCCCCCATCTGAAGCTTTTTAGATAAGTAGATCAGAGATGACATCGACCTTACCAGAAAAAACTGTGTCCTAGAAGTTAAGGGTTATCACCAAGGTCAAGGAATAGATTCCTGGCACAATCACAACTTGAAGTCCTGACCCAAATCTGCAAAGCTGATGCTCGTTTCACCTGTTTCCGGGTAATGAGCACACAGAGTTATGAGAGGCAGTATGAAAGAGAACTCTCTTACAGATGAGAGAAGCTACAGAACTCCAACCTTCTTCCCTCTTCCTCTGACGTTCTCACTCCTCCCACTTCTCCAAAACTTTGTTCCCTCTCATCAGATGCACAGCCTAGAAATTAAGAAATTGAGGGTGCCCAATCTCTGGGCTACTTGCATTATCAATGGAGGACTTCTTAAGCCCAAAAAATTTTGATGTCTTGGAGAGATACAGCTAATACTGTGTAACTAGGAGTAAAAAGTTGATTTTTTATAACGCAAAAGGACAGTTCTGCTCAGGATTGTTAAGTAGCTGAAAGGATAAGTAAAAATCCAGCTGTTTAGTGAATGTTAAGTCCCTGCATAGATAAGAATACATAGGAATTGGAGAATTAGCTTTTTAGATAAATAATTGAATTAAATAAGAAATTAATAACAACCACCCCAATGTTGTTTATCTTCTAACAGTAGACACTTGGCTCAGCAGCCTGTCTGTACTATCTCCAGTCCTTTCAGTATATCCATACAACACCTGTTTTTAACTTTCTAGGTGAGCAAATTGATGCTTAAAAGTTAGTGCAACCTGTCCAAAGTGTCATAGCTAATACATAGCTGAGTCAGGATTCAGGCTGTGGTCTCCTAAATTTTAAAATCATTCTTAAAATCTGATCCTTTAGATTGTTGACATAAACTTGAAGAATTGGAAAGCTAGAAGTGAATCTAAAAAAATTGACCTGTTTTTCTCGTTCTTATGATCACAAGTTTAAGGCTGATGTGCTAGATTGCAGAGCTGGTTAGACATTAGGACTAGAACCAGGTCTCTGCTTTCCAGGCATAGGTTGCTTTTGTTTGTTGGGTTTTTCCCATAAGCATCATGCTATCACTCTTCTTCCTCAAGCTAACTCCCCATGCACATGCTCCACTCGATTGAATGTCTACAGTGGTCCTTCTTGTTTGGATTCCAGTGGATGATCTTCATCACAAAACAATACAGCCCACATGGTGACCTGACAGCAGTAGTACATTGACAGTGAAGAAGGGCAAATTAGTCTGTTCTCACAACGCTGATAAAGACATATGCAAGACTAGGTAATTTACAAGGAAAAGAGGCTTAATGAACTCACTGTTCCACATGACAGGGGTGGCCTCACAATCATGGCAGAGGGTGAAAGGCACATCTTACATGGTGGCAGACAAGAAAGAATGAGAGTCAAGTGAAAGGGAAAACCCTTTACAAAACCATCACATCTTGTGAGACTTATTCACTAACACGAGAACAGTATGGGGGAAACCACCACCATGATTCAATTATCTCCCACCAGGTCCCTCCCACAATACATGGGAATTATGGGAGCTACAGTTCAAGGTGAGATTTGGGTGGGGACACAGCCAAACCATATCATTGGGACACATTATTCCAGCCAGAATGTAAGACTGTCTTTGTATTGAGAATAATTTATGTTCCAATCTTAGCGTGGACAGTGTGGGTGACATTGCCTGAATCCTGTTGTGTATACACCAGGAGACTCAACTTTCAAACCTGTACAGTTGCGCCTATGAAGCCCAGCACACAGGGTTGTTATAAATAATAACAACAATTTTTATAAGTATAATAGACAATAATATGCATAAATTATATAAAATAAATAAATGATATTATCTTTCTTGCCTCTTTCAAGGCAAACATTTTCAAACCCAGCGTCAATGGTTTGTTGAGTACCTGATAAAAACAAAGAACATCAGCTGAACCATATTGAAAGTCAATGTAGGGTAGTTTTCCAATAAAGCTTGGAAATTAATTGTGCAGTCATGACATGTGAATTGAATATTATTTGCTGCTCACTGCAAACATTTTCAGCATATACTATGAATACTCAATATTGCAATATTTATCCACCTAACTTTACTTTCCTTTTTCCTCTTGTTGTGCAGTGAATATAATGTTGTCAATTTTGTAAAGTAAGAGTAGTTATAAAATATTGATAGGAATATCAACACAGTATCATTCATACCTTACACTCACTCTATTATGTGGAAAGTTGCATGCTGTGATATAAAATATACAACTTTTTTTTTGCTCTATCAAGAAAATAGAACGTTACTTCAGTATGTGGCTGCTTTACAATACAATGTGCTTCATTCACATACTTCATTGTTGCTACCAGGCAATCATTATTTCAGTAAGCTGTGTAGTGTGGCAAGAATAGTGAACTATCTGATGGAAAATGCAAATACGACTCAACCACTGTTTACTGACTGAAATAACCTTACTGATGAGCTTCCTTTGAACTTTTCATCCTTTTCCAATGATAGAAATATGCCATTTTTATTCATTGTTGAGTATCAGCTATGGACGTTCCATATCGCCTTTCTGTATAAATAATTATCTTCAACTTCTGCGTAACTCCATATTTTCTTTTTTCTTCCTTCACTTTAACTTTATATTGGAACTGTATCAGCCAGTTTGCAGAATCTGCCTTCTCTGCCGAGGTTCAGTTAAGTTCCATGTAGCCATAGTTCTCATCATGCATGGGAACTTATGGTATAATTTGAGTAAGACTCATCCTAGTCCTTATTCTTTCATAGATTTGGAGGATAATATTGTGAGAGGAGCTACAGGACACGCGGCATTTCTAAGATATCAAGAGGTGAGGCTTTAAACAAATTATGGGAGCAGAAGCCAAAGGCCTAGCAAGCCAGTAGGGATATTTGTCTCTGCTCTAGAGCAATGAGAAGCCTCTTAAAGATGTTAAGCATGGTGACATTTAGTTGGTATTATTTTATTCTTTTATTTTGCTTCATTTGTATACCGAATTATAACTTTTATGTTGAAGTATAGATTACATAAAATAATATGCACAGATTTTATTGGCACAGCTCACTAAACTTCATAAATATGCACACCCATGTAAACCATTACCCACGTGAAATTACAGACCATTCCAGCAACCATAGAAAGTTTCCTTATGCCCCCGCTAAGTCATATGCCTCGAACGTTAATGACCCTTTTTACCTCCACTGTCATAGATTGATTTGAGTTTCTTGGGGGTCTTCTTTTGCTTACCATTATATCTGTGAGATTCATCCATGCTACTGCATGCAGCTATAATCCATTTTTTTCAGTGCTATGCTATAGAAAATTTTTATATAGTCTTCTATGGGTGGATATTTTAAAACCTCATTATGACTGATGCGTAGTAAGTAGGTTAAAGGAAAGGGAAGCAAAGGAGATGTTTTGAGACTGCCTCAGAAGCTACTACAATAGTTTGGGTAAGAGGCGATGACAGGCCAGATTAGAGATGCTATTTTGGAGATAACTAAACAATGGATCATCTTGAAAGAAATGCAGGACCTGATAAATGATTTGAAATGTACAGTTAGGAAGAAGAAAAAAAATCACATCTAATGCTGGTATTTCTCACTTTAACAGCTGATAAAAAAAAACTGTGGAAGAATATATTGTTTGGTGGGGAAATACTGAGCTCAATTTTGGATATGTTCAGGGTGAGACACTTTTGATACAATTAGAGACATGAGGAAATCAACATCCAGAGATGAAATACCATAGAGAGGAGGCAAATAATCAATTTTTGTCACAAGAATGCCTTTCATTGGGTCCAGAGGCTCTCTGCAGTTTACAGAGTTCATTTACGATTGTAAACCTATTTTTGTTACTCTACTGATTATTAGGACCCTGCAGGGCTCTGTGGCACATGCAGTCTACACAGCCAGGTTCTGTTGATAGCTATTGAGGTCTTCGCTCTTCTTGGCAGAGGGGTTAGCCATGGATGAGCCTTTTCCACACCTTTCTAAAGGTTCTTCTCTAGGCCACTCACCTGATGACTAAGCTCCATGATTAGGACTGAGAGGCTGAGAAGAAATTGAGATCATGGTTTTTCACAGCCAAGGCCCCTCTTCAAGGCTAACTTCGGGGTTATGGTAAGAAATCTGTTGCTTAAATCTCCTTACTCCTCTCAAGTTCATATTCTGATGAGCTTTAGAGTCTAACAGAGTGGTAAATGTGACCCAACAGTTGTTCTGCTCAGCAGCATTTTGCATCACGTGTTTAAAAGCCCATCGATGATAGGCAGGATAAAGAAAATGTGGCACATATACACCATGGAATACTACACAGCCATAAAAAAGGATGAGTTCATGTCCTTTGCAGGGTCACGGATGAAGCTGGAAACCATCATTCTCAACAAATTACCACAAGAACAGAAAACCAAACACCACATGTTCTCACTGATAAAGTGGAAGTTGAACAATGAGAACACATGGACAGAGGGAGGGGAACATCACACACCAGGGCCTGTTGCAGGGTAGGGGGAGTTGGGGAGGGATAACATTAGGATAAATGCCTAATGTAGATGACGGGTTGATGGGTGCAGCAAACCACCATGGCACGTGTATACCTATGTAACAAACCTGCATGTTCTGTACATGTACCCCAGAACCCACAGGGCAACCCACACAATGTGTGCTCCTGTGGGCTGGAGGAGTTCCGGAGAGCACACCTGATCCCCACAGGAAGTCTCTGCAGCTCGTATGCAAATCCTCATTCCATAGTTCTGATGGGGGTGGGTGGTGTCCCTAAATTTTTTCTGGCAAACCAGCATGCACATTCTCAGTGTCTATCTCATCCCTTGAAACTAGCTGTCCCCAGTTGACTGGTTGTCCTCTGAAGTCAACCTCTTGTGAAACGTGGGGAACTGCAGCCACCATGGGACTTGGCCTTGAGAGAGCTAAGAGATGGAGACTGGGCAGAGCCCACTTCAAAGGGGCCCACCCAGGAGGGGGGCTGCTGGCTCTGAGTGCAAACCTGAGCATGGAGGCAGAGATGGCCTGCCTGTGAGGGTGGGTAGGCATTTGGGGATTTAACAATCAGTGGTCAGTGAGTAGCTGACAGGTTGGCAGGGCTCAGGGCAGTAAAGCTCTGCGTCTTCAAGATAGGACATCCCTGTTCACCATGAGACAGTTTCTATTCTTTTTAGGAATAAAATTGTAGATAAGCATGTAGGGCGAGTTCTTAGGAGCTGGGTCCAGAAGCACCACACACCACTTTTGTTTACCTTTATCTATTGCATAGTCACGTGGGCACAGTTAACTTCAAGGGAGGCTCAGAACTGTAGCCTAGCCGTGAGTTCAGGAATAAGAACAGATATTCAATTTTGGTGAGTGCTTCTAGCAATCTCTGATATAATCACAAGTCAAAGTATCTGAAGATCAGGTATTGTTCATATTCCTTAAACAGCATTAAACCAGACAGATCAAAATGTCAACATATGTCATTTGAGGTTATACTTATATAAATAGAGTTTCTCCAACATGTCTCTCCTACAAGCACCAATGGATATATTAAATTGGAATTGATATGTTAGTATATTAGTGCTACAGGCTAATGAAAAACAGGTGGGTAGTTGCATGACATGAGTTAAGACTGTGATTTTAACTTAAGTGAACACGAGGAAAGGGATTAGAACCGGGGAAATATAATTACCTAATTTGGAATTTGGCCAGAATAGCAGAGCTGAAAACTCCAATGTAACTCATTGTGAAATGATGTGTGTGTGTGTGTGTGTGTGTGTGTGTGTGTGTGTGTTAATGGCAACAAATAGTCAGGAATTTAAATCAAATTGACAAGCATGCAAACTCATCTTTCTCTTCTTTCTTTTTTTCTCTCTCTCTCTCCTCTCTCTCTATCCACACATACACACACACACCCAGCAAAAACTTAATCAAGTGCAGCTGGTTCATAGCATATTTCATCTGCCCTCATCTTTTTTTTTCAAGGAGAAAAGGTGTCTCTTGCTGACAAATGATGTGTCTGTATGTACTTCAAGCAGTTCCTGAAGCAACCTCGATATCTAGCTTAAACATTGTCCAGACTTATCTCTATTCAACTAGTGAAGCATAATGAGATCTGGGAACAGGATAAAAGAATTGTTTCATGGACGATATATTGCAGAGACCACAATTCTGAGCTTTGTGTCTCACTCGGGCTACTTATCAGGCAGTCCCATGAGGGGAGACCGCCCCCTAATGGAGTGTGAGCAAGCAAAAGACTCTTGATTTGGGCTTAGTGATAAAATGTCAAATCCCCAACTTGGTCTCAATTAAAACATGCATTTTAAAATAAAATGATATAAGAGAGTTAAAGAACACTTGAACGGCATGTTCAAATTAAAATGCAGTTTTCAATATTGTCCTGTATAAATGAAGAATGGCAAAATAGCCTATTTATGGCTATTCTTTGCAACTCTATAGATCTCTTCTGAAATCCACTAGATTTTAATTTGCTATTTAGTTATTTGAAATTCTCTTTTGGCATCAGTACGTTTCTGTTATGTCCGCACTTTTTTTCTTAAATACAAGCTCAGTTCTAGACTTTCACCATACATCTTTCTTTTTTTTTTGAAAGAGGACTAGAAAAGATGGTTAACAGTTTTAAAAAAGGTAAAGTCAGTAATTAATTTCTAATACTTAAGCAAAATATAGCACAAGCTCATTGTTTGGTTGTTGCTATTTTAAATGTGCGTACTTTTCAGTATAGACGTCTTAGAGAAAAGTTTCTTTCAGGTTAGACTCTTCCAAAAACTGTAACAGAGTAATTAAATAAAAATTTTAGATCTATGAGTGATATGTAGTAAAATAAAAAGATGTTATTCAGGAGGATTGGCATGTATATGAATATTCACTAACAAACATAGAGTAAATAGAGACATAAAAACTCTTAAGAAAAAAATAACTGAAAAATGTCTGGCCTAAGGAATTATTTTCATCTTCTGTGTAACTTTGTGTAAGAGTGCATTTAATTTGGACATACTCTGACAAGTAAGCAAGAACAAATACTGAATTGAATTGGCATATTCCAGGGAGTTATTCATAAGTTGATTCATTCACAAAAACATTTTTTCACACAAGCATCACATTTTTCTGGATATAATTTCGTATGACTAGTCAAGCTCTCAAAAGTTGAAAAAATTATCTGCTCCTTCTCCATTGACATGACACAAAGCAACATCACAGGATCCTTCCCTTTGAGTCTCCAACTTGAGTGGTCTTTGAGTGTGTGTATGTTTCCTGAGAGCTGTCTGCCTACAGAGTGAATAAAGTAGGCGATTTTCTGAAAAAACTTCAATTTCTTCTACTTGATCGTAGTTTGTACATTTTTTTCAACTTGAATGAAACCTTGAAAATTGAATTTATAAAGAAATTCATAAAATTTGGAACATAGAATGTGCAAAATAAGCTATTATTTTAGTTTAAATTAAAAGCATGCTTAGGAGGACATGGATGAAGCTGGAAACCATCATCCTCAGCAAACTGACACAGGAACAGAAAATCAAGCACCACGTTCTCCCTCATAAGTGGGAGCTGAACAATGAGAACACATGGACACAGGGAGGGGAACATCACACACCAGGGGCAGTTGGGGGGTGGGGGAAAAGGGGAGGGAGAGCATTAGAATAAATATCTAATGCATGTGGGGCTTAAAACCTAAATGACTCGTTGATGGGTGCAGCAAACCACCATGGCACATGTATACCTATGTAACAAACCTGCACGTTCAGCACACGTATACAAGAACTTAAAGCAAAATAAAAAAAAAAATTAAAGTCTCTTGTTCATATTTGGAATTCTGAGGTTTCCCAAATGAGGGCTGATACTGTGTTAGCATCAGTAGAGAGGTTAATAGTTACACTAGCAGTTGAGCAGTTTTAGGGATTTTTTAAAAAAATTGTTTTTGTTTTATTATAGAGATGTTCCAATGATTTCTGTTTTAATTTTTTACTTCAAGTGAAATTTTAGTTTTAGTATTTTTAAAGAAATAAAAGGTCATCATCAGTGTCTGCCAATACTGTATATTAACAAAATGGAAAATGAACTTTATTTCCACTATCAATTGCTAGGAAAAAAAAGATCTTCACTATTAAAGGACTGTAGTCTAAAAAACTGTAGATTTGATTATTTCTGCTATTTCTCTGAAACTTTCTCATCCAATGCTACAAAGTAGCCTGACTCCAAAAGTACAGCACACTGGAAAAGCTATTTTCTTTTAAGACTAGATTAAAATAGGGTTGTTTTGGGCCAGGTGCGGTGGCTCACACCTGTAATCCCAGCACTTTGGGAGGCTGAAGTGGGCAGATCATGAGGTCAGGAGATTGAGACCATCCTGGCTAACATGGTGAAACCCAATCTCCACTGAAAACACAAAAATTAGCTGGGCATGGTGGTGGGCGCCTGTAGTCCCAGCTACTCGGGAGGCTGAGGCAGGAGAATCGCTTGAATCCGGGAGGCAGAGGTTGCAGTGAGCTGAGATCGCACCACTGCACTCCAGCCTGGGCGACAGAGCGAGACTCCGTTTCAAAACCAAAACAAAACAAAAAATAGGGTTGTTTTATTTCCAAAATATTTCTGAAGGAGGATGGCTGCAGCATTATATTTGGACACTTTCCATTCTGTAACTTCATCGATCAGAGCACAGGATTTTCTTAATATTTCCTTTTGCATTTGAATTAACTCTATTCATATGGCAGATGTTCCATTAACCCTTCTTCCGCTGCTAGCAATTAGCCATTTGAATTTTTTTCCCCTTTCCTTATTAAAATGGCAATGCAGTCCCTGCTGCCTGCTAGACGGCAATGTGCCAAAGAGTCAGGTAATCTCAGCGGGTGAAGTTTAATCCTAATTAGAGTGGTGTCGATGGGACGGTGGAACAGTTATTGTCACAAGCAGGAAGTACGCTAGACAGGTGGTTTCAAAGGCAGGCTATAAAGAATGTGCAGCACATAATAAAGTCACCAGAGACCAGCCGACACAATGATTCTGATGCTCTTTCGGAAGCTGACCTTTTCACAGAAAGTGGGTCTTATCTTATCCCTGTGATAAATGTGAGCCTAAGTCATAGAATCATGACCTTTGAACATATAGGCTGACTTTCAACAGACTGTCCCTTAACTCCCAGAAGGGGAAGCACACTCGGGGGACAGTCAGCTACAATCATTATTTTCACATGCAGACTGTTGGCCGCGGCGTTCTTGCTGTAGCTCCAGCGTGGATGCATGCTGTCATAAAATCGACTGCCAAACCCACGTGCTGTGGTTCTAGAATTGAGATGGCCTTCAGCACTCATCAAATGAGCCCAAACAGAGCAAAGACTAAGAAGGAACAACCCGTTTGTATGTGTATGTGTGAAACTGAGATGTTTTTCCCCTAGTAATTTTAAGCAGAGATTACAGCATATGCTCTTAGTTTCCCATCTAAGAACCTAAGAAATTCTTCATGACCATGACATAATGAATGAATGTTAAATGTGTAGCACTACGTTAAGATTGTATTTGAAGATATACTGAAAACAGGGTGATTAGGTAAGCGGCTGCACACTGCAGCTTCTCTCCCTCTTAGGTTTCTTCTGAATTGTGTCTTGCCTGGCCTTCATCCTAAGCCGTTCTTATGAAGGCTTGAATACCCAGTTATCCTTGTTTCTAGACTGAAGCTGAAAGACCTTGCCCAGCAATTCTCAGATTTTGCTGGTTTGGTTTTCCCAGACCCTCCTTACTGTGAGAAAACTTCATGCCTTGATAGAATCTTTTCTTTCACCCTCATTCTTCCTCTGATGTTTTTGCTCCTCACGGCATTTGCAAACATCCTGCTACATGGTTGCTTCATTGCTCATATTAATCTCTCACCTATCAGCCAGTGCTGGCCTTCAAAATGCTCAGCTCGCAAGGGTTCAAACCTCCACACACCAATACATGAGCATGCTTCTCCCAGAAGGATCCAAGCAAGGTACAGGTGAGGAATCGGGACGCCACGCATTATGGTATTTAGGTCAATGTATTACATATTTTACCAATAAACAAAGTGTGGACATAATCAGAGCCCAGCACAATTGCTCAATTGTTGCATTGTTCTGAATCTCAAAGAGATATATGTTGCATTGTTTAATCAGAACAATCTCCTATGTCAGGAAACAGTGTTACACTCTCAGTCCTCCATGTTTGGCCAAAGGTCATTCTTATTCCTATGTAAAAACAGGTTGTGAGAATGCGCTTTTTAGCTGAGATTACCCAGATATCCTCACTTGATGCATTCTATTCATGGTCATTGGGATCCATTAGGGTCGTCTGAGAACTGCCTTTCCCCATGAAGACAGAGCCTGGCCCTTTAATTTATTAGCTGTGTGTTTTGAGGGAACGCTCTTAACCATTGAACCCACATTCCTTACCCAAAAAATAGACAGCGTGAACCTTAAACTAACTCATGTTTTGGTTAACAATAAGATTGTACTTAGCACATAATATACAAGTAAAAACATGATATTACTAGCATTAAAGTTATTATGGGTTCTTTTCATATACCCAAAGGCAATTATTCCACCTTTAATACCATCTTGCCAATGAATATACAAGAGGAGCTAAAACTTTTGTGTGCACTTTCTGAATAAAAATGTTCCTAGACTTACTTTAATCAAAAACTCTTCCTCACTTCAGAAAATAGAATATTTAGGCCAAGATTCAGACTAAACTCCTAAACCTGCTGCATGTCCAAACTTCTGCTCTTCCCTCATCTAGACAACTCCAAGAAAGAACCTGGGAGTGGTCATCCTATTTGATACTTTCTTCTTGCTCAGTGCTCTACCTCCTAGCACTTTTCCATTGCTTCATTTGTTGGAGGATTTCTGAAGGTTTCAGCATCATTGTGTTGCAAGTAAGGGGGAAAAGAGGTGATGCCACAGGGCAGTTCTTCCCTCCCTGGGATTCCTTGTGCACTCTGAGCCCAGGAAATGGTTAAATTCAGGGCTTATTTGCAGCTGGAGCAGTTGTTAAGATACGGAACTATTGCGTATGGCCAGACTGTTCCTATCCACTGCCTCAACCTCCTCCCTTCCCACTGCCAACAGGGTCTCACTCCGCTCCCCACACCTTCTGGCCCTCTCTCAAAATCACAAGCTGTCTTGTCCTCACAATCAGGCAAGTAAACAGTCAAGTCTGGCACAGCAGAGTGCATCCAGGGCCCTGGAGCCAGCTTCTGTTCTGACAGGTTGGGGCACACGGTGCACTGGTTGTTAAAGAGTTTGAATACAAATTCTGGTTATAATTGACTCCTTCCCTCAGGATCATTTAATGGCCTCTTCACAATTCCTCTGCAGTACAAAAAGGCTGTTCCTTTGACTAGAGAATGCAAGTCACCTCCACAGGGCCCCTTCTCTCCTTTCTCAGCTCCTGGCCTTGCAGCCGTGCGTCTTCAGCCTGTTTCTGTTGAGGTCTCCTTGTCCAGGGTCAAGACAATGTATCTTTCTCTTTCCCACATAGTCCATAACTAGTTTACAAAATACAATTGCCTGAAAAAATGCCAGGTACCCAGTTAAATTTGAATTCCAGATAAACAACGCATAGTATTTTAGTATAAGAATGTCTCGTAAACTATTGAAAAAAAAATTAATCAATTATATTTCATCTTATTCATAAATAATACCATCTCAAGGGGAGAGGTAGCAAGACCTGAAGAGGCCTGAGGCCTCTTTAGGAAGATTTGGTTTTCCATTGTCTCCAGAAGACTGTGACATTGGGAAGTGTACCCTTCTCTTCTATGTTTTGGAAGAGTTTAAAAAGGTTTAGTATTAAAATTTTAAATGTTTGTTACACTTTAGCAATGAAGCCATCTGGAGCTGGACTTTTCTTTTCTACTATTTTTTTTTTCATTACTAATTTATATCTTCATTTGTGACAGATCTATTCAATATGTTTGCTTCTTCTTGCATCAATTTTTGGTAGTTTGTGTCTTTCTAGGAATTTGTCAGTTTAATATAAGGTATCTAATATTTTGACATACAATTATCTATACTATTCACCTCTACTTTTTTTCATTCCTGTAAGGTCAGTGGTAATCTCTCCTCATTCCTTGCTGACTCTACAATTGGAGTCTTCTCTCTCTGTCTCTTGCTTTCTCTCTCTCTCTCTCTTTCTTTTTATCATTCTAGCTAAAGATTTCCCAATATTGTTAATCTTTTCAAATAATCAGCTTTTGGCTTCATTGATTTGTCTCTCGTTTTCCTATCTTCTGTTTTATTGATGTCTGATCTATTGTTATTATTTGCTTTCTTCTGCTTTCTTTAGGATTAATTTATCCTCCTTTTTCCAGTGTTTTAAGGTGCAATTTTAAGGTATTGCTTTGAGGGTTTTCTTCTTTCTTAATATAAGCTTTTACAGCTATAAATTTCCCTCTAAGCACTGCTTTTGCTGCAACTCATAGGTTTTGGTATGGCATGTCTTTATTTTCATTTATTTCTAGGTATTTTTTTATTTTGCTTTTGATTTCAGCTTGACTTTCTTGGCTATTTGGTATTCAAATATTTGTGAGTTTTTTATATTTTTTTGCATTATTAATCTCTAATTTTCTGTCATTATGGTTGGGAAATATATTTTGTTTATTTCTATCTTTTTGAGTTTAGTAAAATTATATTTTTGATAACAGCTTTTTCACTAGTTCTTCAAAATTTGGGGATTATACAACGTATATACTTATAAAGAGTTAGAAGCTTCTAGAAAAATTCTGAGCCATTGTAAATAGGACATCTAAGTGAAGGTGCACAGGGCATTATAGCCAATTATTCTAAGAAACTGAACCCTGGGAGGCTGCTGAATTGGTGTACGAGAGGCAGTTAAGGTTTCCTTACAATTCTTCATTATAAATGCACAGGGCCATCTTGAGCATTATATATTATATATGCTGAGTATTAATGTATTATATACTTATATATAATAAGCATTTATATATCAATATGTAAATATGAGGATTAATATTTAATATCATATTACATATGATATAATTATGTCATATAATTATAAAGTATTAATATAATATAATACATCTATATAATTATATATGGGCTTAGGATGGGGCTGATCATTTATAGTGAAGAACTGTAAGAAAATCTTAACTGCCTCTCATGCCCCAATTCAGCAGCCTCCCAGGGTTCAGTTTCTTAGAATAATTGCCCATAATCCCCTGTGCACCTTCACTTTGATGTCCTATTTACAATGGCTCAGATTTTTTCTAAAAACTACTAACTCTTTATGAGCCCACCCTCTGTTTAAAACCCTCCAAGTTCTGAATTACTTGACCTGAGGTCCGTCTACTTCTCGGTAGGAATGATTTCCAAAATGCGCTCATTTCCTTCCCTTAGTCATTCTCTGAAACAAATGGCATTTAAAGATTCTGATTACAATTTGACCATTGTCAGGGATTCTAGGGTGTAAACTTTTCTTCAGTTTGAGACCAGGAATAGCAGTGGAGAAGGCTGGGAAGTAACCAAGTAAATTTTCAATTTATGAAGTAAGAACAAGATGAGAAGACTTGTGGTGTGGTCCTGCTGAAATCAACCTGGAAATTATGAAGTTAAAAACACAATCTTTTTTTATTATACTGTCAATTCAATGAGATTATTCTTTTTTCAATCACCTACAAAGCTTTTAAAGTATTGTTACCAAAGTATCCCTCAATGTAGACAGCAGTAAATGTTAATTTCCAAGAGTCTGTACCAGCAGTTAGCAAAGAGTTTATTTACCTCATGATCCGCCTGCCTTGGCCTCCCAAAGTGCTGGGATCACAAGCATGAGCCCAAATAATGAATTTAACAAATGTCTTTTGAAACCTCTGGTGTGTCCTCTGTCCTGGGATTGCTAATCTCCCACAGCCACTCCTCCACCCTTTCTGCGAGGCCGACTTGGAGGCACTTAGTGCTCAGAGAGGACGTTGGTTGCTGGAGCTGATCCCACGGAAGCACACTTCATATGTCGCTTGTTTGGCAGGTATAATAATGGTATCACTGACTGGTGAGCATCCAGATTAAAGAGCTTTTTCTTGCAATTTCATCTGAGACAAGGTCTGCAAATTATTTAGACAGTCACCCATGCTGCTTATACATTAATTTCATAGAAAAGGTTACAATTGTGGAACAGATATAGAAAGAGTACTTCAACGATACTTTCCCGAAAAGAGTGAGTGTAAATTTAAATCAAACCATTAGCATTTTTCTGACAATGTCCAGAGAATAGTAAATGAGAATTAGAACTATAATTTTGCAAACACAAACTGGAGTGTATATTTCATGTCTGAAAAACTGGCTTACACTGTGTTCCTTACTGCCCAGCACAACAACGACAGTTCAGGAGCTTTGAGTTTCAGTTGGCACAAGGGATACTTTCTTAAGACTGTTGTCCAGACTTGCCTGGTGGAAATTATAGCCTCTGTAAATTACTTAATGATTAAATTTTGTTTTACAGATTGATCTAATCAGATCCCAGATCTGGTGGAAGTATTGGATTTCATTATGATATTGCTAAACAGGCAGGAAGCCATGTCTGAAAAGCAGCAGGTTATATGCAAATAAATACTTTTTATCTTTCTTTTTTTTGGGAGGTCTTGCTGTGTCACCCAGGCTGGAATACAGTGGTGCAATTAGGGCTCCCTGCAGCCTGGACCTCCTAGGCTCAGGTGATCCTCCCACCTCAGTCTCCCAAGTAGCTGAGACTACAGGCCCATGCCACCACGCCTGGCTAATTTTTGTTTCTTTGTAGAGATGGGGTCTTGCTATGTTGCCCAAGCTGGTCTTCAACTCTTGAGCTCAAGCAATCTACTCGCCTTGGTCTCTCAAAGTGCTTGGATTATAGATGTGAGCCACCGTGCCCGGCATCTTTTATCTTTGCAATTAGCAATTAATTAATTTCAACTTTGTTTTCACATCAGGCCCAAAGTCTGTGATAATTTCACTCATGCTATGTCTCCTCTAATTTCAAGATAACCGAGAATGTTTTTAAGTAACCTGTGTGGATAATATTAACATCGTTAATCAAAGTAAGCTTGGCAAATTGTTTGTGAAACCATACATAACTGACCCTCAAAATAGTATTTCCTTGTTGGGAGTAAAATGGAAGTCCACATCGTCAATTAACAGAAGAGTCTGCAGATGGGACTATGTTAGCTTGATCTTCCTTCATTCCTATCATAAGGCAGAAAGCACTTGAGGGTTTATAACATCATTACCTGAGTAGAACTGCAGAAAAACATAACTAAAATCTCCATGTGGTAGCATTTCTCTTTAAATGTCTGAAGAGGATCCCTCTATTAAAGCAATCATTTACCTTGATGGGTAAAATAAACTTGGTCCATCTGATGAGGGAACTCCATTAATAAGAATCTCTTTTGAATCAAATCTTAATTTTCTAGTTGTGTTTTTCAAAACATTTTGTTGAGTGTCAAACACTGAATTGATTAACACTTGATAATATATGAAAATTAGGGAGCCAACGTGGATTCATAGTAGAGCTTTTTTTTTTTTTTTTTTTTTTTTTTTTTTTTTTTTTTTTGAGACGGAGTCTTGCTGTTGCCCAGGCTGGAGTGCAGTGGCGCGATCTCGGCTCACTGCACCCCGGGGTTCACGCTATTCTCCTGCCTCAGCCTCCCGAGTAGCTGGGACTACAGGCACCCGCCACCACGCCCGGCTAATTTTTCGTATTTTTAGTAGAGATGGGGTTTCACTGTGTTAGCCAGGATGGTCTTGATCTCCTGACTTCGTGATCTGCCCGCCTCGGCCTCCCAAAGTGCTGGGATTACAGGCGTGAGCCACCGTGCCCGGCCCATAGTAGAGTTTTATAAAACAACCAGTCAACAATTTCAAGGTTGTGATGTCCTATTTTTTCCACTGAGAATAAGCAAGAAGTATTAGAGATTAACTTAAATTGTATGCTTGGACTAGAGTATTTCTCTCAGTATCTTTTTTATTTTCAGAATCCTCAAAAATATGTATAGAACAGTTATTGTAGATGGAGACCACACAACCAATCCATCACAATTTTGTTAAACTCTTTCCCAGCCTGAGATCCCAGTCTAATGATAGCAACATAGCGAAATAAATAAATAAATAAATACATAAATAAAACACAATGGTGAAAAGAGTGGGAAAGTAAATATACCAACCAGAAAATACAACTCGCACAAGTTTCTCCCATGCACATAGGCTGGTGACAACCTTCTAAGATCTGGTACTTAAAAATGAAGAGTCTAATAATCACCCAAGATTTGAGGAGAACTTCTAAGAATAAAAAAGGATAGAAGATAAACAAAATGAAACAAAAATAACTCAAAAAAGCAGAAATAAAATTTTTATATTTTTCTCAAGAGAGTATCTGGAATATTTGAGTGAAAAAAATCCAGGAAAGGGAGCAATTAAAAATGGGAAAAGAGCTGCTACAAATTAAGCATCTGATTGCTCAAGTAAAAACACCAGAGAAGGTGTGAAAACAGAGTGAAGAAAAAAAATCACACAAGATAGAATTAAAAAAGGAAGTAACAGAAATATGACAAGAATAAAAATAAAATAGAATATAGAAAGAGAATGTTATGGGGTGGACTGTGTTCTCTAAAAAGATATCTGGAGGGCCTATCCCCAACTCCAAGAACCTCAGAATGTGACTTTTTTTCGAAATAGGGTTGTTGCAGATGTAATTAAAGTGAGGTCATACTGGAGTAGGGTGGGTTTTTAAACTAATATGACTATTATTCTTATTAGAAGAGAAGAGACACAGAAACATTGATGTGCAAATGAACCAAGGTCATGTGGCAATGGAGGCACAATTTGGAATGATAGTCTGCAAGCCAAGGAACTATGAGGACCGCCAGTAAATAACAGAAGCTAGAAGTAGTTTTATTTTCTCCTAGTCCTGGAGGGTAGAAGTCAGAAATATATTTTTTATTGTTTTCTTCCACCCAGTTTATTGGGGCTGCCATAACCATATACCTCAAACTCTGTGAAACTAATACAGAGAGGATTAATCAAGATGTTCACCATCTGATTAACAAGAGTTCCAGAAAAAAAACAAACAAACATAGGAAATGGAGAAACTACCAAAAGGACACAAATATTTTATTAAAAAGCCTCTCCAAATACAACCCAAATAGAAATTACGACATTTTTTTTTCTTTAAAACTTTGAAGATAAAAAAAGGATCTTAAAGACTGGAAAAAACAAATAAAATCCTCCCAATGAAAATAGTTCTCTCACATAGAAATGAGAGGCTGAAGGACACTGTACTTAACCATTTCACACCAGATACTGAAGGTCAATAAAGCACAAAATCATGGATATTCTAGATTTGACTCTCAGCCAATTATAAATCAAATCTGATGGCAGAATACAAACCTTATTGGAAATGCAAAAATGAAGAAAATATATACCTTTATACCTTTATAAGCAAGAAACCAACCTTGGACCTAGGACCAGGGCAGTCCTAGGTCTGCCCGTGGAGAGCAGTCCAAAGCATTTTCAGAATAAGAGTTTGGGGAGAAGTTTAAGGGAAGAGCAAACCCTACTTGAAGAGAAGGATCAAAGCAGAGTCTCTAGGAAAGGAACCAGGCTCTGGAGAAACCAGTCCGGGTCACTAAAATGGGCATTAATATCACCACACTGGCAGGTTGTGACAGTTTAAAAATTAAAAATATAAAGTACCTTGAGCAGTGACTTGCATGGATAAGGAGAAATAAATATAACTGCACTGGAAAGATGGCCGGGAGATATGGGAAAAGCAACCAAGGAAAGCATGAAAAGAAGTAAGGAGATGACGTTTACATGTGGTAATTTAAAATAACAATATTGTCTAGCGATGTAAGGCAAAAAACAAGAGAAAGAACTAAAAGAGCAAAAATGGGCTCTATTTAGGGTTTGGGAAAAGAAGGTTAGATCAGGGAGCAGAGGGATAGTATTTGTTATTGAAAATATTTTGTTTCTCATATTTAGTCATAAGCATATATTATTTTTATCAACATATTTAAGACATGATGCTTAGTGAATAAAACTTGGTATACTTAATTTCTAATAATAGCCAAAATAAACTCACATTGAAAAATTCTAACAGAACATCTAGACTCCCTTCAAAGAAAGGAAAAGAGAGCTTAAAATATTAACAAAGAGTCTTCAAGAATGATGCAGGCAACTGCCAATTTATGAGAAACTCAATTGTAAATTGAATTACTGCTTTCAAACATTTAGCGAGACTGGCTGGCTGTTTGCTCCTTTTTCCGCACTCATCCTGGCCTCATGGTTAGACTCTATTTTCAGCCTCCCCTGCAGTGAGTTGTAGCCATGTGAACAAATGGACGTTGACAGAACTGATGTACTCCATTTCTGCATTAGCCACAAATACCTTCCCCTTCTCTCTCATCTTCAATAGCTAGATGTCAGGGCTTGAGGGAAACTTGGAGATCTAGTGTTGAAGATGGTAGAGCCTCCTCATCAATGGGTCTCTGAACAGAGCCATGGCAGACACAGCAATGGATTGCTCAGACCCCCTTCATGAAAGGACACCCTACCCAGCTTGGAGAAGTATGACTGTCTGACAGTTCCCCAGCTGAGTCTGCCTCAGCTTCCCAGCCAAAGCCATCATCTTCTCAGAGTACCCCTGTCCACATAATAATCAAGAGGTTGGTCACCGAGGGGACCCTCTTCTTGGGGCATCAGCCACATAGTGACTGAACAAGGAGAAGGTACAACGGCCTGGTCATTTCTGCATGGTGCAAGACTCCTCCAATGGGCATCTGGTGTTACATTAATAAAGAAAGAACACTAGATGGAAGGTGCTGACATAGCAATAACTTAAAATATGTAGCTTTAGCTTAATGGGCCAAAAGTCGTCAGCAAAGAACTGTTATCAGAAACTGGAAAGATGGATGTCCATGTTATGTAGTAGCAAAAGATTTAGTAAAAATACTATTTATGCCATTTGTAAGGCAAATTATGTGCTAATGGAGCCTATAGTTTTAGCGGTGAGGTGTTGGAAGACAAGGCTACGTGGTTTTTGGCAATTATTGACTGTGTCTAACAAAATCTTAGGGAAAAGAATAAGCTCAGGGAAAAAAAAAAGCATGCAAGGAAACCTGAAAAGAAAAGGGAGAGTAATTTGGTACCTCAAAAATTTGTGTTTCTATTTGTTGACTTCAAAGGGTAGAAATTTTGATTAGGAAAGAGTTGAGAACAGCAAACACGCAAAAGGCCATTAAAATTCCACCCAATAGAAAGGTCACATGGGGGCTTTAGGCCTGATAATTTCAATTGATCATCATTCAGCTGAGTGAAAGAGATGTGGGGGAAAGTGTTGAAGTTGCAGATACCAAGATGAAAGCACTTTTGTCAGACCCAGACAAAACAGGGCTGGGAAGGCCTGAAGGAGAGGAGGCTCATGCTTACATGTCAAAGATAAGAACTCTTTCCAATGACTTTCTAAAAACCCTTCATGCACCTCCTGCTTTGATAAATTTATCACTAGACATTCTTTAGTGCCACAGTGATTCAGATAAGACATTCTCAGATGATCACTTGTCTAGTAATGGCATCTCCACCAATGAGTTGACAACAACTCGGGCTTGGAACCTCTGGAACCAATGAAATCTCTTTCTAACTGGTTTATGTAAATTTCTTTTTCTTTTTTGCAAATAAATTTCCCCTTTTTCCTTCCCTCACTGAATGCATGGGTGGCTTGCCATTCCATACATTCCAGATTATAGTGATTATTTCTCTTTGCAACATATTTAGAGATTATTTTCTCTAGTGTCTTTTCCCCTAGGTTGAGATAAGCAAGCAATGGAATAAATTAGGCTTGAGAATTATGTCTAACAAAGAATTTGATGCA
Source organism: Gorilla gorilla gorilla (assembly GCF_029281585.2). Classification (NCBI taxonomy): domain Eukaryota; kingdom Metazoa; phylum Chordata; class Mammalia; order Primates; family Hominidae; genus Gorilla; species Gorilla gorilla. The sequence continues at coordinate 135,144,664 of NC_073236.2, read as the reverse complement.
CTTACTGCCACAAGAAACTGACTGAAAGAAAATATGTCAGATGTCTACCAGTTTTTTGGAAGAACAGTGCTGCTAACAAAATCGGGAGCCTTTGATGGACTGGCATTAAAACAATGTTCAGATGTCCAAACGGGCATCAGCAAGAACTGAGCTATGGAATCTGTTCTCTCTTAAGAGGGAGGCATTCCTCAATATCCACTAAGAGGCCACAAGGATAATGAGCAAGAAACAGCCCCCATTGAGGACAGCCGGGAGCAACCGAGAAAATGGAAAGATTGTTCTGCTCAGAGAGAAGAGTCAGCACCCACTCAAAGATGTCCCCACATCCCAGGTGGGGGCTCCTCCCAGAATTCATCTTGCCATGGACCAGGTCCTGCTGCTCACCTTCCATTTTTCCCTTTTCTAGGTGGGAGTTTATTGCAGTTACCCTCTCGCCGTTTCACGGTAGTACATTGTTTGTGTTTGGGGAGGTGGTGACAGAGGGGTGAGGACACGGTGTGCCAGGTTTTATGTCTCCCAGCTACTTGAGAGTTGGTTTCTATTTACCACAGAGCATTTTAGTGTTGATCTTTATTCTAGCTGTTATCTTTTACTGAGAAACTGTTATAATTTTGGTGGAGACACTAAAAGAATATGACTTCCATTGAGGTGTGATGAAGAGGTAAAATCTGCTGCGCTTGAAACCCAGGTTTTCTAGCCTGTCTCTGAACGCACTCACTGTGGAATGTCTTCACTTGGGCAAGTGACTTAACCTCTCAGGGTTTTCATATCGTCATCTGTAAAACTGAGGAGCAGTAAGTTACAGAGTTATTTTGGACGGTAGGTAATCAATATCCATCGCAGTGCTCAGCATAGAGCACTTGCATGGCAGTCACTGAATAACAAGAGATGCTTCTCTAAGCAAGGCTTATAGAGAAACATCCATTTCCTTTACAAGAAACGTGCCCTATAAAACTTTATTTATTTCTCTTTTATATTCCCCCTTTTTTACTATTTTCTAAGTAATCCTAAGATCTTGCACATTTCTTGTCAATACTGTCTCCTCGGTCCTTTTAGCTCTGCAGAATTAGGCTCTCCCTTTTAAATGGATATCTCAGATCTTTAATTACATGATATCTCAGAGAGCCAACAAGTAATTTTATGAAAGGAATGATAATACATATACATTGTCTCTGAGATATTTTAAAGCCCTTTGAGAAATATCTGTCTCTTTGGTCTAAGAAAAGTGTCTGTCTTGTTGGTATTTGAATATGTCTGTTTATGTATGTCTAGGGCTTTCCTATGCAGCTATTAACACTGTTTTTTAAAAACCTATGTTTATGTGACAAGAAAAAACCCTCTTCCACAGAGTATATTTTACATTCTTTCTCCACTTGTGCCTCTATCGCAGAACACTCGAGATTAGTTAATTTATAAAGAAGAGAAATGTGTTTATCTCTCATAGTTCTGGATCCTGGAAAATCTAAGGTCAAGGTGCTGGCGTCTCCTGAGGACCTTCTTTCTGCATGCTCATGTGGCAGAATGTGGAAAAGGAGAAAAGTGGACACATCTCCTTCCTCAAGTCTTTTTAAGGCCATTAATTCACTCAGGAGGGCAGAGCCCTTATGTCCTAATTACCCTCAAAAGTCCCACCTCCCGGCACTGAAGATTAAGCCCCCCACATGTGAATTTCGGGGGCACATTGTGACCATGGCACATGGACGACAGACTGTCCATTGAACTGAACTCATGTGATCAATGTGTAAGCTTCTACTTTTAGTTTTAAATGGCACTGGGGAAAAACATCTAGACTGATTTAATGTCATATGTGCATAGAATTTCTAAGTGCACACATTCACATAAATTAACAGATACATTGCTTGTTTTGTTAAAAAATATAAAGTATTTTGCTCGTTTATGATGTCAGCATATTTTGTCAGAATCTAAGATGGAAAGCTTTGACCTTATGCTTAAATAATTGAATGCAGCTTTCTGTCACAATACATACATACATCACCACATAAATAACTAAAGGTTGCCTACAGTTTGACTTAGGCATGAGGTTAAAGCCTTAGCAAATTGAAGGGCTGCTGCAGGTAATCACAGGTTCCTATGTAACGAAGCTTTTACCTCGAATGCTGTACTTTAGATTTTTTACGACACAAGCACTCTCATTTGACAGATCTGAATATTTTAAAATTTATTGTTTTAACCATGATTTTTGCTCATTGATTTTTTTTTCAAAACAGAAAACATAAATAAGACCATTTTAGAGATCCTTAGGGGAATCTTATGTTGAGTGATGCAGTATGGGGTTTAGATTTCTTGTAAAATGATGCCTAGGGAAAGCAATTAGCGCTTATTTGTAAAGTCATACTGTTAGTGAGGTTTTGTTAGAATGAACGTCATTATTCATAAATTAAAAAAGATTTTGTCGGCTGGGTGCGGTGGCTCATGCCTGTAATCCCTGCACTTTGGGAGGCCGAGGCAGGAGGATCACGAGGTTAGGAGATCAAGACCAGCCTGGCCAACATGGTGAAATCCCATTTCTACTAAAAATACAAAAAATTAGCTGGGCATAGTGCCGCACACACCTGTAGTCCCAGCTATTCGGGAGGCTGAGGCAGAAGAATTGCTTGAACCTGGGAGGCGGAGGTTGCAGAGAGCCGAGATGGTGCCACTGCACTCCAGCCTGGGCAACAGAGTGAGACTCCATCTTTCATACACACACACAAACATGAATTTATCACTGATGTTTCTGCCTATGGTCATATTCACTATGTCCCTACACAAAACAATGCAACTGATATCATCCGAAAACCACTTTTTTTGACACTTAACTTTCTGGACCAAATCACGGCTACTCAGGCCTGGAGAGGGGAAGGGAGTTCAGGGGCATTGTCTGCCTTCCTAGGTGCAATGTTGGTCAGGAATGTGAGGCTGAGGTCCATGCACAGGCTGCAGTCCTGGCTCTGCCGCTTACTTGGTGGAAGTCCTCCCCATATTTCTAAGGAATTTTTTTTTCCAATTATTAAATGTAGGGCAGGGAAGAAGGGGCAGTCTATGTGGCCCGAAGATCGTTTTCACTCATAACAAAGTACATTTCCATAAAGGAGGCGCACAGAAAGTGAAATTCGTAATGGTTCTAATTGTTGATTACATTGGAATGTAGATGCTGAAAATGTTAGGTTGGTGCAAAAGTAATTGCGGTTTTCACCATTACTTTCAATGGCAAAAAATGTAATTACACTTGCAGCAACCTAATATATTCTGGATATTTTTCATACTTTCAAGACATTAAGCACATAGCCTAATGCCCTCCATTATGTGGAGAAGACTAAAGGATTATCATGTATTTCTACATCACAGCATAGCCAAGAAGAGAAAATGAGCTCAAGAACTTCAGGTTCTTTGTTCTTTGATGACAAACATTGAAGACTTAGTTTTAAGCTTTTAGGTGCAATTCTTACATCTCCACCAAACAAATGGATGCAGGGATGTAATATAATTTTTTAGTATTCCCACAGTGTCTTTGCATAACAGATGTTCAATCAATTAATAAATAAGAAATAATCTGTCTCACCTCTACTCAATCCTCATCTCCAGCTGACACCAGCTTCCACTTCCATCCTCATGTCATAGACCTTCTGATTAACAATGCCTGCATCTCCTCTAAAATCCATTGCAAGTCCTGCTCTCTCTGATCACCATCCTTTGTTCCTGCACTCCATTTGCTCTAGTATTTCCCTGGAGAATTGAGCCTCCTGAATGCTCTTCAACCCATTGACTCTCCAGTGTTTTCACTCTTCCTCACCTTTCCTCTCTTCAGCCTCCACATCATCTCTTCACTTTCTTATTTTTTAATTTTATTATTTTAGAGACACCATCCTGCTATGTTGCCTAGACTGAAACAAAGTCGTTATTCAAAGGTGGAATCCTAGAGCACGACAACCTCAAACTCCTGGGCTGAAGCAATGCTCCTGCCTCAGCCTCCTGAGTCACAATGACTCAGCTCTGCATGCACCACCACAGCTGGCTTCATTGTCTATTTTTGCTTCCCCCATTTACAGAAGAAATTATCTAGAATACATGTAGCTCCCCTCTCCAAATTTTTCTTTTTGATCAATTTTCTAATATACCTTCTATCCCCACCACACTAATAAAAGTCATCTTTTCCAGGATACCACTGGCATAAGAGAAGTTAAAAATGCATGCCTCTGCTTTCATCCTAATTGCCCTTGAAGGAATACTCAACACACTTGACCTTCCTTGCTTAATTGAAAGAGCTTGCTTTGTTTGGTTTGGTTTGCTTTTTTTTATGAAACTCATAATACCAAGCTGTTCTTGACCTCACCTTACCTTATGGGCCACTTCTTGTCAGCATTAACTGTTGTTTTTCTTTTCTTTCTTTTTCTTGGCTGGATGGTCCCAGAGCTCTCTTTCAGCCCATTGCTTCTATTTTCTACCCATTTTCTATCCAGTCCTATGACAATTGAGATAGTCAATATGCTAATTGTGTTCAGCTTCATGTCCTTATTTTGGCTTTTTCTGATGGCATGCAGATCTGCTACTATACTGCTTCTTTAATACCTCCATGACAGTTCAAAAAAGGCACTTCAAACTCAAGAAGCACATTTTCAAAACCAAATTTTGATTCAATTCTTTCTGTACAAGGTACCTAAAGTGTTCTTCTCTAAGACTTTCCAGTTGCAGTAAATGGCTCACCATTTTCCCAGTTCACCAAAACATCAGCTACAATAGCAGATTATTTCTTGAACTTTTATTATCCCTCACATTTACCCTACACCCAGGCCATCAAAATATCTTCTTGGTTCACCCTCCAAAATGTATCCTGTATCTGTCTATTGCCTTCCAGCTTCAATGACAAAGCCTATTTCGAGCCACCATGATTTTTCATGTGGATCACCGATTGCTTCCTAAGAAATCTTCCTAATTTTACTCTCAATCCCTTATTACCCAGTTGTGAGAGACATCTTCTCAAAGTGACTGTCAGATGACATTACACTCCTGCTTAAAATTCTACAATGACTTTCTTTCATAAAACAATCTAATAATTTTTTAGGTTGTAGAGACAACTTGAGCACGCTTTGCTCCTTGGTATGGGGGGTGCGGTTCTCTCACAGGCGCACATTGAGTGAAATCAGTGCTCCATCACCTTCTCCTACTTAGCCTGAAATGGTCATATTTTCTCTGCTACAGTACTTGGAAGAAGAGAGTTTCATCCCCTTTTTCTACTAAGTCTGAAATGGTCAAATTGTCCTTGCTATAGTCCTTGGAAGAAGCTTTATCTAGGCATTGTCAGTTGGGCAACCCAACATGATGCTTTGACTTTTTAAAGGCTGATTCAAAGCTGTAGAGTATAGGAAATTCTGTACCAAGGCGCCAGGTGCATCAAATGTTCAGACCGGAAGTAGAATATAGCATCCAACTGAGCACTTGGGATTGTAGCAAGAGGTCACTTTGTTTCTGGTACATGGCCTCCCTTCATTCCTGCCCATTGTATAAGCTGGTCATCTAGCTATTCCAGTGATGCCAGGCATTGTCCAACATCCTATGAATCCATTGTCTTACTAGCTGCCTAGTGCTAGTTTATATTATTTGAAGTGAATAACCCTGAATAATGCACATTATTCATAAGAACCCCCATAATCTGAATCTCATACACTCCTTTGACTACATCTTTTCCCAACTCCCCAGTGTGCACTAAGTTTCAGCCAAGGGGTCTAAGTAATCTTTCTTGAAAATGCCATTGCTGTTTCTGTCATGCTATATTACATTTACTATTCCAATTTTTTTTTTTTTATTCAACAGTGACTCAAAAGCTTAGTGGCTTAATATAACAATGATTTGTTATGCTTAGCCAGTTAGTGGTTGGACTGGGCTGGAAGGTCCAAGGTTTGAACAGTCTTCACTTACATATCTATTACTTGGCACTCTGCCACATTTCCCCATGTGGATAGCTTGGGCTTCCTCACAGCATGGTGGACTCAGGTAGATAGATTCCTTATATACTGGCTGACCTTGAAGAATGAACATGGAAGATACCGTGCTGCTGAAAAGCAATGCCAGAGCTTATCCACCATTGCGTCTACTATAGCGTATTGGTCAGAGACAGCCTGAATTCAGGGCTCTGCCCTTTGGTAGGCAGAGTAGCATGCATTTATAGGAGTGGAGAAATCATGGCAGCTATCTATGGAGATTACTGCTTTTGCTCTCCCCTTTGTCTGTGGCTTTCAGTTGTGGCTTCTTATGGGTACTTAGTTCTCAATTTAAACGTCTCCTCAGAAAGGAAATTTCTGAGCCCCATATAATGTTGGTCCCACCCATTTTATTTTATTTATGAATTTATCACTTCCCTAAATCTCCTTGCTGGGGAAAAAATAAACCAAAAAAAAGAAATTCTGCCTGGATTTTATTATGAGTGCAAAAGGAAGTCATTGTAGGGTTTTAAGCAGGGGTGTAATGTCATCTGACAATCATTTTGAGAAGATACCTCTAGCTACTGGATAATAAGATACTAAGAATAAAATTAGGAAGATTTCTCAGGAAGAAATTAGTGATTCATGTAAGAAATCATGGTGGCTTGAAAAAGGCTATTGGCATTGAAACTGGAAGGCAATAGACAGATACAGGATGCATTTTAGAGGATGAACCAACAAAATACTTTGATGGCCTGGATGCAAGGTAAATGTGAAGAACAAGAAAAATTCAAGAAATAAACTGATGTTTTTGGCTAATGTTTTCAGGAACTGGGAAGATGATGAGTTAATTTTAATTCTAGATATCTTATGGAAAACTAATAATAGACATTGTCTTCCCCAGTGGAAACTATTCCACTGCATTCCAGTCTCCTGGCTTCTAGTGTGCTTATTTAGCATCTTTAAATATGCTTTTAGTTTTATTGCAAGGTAAGACTGCATGTGGTACTCAGCATATAACTCCTGGGTCATCCAATTTACAGCCCATGGACAAAATCTGGTCCAACAATTGTTACTGGAAATAAATTTTATTCTGACACCACCAGTCCCATTTATTTGTGTGCTGCCTGCAGCTGCTTTCATGCTGCAGTAGCTGTGAAGGAGACTCACAAAGACTAAAATACTTGTTCTGGCTCTTTACAAGGAAAGGTTCCTGACTCTTGCTACATCCTCCTGTATGACTTTTCTATTTTATGTGATGTGAAAATGAAGTACTGTGATATGATATAAAACTTATGGAAATCTGGGGCTAAAGTTATAAATTTTTGTCAAAGGCAAACACTTTAGGTCTTTCTACTGCTCTCAACTCCCACCCCTACCTTTGTGTCACTAACCTTAGGGGAGAGCAAGGTGTGCATTCATGTGCATTCATGGCATTTCATCAGTAAGTACAGATGCGGCAACCCAACTCCATGGCTTTCTGAGTGAGAAAAATGTTTCGATCATTGAGGGGACCATAAAGTACTAAAATTAAAGACTTACATTGGACATAATTTCAGTATTGAAGGATAATTTGAGAAGCAAGTATCTTAAAAAAAAGTATTCTTTATCTTCCTCCAGTTTCCTAATTTGAAAGTGATTAAGACATAGCCCGAGGCTCTGCTTCAGAACCTAAGCATCTGTGTCTGTCAAGTTAAACAAACAAACAAACAAAAAAAACAAACAAATGGAGAGAGAGAGATGGTAAGAATAAATGTGGCCACAAGATTAGATTTATATTGAAGAGAAGGATCTCCATCAGCTGGTTAATGATATGCTATCATCAACAAATTCACTCAGCAATGGCTTTCTGCTTAATGCTGGGCATGCTTCTCTCATTTCACTTGCGTCCCTAAGTCCTCTACAGAGTTAAAAATACATGAAGGAATAAATATATTAATTAATGAATATGTACTTTGAAGTCGATTTTTAGAATACCAGCATACTTTCATGAAAAATTCAAGGCAAAATGAACCTGGTATTATTCAGATGTTTCCAAAGGTAAGAAAGTTCCTCCTCTTGCCCAGGTTCCAGCCCCTGTGTTTAACCTGACAAGAACAAAACTACATTCCTACATTCCTCTCACCTACCTTTGTCTTCTTGCCAGAATATTTTCTCTCATGAAGAGGGGGGAGAGTGGAGGTACATTCATTTTTCACTACAGCTTCTTATGATGTACCTGTGCTGCTTCTAACAACAGATGCCACCCTTGAACAGGCAGAAGCCCATCTTTCTCCACCATTTGGTATATAAAATTTTCTGAAATCAGCTTTAATTGTGGGCCTCCCATGAATAGAGTCAGTTTCCACAACTGTGGGGCCTCTTAGGCGATATAGTAAAATAAGTAATCAACAGACCTGACATTATTCTTTAACTTTTAACTCTAAGTTATGTATTGTTGTAACAAAATGGCATGGTGCAAGGAGGAAGTTCTCTAGTGGAAAGATGTATGTTTAAATTCTCTTGTTAATATTTTGTCAAAGATGCTACACTAGGTAGGATAACAGGCCCCCATGATGTTCTTTTCCTATTCTCTGGAAGATGAATATGTCAGGTTACGGAACAAAGGGGAATGAAGGCTGCAGATGGAACTCAGGCTGCTAATCACCAGCTCTCTGACTTAGAAAGAATATGTGGAAAATGGAGGCAGAACATTCAGTGTCAGGATGTGACGTAGAAGACTCAAATGGTTCCTTTTGGCTTTGAAGATAGGAGGGCCCTGAGCCAAGGGATGAAGTAACCTTTAGAATCTGAAAAAAGCCGGGAGGAGATTCTCTCCAGAGACTGCGGAAGACTGTGCACTCACCCAACATATTGACTTTAGCCCAGTGAGACCTGTCTCAGATTCCTCATCTATGTGCCTGTAGGATAATCTGTTTCCCTGCCGTTTCCCAGCAACAGTAGGAAATTAAGACACTGAGATACATGGATACTGAAATTGTTTGAAATATCAAACACAACAAAATACACCCATTAAAATTAGTTTTACTTCAGTGAAAACAATTTTAATTCAGTGAAAACAATTCAGTTTAGATTTTTCACTGGAGCACATGTCACAACAAGAGGAAAAAGAAACCTATTTGCAGTATATTTAACAATTATGTGTCACCATGAAAATTCCCGCAAAGTCTGCCCTTTGCAACAACTTTCTATCTTGACTTCTTTGATTTGGCACCTTTTATAGCCTCCTACTTCTAATTATATTTCTTCTCATTCCCCTGTTTTTCCACATTTCATTTCTGTATCCATTCTTTTCACTGGTGACATTTTCCATTTTCAAGGCTTTAACAACCCCTGCCATCTTGATGGGGTTAACCATATTCCACAAGCCCTGATATGTGTCTCAAGCTGAATTCCCACCTTTCACCTGTGTAGGTGGTAACCTCTCCCCCACTACACCCAGTCTACCTTGCACATCTCTGGAAACAAAACTCCAACACACCCTAAATTAAAACCTCAACCCCATCTCTACCTACATCCTGTTTATTCAGAGTCTCAGGAGCAACACCTCTTTCCTCTAAGTGGCTGCACCAAGAATCTCAATGTTTTGCAATCACTCTTTCCACATCTAATCAGCCCTAAATTCTAATTCTTGCAAATGCTCAAATGACACTCATATATTTTTCTTTTCTAAGAGTCTACTGGCAGAACCTTATTTTAGGAGACCTTCTAATTACTCTTCCTGCCTTCTGCCACTTGTCCTAATCAGTGCCATATTCTACAACCTGCATAATTAGAAAAGCAATTCTTTTTGGCCCCAGAACCTTCAGATATTGGTCATTGTCCCAAAATAAAGTGTGAGTCCCTAACAGTGATGTTCCACATTTCCATAGTACAGGGCTAGAATATTTTTCCATATATGTTTCCTATTATTTTTTCTCTCAGGATTCATTCATACTGTAAAAAAATATTGAGGACACAAAAAAGCTCCTATTTATGTGTGTTAGATTTATAGTAGTGTTTTAATCCATTTTCACACTGCTATAAAGAACTACATAAGACTGAGTAATTTATGAAGAAAAAAGGTTTAATTGACTCACAGTTCTACATGGCTGGGAAAGCCTCAGGAAACTTACAATCATGGCAGAAAGTAAAGGGGAAACAAGGTATATCTTACATGGTGGCAAGAGAGAGAGAGCAAGTGGGGAAGTGCCACGCTTTAAAACCATCAGATCTTGTAAGAACTCACTCATTATCACAAGAACGGCATGGGGGTAACTGCCCTCATGATTCAAGCACCTCCCACCAGGTCCCTCCCTTGACACTTGGGGATTATGGGAACTGTAATTTGAGATGAGATTTGGGTGGGGACACAGGACCACATCATATTATTCTGACCGTGGACCCTCTGAAATCTCATGTCCTTCTCACATTTCAAAATGCAATCATACCTTCCCAAGAGTTCCCCAAATTCTAAACTCATTCTAGCATTAACTCAAAAGTCCAAGTTAAAAGTCTCATTGGAGACAAGGCAAATCTCTTCTGCCAATGAGCTTGTGAAATCAAAAGCAAGTTAGTTACTTCCAAGATACAATGGGGATACAGGCATTGGGTAAATATCCCCATTGCAAATGGGAGAAATTGGGCAAAAAGAAGGGGCCACAGGCCCCATGCAAGTCTGAAATCCAATAAAGCACTCATTAAACCTTAAAGCTCTGAAACGATCTCCTTTGACTCCATGTCTCATATCTAAGTCAGACGTATACAAGAAGTGAGCTCCCACAGCCTTGGGCAGCTCTGCCTCTGTGGCTTTGCAGGGTGCAGCCCCCTTCCAGGATGTCTTCATGGCTGGTGTTGAGTGTCTGCAGCTTTCCCTGGCACACTGTGCAAGCTGTCAGTGGATCTACCATTCTGGGGACTGGAGGATGGTGGCCCTCTTCTCATAGCTCCCCTAGGCAGTGCCCCAGTGGGGACTCTGTTTGGGGGCTCTGACCTCACATTTCCCCTCCTCACTGCCGTAGCAGAGGTTCCCCATAAGGGCTCCGCCCCTGTCAGAGACTTCTGCCTAGACATCCAGGTATTTCTATATATCCTCTGAAATCTAGATGGAGGCAGGCCCAACACCATATGCAAGCTGCCAAGGCTTGGGGTTTGCATCCTCTGAAGCAATGGCCAGAGCTGTACCTTGGACCCTTTTAGTCACGGCTGGGGCTGAAGCTGCAGCAGCTGGGACACAGGGCACCATGTCCCAAGGCTGCACAGAGCAGAAGAGCTGGCCTAGAGAACCATTTTTCCCTCCTAGGCCTATGGGCTTGTGATGGGAGGGGCTGCCGTGAAGGTCTCTGAAATGCCCTGGAGACATTTTCCCCATTGTCTTTGTTATTAACTTTCAGCTCCTTGTTACTTATAAAAATTTTTGCAGCTGGCTTGAATTTCTCCCCCAGAAAATGGGTTTGTCTTTTCTACCTCATTGTCAGGCTGCAAATTTTCCAAATTTTTATGCTTTGCTTCTCTTTTAAACATAAGTTCCAATTTCAAATCATCTCTTGGTGAATTCACATGACTGTACACTTTCAGTAAAAGCTAGGTCACATTTTGAATGCTTTGCTGCTTAGAAATTTCTTCTGCTAGGTATGCTAAATCATCTCTCTCAAGTTCAAAGTTGTACAAATTTCTAGGGCAGGGGCAAAATGTCACCAGTGTTTTTGCTAAAGCATAGCAAGGGTGACCTTTGTTCTACTTCCCAAAACTTCCTCATCTCCAGATGAGAACAGCTCATCCTGGGCTTCATTGTCCATATCACTATCAGCATTTGGGTCACAACCATTCAACAAGTCTCTAGGAAGCTCCAAACTTTCCCATATCTTTCTATCTTCTTCTGAGTCCTCCAAACTGTTCCAACCTCTACTCATTACCCAGTTCTAAAGTCAATTACACATTTTCAGGTATCTTTATAGCAATGCCCCACTTAGCTTAGTACCAATTTTTTGTGTTAATTCATATTCACACTGTTATAAACAACCACCTGAGACTGGGCAATTTATGAAGAAAAAAGGTTTAATTGACTCACAGTTCCACACGGCTGGGAGACCTCAGAAAATTTAGTTGTGGTGAAAGGCAAAGGGGAATTAAGGCACATCTTACATGGTGGCAGGAAAGAGAGAGAGAGAGAGTGAGGAGGGAGGTGCCTCACATCAGATCTTGTGAGAACTCACTATCATGAGAACAGCAAGGGGGAAGCTGCCTCCTTGATACAATCACCTCCCACCAGGTTCCTTTCTCAACACACGGCGATTATATTTCAAGATGAGATTTGGGTGGGGACATAGAGCCAAACTGTATCAGATAGAAGTTAAAAGTAAAAATTTTAAATTCTTTATTCATTAATTAATGTCAAAGTAATAATGATATTTCTATCGTGTACACACATAGCATTTGGGGGGATAAAAACCTGTATTTTTCAAAAGAAAAATTACTGAAAAGATTGACATTATTCATCTTAGCAAATCTCTTTAACATCTGGCTCCATAAACGACAGCTGGATTATCATATATGCTTGTTGATTCAATCCATTTTCACATGTTGATTTGTGTAAAGTATATAAGAAAATCCAGTTTTACACAATTATGTACTTGGAAAAGGGAGGGATTTTTAAACAGGCTTTCAGATGTTTGTGAATATTCTACTTAAATACAAATCAAACTTCAAGAAGTGGTAGTTTTTAAAATGTTACTTGCAATGTGAAATCTGCAGCCATATAAATTAAGATTTTATACTATTCTACCTTATAGTATCTCAGCTTAATTTTCAGTCTGAACAGATAACTTATCTATCATGCAGTGATCATTTGTAACATCAGTTATTGGTCATTGGAAAATATTAATTTATATAGATCATGCAAATGTTGATACATTTCATTGTATAACATCTAGAAATCACATGCATTACTATCACCACTAAGTTCATTTAAAAATTCTTTAAGTACTGAGAAACTGTTAGAGTTATAGTGGCAAGCATAAATTTCTCAAAGTACTAAATTTTTCTTGCAAGTTTGATTTTTATCATAGGCAACCAATACTGTCACTTGTATTCCTTGAAGCATCAGTAATCCTTTACTCATTGTTGAGACAATATCTGCCTAATATTTTGCATATCTCAGCCTGAGTAACCATAGTTTGTCTAGTAGCTCTTCTAAGTAAAAAATGGTGTTGCATGAAAATTGTCTAGTTCAGCGCGTATAGCTCAAACAGTCACAGAAGCTCTTTTCCTGGAGGTAACCATTGTGCCCCCATATATGGCAGAAGTGCAATGCTTCTCATTTTTGTCTAACAGGATATAAGACTTGTATTCAAGGCTTGAGATTTCATACAATTAATGATATTTAATATTTTTCAAAGATATTCCCAAGAGAATCTACATTTTTCCCTTTGCATGTGAAGTAATGAAGAATACACGGATTACTTGTATGAACTGGAGCTACTGCCTTGATTCACGGTAAGATGCCAGCAGTTTCATGCACTGTTGCTTTTGCATCTACAGTAAAAGCGCCAACAAAGTTTAAAAAGGCAAATAATGTCTTAGTGTTATTATGAAAATAGTTTTGACCTCATAGCCTCCCAGAAAGAATCTTAGGAACCATGAGAGGTCCACAGAGTATACTTGACATGGCTAATCATTTTTGCTATTTTCACCCACAACCATAAGAAGACCCCAATTTTATGAAATTTAACAGAATGACTTCAGGTCCAATGGGAGTTATGGAGAGTCACCTGCCTGTGTCTTCCTCCCTCTCTCTCCTTTCTCCTGTGACCCCATCATGATCTCAAGGCTCACAGTCTTGGCAAGCCAAAGTCCTCACAAGTGTGCTGTGTGACAACCTGTTTCACTTCCCATCTCCTTCGCATTGCTCACATCATTTGCTTGCTCAAAACTTTCCTCACCATTGAACACCAAGCCAACAACAGAGTTTTCCTCACTCTCACTTTCATTTTAGCTATAGTCCATAACTGGGACTTCACCTGGCTTTCTAGAATGAACTCTTCTCGAGGGCAAGGACCATTGCTAATTTAATTTACCTTCCAGAAAATGCAGAGGTAATAAAAGTTTGTTTAATATAATTGAAAATTTTTTCTTGAAAAAATCATTTTCTGGTTGTCTATTTTTTTTAGTAGCTGGAACATTCAATGCAAATAGTATATATCTATCTTTCAGTCTCAAGAGCATCTCCCATATTTAGCCCTAAGAAACATTTCTTGTCAGAACTTGATTGTTATTATAAAAAATTTCAAACCGAGATCATCCCCGTTTTAAAAGTTATAATTGGATAAAATGATAGAAACTCTTACACCAGCCTAACTGCAATCTAACCCTCACTCTACCATTGAAGTTTGCCTTAATACTGGCGATCAAATAGATTTCCCTAGGGTGTCTTCAGTAGAGCCTGTGCTGCTGCTTCTTGAGTATTTTCAGGGAATTCTGTGCATTCCTTTCAAACGATACCACATGTGTGATTACTCTGACTCTCAGAGTCTTTACAAATTTGTCTACACTTGCTGGTAGCCTTACCCAGAAAACTAGATCCTTGGATTGTACAAGGAGAGCTCTCTGCCGATTAGCACCAACTGGTGCAGCGCAATTTTCATAAGGCTTTGCGACTGCTGATGTGCAAACACGAGTTGCATTTGTTTCATTTCTAAGGATTCAGAAACTACTGATTTATGTCAAAAACAGGGGCTTTGTACTGAATATTTTTGGGTAATAATTGTATCCTGGAGGTTCAGTCTATGGCAGGGAAGGACAGGTTTATGGTTCCGGGTCCCAAGACTTAGAAAGGGACATCAGCTGTCACTGAGAAGATTGCAGAAAGTTAAAGGATGTTATGCATCACCGACTGTAACTTTCGCAATAAAACAATGGAGGGAAGAAAACATACAGATCAAAAGCAGACATCCTGCTGGCTTTTGTACAGTAGGAGCCTTCACATTCATTTTCCTTCTTCTTTTTCTTTGAGAGGTGGACATGTGGCACCAAAATGTGAAACAAAACTCCACCGTCACTAACAAATAATGACTAGAATTTCACACACATATTTTGAACTGAGTGATGATTTTTTAAAATTGCTATGCACTACATGAACACATCACTGTGCATTTGGAAAGTAAGCAACACAGAAAGGCTTCCTGGCTTATTAACTTTTATACGTAGTAATTAATCTAGCATTTTATAGTTCTAAAATCTCTTTCGTGTATATTATCTTATATCTCACCCCATCTCTGTGAGGTGGATATTATTTTCATTTTAAGGAAGTAATAACTGTTTTGATAAAGTAGTGTGTCAAGCAGAGATGCATTCAGCTGTTATTCTGAAGTATACAATCAAGCACTGTTTGGTGGCCCCAGGAAGTTACCAGAAACACAGATGTCTTCATTTTTCTGCTGACATCATTTGTTTCTATCTTTAAGAGGTTGAGAGATGGCTACTGTAGGTCTAGCCATTGATTTGAATTTCTGGCCAGGAAAAGGGGAAAGACAGGAAGCAAAAGAGCGTTCACTTCCTAGATGAGTCAGCCTACTTTAAAGGGTATTTTCTGGAACTTACACCAATGACTATTTCTGACCACATATAGTTGACCACTATATATATATCTGCAAAGGAGACAGAGAAATGTAATCTTTTGCTGTTGCTTTGCCATTGCCATTCCAAATAAAAGTAGGATTCTTTTTCTGAGGAAGAAGCCTAACCATCTTCCTATAGATGGTTATTCTGTTACAGAGCTGAAGCTTTAAGCCAAATCCACCTCTCTCAGTCTACCATTTTCTATCTGAACTTACACTGAGGAAAAAATATTTTTATGTTTACTTCTGTCTATTGCTTCCCATGAAATATTCTTATTTGAATACTTACCTCTAGAGAAGCTTTAAGACTATACACTATGCACAATATTCTAACTCTTTCATAATCTCATATACTCATAGGGCTTCAGTCTTTTTTTTTTCTACTGACACAATTTTTAAGTCCTTCTCTATTTCTTGTACTTTTTGAACTACTTATCAGTCTCTTCCCACTCTCAAAACAAAGCCTGTCCCTCTACCTTGTGCAGCTCATTCT
This sequence comes from Gorilla gorilla gorilla, assembly GCF_029281585.2. NCBI lineage: Eukaryota > Metazoa > Chordata > Mammalia > Primates > Hominidae > Gorilla > Gorilla gorilla. Next base: position 135,128,660 of record NC_073236.2, on the reverse strand, counting down.
CTTTTTCTGATTATCTCTTTAATTTCAAGGGCACCCACATTCCCCAGAGTTTCAACTGAAGTGGCTCCATATCAATGATCCTGCAACTCGCAGTAGAAGCAAACGTAAATCTTCTCTGAAAAAAAAATCTTCAGGTTAGGGATTCTGGTTCTCCATAAATTAAAATCAATGAAATATGAGAGACCACAATTAAAAATCAGCAAACATGCAAAATTGTCATTATCATGTATGAGAGTCAGATAGAAAAGCAAACATTACATTTAGACTCCCTGATATTGAAATTATAAGATAAGCAATACTTAGCATTGTGCATATCAAATATATTTATGGCTTTTAAAAATTAATAAACTGAGAAAGCCATAAAAAACTATTCAAAATCATGAGAGAGCTTTGAAAAATAACCATATAAAATGTTTATATGTATATATGTACATATGTGTGTGTTTGTACTATATATTTGTATACATATCCATACATGCATATATACCTACATATAAGACATAATTCAATTAATTATTAAATAGCTGATTAAAGAAAAATGACAGATTCACTAATAGATCTGCAAAAATTACCTAGAATGCAGCCCAGAGGCGCAAGTCAGAAAATATGAAGAATTCAAGAGGTAAGGAGAATATTATGAGTAATTCTACCAAACATCTAATGGGATTCCAGAAGAAGAGACTACAAAGAAAAAAGGAAGAAGATATTTGACCAGATAATAAAAAGCAAGTCTTTATGACTAATGAAATGGATCAATTCAAAGTAAGATCCAAAGTTAGAGGGAAAGCATAACATGTACCAAACAGAATAAATAAAAAGAAGACTATGTTTCGATGAATGGTAGTGAAACCATGAACTTCAAATTCAAAAAGAGGTTTTAAGTAGAGAAAAGAGAGATTACTTAAAAACCATGAACTGCTTATTAAACAGGGAATCCTTTCCCCATTGCTTGTTTTTCTCAGGTTTGTCAAAGATCAGATAGTTGTAGATATGCGGCATTATTTCTGAGGGCTCTGTTCTGTTCCATTGATCTACATCTCTGTTTTGGTACCAGTACCATGCTGTTTTGGTTACTGTAGCCTTGTAATATAGTTTGAAGTCAGGTAGCATGATGCCTCCAGCTTTGTTCTTTTGGCTTAGGATGGACTTGGTGACACGGGCTCTTTTTTGGTTCCATATGAACTTTAGTTTTTTCCAATTCTGTGAAGAAAGTCATTGGTAGCTTGATGGGGATGGCATTGAATCTATAAATTACCTTGGGCAGTATGGCCATTTTCACAATACTGATTCTTCCTACCCATGAGCATGGAATGTTCTTCCATTTGTTTGTATCCTCTTTTATTTCATTGAGCAGTGGTTTGTAGTTCTCCTTGAAGAGGTCCTTCACGTCCCTTGTAAGTTGGATTCCTAAGTATTTTATTCTCTTTGAAGCAATTGTGAATGGGAGTTCACTCATGATTTGGCTCTCTGTTTGTCTGTTATTTGTGTATAAGAATACTTGTGATTTTTGTACATTGATTTGGTATTCTGAGACTTTGCTGAAGTTGCTTATCAGCTTAAGAAGATTTCGGGCTCAGACAATGGGGTTTTCTAGATATACAATCATGTCGTCTGCAAACAGGGACAATTTGACTTCCTCTTTTCCTAATTGAATACCCTTTATTTCCTTCTCCTGCCTAACTGCCCTGGCCAGAACTTCCAATACTATGTTGAATAGGAGTGGTGAGAGAGGGCATCCCTGTCTTGTGCTAGTTTTCAAAGGGAATGCTTCCAGTTTTTGCCCATTCAGTATGATATTGGCTGTGGGTTTGTCATAGATAGCTCTTATTATTTTGAGATATGTCCCATCAATACCTGATTTATTGAGAGTTTTTAGCATGAAGGGTTGTTGAATTTTGTCAAAGGCCTTTTCTGCATCTATTGAGATAATCATGTGGTTTTTGTCTTTGGGAAAACTGGCTAGCCATATGCAGAAAGCTGAAACTGGATCCCTTCCTTACACCTTATACAAAAATTAATTCAAGATGGATTAAAGACTTAAACGTTAGACCTAAAACCATAAAAGCCCTAGAAGAAAACCTAGGCATTACCATTCAGGACATAGGCATGGGCAAGGACTCCATGACTAAAACACCAAAAGCAATGGCAAGAAAAGCCAAAATTGACAAATGGGATCTAATTAAACTAAAGAGCTTCTGCACAGCAAAAGAAACTACCATCAGAGTGAACAGGCAACCTACAAAATGGGAGAAAATTTTCGCAACCTACTCATCTGACAAAGGGCTAATATCCAGAATCTACAATGAACTCAAACAAATTTACATGAAAAAAACAAACAACCCCATCAAAAAGTGGGCAAAGGATATGAACAGACACTTCTCAAAAGAAGACATTTATGCAGCCAAAAGACACATGAAAAAATGCTCATCATCACTGGCCATCAGAGAAATGCAAATCAAAACCACAAAGAGATACCATCTCACACCAGTTAGAATGGCAATCATTAAAAAGTCAGGAAACAACAGGTGCTGGAGAGGATGTGGAGAAATAGGAACACTTTTACACTGTTGGTGGGACTGTAAACTAGTTCAACCATTGTGGAAGTCAGTGTGGCGGTTCCTCAGGGATGTAGAACTAGAAATACCATTTGACCCAGCCATCCCATTACTGGGTATATACCCAAAGGACTATAAATCATGCTGCTATAAAGGCACATGCACACGTACGTTTATTGCGGCACTATTCACAATAGCAAAGACTTGGAACCAACCCAAATGTCCAACAAAGATAGACTGGATTAAGAAAATGTGGCACATATACACCATGGAATACTATGCAGCCGTAAAAAATGATGAGTTCATGTCCCTTGTAGGGACATGGATGAAATTGGAAATCATCATTCTCAGTAAACTATTGCAAGGACAAAAAACCAAACACCACATGTTCTCACTCATAGATGGGAATTGAACAATGAGAACACATGGACACAGGAAGGGGAACATCACACTCTGGGGACTGTTGTGGGGTGGGGGGAGGGGGGAGGGGGGAGGGATAGCATTAGGAGATATACCTGATGCTAAATGACGAGTTAATGGGTGCAGCACACCAGCATGGCACATGTATACATATGTAACTAACCTGAACATTGTGCACATGTACCCTAAAACTTAAAGTATAGTAATAATGAAATAAAATAAAATAAAATAAAATAAAAGAACATGAGGGTTCTGGTGAAAAAAAAAACCAAAAATACCATGAACTACAAATTCAAAAAGAGGTTTTAAGTAGAGAAAAGAGATTACTTAAAGATAATTGGAGGCCAGTCACAGTGGCTCACGTCTGTAATCCTAGCACTTTGGGAGGCCGAGGCGGGCACATCACCTGAGGTCAGGAGTTCAAGACCAGCCTGGCCAACATGGTGAAACCCCGTCTCTACTAAAAATACAAAAATTAGCTAGGCGTGGGGGCACACACCTGTAATCTCAGCTACTTGGGAGGCTGAGGCACGAGAATTGCTTGAACCTGGGAGGCAGAGGTTGCAGTGAGCCTAGATCATGCCACTGCACTCCAGCCTGGGTGACAGAGCAAGACTCTGTCTCCAATAATAATAATAATAATTGGAAAAAAGTTTGTATTACTCTTCTCAATTTAGTAATGGAACTTAGAAGGCAATGGACAATATGTACTCAGAATGATGAGATAAAAATAATTGTCAGTTCTCAATTATATATTCAGAAAATGATTTTATGGGTGAATTCACTTATAATAAAATATGCATTTTGTTATAAGTCAATTAATAAAATGTACTACCAACACACCATACCAGCAACAATGCTACGATAATAGAAGTGTGCAGAGATTTAGAGTTGGTGCAAGGAAAAATCAGCATAATAGATTCTAAAATATTTTCATTATTTAGGATGGAGCTTAAGACATAAACTTTAGAGTTGGTTAACTGTGTATGTTAAAATTTAAAAGGTAACAAAATAAGTGGATGTAGATGCTTTATATTTTATCAAGTAAAGGAAAAATGCAATAAATGATTACATTTTTAAAACTCCATTGACTGAAAAAGGAAGAAAATAAAATATGCATTGAAAAATCAAGACAAAAATCAACGACTTAGCTGGCACAGTTAGAGGATACAAACTAACAAATATATAAAAATTGGAAATAAAAAAAGAAACGAGTTTGTCAATATTTACCGATAATAATATTATTTAAACATAAATTTGATACAGCTTAGCTTATGGTAAAATGGAATAATGGGGACCAGATTTACTCTCCCAGTTGGAACAACTAAAAAATAATAGGACGACACACATGAAACTGTTTCTGAAGACATTGCACATCAGACACTGAAGCAAAGGGATTCCTGAAAAATATGAAAGACGCACGGTGAGTACTCTGATTCCCACAGCTTGTTACCTAGAAGGATGTCTCAGTTGTGGTAGAGGAGGGGAACCCTGGCAGAGGTTGAGGAGACAGTCCGGGATGGACAAGGCTATGGCAGCTCACAGGACAGAGCCTTGGAAAGGAGCAAGCGGCACAGGCAGAATTCTGCAGAACTGTGGAGGGTTTCCCTTTAGTATTCACCAAACTTCTTGTCAGCACATGAGTATGAGGGAAAAATCTGAAGAAATATCTCCCTAAGAGCATTAAAGTAATCAGTGCCCATAGTTCATGAGAAGCTGGGAATAGTGCCTGTTCCCACGAGTCAGAGTAACGAACCACATAATGGACGAAACAGCAGACAGAGCAGTACAGAAGGGTTTTACCCCAGTCAAGGCATAAAACAGACTAAATGCTTCTCTAGTCCCAACTTGCTAGTTGGGACTAGTTGAAAGGCCCAAAAGAATCAAATGGTTGTGCAGTAACCTAAACACATCCCAAAGCTTAAGAATAATTATAGAAATGCAAAAATATGGCCAGGCGCCATAGCTCACGCCTGTAATCCCAGCACTTTGGGAGGCCGAGGCAGGCGGATCACGAGGTCAGGAGATCGAGACCATCCTAGCTAACATGGTGAAACCCCGTCTCTACTAAAAAATATAAAAAATTAGCCAGGCGTGATGGCGGGTGCCTGTAGGCCCAGCTACTCGGGAGGCTGAGGCAGGAGAATGGCGTGAACCCAGGAGGCGGAGCTTGCAGTGAGCCGAGATGGTGCCACTGCACTCCAGCCTGGGCGACAGAGCGAGACTCCTTCTCAAAAAAAAAAAAAAAAAAAAAAAAAAAGAAGAAAGAAATGCAAAAATATTTAGCACAAAGCAAGGTAAAATACACAAAGTTATGAGTGACATCAATAGCAACTCAGCAGGCATGCAAAGGAGCAGGCAAACGCACACTTGAGAATAAAGCTCAGTTAATATTAACTGACTAGAAATGACATGTGATAAAATTGGTTGATAAAATTGATAGATATGGACACTAAAAGATTTATTGTAAATGTGTTCCATTTATTCAAGAATGAAGAGGTTGAGCTGAACATAAGTGGAGGTAAGGAAGATATAGGAAGACAAAAATAAAGATTCTAGAGTTGAAAACTCCAGTGTCTAAGATGAAAAATACACTAGATGGAAATAATAACTGATTTATCATTGCCAAAAAAAGCATTAGTCAACTAGAAATATAATAATAAAAACTGTACACATTTAATGACAAGGAGAGGCCTGAAAAATGAACAGAGCATCACTGAGATAGGGAACCCCTCAAGTGGTCTAGCAGACATATAATTAGAGTGAAGAAGAGGGAGAGAGATCATGAAAAATAATTTTATTTATTTATTTTTTGATAGCCTGTAGTAAGTCAAAAATGCATACTGTAAATTATGAATCAAATCATGAAATAACTCAACAATATGTTATACCAAATAAAGCAATAAATAAAATAAAATGGAATTGTAAAAATTCTGAATTTATCCAAAGGAATGAAACAAAGAGGAAAGAGGAACAAAGAAAAGATGCGACACATAGCAACAAATAGAAAAATGGTACATTAAACTTCAACATGCCAAATATCACATTTATTGTTGCATTAAATGTAACAATCAAATTAATAGGAGAATAGTTTTAGATTAAATAAGATAACAATCTTAACCATATGCTGATTACAGAAACCCAATTTCAGTATAAAGACAAATTGTTAAGTAAAATACACACTATCAAACTACAAATTGGAGTAGCTATATTAATTAGACAAAGTAGATTTTAGAACACAGATCATTACTAGGAATGAAAACAATTTCCTAATGAGAAATTTTGTAACAAAAGGGCCAATTCACAAGGGGAAAAGCAGTCTTAGGTATTTTTGTACATAATAATGAAGCTTTAAAATATATAAAGAAACAAACTAGTAGAACTACAATGAGATCTAGAGAAATACACAGAAGTACTCAGATATTTTAATGCTTTTCTATAGTACACAGAATAAAGAGGCAGAAAAATCAGTAAAGATATAAAAGATTTAAATAGTATTGTAACCAACTTGATCTAGTTGATATTTATGAAACACCCTACCCACCCTCAGCATAATAAACACACTTTTCAGGTGCACATGGAACATTAACTAAAATTAAATATATTCAGATTACTAAAACAAGTCTCAATACATTTAAAAATATTCAAATCATAAAAAAGTGTTCTTAGACCACAGTAGAATTAAACTAGATAAACTAGATATACATAGAAACTGGCCAAGTATTTTAAAACTGAAAAATAATTCCTTAATTATTACATGTATTTGAGAATGGATTTAAAAAGAATTAGAAAGTATTTTGAACTGAATGAAAAGGAAAATAGAAATGATTATAATTTTTGCTGTGTAGCTAGACTAGCAATTAGGAGGAACTTACAGCACTGATTACTGTATTAGAAAAGGTGAAATTCCTAAATCAGTGATTCCAGTATCTGCCTTAAGCCAGGCAAAGAAGAAAACAAAAAAGTAAAGAGCAGAAATCAATGTCAAAAGCTGATTCTACGAGAATCAATAAAACTGATAAACATTTCAGAACGATAAAAACAAAAAACATAACAAATTACTAATATCAGGAACGAAAAGAGTGACATCTTTACAGGTCTAAAAGATACTAAAAAAGTAAGAGAAAACTATAAAACGTTGAAATAATTAAATTAAAAAGCTAAATACATCACGCACGTGCACACACACACACACACACACACAGCCCTTGTTTTGGGTCCGAAGACTCAGTATTGTTAATATGTACATTTCCCCCAAATTGACTTATGATTCAAAGCATTGCAGTTAAAATCTCAGCATGATTTTTTTCAAAAACTGGATATTTGTTTTGAAAATTCATATGGAAGTTCAAAGGACCAAAACTTCTAAAACATCTTTAAAAAAAGAACACAGATGGAGGACTAACTATCTGATTTCAAGACTCTGTGGTGGTAAATGTAAATGACATGTAGATCAATGGAATAGAAGAGTCCAGAAACAGACCTACCCATAGATAGCCAACTGAAATTGCCAAAAATGTGCAAAGGTAATTTAATGGAGAAATTGTAGACTTTTTCGTCAGTTTTCTGGTCACGACTGGGGATATGTATACAATAAAACAAAGCAAAAGAAAAGGAGGCCTTCAAACCCTAACTTGAACCTTATAAAAAATAAACTTAAAACTGATGATATATTGGCCGGGCATGGTGGGTCATGCTTGTAATCCCAGCCCTTTCAGAGGTAGAGATGGGTGGATCACTTGAGGTCAGGAGCTCGAGACTAGCCTGGCCAATGTGGTGAAACCCCATATCTACTAAAAATACAAAAGAAAAATGGATATATTTAAATTTAAAAGTTAGAAAATCATATAAAACCTATTTTAAAATCCTGTAAATTTAAAAACCTACCATCAACAGCAAAAAATAGTAAGAAGAAAGCATAGTAGAAAATTGTTTTGACCTTAGGTTGGGCAAATATTTCTTAGATTTCAAATCAAAAACACAATCCATAAAGAACAAATTAAACAATTACACTTTTCAAAATTAAAACAACAGAAACAACAAATTTTGCTCTTTGAAACACACTCAAAAGCATGAGAACATTAGCCAAATACTGAGAGAAACAAATCATTGCAAATTAGATATCAAACAAAAAACCAGTATCTATGCTATCTTAAGAACTGTGGCAACTCACTTAACTCAACTTTTTAAAAATGGGCAAAATATTATTTAAACAGATACTTCACCAAAAAAAAAATAAGAATGGCAAATTAGCACTTGAAAAGCTGCTCAACATTATGAATCATTAATGAAATAAAATGTAAAATTGAAATGTTAACTTATAAGTAATAATGATTTATTAGAACACAATAATTAATGTGTTAAATTTAAATAATTTAAAAAGATTCACCATAAAAAGTGTTGGCAAGGATATGAACACATTAGAACTCTCAAACACCAGCTGGTGAAAATGTGAAATAGTCCAACAAATTTGGAAATCAGTTTTGCTGTTTTCTGAAGTGCTCAACGTGCACCTGCATATGATCCAGCCATTCTACGCTTATACAGTTACCCAACAGAAATTAAAGTGCATGACCATACAAGTCTGGTACATGAATGTTCAAAGCAGATTTATTTGAAATAGGTAAAAACTGAAACTAACATAACCACCAAAAGTTGAACTAACAAACACGTTTTTAAATACCCATCCAATAAAATATTACTCAGCAGTAAAAATGAATGAACAGTAGGTACATGAAACAAGATAAATGCATTTCCAATAAGTATGCAGAATTAAAATGGCCAAAAATGTGTTAACTTTATTATTACATTTATATAAAGTTTTACGGGATGCAAGCTAATCTATAGTGACACATTGCAGATCCTTGGTTATGGATAACGAGGTGGGAGGAGGAACAGGAGGAAGGGAATAGAAAGCATCACTAAGCATTGGGGTGAGGAATCTGCTCTATGGATTTTGGTGATGGTTTCATGTATTCACATATGAGTTGAAACTTGTCAGATTGTGCATTTGAAATATGCTTAGTTTCTTTTACAGAAATCACACCTCGAGAAAGCTGTTATAATAGATTTGGGGAAACATATTAGGAAACACTGTTATGACCATCAGTATATCACAAAAACTACAATTCTTACAAGAAGTCAACCAAAGATCCACTGGATAAACTTGTTATTCAAGACACTATAAAAAATACAAACATAAGGCTTGGCATAGTGGCTTGCAGCTGTAATCCCAGCACTTTGGGAGGCCAAGGCAGGTGGATCACTTGAGCTCTGCAGTTTGAGACCAGCCTGGGCAACATGGAGAAACCCTGTCTCTACAAAAAAATTACAAAAATCAGCCGGGCGTGGTGATGTGGGCCTGTAGTTCCAGCTACTTGGGAGGCTGAGACCGGAAAATTGCTTGAGCCTGGGAGGTGGAGGCTGTAGTGAGCCGAGATCACATCACTACACTTTAGCTTGGGCTACAGAGTGAGACCCTGTCCCCCAAAAAAGCAAAAGACAAAAACAAAATAAAACAAACAAAAAAAAACATAAATGGCACACTGGAAGAAGATATAACAATATGTGTTAACAACAAAAGATCCCTAAATAAACAACAAATAGCCCAATGGAAACCGGACAAATGACAGAAACAATGATTTCACAGAATAGGAAACAGTGATAACATACTAACCTCATTCTCAGGCAGAAAACGATTCATATTTTATCCACAATAATTTGCCATTCTATAGAGACTAAATTGAAAATAAATTAAGAAGTCTGATAATACCAAGTAGTAGAGAGGATAAGCTTTTAAATGATGTCATTGCATAAATTTCTCCAAGAAATTTGAGGAAATTATTTGACACAATACGATGTAAACTAGTATTTACTGGAAATCTGACCCAGCAAATATTTTCCCAGGTATGTGCCCTAGGGAAAATTTCACAAATGTGCAGCTAGAGACATATTCAAAAACTTGTTCATAATAGCATTGTTCTTAGTAATAAGAATTGGAACCTAAATGTTCATAATGGAAGAATGGAAATATAAGTACAAAAAGGTGTATTATACAGCGATGAAAATGAGTGCACTACAGTTACATGTAATAGCATCCACGGTGATTAAAGACAAACTAGTCAGTGAAAATAACAAGTTCTATATAACTATGTTTGGTAAGATACCATTTTGTTTATGTTAATAAAAAGAATTAAAATTAAGCTAGAAAGATATATCATATGTTATCGAATATATTTTTGAAAGCAAATGAAGGCTGGGAGCAGTGGCTCACACCTGTAATCCTAGCACTTTGGGAGGCTGAGGCGGGCATATCATCTGAGATCAGGAGTTCAAGACCAGTCTGGCCAATGTGGTGAAATCCCATCTTAACTAAAAATACAAAAATTAGCTCGGCGTGGTGGTGGGCACCTGCAATCCCAGCTACTCAGGAGGCTGAGGCAGGAGAATCTCTTGAACCCAGGAGGTAGAGGTTGCAGTGAGCTGAGATCTCACTGCTGCACTCCAGCCTGGATGACAGAGGGAAACTGTGTCTCAAAAAAAAAAAAAAAAAAAAGTAAATGAATAACAGACACAAAGTTTAGAATAACTATGACCTTGGAGGAGGAGGCTAGAGAATCAATAGGGTAAGAAAGGAGTGCTTGAATAGATTCAGTAGAGGGATAATGTAGACATCTTGTGTGAAACGGTGGATTCCTAGTGTTCATTGTATTATGCTTCCTAACCCACGTACATTACACATATTCCTCATATTCATCATATTAAAAACCTACAAGGCGGCTGGGCACAGTGGTTCATGCCTGTAATCCCAGCACTTTGGGAGGCCGAGGCGGGCGGATCACGAGGTCAGGAGATCGAGACCATCCTGGCTAACGCGGTGAAACCCCGTCTCTACTAAAAATACAAAAAATTAGCCGGGCGTGGTGGCGGGCGCCTGTAGTCTCAGCTACTCAGCTACTCGGGAGACTAAGGCAGGAGAATGGCGTGAACCTGGGAGGCGGAGTTTGCAGTGAGCCGAGATTGCGCCACTGCATTCCAGCCTGGGTGTCAGAGGGAGACTCCGTCTCAAAAAAAAAAAAAAAAAAAAAAAAAAAAAAACCTACAAGGCTTTAGAGGGTAAGAAATAGAAATGACAGGCTACTTGTGAAAGGCTGTTCTTCACTTATAGATTTGGGGAGAGGACATGGGAAAATACACTGACTTTGGGGGAAGGGTGATCCGTGGTCCATTTTCAATGCTGGGTTTCTTCTAAACACTCCTATTAACCCATTCCCCACAAGCGCTCGTTCACAGACACTTCTTTGTAGACAAAGTATAAGGCACTTAAGATATCCTTTATAATCTTAGGCCTACATTCCTATGTCAGGGGGATTTCAGGGACCTCCAAGATTCAACACTCCCATAATGACTCCCAGGACTCAGCACATAGTTGTACTCATAGCTAACATTTCTTACAGTTAAAGGATAAAACGCAAAATCAGAGAAAGGAAAGAATTTGGAAGAAAATTAGATGCAAGTTTCCAAGCATTCTCTCCCAGTGAGGTTGCTCAGGACACACTTACCAGCAATGTGTCCTGATAACATATGGGAATGCTGTCTTCCAGAGAAGCAGTTAAAGACTCAGCACCCAGCATCTTCACTGGGGGCTGGTCACATAGGCACCCACTGTCTAGCTCATACCCACACTCAAGACCTCCAGAAAGAAAGTTCAGCACAGACCATTCTGCGTGCACTGGTCAGGCTCAGTGAGCCATTCTTACCATTCAGGGAAGATGTTATAAGAGCTTGGGCAGCTGGTCACCAGCCAAGTTCTCAGACCCCAGACAAGGGCCAGTTTCCTTTCTATGGAGGACGGTCTCAGCCTGCCCCCACAGGAGACCCCCCAGAATCTAAGTACAAAAATGAAATAATTAATCAAACGTTTTGGTTCCAGAATGGATTATACTAGCCTGAGAGACATGTACGAGAGCATTCTTGAGTTTCTTTTAGAAGGAGAAAAACAGTGGACCCTGTACTGGGGACAGAAACTCCAGGGGCAGGGCCTATCATCCTTTCTCCCGAGGAGATGGCAGTACACCCAGGGCAACCAGCCATAGACAGAAAAAACACCAGTGATACATGGGCTCCCTACCAGCTCAAGAGAAATAGATGTGTCACGACCAAGTTAAAAAAAATGTTAACTATATTCTAACCGGTCTCTCTGCTTTTACATGATTCCCATACAAACCACTTACTCTACATTTAGGAAACAGGTTATTACTGCTAAACATGCTTCCAAAGCCCATACAATTAAGCAATGAGACAAACATGATTTAGTATAATGCAGGGTGAATTATCACATGCCTGTTAGGTGCTGATTATTTTACTTAAGTTTAAATATAACGATGTGGATGGGGAAAAATGGACATTTACTAGAAATTTGAGCAAGATACAGAATTATCAATTCTTAAAAAACATTATGTACCTTAACATTGGATTCCAAGAAATGATGCGTTTTTAATCACTAATGTGATGTGACACATGTCAACAGCAGGGAAAGGGTTACATCAGTTATGCTGTTCTAGGAGTAGTCAGCACTGAAGAATTCCTGCACCTCAGGAAAACCTAAATACGTTCATAGCAAAGAAAAAAGAGATAGGATTTACATATTTTCAAACAATAAAACCAACATGTTTCACTAAGTCAGCTAAAAGGACAATTAAAAAATATAAAGAGAATAAGAAAGTCACGTATAATCCCACTCTCTAAAGAAAACTGCTGTTTCTATTTTATTGTATTTCATTTAAAGCTCTCTTTGATTTATATGTTGTATATATATGTTCTCTGTCTCTATGCATGTTTATATATATATACATATATATGCATGTTTATACATGTACATAGTGTGGTTATATAAAAGCTGAAGGACTTTTTTTTTTGCTTTTAACTAAAAAATCATTTAAAATAAAGATCTGTAATAGAACCCTCCCAATTACAAGAAAAAGAAATTAAGAAGCCCAAGGCTAAAATCGTAACCCATGTCACTTGCTTATATCTTTAATCAGTAATTAAAGAGTTTTGCTAATTTTGTTCAATAGGAGTTTCTTTCTTAACGGCCTGCAGTCATTCAGCTAGATCAATGATTTAATCATGTTATCATGCCACCAGCTTGGTCTGAAATCCTTTTGTGGGATTCTCTACAGTTCATGGTGGCATATTTTCAGGTTAAAATGACCTGAAGTGTTCAAGAAAATCTCATATATTCACCAAATAATGATCTGAACCTAGACTATACATACTAAAATCTCTTCGATCCACTTTTCATCTACAAGGAAGCAGTTTCAAGAGCACAATGAGTATGGTTTGTTACACAGAAATTGCCATCTTCTAAGTATTATAAGGGTCTGTTCATGTACTCTTGCATTTTCATGCATTCCCACAAATTTGGTTACAATTAAAAATAATTATGCCTGCAATAAAAAACATAATTATGTCTTGAAAATAATTCTGGCCATTTTATCTTACTGTGGGTTTAGTGTTGAATCTATCTGTGCTAAAATCACCTGGGAAACCCAGAACGTTCTCAATATTTTTATATAATTTGAAGGCATCGTTATTTTTCATAGACGCTTAATTTTTTTCCACTTACATCACAAATGTTTACTAATGTTAAAAAAATAAAAAGAAAACATGCAAAATGACAGATCTGGATTATCATAAATATTATAGTCATCACAAAGTATCATTAAAAAATTGTTGATGTTTATCAGTCATATAAGAAGAAAACTACATTACCCCTGTCCCGAAGTAGCAGGTATTATCTTGACAGTAGTAAGTAAACTAGCAAAATGTCTAAGATAAAATGCTCCAATTTGGATTGAAGAAACTGAGCTATCTGTCTTTGCTTCTAATAAAAAATCCTTCTCATCATATTTCCAAGCCTGCTGTATGAATTCATGTTTTCATATTATGCCACATCAATGAAAATATGAATGATATTTTACATATACGTATATGTATGTATGCATGTATCTATGTGTGTGTATGTGTGCGGGTTCATACATACACATGCACACAGGTGTATATATAAATATGATGCACAAATTTGAAATTGTACAGTATTTTATGGATATTTTCTTAGTAAATGTTCACAGCAAAATAACATTGAGAGTCGTGTATTAGTATCGACATTCTAAAGATGAGAAAGAACAGGCTAACAACAAATGCATGACCTGTCCGTCGTGGGCGCAGGGTAAATTGTCTTTCCTTCCTTTTCACTGCCTCGGTGTCTGGCTCTTAACAAACAAGACGTGGTCTTTGGCCCAGTTGCAATTAGTTGTACTTTCTTATTTCGCGCACAGCACTTTCATGAGCTGTGAGCATATGCCCCTTTCAGTGCGGCCGGTCCACCTGGGTTCTCTATGAGCAACAGCCACTTCATTCACATTTACAGGGCCTTGCGATTGTTAGTACCGTTGTCAACCTGGCTGTTTCCCGCAATGAACTGTGAGCCCATGGAGCACATATCACCGCGTGCCTCCATCTCCAGTGTTTGCAATGGCGGTACTCTTGCTGCCAGGTAGGTCTCATCTCAAGCATCACCTCCTTTCTTCTGACCTCTTAAAGTATCACCTCCAGGTTGCATTTCTTCACTGAGTTCATCAATATAAAATCACCTCCTGTGTGTCTGCTGCCTGTTTATTATCCGTCTCCCCTCCGGAGCTCTGGCTTGCTTGCTTCAGTGCTCTCAGCATGCAGAACCGTGCCTTGTGTATGAAGTGCTTGAAAGGATTATTGCAAACCATTAATAATTTTTTATTGTTTGTAAAGAATAAATAAACATGATTTTTTGAACAGCAAAAATACCATGGATATTTGATGTTAACTGCCTCCATATGCCATGTTCACATGTTCACATACTGTGTCCTGTTGTCACTTAAAGACCGGATATCAGTGGCCTCCCCTGGGTTTGTTTACAAGAATGGGGGAGGCCCCATGGAAGAGGTAGTATGTGCACACTTTCAATGAGTTTTGAGATCAACGTTACTATCCCATTGTACATATGTGAAAATGAAGCTCATATATTTTGAAAAACTTGCCAGGATGCACCTGTCACTGGAAACAGCTAAATGTAAATCTCAGGTTGCAATGACTCCAAGTGCAAAGTTGTTCAGCTCTCCATGCTAGGTTAGGGAAATACTGAGGGGCAGATGGCCTCCCAGTCAGCTCCACCAGGGCTGGCTGTCAGGTGTGCCCATGCATTGGTGCTGTCTCTGTATCCCCACTGAAGCCCACAGCAGAGGCTGCATGTGTGCTCACATACACATTTATTCGTTCATTGTATTTCTGTTTATGGATCTAATAACTATTAAATTTTACACAGGTGTTTTTATCACTTAAAAAATCCTTAGACAGCTGGGCCCAGTGGCTCATGCCTATAATCCCAGCACTTTGGGAGGCCAAGGCAGGAGGATTAACTGAGGTCAGGAGTTTGAGACCAGCCTGGCCAACATGGAGAAACCCCATCTCTACTGCAAATACAAAATTAGCCAGGCGTGGTGGTACATGCCTATAATCCCAGCTACTTGGGAGGCTGAGGCGGGAGAATCACTTGAACCTGGGAGGCAGAGGTTACAGTGAGCAGAGATCGTGCCATTGCACTCCAGCCTGGGCAACAAGAGTGAAACTCCATCTAAAAAAAAAAGAAATTCTTAGACATATTCAGGTATTTATCTGTTGCAGAACTTTTAAATAAACCCAGTGTTCTATGGATGGTTTTTATTTGGCTCACAATTCACTGAGATTTCAAATTTACAAATGCCATTGACAACACCTTCTTTGTCTCTTTCAAACTGATTTTTCTGGGAAATCCCTATTCTGAATAATAGAGGCCTTGAAATTCACTTGATGGTGATTTGGACTCATCTGGCTCCTTATACTGAAGATTTTTTTTTCAGTATATTAGATGTTTTTCTCCTCTCTGATGTGTCTCCATCATTCACCAGCCCACAAATACCTGGGCTGGAGGGTGGGGGAGTGGGTTCTGTGGCTCATAAAAAGTGCCTTTTGCCTCTGGCTAGAATACCTCCACTAGTCCAGGTCTACACTTGTAAGAGAGATCTCAGTACACCAAAAGCTGTGCAAATTAAAATAACTACAATAGTGAGAGATTTTAAACCATATATTTTAAGTCCTGATTCAGAAAATTCTGAACCCTCAGCTTGATGAAAAAGGCTGAGGATAAAAAATTACTAACTTCACACGTCAACAACAATCCAGTGGGAAAAAGAATGACACTGATGCTTTCTGATTTGAAGGAATTAAACTAAGACCAGTTGATGGAATGTCTTAGGAAATTTTTGACTTCTTTGTAAAATATAATTATCTAAAAATCTAAGTTGTCCAGAGATGGAAAGGAAACGCTGACTTTTCTGTTAACAGAAGAAGAAAAAATTGTTTGGTAATTACCATGAGAAAAGCAATGTGCTGGATTTTTAAATTTTGTTTATGTTTTGTTTTATTGTTGCTATTGTTATTCCACAAAAAGCTAATGAGGAAAATAATCACATGCTCGATTTTCAAGGTGAAAAGCTGACTCAGAAAAACTAGACAAATTGCCTTGGTTTATCCAGCTAATCCATGATAAAGCCAGGATTCAAATCTTGATCCTGGACACTGCATCTCATATTACTGTTATTCTCCATAGTCTAGTCAAGGTATACCTTCAATTACTAATTTTTTGTGTGTAGAAAAATTTCAAAACATAGTGTTAATAGACAACAAAAATTCAGATTTGGTACATCTATAGGTCCCAGTTGTTAATAATCCTAAGGGGTTTCAATCACATTCAGGGTTTTTTTTGAGGATACTATGTGGTGACCCAGAGGAGAACTGTTGCTCACAGTCCACCCCGCCTGGGGCCGGTGTGCTTCCTGGCAAACACTCACAGTATTTGTTTGTTAATAAATCCAGGAGCTCAGTCATCAGTTGACCATGACAGCAACTCTGATTTCAGACTTGCAAAATTATTTAACTTTTAAAAATAATAATTGAGAGTTAAGTATTATATTTACTCAAATGCGGAAAGGGGAACACAAATTCTAATCCATTTATGTTTCAGGTCCACTTGTGTTATTAAATATAAGTGGCTTGTCGGAGGAACAACCAGTAGCTCACAGAGATAGGAACTAAAGACAGCAACATGGCGGTGGGTTCATGTCACCTCTGATTATTGGATGCATATGGGCCTGAAGACAAATTCTTTAGTGAGGTACATTCTGGATCAAGCTTAGATTTAAGGGACAAAAAGACCCACAGTTGGACCTAAAGTGTTGTGTGGTTAAGAGGATTAAAGGGTCTTTGAAGAAACACCAGTGGCTCCCAATGAGTGATCACTGAGTGAGCTACCTAAATGGGAAGAAACACTGCAGAACTCTATGAGATCTGGAAGGCATGGGGCAGATGTACTCTCAAAGTAGGTGGCTCAAATTCTCCTGAAGCCAAATCATTTCTAAGATTTTCTAGGTATCATTTGTGCAGAACTTGACACTGTGAAACACTTTCACCTATTTAAATATATGTCAGCTCACTATATACAGCACTGTGGGGGAAGGTAGATTGGGCCTTTGCTTTCAAGCATCTGTCCTGTCACTGGAAAAATAAATAGAATAGAACTAGGATATCTCAGCAGCCTAAGTGAAGCATTATTTATTTTGAAATATATTATGAAAATTAATAATAACAATAGGGACTTCCAGTAATGAAATCTATCTTGTACTCAAAATTGTGGCAGACGTAAGAACAACATGGCTATACTATCCTAATTTTGCTGGTGAGTTATCAGTGGCATAGTAGGTGATTTACTGAAAAGCCACTCAATGGGTCATAATACTAAGGTAGTAAGCAAGAATGTCTGCTCCCAAAGCCCATGTTCTTTGCAATCCACAACGTTGTAAGGAGTTTCTATAGCTGTAAGGTCATCCTGAATTCTTCTTTTGTTGATTATCAGAGGTCAAAGTACTAGGAGTTCCTCCTGACCAGCATGTTTCCATGTAATGCCAGGCTTTCCCAAGGCTCTGACTTCTTTCTGAGAGCAATCTCAATCTCATGTGTTGTCACATGCAAATCTCGTGGGTATCACTAGTTTCCTAGATATTTTTAATCGTTAGTAGGCATTTGTTTAATGCCGGTTTTATTGTACGGTGCCTAACAGAAAATGTTCACCACAAACATCTGAAATGTTTGCAAAATTAATCATCACCTTTATTTACAGGTATGGAGCAGCTGATTTTTTTCCTTAATAATTTTTTCTTTTAAATTCCTTGACTAAATTTAAAGTAGTAGAAAACAGACTAAAATTTTAAAAATAATAACTAGAAATAAATAATAATCTCCTGAAACTTTCAAGTTGTTATTCAGAAATTATTTTTGTTTTCCTTTTTCTGGTTGTTTTACTTAGGCATTATTTAACAGTATTGTTTGCTCATTTTTTAGTGTAATCACATAATAAGTTTAATAAATAGATTTGAAAAGTTTTAAAAAATGCAATTCTTAAATTAAGCTCACTCCAAGTCATTAATACAATGGTTAAACTTGAGAAGATTTTCCTCTAAGAACTAAAAATCTCCCCGAAGAAGGCCAACATGAACTAATTTGGTAAAAACAGGAAGATATATATATTTTTTAATTTATAAGGAGATTTTTCCATAAAATATTCATCTAAACTCAGAGTTGTTCTTCAAGATATTTTTCTTCTTAAATCAGACAGTCAGCTTCAGAAATACCTCTTATCAAAATATTTCCCACAGGTATTATGTGTTTCTAAGTCTTTCAAGTCTTTCCAACAGTCTCATCTGTTCTTTTCATTTTCTCTGACAAGGCCAGACATTCATGCTACCTGGTGACCTGCCCTGTGAAGTGGCAGAGCCAGGGACTAATCTAAGGCTGATCTACTCATTTGTCTTCCTCACATGACTAAACTACTGTCTGTGGTTGTGTTGACCACTTTCCTTCTGGGGTGTTCCCAGGAATTTTGCACACTTGTTCTCATGAAAAAGTCATGGAAGTTTCCTCAGTCTCAGAGAGAAAAGAATGAGGGAGCCAAAGGAAGAGGCAGGGAGAGGCACCAAGCAGAGAGCACAGAGGTGAATCTGAGACTTGTGCCACTGAAGCACAAGAGAGAAAGGGGAAGCTTGCTCTCTACACAGAGCCCTAAACCAGCCAGGAAGGAGTAATAGCTATTGAGTAGAAAGCACCATAACCTTCCACCTAGAAAGTAAATAGTAAAGAACATCAGCAGTGCAGCTGACATGACCTGTCACATCTTCATGTGGGTCATTCTCTACAAAGAGTTTAAAAGCATTGTATTAGTCCATTTTCATGCTGCTAATAAAGGCCTACTCCAGACTGGGCAATTTACAAAAGTAAGAGGTTTAATGGACTTACAATTCCATATGGCTGGGGAGGCCTCAAAATCATGGTAGAAGGCAAGGAGGAGCAAATCACATCTTACATGGATGGTGGTAGGCAAAAAGAGACAGCTTGTGCAGGGAAACACACCCTTATAAAACCATCAGATCCCGTGAGACTTATTCACTATCATGAAAACAGCACAGGAAAGACCTGCACCTATTCTTCAATTACCTCCCAATGGGTCACTCCCACAACATGTGGGAATTATGTGAGTACAATTCAAGATGAGATTTGGGTGAAGACACAGAGCCAAACAAACCATATCATTCTACTCCTGGCCCCTGTCAAATCTCATGTCCTCACACTTCAAAATCAATCATGCCTTTCCAACAGCCTCCCAAAGTCTTAACTCATTTCAGCATTAACTCAAAAGTCCACAGTCCAAAGTCTCATTTGAGACAAGGCAAGCCCTTTCCACCTATAAGCCTGTAAAATCAAAAGCAAGTTAGTTACTTCCTAGATACAATGGGGGTAGGCACAAGCATTGAATAAATACAGCCATTCGAAATGGCCAAACAAAGTGGAAATTGGCCAAAACAAAGTGGCTACAGGCTCCATGCAATTCCAAAATCCAGCAGGGCATGTAATCTTAAAGCTCCAAAATCATCTCTTTTGACTCCGTATCTTACATCCATGTCACACTGATGCAAGAGGTGGGTTCCAATGGTCTTGGGCAGCTCTGCCTCTGTAGCTTTGCAGGGGATAGCCCCCCTCCTGGCTGCTTTCATGGCCTGCCGTAGAGTGTCTGTGACTTTTCCAGGAACACAGTGCAAGATATCTGTGTATCTACCATTCCAGGGTCTGGAGGACAGTGGCCCTCTTCTCACAGTTTCACCAAGCAGTGCCCCAGTAGAGACTCTGCTTGGGGGCTCCAACCCCACATTTCCCTTCTGTACTGCCCTAGCAGAGGTTCTCCGTGAGGGCCCCACTCTTGCAGCAAACTTTTGCCTGGGCATCCAGGCATTTCCATACATCCTCTGAAATCTAGGCAGAGGTTCCCAAACCTCTATTCCTGACTTCTGTGTACCTGCAGGCTCAACACCATGTGGAAGCTGTCAAGGCTTGGGGCTTGTATCCTTCTGAAGCAAAAGCCCAAGCTATACCTTGGCTCCTTTTAGCCATGGCTGAAATGGCTGGGATGCAGGGCACTAAGTCCCTAGGCTGCACAGAGCAAGGGGGCCCTGGGCCTGGCCCATAAAACCATTTTTCCTCCTAGGCCTCCAGGCCTATGATGGGAGGGGCTGCCATGAAGGCTTCTGACATGCCCTGGAGACATTTTCCCCATTGTCTTGAGGATTAACATTCAGCTCCTCATTACTTATGCAAATTTCTGCAGTGAGCTTGAATTTCTCCACAGAAAATGGGATGTTCTTTTCTGTCACATTGTCAGGCTGCAAATTTTCTAAAGTTTTATGCTCTGATTCCCTTATAACACTAAATGTCTTTAACAGCATTCTTGAATGCTTTGCTGCTTAGAAATTTCTTCCACCAGATACCCTAAATCATCTCTCTTAAGTTCAAAGTTCCACAAATCTCCAGGAAAGGGGCAAAATGCCTCCAGTCTCTTTGCTGAAACATAGCAAGAAGCACCTTCACTCCAGTTCCTAACAAGTTCCTCATCTCCATCTGAGACCACTGCAGCCTGGATTTCATTGTTCATATCATTATCAGTATTTTAGTTGAAGCCAGTCAACAAGTCTCTAGGGAGTTCCAAACTTTCCCACATTTTTCTGTCTTCTTCTGAGCCCTCCAAACTGTTTCAACCTCTGCCTGTTACCCAGTTCCAAAGTCACTTCCACATTTTCGGGTATCTTTTCAGCAGTGCCCCACTCTACTGGTACCAATTTACTGTATTACTCTGTTTTCATGCTGCTAATAAAGACATATCCCAGACTGGGCAATTTAAAAGAGACAGAGGCTTAATGGACTTAATCCTCATGTCTAGGGAGGCCTCACAATCATGGTTGAAGGCAAGGAGGAGCAAGTCACATCTTATGTGGATGGTGGCAGGCAAAAGAGAGAGCTTGTGCATGGAAACTCCCCCTTATAAAACCATCAGAACTTGTGAGGCTTATTCACTATCACAAAACATCACAGGAAAGACCTGCCCCCATAATTCAATTACCTCCCACCAGGTCCCTCCAACAATACACGGAAATTATGAGAGTATAATTCAAGATGAGATTTTGATGAGGGCAAGAGCCAAACCATATCAAGCATGTTCTCCATGTCTCCATTCCATATGACAGTAGTGTCTCCCCTGGCTCTGCATTTGGTCACTCTCTAGTTCTTCGGTTTGTAATGTCTGAGGTTATTCACTATTTCTTGAGACAGTTTAGTTACTCTGCTAACTTTGAACGTGCTTGTGACTCTGCTCACAGTTAGCAGTTACTTGGCTAACTTTGCACATAGTTGTGCAGAGCATTCTGCTAGGTTTTGGGATGCAGACATAACATGTTCTTTAACCCAATGCACTTGCAGAGTAAGAATAGAGAGAGGAAATGCTGATACATGATGGAACTGCACAGAAAATGGTTGCAGAACTTAGCAGAGTAAACAAGTAGGTCTCAGGGAAATAGTGAATTACCTCAAACACTACAAACTGAGGAACTAGAGAGTGGCCAAATGCAGACCCAGGGGAGACCTGCCATCATGTGGAATGCAAAATGGTTTTGCACAGCTTTAATAAAAAGATTTAAGATGCAAGAAGTGGACAGATTAATTCCCCCCAAAAAGTAAGTTTATCTAGACATTTTTAGTATTTTCCTCTATCAGATTCTTAACATATATTGGCTAAATTCCTATACAATCTTCCCTTGCTATCAGTGAAGGATTGGTTGCATGACCCCAGTGGATGCTAAAATCAGCAGATGCTCAAGTCCCTGATATAAAATAATATGGCATTTCTACATAATCTATGCATATCCTCTACTATATTTTAATTCATCTCTAGATTACATTATAATAAATACAGTGTAAGTGCTATGTAAATAGTTGTTACACTGTATTGTTTAAGGAATGATGACGTAACAAAAATCTAAACATGTTCAGTATTGATGCAACCGTCCTTTTCTTCAGAACATTTTTCATCTGTGATTGGCTGAATCTTTCGATGCAAAACCCATGAGGACAGGGGAGCCTAAAATTGCTTGTTTATGTGAAAGATGGAAACGTGAGTGCAAGAAACAATTCCTGCTCTGAGGTGCTCACATGCTTTACAGAAAGACCATGAATACAACTGATTGAATACTTTTGCCAGGTCCTCTTCCAGGGATTTTACATGACTTAACACAATATTTTACTGAGGTCATTACTACCATCCCATTCACTCATATTAGTAAACCAAGGCATAAAATGATGAAGTAACATGTCCAAGATTATTCATTTATTAAGGGGAAGAGCCAGAATTTGAATTCAAGTGAACTGGCTTCAAAATTCACCCTCTTTAAACACCCATATTTATGTGTCTATTGGATAAGTTACTGTTTAGTTTAATTTATGTTCCCATATGAGAGCTACATCTTTGTAAGTACTCGTACAAGTACACATGTATCTGTATGCAAAAATGAGACATTTGATGGTTTGCTATAGTATGAAATACAAGCTTAGCAAGAAAACCCTATCAATGGGGGCCAACCATGCATCTGCTTTCATCTCCTGTGGTGGCTAGCTGTCCTTCCTTTCAGTCATACGAGACTATTTGGAAATTCCCACTTTATTCTACCTTTGCTTATATATTTTTTTGCCTTGTCTGCCTGTTCCAAGCCAGTGGAGTTCTATTTATTCTTCAATATACAGTGCAAATTTTACTTGCCTTGAGTTACCTTGAGCCTTTTCCTAGAAACTCTTCTCCCAAACTGTTGTGAATATTTCATTACTGTACTATTTGTCAAATATTAAGGTTTATATTTTCATTAGATTTTCACTACTGGCTATAAACTTTCTGAGGAATTTTACTTCCTCCTCTGTCCCCACTAGATAGGATAGGCCATTATAAAGAGTAAGCTCTCATTACAAGTTGGTTGAGGGATAAGGGCTCATTGATTTTTTTTTTTTTAACTTAGGCACTTGGCAAAAGTTCTCTAGCTAGGAAAAAATGATGGCAAAAGTTCTCTGGCTAAGAAACAAACCTACAACTATGCTTTGGTCTTGTTGCTAAATTTTTTAAGTATTGAAATGCTGTCTCGTCTTTCCTTTTAGTTTTTTAATTCTTGTTTTGGTGTTGGTAGTTTTGTCTAAATTTAATTCAATTCAACAAGTATTTACTAAGCCCTATGTGTTTTTTAGGATCTTGGACAGGTTCTGGGAGTAAAAGGAAGAAAAAAATGTAGATACTAATGCCAAGAAGCCATAATCTGGGAGGGGAAGCACAGTGTAATAATTATAGCAGAATGTGGCAGATACGGGAGAAATCAAGTGAAAAGAGTGACTGTCTGAGGGGATTAGGAAAGGCTTTTCAGAAGAGTTGACACCTAAACAGTGTTCAATAATGAGTTGTTAACCAGGTTCCCAAGGGGAGAAGGGCTGTTTACAAATCCTCAGGGCCTCTATGTAGACTACTCCCCATACCCTAACTCTAACTAACCAATGCACAGATTTTATAAAATGCACTCAGTGAATCCATATCTACATATCTACATACAATTATTTGTTTTGCTTTAAGTTTTAAAGGAATTGTATAATTTTTCTTTTGAGATATTAGTTATGGCCAGCTGTGCTTTCTCAGAAATCATTATGGAAAATTGGCTAAGCAAGTATGAAACTAAGGACATACAGCATATGAATTTGTTATGAATATAATGAAATATTTAGAAATTAAGACTTATAAACATATTAGATAATGAAATTGACATAACGTATATTGTATTAGTCTGTTCTCATGCTGGTAATAAAGACATAACCGAGACTGGGTAATTATAAAGGAAAGAGGTTTGACTGACTCACAGTTCCACATGACTGGGGAGACCTCACAATCATGGAAGGCAAGGAAGAGCAAGTCACATCTTACAAGGCGGCAGGCAAGAGAGCACATGCAGGGGATCTCCCCTTTGTAAACCCATCGGGTCTCGTGAGACTTATTCACTGTCATGAGAACAGCATGGGAAAGACCCACCCCTATGAACAAATTACCTCCTACCGGTTCCCTCCTACAACACGTGGGGATTAGATTATTACAATTCAAGGTGAGATTTGGGTGGGGGCAAAGAGCCAAGCCATGTTATATATGTTATAGACATAGTGTGTGTCAATTATAATCTTGCAATTTTTCATGTAAAATTTTGGATGGAGAACATGGTTCAGGACTCGATTACTTACACAAGCCCTTAAGCAGCCCCTAGGCTTTGCGAGTTCCCATCCAGACTGTTGAATGGATGCTCTGGCTACATGGAGGATGGAGGAATGCACATGCAACACAAGGAAAATGTGCAGTGGCAAAGACGTCTGAAACTGCCTGATTTATTAGGAAACCCTGGGGATGTTGATACTACTGGAGAATAAATACAAAAGGTGTGTCCAGAAAATCACAGATTGTCTCTGCCATGACTTGGTGTAGGGTTAGTACTAGAGATTTACTTCTCTTGCTGTAAATCTGTGAGCGGTTCTTTCTGTAGGGTCTTTATTTCTTTATTTGTCTGCAGTTCCTCTCTTGTGCCTGTTCTTCATACATGCTTCATGACCCATGCAAATTTGCAACTTTACTTTGTGCTTGGATTCTTAATATCTGCTGCAAGCCTAGAAGTGAAACTCTTTGTCATGGTGCTCCTGGTCCATTCCCTTGCTTGCCACTACCCAGCCTGGATATGACTGCCCATTGACATCCTCTCCTAAAGCTATGCCATTCCATGTGTGCCCAAATCAGAAAAAAATTATGCTTAATGTCTTTACTTTTGGAAACCCCCCTTATTTTTTGAGACAGTGTCTTGCTCTGTTGTTCAGGTTGGAGTGCAGTGGCAAAATCAAGGCTCACTGAAGCTTTGACCTCCAGGGCTCAAGCATCCTCCTACCTCAGCCTCCCAAGTAGCTGGGACTACAGGTACATGCCGCCAAGCCAAGCTTTTTTTTTTTTTTTTTTTTTTTTTTAGTCAGTATGTTTCCCAGGCTGAACTTGAACTTCTTCACTCAAGCAGTCCACCTGCCTTGGGCTACCAAAGTGCTGAGATTACAGGCATGAACCACTGGACCTGGCAAAAACCCTATTACTTAAGCAGTAAAACTATATTCTGACTTAGAAACACCAAAGAAACTCCCTCCATAAAAAAAAAAAAAAAAAAAAAAAAAAAAAATATTCTCTAACTTTGACTATTTTCACTGACTTAAATAATCCTTTGGTTAGAAATTCTGCCAATGATATCAACATAAGACTACTTTTTTTGTTTCTTAACTTTTTAGAGCATATTTTGAACAAAATATTTTTTCTTTGAAGTGAGCTACATTAAAGTGTTATCATTTTGAAGAGTATGGTTCTCTTTCACCATTCAAGTAGAGTAGTCGACAATATAGAACATACTAAGTGTTTTGAGTACATTTAAGTTATGTGTAGTAAAATAACATCCATATATTTTGTTTACATAATGAAGTTGTCCACGGCATTGCAATAAATGTTCATGCTCACCCGCCTTATTCGTATGCTGAAATCCTAACCCCCAGTGTGATGGTACTAGAAGGTGGGGCGTTCAGGAGATGGTTAGGTCATAAGGGTGGAACCCTAATAGATGGTATTAGGGCCCTTATAAAAGAGATCCCAGAGAACATTCTTGACCCCTTTCTGCCATGTAAGGATACAAGGAGAAGTCGGCCGCCTATGAACCAGGAAGTAGGCCCTCACCAGACACTGAATCCGCAGGTGCTTTGGTCGTAGACTTCCAGGTCTCTAGAATTGTGAGAAATACATGTGCATTGTTTAAGCCACCCAGACTGTGGCATTTTTTTTACAGCAGTCCAAACTAAGACTGGTATCAAATGTTTAAAATGGCAAGAATAATTTAAAAATATTTTACTCATGTATGAATGTGTTTTCTAATTGCATGACAGTATGCTGCATTTTAAAAACAACCAGAACTTAACAATAAAAGAGAAGACAACAGTAGTGTCACACAAAAACAATGATTTTATCAATCTATTTATTATTAGAACAAAATACTATTTCAATCTTTTTTTGAAATGAGCTTGAAAACTGAGAGAAGATTTAGCAACATAGGACATGATGGCTAAATCTGTATATGATGATCACATGTAGTCAATATTTTGCTAAACCAAATGTTTAATTTTGGCAGGATTTTTGAGGTTTTTATTTTCAACACTTGTTTTTTTTTTAATAATGTACAGTTTATCATTAAACTATTGAGGTCTCTCTTTATAATTAGATTCCTAAGTAAACCATCACAAATGTTACTGAAAAAAATATTTTAGACAGGAGACTGATCAATGCATACTGTAGTATTTTCCAGCATACTACTTGAATAAGCTCAGATTAACTGGCTGTGAGTGGATTATTTACCATCTTCAAGAGCACTTTTGATCCACTCATTCTCCCATTATTCTCTTTCTATAATCACATGCATCTTCTCCCTCTCTGGCCCCTCTGGGCTGTTCTCAGTGAGCACTGTCTTCAAAATGATCTGAGGAGTTGGTAATGAAACCGTGGGGATTTGAGGAACAAGGAGCTCTTGCTGAATTCTGTCCAGTCATGGGCCTCGTAAATGTCAAAGGGACATGAGTCTAAGTCACTTCCTCTAACAATGATACGAAGCAATTTGAATTCATAAAAACAGGCACTTTGTGGTTTTAGTAGCACATTTCAGGAACCATTATTTGTTCTTGGGCATAAATGTAAAATCCAAGAGATTAGTTTTACATGTGTAATGTTTTGCCAATATACTTGTACTTCTAATGCTTAATTAGGATTCAATATATTGACAACCTTAAATTTCCACAGCTTAAAGTGACTTGCAGAATTTATTTAAATAGGTATGGTTTTAAGTTTGTTTTAAATTTTTTAAAACAGCACTCTATTAAAGTGTTCATACTACTAATCAGTGGTTTCTTGGTTCTCGAAAAAATGTATGTGTGTTTGTGTGTGTGTGTGTGTGTGTGTGTATTTTGTGTTTAATTTACAGGGAGATTGGTTAGAAAATTAGAAGCGCAACTATGTGGTTTATTAATCAATAGCAATTTAGAAGAAGTAAGATTAATATAAGTAGTATAATTAATATAATTTAGGCCTTGCACACATACGGAAGTCAATCACATATGTCTGGGTGTGTTTTCCTGTTGAATGAAAGGTGGACTTGACAAATGAACATCACAACCCACACATCAGGGAACTGTCAGGCCCCTTCCTTGGCACATAATATCTTTAGTTGTTTTCTGCCTTTATTTTTCCTAAATAAAAGAGATGTGTATTTTTATATATCATCTGTTTTAAAAAATTAGCATCTTGGGATTTCAGATCATTCAGATTAAAGTACAGATAAACTTTAGATCTTTACTATCTGAGGATGAAAGGGAGGTCAGTGAGTTAGTGGTTGCTGAATAATTGTCAAAATAAAATAATAACACAACAAAATGACAATATTACTGGATTTAAGCACAAAGGTCACTTTACATTTATCCCTTTAAGCCCTATTGACTTTCAATTTTATGAAATTATACTACTTATATTTGGTTATCTATTTGCAAAACTCATTATTCTCAAAAACAAAAATCTGCCTACCCTTCTCCCATCAGACCTTCTGTTGATCCTGAGGCTGAGACTTCAGACTGGGCACGGTCTGACCCAAATCAACTTCCCATTGTTTTTGTTCCCGCTTCTTACGTTCTGATCATCTATGAATTTGTCTTCTCCAATACGTCTCTCTTCTTTTCTACCCTTCCGATGCGGCATAGACAAGTTTCTCCATATGGGAAGCTGTGACTCTACTTCCCACATGTGTACTCCTCACGTCATCAAGGTCCAGCTCCCATGCTCCCTCCAGCATGGAATATCCACTGTCACTTGCAAACAGAATATCTTCCTCCCACCCTTTCCTGCCTGTCTTTCAGGGACACTCAAATGCCTTACAGTGTGTGTTACTTCCCAATATGCTTATTCATGCACATGCATATTATTGTCCACTAGACCAGGTGCTTCTCTGGGACAGTATCGATACGATACATCTTTCCTTGCATGTGCCTTGCCTGTAGTGGCTAGTCAGACACCACAGAATCTGTTTTTTCACTTTTGTTTACTATTTGATGCTCTGTGCTTAAAGCAGGACCTGGACCAAAGTATGCACTCAACAACGATTTCTTGAATGAAAGAAAAAGTTAGTGGATGCTGTGAATAGTTTGAATTTCCATGTCTGGTTTAGGTCTTTCTATTCCTGCCCACAGAAGAGTGGCCCATGTATAATGAAGGTGTCCAGTGTTGGAGGGTGGGGGAGTAGAAGCTGGCTTTCTCTAGCCTCTGCCAGGACAGCTGGGACAAACCTGGGGGCCCACCATCAAGTGTTTCAGGGTGTATGTGGTCCCATTATCTGTAACTTCTGAATTTATGAGTTAGCACCCGTGTAGTAGGCCTTTATGCAGAATTTCCAAGTTGAAATTGAATGCACTGGTCACAAATATCTGTGCCTGGAATAGTCCTTGACACAGTCAAAAGTGGATATTTGTTTTCAGGGATTCCCCATATCTGGCAACACCAGCTTTGTTTTTAGTTTTGTTTTTCTCACTCCACTGTCCCCATCCCATGCCTTTTGCTTTTATCCTTCACCTTGAGTCCATTCTCCTGTGATCAGACCCATATCTCAGAAGGTTTAGTTCTCTCCTCTAGGTCTCTAAAACACAACTGTACTCTTACCTAATTTTCAAGGATCTGTCTGCATTTCAATAACTTATTGGTTGTCCATGTTCGAAAATTCACTGAAGTATTTCATGTACTAGACTCCAAGACAGCTCTCTACATTGACTCTAGCACTGCCCATTTTGACATAGCCTAGTGGATAAATCATAGACAAAGGGGCTTATCTACCAATAGAAATTGTAAATACTAGGGAAGTCCAGGAGAAAATAACAAGAAAGGCGAGGCAGGCCTATGAACGCTGCTTAAATCATCCCACTGTGATGCACAGCTTCTCCTGAGCATTCCCCCAAATGGCTCTTGGATGGCCAATCAGTGCCTGCCAGGATTATCCTGCATTATGTGTGAGATGACGGAAGTTGCATGGATGCTGATGTCAGTGGAGAACCACAGCATGGGATAAAGGGGGAAGAAAGGGCAGCTTGCTGTTTGTAGGTAAGTACAGGCACAACTCATTTTATTGTGCTTTGCACATAGTGTGTGTGTGTTTTTTTTTAAATGAAAGTTTTGTCACAACCCTGTGTCAAATAAGTCTATCAGCTTCACACTTCTAACAGCATGTGTTCACACTGTGTCTGTGTGTCACATTTTGGTAATTCCAGAAATATTCCAAACATTTTCATTATTATTATGTCATTATAATGATCTGTGATCAGAATCAGTGACCTTTGATGTTACTATTGCAATTGTTTTTGGGCACCACAAAATCTGCCTGTATAAAATGGTTAACTTAATCAGTCAATGCTGTGTCAGTTCTGACTGCTTCACCAACTTGTCATTCCCCCATTTCTCTTCCTCTTCTTGGGCCTCCCTATTCCCTGAGACACTGCAATATTTAAATTAGGCCAATTAATAACCCTATCACTGTTCAAGTGAGACAAAGAGTTACATGTCTCTCACTTTAAATCAAAAGCTGAAAATGATCAAGCTTAGTTAGGAGAGCACGTTGAAAGCCAAGGCAGGCCAAGTGCTAGGCCTCTTGCACCAGGTTAGCCAACTTGGGAATGTACACACAAAGTTCTTGAAGGAAAGTCAATGTGCTACTCCAGTGAACACATGAATAATAAGAAAGGAAACAGCCTTGCTGCTGATATGGAAAGTGTTTGAGTGATCTGGACAGAAGACCAAAGCAGCCACGCCATTCTCTAAGCCAAAGCCTAATCCAGAGCAAGGCCCTGATTTTGCTTAACTCTGTGAAGTCTTAGAGAGGTGAGGAAGCGGCAGAAGAAATGTTTGAAGATTGCAGAGGCTGGTTCATGAGGTTTAAGGGAAAAAGCCATTTTCATAACATAAAAATAGAAGATGAAGTAGCAAGTGCTGATGAAGAAGCTGTAGCAAATTATCCAAAGGATCGAGCTAAGATCCTTGATGAAGGGCACTATCCTAAACAACAGATTTTCAGTGTAGACAAAACAGCCTTCTTTTGGAAGAAGATGCCATCTAGGACTTTCATAGCTAAGAGGAGAAGTCAATACCTAGCTTCAAAAGACAGGCTGCCTCTCTTGTTAGTGGTTAATGCTTCTAGTGACTTTAAGTTGAAGCCAATACTCATTTACCATTCTGAAAATTCTAAGGCCCTTAAGAATTATGCTAGATCTAGTCCGCCTGTGCTCTGTAAATGGAAAAGTAAAGCCTGGATGACAACACATCTATTTACAGCATGGTTTATTGAATATTTTAAGCCCACTGTTGATACCTAATGCTCAAACATTTCTTTCAAATATTACTGGCTATTGACAATGCACCTGGTTACCCAAGAGCTCTGATGAAGATGTACAAGGAGAGTAATACTGTTTTCATACTTGCTAACACAACTCCCATTCTGCAGTCTATGTATCATAATTAATTTTTGCTTTCAAGTCTTATTCCTTAAGAGATACATTTCATAAGACCATCACTGCCACTGATAGTGATTTATCTGATGGATGTAGGCAAAGTAAATTGAAAACCTTCTGGAAGGGATTCACTAGACTCCATGCCACTAAGAACATTTGTGATTCATGGGAAGATGTCAACACATCAACACTAACAGGAGTTTGGAAGAACATGATTTCATCCCTCATGGATGACTTTGAGGGGTTCAAGACTTCCGTAGAGAAAGTAACTGAAGATATGATGGAAATAGCAAGAGAAATAGAATTAGAAGCGAAGCCTGAAAATGGGAATGAATTGCTGTGATCTTAGAACAAAACTTGGGATGAGAAGTTGCTTCTTATGCATGAGCAAAGAAAGTGGCTTATTTGGAAGAAAACTACTCCTGGTGAAGATGCTGTGAATATTGTTGAAATAACAGCAAATGATTGAGAATATTACCAAACTTAATTGATAAAGCAGTAGCAGCATTTGAGAGGATTGACTCCAATTTTGAGAGACATTCTACTGTTGGTTATGTGTCTATCAAACAGCATTGTATGCTACAGAGAAATCTTTTGAAAAAATAAGTCAGTCAATGCAGCAAACTTCACTGTTGTCTTTTTTTTTTTTAATTATACTTTAAGTTTTAGGGTACATGTGCACAATGTGCAGGTTAGTTACATATGTATACATGTTGTCTTACTTTGAGATGTTGCCACAGCTACTTCAACTGTCAGCAACCACCACTATGATCATCAGTCAGCTGCCACCACTGCCACTAAAGCAAGACTCTGCACCAGCAAAATGATTACAACTTGCTGAAGGCTGAGATGATCGTCAGCATTTTTTAACAATGAAGTATTTTTAGAAGTAAAACATGCACCTTTCATTATACATAATGCTACTGCACACTTAGACAAAGTATTGTGTAAACGTAAGTTTGTATGCACTGAGAAACAAACAAACAAAAATGTGTCACTGCCTTTATTGTACTATTTATTTTGGTGTGGAGATCTAAAACAGAACCTGCAGCATCTCTGAGGCCTGACTATAAACGGGCAATCTAGAGACGAGTGTGTTTTAAGATCCTTTCTTTTCCTTCCTAGTTGTATTGAATGGTGCATCTATATGTGAGAATATTTCTGTAATATTCATGTTATTTTGAAACAAATTCCTGGTGTTTCACCTGAGTCTTTTGGAGGGTAAAATATGCCCATAAATTTAAGATGACTCAAGATTCCTACCTGGGGCAAATTGCAACTTCTCTTTAAGGTTTAATCTCCATATCTGGAAAAAAAGGTAGTTCAAATTGAATAGTTTAATATTACAATTCTTTACAATTCTAAATACTCTTCGGGGTAAATTTTCATGATCTGGTTTTATAGTCCTTGGTTTTTAGGCACTGCATTAAGCATTGGTGTAGGTGAGGATTGAATAAATGTAAAAACATACTGTAAGGATTATTAAAATTACTTATGTGAACATGTTTATCTAGTGAGCTATAAAGTGAGAAACTGAGGGATTTGCATTGATACATTATATAGTTATTTGCCTCTCTTTCCCTTAATTTCTGAGATATTTACAGTTTAATCTGTGACCTGTGACCCAAATCTTTGGTCCTGGTGTGGAAACTAGTAGTATTCATTTGGTGTATCAAACTTATCCTAACTTTTTTTTTGCAGCTCAACTACTTCTTTATTTTATTTTATTTATTTTAGCAAGCCCTCCACTCTGTAAAATTCATTTGTAAAAACGAATGAATCATGCCATTGGAAATATATCATTGATGACTAAAT
Organism: Gorilla gorilla gorilla; assembly: GCF_029281585.2. NCBI lineage: Eukaryota > Metazoa > Chordata > Mammalia > Primates > Hominidae > Gorilla > Gorilla gorilla. The sequence goes on along the minus strand of NC_073236.2, from coordinate 135,095,748 downwards.
ATGGCCAATCTTATATAGACAATGCAGTTATGTATTTAGAAGTGAAAATGGACGATGCTTCCTAATTCAGTAAGTGTTTTCCACATAGAGTGTTGTTTTTAAAAAATCTGCACACTCAAAACTATATTATCTTCTGTTTGTTTAACCAAAAGTATATATCAACCCTGAGTCTGCCAGCAGTATCTTTAACATGGGTCAAGTGGTCCCTGGTTGAATCTTTCCATTTTGTAGGGCAGGAATCAGAAGCTTCTGATGGGAAGACAGCCGTTCGCCAATTGGCAGAGGCCGACATCGCTGGCATCCTGATTCATTTCATGTTGGAGCACAGACTCTTGCTCCCTGCAAAGTCAGGGAGTGCTTCTGTCACATGCATGTGTGTGACACTGCTCTGTTCCCTCCAGCTATCTCCACATGTGTGCAAGTTTGCTGGACTTCATGTTGAAAGTCATGTCGAGGTGGAGTTGCCAACCCTGCTTTTTTTTTTCTTTTTTTCTACAGATGCATTCCCCAGTTCAATCCCGGCTGCCACAAAGACAGAGAGGAAGTGCAGGGATTTCCCTCTTTTGCATCCCCAGAGCAAACCAAACCAAAAAAAAAAAACAAACCAGCAAACTGTCCAAGGTCTACCAGTGGATGCAGGCCAATCCCAGTTTTTAAAGGGTACCTTTAAACACAGAGAGTCTAAGTGACAAAACGAAAGATTGCCCGGATGGGGGCCTCTAGACTTTCTAAAGAAATGGAAGTAGGAGAGGCTCTTGGATTACCACTAATATTAACATTAATGCATTAAGAAGCCAGAAAATTGCCCTTGAGGGGGATGTAGGCAAATTCTTAGAAAGTACTTTCACACTAGTGATAATTGTCAGAACATTACTTACAATAAAAGCCAGAGTTTCTTCTCTTTCACAAGATAATTCTGAAATGCCACAATGAAATACTTATAGAAAAGCATTACAGAGTAGAAAAAATCCATATTATTAAAGGTCTTTATAACCTTACTTATTTCAAAAGAGAAAACAAAGAGAGGGAATCTGTTTTTTTTTTTCAATATACAAATCAGTGTTGTAAGGGTTAGATACAAACAGAATTTTCAATGCAAACCCAGAGCCCCCAGATACAGCATTCTTTATCTCACGTTGACATTCGATTAAATTAGACTGATGCATTTACAGAGTAAATGATCTCCTTGAAGGATGTTCAGCATGCTAACAGTTTTCGCTTGAAGTACTAATTGTAACAAACTAACTCATAGTGGCACAGCTATTTGCAAATCTGACGCACAATGGTTTCAAATTCTGACTTTAGAGGAATGATTACTGAAGACTGGTTCTGAGACAATGTACCTGAAGCTCTCTAATTGACATTTCTGGGCTCAGAAAGAAAAATCTGAAGAGATATGCACAAGTTAGTGTGTTTAAACAGTGTGATAAATTGTGTGATTTAGTTCTGCACGTGGAGGAGAATATTCACCTGTAGTAAGCAGGTAGGCACTGTTCACATTGCAACGGTGTGTGTTGGGCAAGAGGAATAAAAAAACCACAGGATAAGCCCTGCTTTAAAGACACTGATTCACCTGCTGGAGCTGGAAGTTTCAGTTAGAATTAAGTTCCTTCGTCTAGAACAGAATTCAAAACACAGAAAGAAGAGAATAAGAGGGGCTCTTATTAAGAACAAGAGCAACATGTACAGGGCTTAATTAAAGCTACTCAAGGAAGCAGAGAACTAATACAGGCCCTGTCTGATTTTTCAACATCTTTAACCTACCAAATGTCTCTAACATATTATTAAATTACATAATCAGCACACATTCTTTTTGTAAGATCAAGAGCTCATTGCCTTACAAAAGGAACTTGTACTGATTTGCTATATATGCATGCGTGCATGCATATGTGTGTCTTTAAGTGAGGGAAGAGCACAACTTTGTCCTTGAAATAGTTCAAACTGTAAGCCAGAGCCCATTCTCTAATTCAACTTTGTATTCTATTATTGCTATTTATATACTGATTCAAGCATTCAGTATTTTCAAATTCCTGGTTTTAGCAGTATTTTGCTTGTCACTGAGGATTGACATTTAAATACACGACAGCCCGTTTCTCATGGATCTGTGAGTAGGACAAGGAGAGATCTATAGAGATGGTCAAAACAAGTTGTCACATGAACACAACAGAGATGCTTTGAGTCTTTTGTGAATCTAGAAGAGGAATGTTATCATGAATGACTTGGAAGCGATAATATTTGTTTGGATTTTTGAAAGAAGCAGCATAATGAAATGAAAATAGCCAGGATTTTATAGTCAAAAACTTGTTTAAATCCACGTATGAGTCATGACATAGAGGAGGAACACCTGTCTGGGCCTCCTTTTCCTATCTGTCAAAAGCAGGCAATGGTACACATATTCCAGAATGGGGATGTGCATTAAGTGGTTTGAAGGTTTGACAGCACATTGAGCACATGGTGAGTGTTCAAGCATGTGTAGCAGAGTTAATAGTAACAGATAGGAACCTGTTAACCTCTATTTACAAACGTGATAGTGGGAGCCATTCTCTCTCCTCTTCCCACAGTTTGTCTGTTACCTGTTTAAAATGTACTTTCCTTCCCACATGAAAACTAGTGTTATTAACTCTGATACACATGCTTGAGCAGTCACCCATGTGCTCAATGTGCTGTCAAACTGATGCAATTCCATCTGACCACGGATTCAAGGTTGTTACTGATTTTACCAGGAAGGATCTGTAAGAAGTTTCATAAGGCTTAATAATTACTCTTGCTCTTTTGGTGTCTAAACCACTTGCTTTTGAAGGACTTGTAATAGCTAAATTGAGTTTTATTTTGGTCTCCTAGGTCAGCTCTTGTTTGTGGCAATAAATATATCACTATGCTATTAATGTTGCTATTAATAAAGTAATATTAATTCTGGAAAAATATATTTCCAAGTCACAAAAGTCAAATAGTTCATCCCCAGAGCTCCTGGCAGAGACAGAACTCAAGCCCAGCTTGCCTCATGCTAAATCCCACTCCTTTCACCTTTGTCAAGGCTGCCTCCATGTAGGTTTTATATAGCATATGTTCTAAACAAGAATCTGTATTTCCTTTTTGTGACATTGTATAAAATTATGTCTTATTCTGGGTCTTAAATTTTACTTCTTGATATGACATAACTTATAAAATATATCACATGACTCAAAAACTCAGGAGATTGGATTTGAATTCAGGATTTGAGTGAAAGGGAGGAATAGCAGATAAATGGTTAAGGGTAGAAATGCATCCTCCTATTCTAAATCATGGTGATGCACTCTTCCATTCTAAAGTATGGCAACACACCCTTTCATTCTAAAACCTGGAGACATGCTCTTCCATTCTAAATCATGAAAATGCACCTTTCCAGTCTAAAGCACGACAGTGTGTTGCCCTCGACTTCCAGCTTCCAAACATATCTTTGTACATGATTTAATTTTCTCTAATGTATTAACTTTATTTTTTAAATTTCTATTTTAGGTTCAGGGGTATATGTTCCAGTTTGTTATATAGGTAAGTTATGGGTCATGAGTTTGCCTGTTGTTCGCCTCTTAGTGTTCATGTGTTTTTACTGTTGAGCTCTCACTTATAAATGAGAACATGTGATATTTCATTTTCTGCTCCTGCATTAGTTTGCTGAGGATAATGGCCTCCAGCTTCATCTTTGTGGTGGCAAAGAACATGCTTGTTCTTGTTTATGGCTGCATGGTATTCCACGGTGTATCTGTACCACATTTTTTATCTAGTGTACTGTTGAGGGGCATTAGGTTGATTCCATGTCTTTGCTATTCTGCATAGTGCTTCAATTCACATGTGTGAGCATGTGTCTTTATGGTAGAACAATTTAGATTATTACTTTGGATATATACACAAAAATAGGATTGTTGGGTCGAATGATAATTATGTTTTAAGTTCTTTGAGGAATCACCACACTGCTTTCCACAATGGCTGAATTAATTTACACTTCTACCAGCGTTATATAAGCATTACCTTTTCTCTGTAACGTCACTAGCATCTGCTGTTTTCTTAATAATAGCCATTCTGATTAGTCTAAGTTTGAGAGCGCTAGAAATGAGCGGGTATAAGGATTGGATCAATTATCAATTATCAATAGACTAAGTCTATAAAGTTTGACTGGAATTTCAGAGTTGCTGAGATTCAGAGTGTAGCTAATAGGTTACACGGAAAAGCAACATGCACATACTAGATCTTTTTTTAAACACAACAGTTTTTAGTAGATAAAACTATCTTTATTATAAGAATTTAATTTACTTAACTGATAATATCTTGTGTTTTCAATGTTAAGAGGTATGGCAGGCAATCTTATTCTGATATTAATGAATGTAATCATTAAAAAGAAAGTACTTTAACCACATGAGCCCATTTCACATATGAAAACATAGAACCTGCAACAATAATGTATTTCCACTAATATAAAATTAAGTATTTTAGTCAGGCATGCATGAATAAAAATTGTTATTACTAAGAGATTCATGAAGCAACATTGATTAGGGATTTTGGTGACTTTTATCAATGGCGGGAATCATTTTGCTTTGAGAAAAACAAATCCACACTGCTAGAACTTGTTCATCTCTTTGGGTATCAACATAATTAAGATACAACTTATAAGATGTTAAACAGAAGCTGGACTCAAGAAACAATAGGCTGAAGGAAAAAGCAAAAAAAAAAATCATCCTTTTGGGTTCGGTTATTAAGTTATTTATTCATTTCATGTATATATCTTACCACCATCCTGCAGAAATAACTGGGGAAACACTGGAATTCATCAGTTTTTCTTTCAAACATTTATAGGAATTCTGACTTGAATTACAACACAAATTAGTGGAGAACAGAGAAATGTTATATTAAATTTTGTTTCTTGATAGGTGTTAAATGTCCTATAAAGTTATTGACATATGGCAAACACAGTATCCTAGGAGTCTCCTTCAAACCAGCTCTATGACAGCAGTTCTCAACCAGAAGCAATTCTCCCCCAGGGGACATTTGGCAATTTCTGGGGATATTTTTGATTGTTTCAACTAGAAGTAAGGGGACAGGGTGATACTAGTATCTGTTGGGTAGAGGCCAGGATGCAGCTAAACATCCTAAAATACACAGGACAGCCCCACCACCAAGAATGATCCAGTCTAAAGTATCGGTAGCATACACTGGCTGTATATATTACATATTTTTAGGCAAATTACTACATAGAGTTAATACTTCAGATCTGTCCCAATTAAAGTTTAAACCTAGAGTGCGGGCACATGATAACAAGGATGGAAATATACTCCAGCTTAATAGGGCCAGATTAAATAAAAACCTCCATCTGGCTTCCATGCTGAGGCCTGTGGAAGCCTTAAAGAATATGTTTATTATGGCTTGTGCAGGATCTAGCAGTGGAGAGCTCCAACTGAGTATTTATTGACTTTGGCACAAGTACTAGTTTTTGTTGGATGTTTGCATATCATTTTATTAATTCAACTTTTGCCATATTCCAATATTTTTGGTTAACATGGGACTTCAAAATTAGTGGGCCATCTGCTTTAGATGTTGCAGGGTATTTGTTGCCAAAGATTTGGAAAGATGCAAAGCATGAGATGCACATATTGTCTCCGTAAAATAAATAAAATAATTAAAATGTTACATTTACTATTGTCCAAATGAATTTTCAAAACTCTCATTTTGAATTTTTGCTAACAAGCCTTATGAGCATTTAAATGAATCAACACCAAGTACATTTTGATATGCTGCTTTCTACAAAGAGTTATCTGCATGTGAATTCTCACATTTATTAATTCTTCCACATGAACAATACCTTTCATTTAATGTGGATTGTAATGATGTTGAGTGCATAAGATATTTGTAATTTGCTGAGACAAATATTAAAATGCAAATAATGTGCACGTGTTCAGTACAATTTACCTCCACATGTCAAGGATATTTTATTGTTTCAAACGGGCTGACTTGATTAAGGAGACCCGGGCACACCCTAGGATGTGAACACATGGCATTTTTGTGGAACTGCAAGAATTCCAATGGGACTTCATTACAGCATCCCTGGAAAAGACTCTCATGATATATACCCTGTGGGTAGTTTCAACTGGAGACACAACTCTGCTTTCATTTTTCGTTAATAATCCATACTTGTAATTAGAGTTGGGGCTGACTCATAAAGTTTGCTTTTCAGCAAGGTTTAAATGTATTCTTAGGTGAGTGTTTTTTAAGCACTAATATCTGCTTAAGTTTTAAGACATCATGTCTCAGTAGTATAAACAATAAACGATGATTTAATTTGCTGATGGTTCAATTTTTGCTTTTCTGGTGACCCACTATATAATCCTGAAAATCTCTCAATAGCAGCTGTTCCCTTAAGGGCAACTTTCCAATGGCTTCAGATGACACATAGAATTAAAATAAAGTCATACTTATTTGTCACATGGCTGAGGGCCTTAAGTTATCTACTTAAATCAGCTTTCCATTACTTAATTGCCCAAATAGTACATCTGCCTCAGGATCTTTGCACTTGCTGTTTCTTTTTCCGGGAATTTTCATCCCTCAGATACACATCTAATTCACCCCCTCAGTTAATCTTCTGCTCAAGTATTTCTTACACAGAAGAGATTTCTCTCAATAACCTTCTTAAATAGTACTCTTTGCTACTTTTAATCTGTCTTACTCTGCTTTGCTTTTTTAAATTTAACTTAATTTAATTTAATTTCGAGATGGGGTCTCACTCACTCTGTTGCCAAGGCTGGAGTGTAGGGTATAATCATAGCTCACTGCAGTATTGAACTCCTGGGCTCAAGTGATCCTCCTGCTTCAGACTCTTGAATAGCTGGGACTCCAGGCATGTTTCACCACACCCGGATTTTTTTTTATTTTTTGTAGAGATGGGGTCTTGTCATGTTGCCCAGGCTGGTCTCAAACTCCTGGTCTTAAGTCCTTTGTTTTCTTTGTTGCATTTTTTACATCTAACATTATGTTATATATGCATTTGCTTATTTTTGGTCATCTGTTTCCCCATTGTACATGCACAAACTCCCTTAGAGTATATTAGCAATTGTGGCTCCTGGAACTAGAGCGTATCTGGCACTAATTAAATCTTGCATTAAAATGTATTGAGTAAATTAATAAATACATTTTAGTATGAAGTTTCACAAATGTTTAAGAACATAAACTGTAATAATGATGGTTTAAATATATTGACCACTTCCCATGAGCCAGGCACATTATGTTAGTATCTTATTTAATGCCTGCCATGACTCACTGAAGTAGGTGATGTTACTATCCCAAAATTACAGATTAAAAACACAGGTCAAAAAAGTTAAGTAATTTTCCCATCTTGAATCTGGTACACTGATTCTTGATCTTATGATTGTATCCACTTCTGCAATACTCTTTTTCCCTAATGGATGAGATTGACGATCAAGTTAGAGCTTACCTATATGTATCAAAATACCAGAGGTAATAAACACTTATTTTCTTTCACCACAAATATTTAATGAACACTGTATGAAGATCTTGTGATTGGACAGTGATAATGAATTGTGGTTTTATGTATTCTCCCTTCATGTAAAGAAAAACAATTTAGCTCTGATCACCAATAAAGTTTCCAATAATGACCCTTTCAATGAAGCATACAAACACTGTGAAACTGTGTGTGTGTGTGTGTGTGTGTGTGTGTGTGTGTGCATATACTTGAATCAGAATTCTCTGATATGCTTCTTTCTTTCTGAAACCTGTCCCAACCCTACTGAATTAAAGGCTTTGCAGGTAAGGCCCAGGTGATTCTAGCAATATTCAAAATACTGGGTAAAAAAAAAATTTTTGAAAGGTTACAGCAGTTTTGCTGGCAGAGGTCCAACAAATATGTGATTGTTTTGATATCCTAGAATAAAAATACATTGCATATTGCTTTCCAAACAATTTGGGTCAGGGGTCAATTTCACAGCTGCAAACTGTTCTCTCTGTATATATCCTTTGCTAGCATCACTCTTAGAAAGAATGGTAATGCCGTTAATACCTACCGTTGCAAGTGTTTATGGTAAATACTGCCAGTGCTGCCTGCCTCCCATAAACACAAGCAGCAGTTTATAGAAAGCAAGAGCATTTTAAAAACTTCTAAACTTAGTGTTATTTCTTTTAGCAAGATCAATCAGCTGAAGTTCACTCCGATACCCCAATAGCATGGTGCAGATTTAAAGAGATGACTGCCTAAAACATGCTTGACTATTTTGACTAACACATCTAGAAAGGTTCATTTAACCCCATATTAAATGTTCTTTTAAATACTCATCGATTTACATCAATATTTCATGGCTACAATCCCAAAGTGAGTATGTCATTGCTTTTTGAATTTGAAGGAGAGTTATTTCCTTTGCTGTGTCTGGTTAGTTCAGTTTGGTACAAAAATTGCCAAGGTCCCAGTTTTGATTTGCTCCCCAGTCATAGTTGGTCCTCCCTCATAGTGTCAATTGCTGGTCTTCAAAATGTGACCTACTACTCACAACGAAGTTAGACAGGGGCATTAAGAGAACCTGAGAACTACCAACAGAGCTGGAAGAACAATTAAAACATGTGCTGTGCAATTATTGTATCAGTAGACATTGAGTCACACGTATGTACACAGTAATTATAGTAATAAATGAAATCAGTATACTATGATCAAATCTATTTTTATACATATTATTGAATAAATTTTCCCAGCTTCTTTTCTAATACTTTTTTTTTTGGCTCTTGGCATAACAGTATTTAAGACTTAGTTGCCTATCATTACACAACTTGCACATGGTAGGAAAGAGACTTGAAATTTTGTTGTTGTTTTAAATCAACATATTGGAGACCTTGTTTATCTGAAAAATAATAATGTTTTGCCAAAGATAGACAGATAAGTAGACAGATAAATAAAAGTTCTTTTTTTCTCCTATCTGTAAATTCCTGCAGTAGTTGGAAGTTTTTTTTTTTGGTCAATGTTCGATTTTATCAATCAATTTTATTGAACTATGTCAAAGGAGTTAGGACAGTAGTCGTTTAGTCCACTTGTTTTTCTAGTTAATAAAACTCATCTTTTAATAAAGGCGTCTGCATTAGAACAAAAGAAAAAAGTCAGATTGCGTGAGTTTACATCACTCTTCCATGAATTCACATAATTTTAAATGATTTTTTCATTATTTTTAACTACAGATCCAGTTGAGTCTAAAAAAAAAAAAAGAGAGAATGAAGTTTCCAAAATTGGCCAACTTCACTTCTTACTATGGTAATAAACCTTACCAACTTAACTGAAGGAAGAAAGATGGTGTCATTCTAAGAATAATCTAAATTTCTTTGACCATACTTAAAGTAAAAGTGGCGGCTGTATAATACAGCAGTTCTCAAAGTGGAGTCTGCATATTCCTGGGGGGGTGGTCCCTGAGACACTTTCAGGGGACCTATGAGGTGAAAACTCTTTTCATAATAACACGAAGATATAATTTGCCTTTTGTAGTGTGTTGGTACTTGCCCTGGTGGTTCAAAAGCAATGGTGGGTGAAACTGCTGGCACCTTAACATAAATCAAGGACTTGACCCCAATCTGCAGGGCTAGGCATTGTAGCCTTCATCTCCATGCACTGGATAGAGAAGAAAAGCAATTTTCATTGAAGAAAATCCTTGAAGCACTAAACATTACTTTATTAAAACTCAACACTAAGAATATATCTTTTCAATAGTCTACGTGATGAAATGGGGCTTACACATTAAGCATTTCTACTGTGTACTGAAATACAATAGTCGCCTCAAGAGAAATCACTTGTGTGATTGAGTTTCACACTGAAGCTACCACTTTGTTATAACATTTAATTTTAATGGGAAAGAATGAGAGACAAATGGTGGTTATTCAGAGTGGAGTATTTGACAAACATCATCCTGAAAATGAAGGAAGCAAGGGTGCCGCTTCAAGGAAAGGAACCAAGAATATTTGCTGTCTATGATCGAGTTTGAGTTCTCCAGCAACCATTAGACATTTGGATAACTTGTATCCGTAATAGTTCAAAATATTGTAAAGATTCATTCAAAATGCAAGATAGACCAACAGATTGTACAAAACAATTACTGATATGGTTTAAGATTCTACATTTCAACTAACCTTGTTAAACTGTCACTTGTTGAGTTTCGGTACAGTGTTAAATCAGAAGAATATCCACAATTTTCTGAAAAAAAGGGATAAAATATGATTCTCTTTTCTATTTACGTATTATTGAGGTCAGGTTTTCAGTACAGGTTAAAACAAAACAACAATTTTTTATTAAAAGATTAATCAAATTTCAATCCAATTACATACAAATTTAATGGAGAGGGAGTTATGAGAATCCAGACACTAAAGTGATTTATGAAAGCCTAAAATGCATACATATGTGATGCTGGTAATGATTTTTAGAAATATGTTTTCCTATCAAAGTAATACAAATACATGTCCTCCTGAATCCCCAACTTATATCTTGGTACACCGAGTTCACCTACTTTCATATTGTTGACATGACACACCATTGCATTTTAAGGATCAGCCAATCAGCAAGAAAGAGACACAGAGACAGAGTGAGAACCCCATACACGTAGAGGCAAAGAAGAACCATGCCTCTGGTTTCATCTATGTGAATGAATTGTTTTTGTTTTTTAAATATTCTTTGAAAATGTTTTCACACACCCTCGAACAAACCAAACAGACCCTGATTCTGTTCTGCAGAAAAGAATCACAACCTCCCTATAAAATGCAGGTCTTTGGCCCTGGGTGGATGTTACACTTTGTGAGTGAATCCTACATTGTTGTATTTCTCATCTGCAGTGATCTTAAGGAGAAGACCAGTAGTCAAAAATTAGTGGTTCCAATCTAAATGTCCGTGGACAGATGAACGGATGAAGAAAATGAAATAATCCAGGCACAGAAAGGCAAATACTGCACAACCTCATTAATATGTGTGAAGTAGTCCAGGTTCTCCACAGGAACAGAACTCATAGGATAGATGTATATATGAAAGGAAGCTCACTAAGGAGAATCGGCTCACATGATCACAATGTGAAGTCCCATGACAGGGCATCTGCAAGCTGAGAAGGTAGGAAGCCAGTAATGGCTCAGTCCGAGTCCAAAGTCCTCAAAATTAGGGGAGCTGCCAGTGCAGCCTTCCATCTGTGGCTGAAGGCACGAGAGCCCTTGGCAAGGCACTGGTGTAAGTCCAAGAGTTCAAAGGCTGAAGAACCCCAAGTCCGATGTCCAAGAGCCTCCCGCTCTTGGGAACAGGGGGAAGCATCCAGCACGGGAGAAAGATGAAGGCCAGAAGACTCAGCAATCCAGCCTATCCCACCTTCCTCCCCCTGCTTTGTTCCAGCAATGCTGGCAGCCAATTGGATGGTCCCCACCAACATGGAGGCTGGGTCTTCCTTTCCCAGGCCACTGACTCAAATATCCACTCCTCTGGCAACAGCCTCCCAGACGCACCAAGAAACAGTACTTTACCAGCCATCTAGGCATCCTTCAATCCAATCGAGTTGACACCTAATATTTACCATCACAATGTAGAATACAAAAAAGTTAAGCTCATAGTAGAGAGTAGAAAGGTGCTTACAGGGGCTAGGAGTGTGTGGGAAAGCCAGGAGGTGTTGGCCAAAGGATACAGCATTTCAGTAATGCAAGATGAGGGAGTAAAATGTACGACATGGTGGCTACAGTCAACAATGCTGCACTGTACACTTGAAATTTGCTGAAAGGGCAGATCTTAAGTGTTCTCACTACTGAAGTCTTATGACTATGTGAGGTGATAAATATGACCGTGGTAATCATTTGTATATCAAAACATCACATTGTACACTTTAATATATATACTTTTTAATTTAGCACTGATTTCTCTATAAATCTGGGAAAAAAATAGTGCTTCACTAGTCAGGGCTAACAACACTGTGAGATTTAAAGACATAGAACTCAAATCAGACGGTTAGTGCCCTCCCCTCCTCCACTTTTTTGAGACAGAGTCTCATTCTGTCTCCCAGGCTATAGTGCAGTGATACCATCATAGCTCACTGCAACCTCCACCTCCTGGGTTCAAGTGATCCTCTCTCCTCAGTCTCCTGAGTAGCTGGGACTATAGGTACAATAATCTTGGCACCTAAAACAATGCTTACTTCCACCTGCAAAGAATATTGACCAAAAGGTTTATATCTTTCTAGAAAACTTCCACCTAAGCAACTCCCACAGCTGTTCATTTTGCTATGAATTTGTATACGGCAGGTGGCCTTGGAATTTTTGGCTCTGTTCCCCCTCGGGGTAAAACGTGTTGCTGTTTTTACACCTCCCGTCATTTGAAAATTAAAACATGTACTCATATGCCATGAGCCTGTCTTCTCATGGGTTTCTCCATTATTTCATTGCATAGTTTGGGTAAACAGCTTACATCCTAATTCAGCCTGTGAAGACTAGAGAACAGGGCTCTCAGTGTTCTGCTGGTCACATTGGATAAAGACTGGAGGTAAACCTTTCAATATGATTTAGGGAAATATAACTATCTAGAGTCTTACCTTTGTGGGTTTTGCCATTCTGGGCTGAAGAAAATGAAAAGAGAAAGGTCCTTTGAAATTTCCCAGAATGTATGTAATGTCTGGTGTCCAGAGGAGGTAGACACATTTCAAGAATTTATTACTCTGGAAAATGTGATAATTCTGATCTATAGCCTAATGGTACACATGTGAACTAATCAATGTATGACACATGGTTTTCCCAACAAGCCTATTAAATAAAAAATTGTCCTACTTTGACCTGAAGATGTTTTATTCACCTTTATCAAAAAAGAGTGCATTTAAAGGGCTTCTTGCTAAGAAAGAAGACATAGAACCTTAGGTCAAGCAGCCCAGAACCTGAGCATGAAGAGTGTGCACGTTACCGTCAGCTAACCTGGGTGCACACCTCTGGCCCATGTTTACTAGGTGTGAGAAGTGTCTCAAACAGGGTCTGGGCAGATGCTGAGGAGCAGCCAGAAGACAGAACCCTGTGGAAGCAGAAGAGAAGAAACCAGATACAACCTCAACTACTAATCAAATTAAGTATCAAATAATAAAAGGTATCTTACTATCAGGAGACATGAGATCAGGAGATCTGGCCGGGGGATGTCTGCAGTGGGTCTGAGATCTGGACGTGGAGTTGAGAGAGAGAGTATGAACACTGGGAGAGGCCAGAGCCTCATTTTCGGGTATATCTTGCTCTTTAGATTAAATAAGTTTAGTTATGATTGTGTCTGTTACCTTTCTACTTTAAACCAGAGACAATTTTTTAACCTCCTCCAAAAGTTCTCAAAGAAAATGACACTATCAAAACTCAGAATTACAAGTAACTTATTCAAGAAATGAAATTTTATTTTCTAAATGTGCATGCAATATTTAAATTTTCAGAGGGGCAAGAAGGACAAAGGGATTAACTTTTGTGGCTTATGCCACTTAGGCACATCTAGGAAAGGCTGTGCGGCCTGTGAGTATGCGGAATTGAATAATAGGACACCCAATTCACTCTAGGAAAACCTGCCTGAAACTTCACTGGGGGGCATCTGTTAAGAACAAGAATCACCTTCCAGTCACATTACTAAGCACCCACTGGGCTTTATTACTTACAAAAATAATAACAACAATATTCATAATGATTAAACCTTGCCTAAAGGGATACTACATAGTCATATATTTATTTAAATGTACACTTCAATACAAATTTTATATAGCAACAAATAGTAAATTCAGATAAAAAGTCCTTTATTTAATAAAAGATGAATAATTAATATAGAAAGTACTTGGAATCCAGGGAACAAGAGATTCAAGCTCTTGCAAAAAGATCGACTTGAGGAACAAAAACACTTCGAATAATATTTGTGGACTGAGTGAGTGATAGAGAGGTGAGTAGGAAAGAGAGAATGACACAATTCTTGTAGAACGGGATGTTCTTGGATTCACAGAGGAGGGTGTACTTGAGCTGAGGCTGGAAATAGAGAAGCACGAGATTTTCATGGGCGATTGGAGTGGAGTCCTAGTGAGGAAGGAAGGGGTAAGCAAAGCCTCCCGGTCCTTCAGGTAGGAGAAGCAATCATTGCAGGTTTTGTGCAGCCGTGTGGGACAAAGACAATAAGCACATGGGTGAAACACGCATGCCACGGCAAATGCACATGAAATGTCTGAGTTTTTTTTTTTTTTTTTGAGTGGCTCTAGTTAACGACTCCTCTGATTTAATATGAGCTGTTAAAAAGAATCACTGCATTTCAACCAAATTATCATACCACTAAAAATGTTCGTCAACCTGTCAGTGTTGTGCCTGCAACTTGAACTCTCTGATGATTTAACTTTTATGCAATATTCGATCTTTTTATCATAAAAGTGAAGATAAATAACTCAAGTGAAAACAGAAAATTCTTTCAGATCTCTTCAGAAAGCCGCTTTAAGGGTTCAGGGCCTCTGTGACCCTGGCCTCAGTATGAACAGCTTAGCATGAGAATATTGGCTGAAAAACCCCAGCATTCTGCACTGGCAGATGGAGTGTGTGGCCATTTTTGAAGAGGAACAAATGTATGAATTTAATTAGAAAGGGATTTGACAGCTCCTTTCCTTTAGTTGCATAATTTTGGAGACAACTGGAATAAAGTACATGTTTTCTTCTTACAAAGATACACTGTTGCAACATTTTCTCATTTCTTCCTTTTTCTCTGATTTTCTTTATGCCTCCCCCAGTTTAGGAGCCCACAAGTTGTATTATTTATGCATTTTTTTCTAGATTTGTGGTAAAGACCGCTTATGTCTATGAGTCTTTTAACAGAAGACCGAGTTGGCATGCATGCACTTGATTTGTGGCTGGCACAGTGCTAACAGCAGCCTGCCTTTAAGACCACGTACCTCACACCACCCTGTGCAGTTTATTAAAGATGCTGTGGAGCAGAGAAAATGCAGTCTTTTCAGAGGGCAGATCTCAATGCATTACATTATTTTTACAGGGAATTTTAATGGATATAATCCTTGACCTGACAATATATTAAAAGAAAAACTGAGGGCAAAGAAAGTGTCCTTAATCTCAGTCCAATTCTTGATATTAAATAGCAAAAGTCCTGCAAAGGGTCAATGCAAATAAAGTATTTGTAGAAGCCTGTGTAGACAGCAGCCCTTTTCTGATGCGTAGTTCCCATAAGAAGATTAAATGAGAACCTTAGGGCACAGATGTACCCTAAGCCAGCGGTCCCCAACCTTTTTGGCACCAGGGACCAGTGTAGTGGAAGAAAATTTTTCCACAGATCCATGGGGGAGTGATGGTTGAGGAGGCATTAGATTTTCACAGGGAGTGCAACTTAGGTCCCTCCCATGCACAGTTCACAATAGGGTTCATAGTCCTATGAGAATCTGATGCTGCCGCTGATCTACAGAAGACAGGGCTCAGGACATAATGCCCACTTGCCTGCCAATCAACTCCTGCTCTGCAGCCTGGTTCCTAACAGGCCATGGACCAGTACTGGTCCACAGCCTGGGCATCGGAGACCCTTGCCTTAAGAAATAATGTTCTTGACTCTTAGGTACACCTTTAATATTCACAATGGAGAAAATACCAACCCTACTATCAGGCTGAAGTTGATTAAATTCAATAATATATGTAGAAAAACGAAAGCTTTCCAGTGTAAAAGATTACTGCTGCTGTGCTGAACTCCACAAAGCTGTCTTTCCACTTAGAAAGTTATGCTGTTTAGTTAAAGGGTGCTATCTGGTGAGCCTTAGACCATGGGCCGTTGCTCAGCTCTGTGCCAAATACAATCTTAAGCCGTCACATAACCATGTGCCGAATACAATCTTAAGGCATCACATAACCATGTGTCACAGGCTCCTCAAAAGCCTCAGCAGAGCCACCTGTTCTTCAAGGACTCTGGTGCCCAAACTCCATCTAACGAGGTCTTTGTTCTCTTTGGGACCCATCCTCCTTTCCGCATCTGCCTACTGAAACCTGGTCCTTCATGGCGCTAGAAGGACTAGCAGAGGGGGTGTGGATGGAGGACAGAGAACACAGAGTTCCTGTAAGCCGGCTTTCCATTTTCTCCCACATCAAGTGAAATAACAGAGGGACCAAGTGAAACACACCATAGCCCTGGTTACCTCTGAAAACAGAGGTGGAGGAATCATTTTATTTATTCATTGAAAAAATATATGTCAAGTAATTGCTATGTATCAGGCCCTTGTTCAATACATAACAGAAGGTGGAGCATACATAATTACTACTTTTTTGAGTCAGATGTTAACAATGGACACCTACAATAAAAAAATAAAACAACAGGCTGGGTGTGGTGGCTCACACCTGTAATCCTAGCACTTTGGGAGGCTGAGGAGGGCAGATCACTTGAGGCCAGGAGTTCAAGACCAGCCTGGCCAACATGGCAGCAAAACCCTGTCTCTACTAAAAATGCAAAAATTAGCTGGACGTGGTGGTGCATACCTGAGGTTTCAGCTACTTGGGAGGCTGAGACATGAGAATCACTTGAACTGGGAGGAGGAGGTTGCAGTGAGCGAAGATTGCTCCAGCCTAAGTGATGCACTCCAGCCTGAGTGATGGAGTGAGACTCCGTCTCCAAAAATCAAAAAGAAAGTAAAACAACAAATTCATGTGATCAGGTGAAAGCAAAGCTCCATGAAAGAGAAAGAGGCATGCAGGTTGGGAGTGGTTAACATACATCACTGTGATAATCATTTTAAAGTTGAGACCTCAAGGTATAAAAGAAACCAGCTAGAAGAGCAAAGAAGAAGAACATTCCAGACTGCAGGCACAGCATATGTGTGTGGGCTCTGAGGCAAGCAAGTGAGTTCCACATCTGAGGAAATGAGAGGCAGAACCTCGGGGCACCACATGGGCTAGAAACGCCACGGGGAGCAATGGATTCGAGGAGCCGGG
The DNA here is from genome assembly GCF_029281585.2 of Gorilla gorilla gorilla. Classification (NCBI taxonomy): domain Eukaryota; kingdom Metazoa; phylum Chordata; class Mammalia; order Primates; family Hominidae; genus Gorilla; species Gorilla gorilla. Next base: position 135,078,816 of record NC_073236.2, on the reverse strand, counting down.
TCACACTGTGCACCCTTAGGCATGTGAAGAAGATTCTGTATGAAAATGCACTGGAAGGCAATTGAATTATGTTAAGCAGAAGAGTGACATGATCCAAGCTGAACTTTAAAAGATTACTCTGCCACACAAATGATGGACTTGAATGGACCAAAAATGAAATCTGAAAGACTACTTGGGGACTCTTGTTATATCATAGGAAAAGATGTTTTGGATTAGGGTGATGGCTATGGAGAGAACTGGATAGGTTCAAGGTTTGCAGGAGCATGACTAATAGGACCTGTTGAAGTGAAGGAGAGGGGTTATTTGGAAATGACTCCAAGTTTTTAAAGCAAATTTATTTCAAATGATTTGAGATTGGTGCCATTGTTGTCAGAGACAAGAAGCCTGAAGAAACAGGACTTTCAAACGGGTAATGCATGAGTATGTTGAGGAGGGTAGAAATTAAGATTCAGTTTTAGTCATTTTAATTTTGAAAATCAATGAGTTGTCTGAAGGCAATGTCCTAGGGCAGCTGGGCACAGACTCTGGAGTTGAATTTTGTCTGGGTATAAAATACACATTTTGGAATTGCCAGTACCTAGCTGTTATTTAAGGTCCTCTGAGACAATATAAAATGAAAATGATTAAAAAGGGACAGGGCCAAGCTCTAAGAAAGAAAAGTGTTCACAATTCCATTGGCTTCAAAAGTCACCAGGAAAAATTGGGGTTTGGGGAGACAAGGGAGAGAAAAGCAGCGGGAAGTCAACTAACAGAATGTGAAATCATGAAATGTAAGGACAGAGAACCAAGAAAAAGAGATGATTTTCTACGCCAGAAACTCCTGTGAGAACAGTTGAGTCAGATGAGATGAAATGGTCTAAAATGGCGTTCACTGAAGTTGCCGACACGTGAATGTCTACTGACTCTGACGGAAGCCCTTTCAGTGAATGCAGGCTGAAGTGGAAACAACAGTAAAAGAGAAATAAGGAAACAGAAAGAATTGACTGGAAAGAAATTTGGCAGAAGAGAAGATCACAATAGGAAGATCAAAATTTGGAACAGGGAAAGGGAGAAAAGTAGTCTTGGCTCATGAGAATGTAAAGTCCCAAGAGAGCTGTTCAGGAGGCTCTGCAGTGTACACTTGTGTGCTGGTGAGAATGAACCAGTGGAGAATGAGAGGACACCCAGGTGGGAGCATGAAGGTATTACAAAGAAACAAAGGAATGCTATCTTCAGCACCTAGGGAAGAATTGATCTTTGCTTACAGGAAAGAAGAAAGCATGTGTGGGTGCAAGTGTGGAAAGGGGAGGAGACATCTAGAGCAATGGCTTCCAGAATTCTTACCACCACAGAAACCCTTTTATTTTCCCTTTATAAATTCTATCTACCAAAATATTTTATGTGCAACACTTTTTTAGTTAATTCATTTACCCGTTTTTTCAAAGACCAATGAATCAGCAATCAGTATAAAGTAATATTTTGTTAACTATTGAGGTATACACTCATACTTTGGGTCATTTCTGGGTAATCCCTATTTCCAACTTCCCTCTCGTGGTAGTATCTGTGTACTCAGAAGGCATTCAGCAGTTCAGAGGGAGAAGGATATGAAGCAGATGGACACAAGTGAAAGGCTGCAGACGCTGGCTGAAGCCAGCACCCGACATTCAATACTCAAGGAACTCCTCCCACGACCCCCAGTTTTGCTGCTGGCTGGCAGCCCTCAGCTGCAGAGATCTGTTTCCCTGAAGCTTTATCCCACTTTCTGGGGAAGGTCTGAATTCAATGACTTGTTAACGTAGGTGGCATAATTTCTCCACCCCTTGTTCTAATTTAGGACAATTCTGAGGGGTCATCCCAGATTTAGAGCACACTTTCTGGTTGGCTGAGACCTTTGTTGTGACTCTATTGCAGCCTAAATTCTCCCTCTGCAACCTTGTATTTTTCCCTTTCACAAAAGTATGCTAATCCTAAGAGCACTTTCAAATAAACTTCTTATCTTAGAGTCTACCACCAAGAAGATCCACTGTTATTAGTTGAAATGTGTTCCCTAAAAAATATGTGGAAGTCTTGACTCTGATACCTCTGAATGTGATCTTTTTTGGAAATAGAATTCTTGCAGAAGTAACAGAGTTAAGACAAAATCATTATGGACAGCCCTAATACAATGTGGCTGTTGTCTTTATAAGAAGAGGAAATGTGACATGAAGAGAGCGAGGCACACAGGGAGTATACTGTGTAATGACAGAGGCAGGAATCGGATGTAATTGCAAGCCAAGTGATGCCAAGGATTGACAGCTACCACCAGAAGCTAGCAAGGGGCAAGGGAAAAACCTATTCAGAATCTCAGAGAAAGCCTGGCCCTGGCAACAACTTGACTTGGGGACTTCTGTTCTCCAGAAGTGTAGGAGAACAAACATATGTGGTTTTGAGCTACCAAGTTTGGGGTACTTTGGTTACGGCAGCCACTGAAAATGAATACCTCATTCTTTAACACTTGGTAACAATGATGATCAGTGAAAGCAGACACCAATATTGCATTCTAAAGCTGACTTACCTGCTGCATGGTTGCCAATAAATGATACACCACTGGTGGTAGATGGGGCACAGATAGCCTCAAGTACAAGGTGAAGTACAATTGCTGGAACTGTCACTGGGGATGAGCTGTGTTGCAATATCAGTAGAAGGCAATAGAGTTAAAGATTGAATTGGTAAGACATTTATGAAATATGGAGCAGATAGTTATTATGATGACAACAGAATTATTAAATGTTACTTGAAAAAATATTATTTTGAAAAAACATAATGAAAAATGAAAACATTCAACCAGTAATTGAAAGCAAGATGTGAAAACCAAAGGCCTACTTCTTAGATTATGACTTTTATTTCTCACAACTAAATGGCACGAAGAATGTATGACTTGGCAAATAACTAAACTGATAACGCTTGAAAATTTCGAATTCTGGATTCCCCTGAACCCACTGACCCCAGAAGAGCCCTCCACCTCCTGTGAGAGGCTAGGGCCCTCGCCCCCTTTCTTGAAGAGGATGCAGAGACCTGTGGTCCAAAAGACACAATGTGTCATCATCAGAATCTAGCACAACATCCATTTCTGAGCAGACAAATAACTGGAGAAAGGCAGAGACTGAAGAGGAGAACATATGGTCCATTTTACAACAAAGACAAGGCAGCTGGCAAGACATCCATTGGTGACTTCCCAGGCCACCACGCTGAAGCCTGGTGTCATCCTCTTGAGGACAACGGAGGCTCCGTGTCTGTGATGATGCCCTGTGACAGTCACAGCCAGCTTCCTTGGATCTTTGCAGCATGGTAGAGATTGCGCTAATTTGCACTTCCAGTGTGCCATCTCTAGGCTCGCTATCTAAAATCATGACTGTTATATGAGGCTGACTCCCCCAGACCTGGGCTACTTGGGTCTAGGAAATAGAGGCTGAAAGTACTAATGGCTCAGTTTAAAGTCACTGCCAGTGACCTAATTGGGAGAGTTTTTTATTTTCTTTCCTGAAACTCTAGTCTTTGCAGGGTTAGAGATTCTAGCTCCCAAAGGGGAAAATATTTCATAGGGGACACTATAGGAGACCCATTGAATTAAAAATTGGTGGCTTCTACTCAGACACTTAATGTTCCTCATGGCAAGGTACCAGCAAACAAACCAAAAAAAGGACTCATATTAGGATGAGAGATTCTGAAAAATTTCCCTCTCCTTTCCAAATTTTAAAACAAGTAGATTTATAATTTTAACTTGTTGTGTATAATTCTTCTTCTATAAAAACTTATCTCAGAAATGAAATCAAAGAGTATACTATATAGAGAGCCATTCTGCTTGAACTTACATATAAATATAAGAATTGGTATTTTATTTTAGACATGAGAAATATATGACCAGAATGGACTTTATATGTTTATATCTTTACATATTCCCTTCATGCTCTAATTCTTAATACGAAGATGGTAGACTTGAGGATGTGGTTAAAAAGTTAAATGCTGCAGCCAAGCGTGATGGCTCATGCCTGGAATCCCAACATTTTGGGAGGCTGAGGCAGGCAGATCACTTGTGGTCAAGAGTTCAAGACCAGCCAGGCTGACATGGTGAAAACCCTTCTGTACTAAAAATGTAAAAATTAGGCGGGCATATTGGCAGGTGCCTGTAATCCCAGCTCTTCAGGAGGCTGAGGTATAAGAATCACTTGAGCCCAGGAGGTGGAGATTGCAATGAGCCAAGACCCTGCCACTGAACTCCAGCCTTGGCTACAGAGTGAGACTCCATCTCAAAGAAACAAAAAAGTTACATGCTGTAGTGTACTATCAAAAATTACAGACACACGATACCTACATTGTTTAGTTGTGATGTTAGAACCATATAAAAACCAAAACTATGGAAAATATTTTGTTTTTGGCATGTATTATGAAATAAGCTATTTTGGATACTAAAATGAATACAAATTACAAAATTTTCTTTAATGGCAACTGTGAATATATTTTTAAGTCCTATTAACTGACAGTGCATCTTGTTCAAAGTGATCTTTAGCAGGTGTTCTCATGAAGCAAAAGCTGTTTCTATAAAAAGTAAATAAGAGGAAATGATTCTATTAAAACAGCATATGACAACACTGAAATATAGAAAGAAAAAAGAACTCAAGATAAGCATAATTATATTCTTTTGGTACCAGGATATATTATAATCCACACCAAAAACCAGGTTTGGGGTAATGTTTTTTCCCTAAAATCTAAGTGAATTTTTTTAAGTTTAAAGGTAGAAAATTTGCAATGAAATATTATGAAAAGGAGACAGGTTTCAAAATAATGCAAATGAGATGTAATTCTTCCAGCAAGGAGGTGCTATTGACATGGTGATATAAAAAATGTTTCATAACTTTTTCAATCAATTTAAAGGAGAATAAAATAAGTACTCTTTTATAATTTGACTTTTTAAACTAGTACAGATGAAATAATGTCCATCTTTATAAAAATAATTTCAACTTTTACTTTAGGTACAGAGGATACATGTGCAGGTTTATTTCATGGGTGTATTGCGTGATGCTGGGGTTTAGGGTATGGATCCTATTACCCAGGCACTAAGCATAGTACCCAATGAGTGGTTTTCCACCCACACTCCCCTTCCATTCTCACTCCTCCAGGAGTCCCCATTGTCTGTTGTTCCCATCTTTATGTCCACGTGTAACCAATGTTTAGCTCCCACTTACAAATGAGAACATGCGGTATTTGATTTTCTGTTTCTGCATTAATTCCCTTAGGATTATGGCATTATGGCCTCTATCTGCACCCATATTGCTGCAAAATATATAATTTCATTATTTTATAAGGCTGTGGACTCTCAACGGTGGATTGGTTAAAGAAAATGAGGTTCGTATGCACCAAGGGATAATGTTCATCTTAAAGACAGATTGATTTTCTGAGTTTGAGTTGTAGCCTCATATTCCACTAGAGACATGCACCATTACATACTCAACTCACCCCCTATCCAAGGAAATTTTACTGACTTTAGCTTATTACGAAGATGAACATTGCTATACTGAAGGGATTTCTACATATAACTTTGTGTATTTCCCAGTTGTTTCCTTGGCACAGAGTCTTGAACTGTTGACAGGGATGCTCATAAAACCTTACTATGACTGCTGCTGAGCGACCTTCTGTGCAGCAGTGCCTGGTGAATGGAGCCCTGAAGTTGTGCAGCATGGTAATAAGATTGCACCAATTTACACCTGTCTTTACCTTAGGTTGTTTATAAGGAAGATTTTTCCCCTACTGTGCAAGAATGAGTACAAATTGCTCTTCATCTCTACCAATTTAATAAAGGGTACTAGTTTGAAAAATATATTTTAAAAATATTTTATTCTATAAGCAAAAGATAAAGTCAATTCCATAAAGAGAAAACATTTTCATTGGTAGTCTAGAGGTAATGTATAATTGTATAATATTCAACAAGCATTTTGGGTCTATTATGGATAAATGACAAGGCACTCTTATGTATCACTCTCTCTCAATGTATGGCAGTTGATATGGAGGATGGCCAAATGGTCATTAGGATTTACCTTGAAGAATGTGCTTAGTTTTTTCATATTAGGAGGTTTAAGTGGCAGGTATACAGAAGTTGCCATAAATATTGACTGACATATATTATAAAATATTATTAAAATGGAAAGTCTGATACTTTGTAGACTATTCTAGCTAAATGTTGTAATGACTTGAGTAAAATGACATACATGGTAATTATTGACAATTTTGTATGGAGATAATACTGAGAAATTAGTGAGGCTTAGATCATCAGAGTAGAACTTTAAGAGCTTCATAAAACCCTGTTTGTTAGTGTGTTTTGGGGTTTTGGTCTGTATTTTTCATTGTAAAATATTTCATTTATAAAATTTTGTAGTCTTAGAATTGGAGATGGGTATCTTGCAGTTCCTCCCAGACGATGGGGTCAAGTCCCCACCCAAAGCTGGTTCAGAAGTTAAGACTGATGCTACCCACACAGTGAGTGAGAAGGAACAAACTTATGTGCTGGGGTTTTCTGGAGAGAGCAGGGCACACTCCCAACCTGATCTGAAGTGGGTTGAGTAGAGGACAGCCAAGGGGCTTTGATTTGTGTTGTGTTTACGGAGTGGGGTTAAGGTTCTTTTGCAGGGGCAGGGTTTGCATGGTTTGAAATCACCCACAGGTGTCCAAGTAGGGGAACACATGGGCTATTTTATGGACTTGACCAGATATGGGGCAAGAGAGGAAGGGCAAGGGGTGGAGCTTGACCACTCTCAGTGATGAAACGTCAAAAGTGGAGTCAGACTCTTTCTTACTCTGTAAAGAGCCTAAGAATGGCTCTGGGTCCAAGTTTCTCTATCAACCAATTGTGGAGCATGAAATAAATGATAAATGAATGTCTTTCCCTCTTTACCATTCCAAGGTCACTAATTTCCAGTTCTGCTACTTTATACTACACATCTGGGAACAAAATATTAAAAATGCAAAATAACTGCCCACATGATTGTTATACCAAAGCTAGCACCAGTTGATTTGGAGCTCTTCTGGCTCCTGGCACAGTATTCCCTTGACATTCACAATTACTTTGGAATGTATTTTAAAGACATTTACAAATACATCACCTACTGCTGAATTGAAAAACACTAATATTCTTAAATATTCACTAATCTACTATCAAGCCTGAGCTGCTGTATTAGTCCATTTTCACACTGCTATAAGGAACTACCTGAGACTGGGTAATTTACCAAGAAAAGAGGTTTAACTGACTTGCAATTCCACATTGCTGGGGAGGCCTCAGGAAACTTACAGTCATGGTGGAGGCAAAGGTGTAGTGAGCCATGACTTACGTGGCGGCAGGAGAGAGGGACAGTGAAAGGGGAAGTGCCAAACTTTTAAACCATCGTGTCTCATGAGAACTCTCTCACTATCACGAGAACAGCAAGGGTGAAATCCGCCCCCACGATCCAATTGCTTCCCACAAGCTCCCTCCCCTGACACATGAGGATTACAATTCAACATGAGATTTAGTTGGGGACACAGAGCCAAACCATATCAGCTGTCTTACTTTGTTACCAGAACAGCACCGTGTAGTAATTCAACATTTAGAGGAAAAGTGACATAGCTCTGCTCCGGCATAACATAGAGTAAACCTTAATGCATGAGCCCTCCAACTGTCAGCCCCGCAAAAGTGGGCAAAACACATGAGGCAACTCTATTCAGACAATGGAAAGCAGACAGGGCCAAACTCCAATCCCTGCGAGCAAAGAAACTCATGCAGTGAATCCAAGCTTGCCAAGTTTTTTTGCCTGGGGATGGGTATCTGGTCATGGTACAGTGAGCCGAAGGGTACACAGGACTCATGATGTGAGGTGCTAGGGATCAGAAGTCAAGGCAGCCGGAGAGGCAGGAGCCAGTAGAGAACAGCTGGTTCGTAGAGGACAGAGCTGTGCAGCACCTCTGCTGGAGGCAGTTTTCTGACCTTTTATAATATGTTCATTCTTGTGGTTGTCTTGTGCTTCCCTAAGCCTTTTGGTTCCTTCTTGTACCATTTGATGATAGAAACTTCATGTCGTACGAGTTCTTCTTTAGCCTAGCTTCCAAAAGCCTTCGTAGCAAAACGTTAGAATAATCTTCCGAGGGCCTTGACAGAGTGCTACATCTTGTGTTTATCTTAGTAGAATTCTCCCATATGGATAAATTATGTCTTATCCACCTTCATTTTGCACCCCTGTGATTCAGCATCCTCAATGTGCAGTCCCGTCCGTACTTTTCAGGTTCTCCCTGGTGGAACACAGTTGGGTCCTGCAGCCCTGACGATGCACGGTCTCTTTCCTCCCCGGTAGGCCCTGCCTTTCCCCAGTGATTGGTCTGCTGGCCAGGAGTGCAGGAGAGACCGGCTATTGATGTGGATACACATTGTCTTGTAGGGTAGTGGTATCTGCAACATCTTCAAGTGAGGGAAGGGCACTATTTTCTAACGGAAGGGAATGTGCTCTCTTCAACCGCTGGACTCTGTTCTACACTCAAACGCCAACAGCCAGTATCTAACAGTTTCACATAGCCTTTCCCTGGACACGGGCAGCTCAGCTCTCAGTGCCAAGGTGCAAGGTTTTCCCATGGACTTAACACTGTCTTGGAGATCCTTGCCAATTCACTAACACTTTGGACTGGGATGATGTGCACATTACAAACAAGGAAATCAACTTTATTTATTAGCAAATGATGTGATTACATGCATAGAAAATCCAAAAGAATTTACATAAGAGCTGCTAGACTGAAGAAGTGTTTCACAGATTTTCAAGCTACAAGATCAATATATCAAACGTCAAATGCATTTCTATATACTGCCAATAAAGAGTTGAAAACTAAAGTTTTAAAAATCGCATCATATACAGCACTATCAAAATCATAAGATACTTAGGTATAAATCTAATGAAAGGTATAAATCTAATAAAACACTGGCATGATATGTAGCTCTAAACTGTAAAATACTGATAAGAGGAATTTTTTAAAGAGATATTGTCTATCTCTCTTTTAATGGAGAAACAATAAATGTGTTTAAGAATTGGAATATCCAATGTTGTTAAGATGTTAATTCTCCCCAAATTAATATTGATAGATTAATTCAATACAATTTCAAAGGAAATCCAGTGACCTCTATCATAGATATTGAGCAGCCTATTCTAAAATTTATATAGAAATTCAGAGAACATAGAATAAACGTGGCAATTAAAAGTAAAAACAGTTTAAAAAATTTAGCCTCCCTAATTTCAAGGTTTATTATAAAGTCACAGTAATCAAGACACTGGTGTATAGGAGTGAAAATAATCACATAATACAGAAATGGCCCATACATATATGGTCAACTGAATTTTGATAAAGGCTCTGAAGTCATTCAGTAGAGAAATATGTTGGTGTCACAAAATTGATAATTCACATGCAAAAGAATGAACCGCTATCAGCATCTCAGATCCTGCATAACCTTTACCTCAAACTAGGCCATAGCTCTAAATATAAACATCTATGAAAGTATAAAACTACAAGAAAAAAATAAAAAAATTATACTTTGACTTAAGTATAATTTTTTATATAGGGCACAAAAGCATGAAACACAAAAGGCCCAGTCACTGTATTTAATTAAAATGTACAAACTGCTCTTTGAAAGGCACTATTAAGAAAATAAAAAAAGCAAGTCATACTGAATGAAAATATATCTGCAGAAATACATATCTGATGAAGAATCTAAGGAGAGTATCAAAAACTTTCAAAATTAATTAATCATTCTGCCAAAAAAAAATGAAAAAGATGGGTAGATGTTTCACCAAGAAAATATTCAGATGGAAATATCACTCAGGATCCCATTACCAGGTGTGTATCACCTGCTAAATGAAGACAGATGTCTACGCTAAACCTTATTTACAAATAAGGTTTATACTGGGCTTTTCTACCTCTAAAATTCAATGAGTGAAATCATATTTTCCCTCATTATTAAGTTACTTCGAGATTTGGGTTTTAGATAATAAAATGGTCTCTATCATATGCAAATAACAATTACCTAGTGAGGAAATTTTATGGCTGATCTTCCAGTTAAAGTGCATTCCAGCCTTTTACCCTGGTCTAAATGAGAACATTGAATACTTCGGTTTTGGACTCAGCATGGAGGATATGAAAATATTTGTATAAACTTTAGAAAGTATATTTCTTAAAAATACACTTTTTAAAACTTAACACATAGGTCTTAAAACGTGAACATATTTGTAATATCCACAAAGGAATATGACTTTTCCAGTCTCCCTGTTTATGTTGCCAAATCTATTTTAAAACTCTGACTCAAACAATGAGGTTTCATTTGCCTTAATTTAGAGTAAATGCCAAATACACCATCTAAGGCCTGCCCTAGGAGGGTAAGAGAATGATTTGTAATGTGAAACTCACAAAGAAGCCACCTTCTACCTCAGTTTCTTGTAGCTTCTATTTCTTGCTGCAACATCACACTTAAGTCATTGCACAAAAGCAATTTGGGGAAAGGATTAAAGATTGAAGCCTCAAATATAAGCCTGCATCAAACATTAATACTCCAAATACATTTTCTAGTGATAAGAACAGCAGCAGTTTATAAGTGCGTCATTTGTAATTTTGTTCCACATGTTTTCACCGTTGTCATCATATTGATATACGACGAGTCCCAAGAAGGATAAGTGACTTATCCATCTTGCAGAGCCAATGGCACAACTGAGGTTCCTAAGCTTGTTCTGCAGTCTGACCCTTCCACTCTACAAGAGTTGAGCTCAAATGGTGCCTACGTGTTGTAATGTTTCTCTTTCTGTCTATGACAGCTTCTCCTGGGCACCAAAGCTATTATGTGAGATACAGAAAATAATAACCTGGAAAAGGAAGATGTGTATCAATCACAAATTATCATCTGAATTTGTATCCTCATTTCACTATTTAATTTTTACTTGTGAATTGTTTCAAATTATATAATATATAAATTATACTATAATGGTACCTATATTAGCCAATGATCTAAAACTGTTAATATTTTATCATATGAATATCATTTTTCTTTTGTTATAATTATTATCTATGTAAATTTATATCCATATATTCACTGTAATAATAACAAGAATAATGATAAATAATACCAACTAATTATACAAATTTTGCTAGAGGAAAATACATAACTTTTACCACTGAACAATAAAAATGAAAAAACTCTTATTTCTGACTAGGAAAGCTTAAGATGTTTCAGGATTGCTTCTGTCCAGCAAAGAATTAGAAAACTGGAAATATGTAAGACACAACTATTTTCTGACATTGGACAATAGGCGATACAGGTTTGTGATCCCAGAAAAAAGGAGAGCATGTGAAGTGAATCTCAACATTGTCCTGGTTTTGTTCCAGAGAGACTTTCTGAGTGCACTGTCAGAATGGAAAGAACAAAAATAGTCTGATACAAAATAATAAAATATAATTCAATTCATATGAAAATCTGTAAAATCTGCTCCACAATGACGCAAGAAGTTCATGTATTGCCTGAATGTGATAGCAAAAGATTTACCAGGAAGGGAAACAACAGAAACTTTCATTTGTGATGGAAATATTTCATTATACAAAATGCGGTGGTGCTTAAACAGGTGTAAACTTTTGACTAATTTATCAAGCTCCATTTAGAATTAATTCATTTTGTTATATATGAAGTATTCCTCAAGAAGATTTTTTTAAAATTAAAAAACAAAAAGGGACACATTTACAGTCAATTCAAGTACTAAACACATGTAAATAAAGACTAAGGATACATACAAATACATTTCCAAAAAATAATAGGGAGAAATTAATAAGTTATAAGGCAGAAAATTAATAAAACTGACAAACCCAAAGCCCATTTTGTATTCATAATAAAATACATAAATCTTTATATGTGCAAAAAATAATAAAATATAAATACACCATAATGAAATTGATTAAGCCTATATATAAAAAGCCTAAGATACACAGGTAATAAGTAATTTAAAGACAATAGTGTACACAAGTAAATGTTAGCAAATCTTAAATATTGTTCTAATATAAATTTAAATTAATGGAATATGACACAAGAAACTGTTAAATATTAAATATGGCAACGAGCATAGAAATCATTTTAATAGTTTCCAAAGAAATACCTCAAAGATATGTGTGTACATACACAATTATGAATGAATACAAATAAAACATTATAGAAGACATAATTCCTATTCTATCTAAAAATACTCAGAACATAGAAAATAGGACGCCTCCTGAGATTGTTTTATAAACCATAATAAAAATATGACAAATAATAGAACACTCTAACATCGATAAGAATGCAATATCCTAAGGAAATCAGCAAGTGCTGAATAGATTAAAACAATAAAACCAAGTAAGATTTATTCCAGAAATCTAAGCTTATCCAATACAGAGCACTCCTTATCATTCATATAATAGGTCAAAGAAGTGCCAAAACATATTGATAAAATCATCAATCATTATTTTTCTTAAAACAATTTTATTAAGATATACTTCACTAATTCTACAACTTATCCTCTTAAATAGCAGGGGTTCGCAACCCCCGAGCCATGAAGGTGCCTCTTACAGAGACCTGTCCGTGGCCTGTTAGGAACCCAGCCATACAGCAGGAGGTGAGGGCAGACAAGCAAGTGAAGCTTCATCTGTATTTACAGCTGCTCCCCATGGTTCTCATTACTGCCTGAGCTCCTGTCAGATCACCAGAAGCATTAGATTCTCAGAGAAGCACACACCCTATTGTGAACTGCACATGCAAGGGATCTAGGTTATGTGCTCCTTATGAGAATCTAATGCCTGATGATCTGTCACTGTCTCCCATCACCCCCAATTAGAAACATCTAGTTGCAGGAAAACAAGCTTAGCTTAGGGCTCCCACTGACTCGGCATTATGGTGAGTTGAATAATTATTTTATTATATATTACAATGTAATAGTAATAGAAATAAAGTGCACAATATACGTCATGTGCTTGAATCTTCCCAAAATGATCCCCCTACCCCAATCTATAGAAAAATTGGCTTCCAAAAAACCAAAGAGGTTGGGGACTGCTGTCTTAAATTATTCAATTCAGTGTTACGTATTACGGTCACAGAATTCTGCTATGATCATTCTCATATATTTTATTTTACTTTATGTCTAAATGCCCCATATAGCTCAAAACCAGCATCAAACTTTAGAACATCTTATTTCTCATAAGGGAAACCCTGTACCATTAGCAATCATTCCCCAATCCCTCCAGACTCCCCCAGCCCTAGGCAAGCATTAATCTACATTTTGTTTTACATATTCATATACACTGAACGTGTTCATATAAATGGAGTCACGTAATAGGTAGTTTTGTGACTAGCTTCTTTCATTCAGTATGTTTTCAATGTTCTTTCACCTTGCAGCATTCATGTGCACTTCATTTCTTACTGCTGAATGACATTTCACAGTATAGATATAAGACATATATATCCATTCTCACTTGATGTACATTTGGGTTGTCTCTGCTTTTTAACCATTATAAATAATGCTTCAGGCCAGGCATGGTGGCTCATACCTCTAATCTCAGTGCTTTGGGAGGCTGAAGTGGGAGGATTACTTGAAGCCAGGCGTCCTAGATTAGCCTGCGCAACATAGTGAGATCCCATCTCTAAAAAACAAAGGTTTTCTCTTTTTTTAAAATGTTTTAATTAGTTGGGCATGTGCTGTGCTCCTGTACTATTAGCTACTCAGGATGCTGAGGTAGGAGAATTCCATAGAATTTCCTGAGCTAAGGAGTTGAAGATTACAAAGAGCTGAGATGGCACCACTGCACTCTAGTCTGGGCAACAAAGTGAGATCCTGTCTCTGTAAAAATAAATAAAAATAAAAATAATGCTGCTGTGAACAGTCCTGTGCAAGGTTAGATCTAGATGTGTATTGTCATATCTCTTGGATATGTACTTATGTGTGAATCTAATTTCTCTTGTGATTTCTTCTTTGAGCAATTCATTTTTTTCAGTGTATTGTTAATTTTTAAATTGCCTTATATTGTTTTCTAGTTTAATTTGATTATATTTGGAGAGTATACCTTGTGTGATGTGAGCACAGTTAAACTTACTGGGCTCATTTTATAGCCTGAAGAATGTTTTACCTTGAAAAATGTTCTATGCACACTTGAGAAGAATTTGTGCTTTGCTGCCATTGGGTGAAGTATTGTATAGACGTCTATTGGTCATAGTTGTTTTATAGCAATTGAGTCTTCTATACGCTTATTGATATTCTCCCTAATTGTTTTATCCAATTATCAAAAGTGGGACATTGAAGTCTCCAATTACGATAATCAATGTGTCTATCTCTAATTCCGTTGGTTTATGATTCATGTATCTTGGAGTTTTATTGTTGGGTGCATATATGTTTGTAATTGTTTTGTATTAATGATGGACTGTACATTTTATTATTATTAAATACCCCGCTTTAACTCTAGAAACATTCTCAGATTTGTTGTTTTAAAGTCTATTATATCTACTATAAGCATAATCACTCCAAGTCTCTTATGACTGTATAGTAATCTTTTTTCATTCTTTAACTTTCAGCATATTTGTTTTTCTGAGTCTAAAGTGTGTCACTTGTAGAGCAAGCACTATTTGTTAAAATAATAAAGTTATAGTCTAGAGAATACTTCCCTTACATGACAAATGATATCTACTTCAGATAAGTAGCCAAAATCATGTTTCTTCAATAAAAAACTTGCAAGCATCCCTTCTAAACACAAAACCAAGAAAATAAGCAGACACAAATATTACCAGTTTAAAATGCTGCTCATCATCTGCTGATATGGTAAGGTATGTGTTTCTTAAATGAGAGAAACAAAAATTTTAATTAGAAGAAAAAAAATCCTCCCGATTTCTAATACTCCTGATTACTTTCCTAATCTGTCTTTCTCAATGATTTTTATTTTCATCTTAGATGATATTTGCTTTCTTGTTTTAACTTCTTACTTGCCAGTTCTAGTATTCTCCCTCTGAAATGTTGACTTCAAAAGGGCAAGTACTTTTTTTCTGTTTTGTTACTTGAGTTGCCCCCAGTGCTATAAACAGGGTCTGATAAGTAACCATAGCTCAATACAAAAGTGAAAATAGAGGGATAATTTGAAGATGAAATAAATTCTACTTCAAAAATAATAAGGAAAATTAACTACAATTCTATTAGAATTATTGCCAGAGTTCAGTAAGATGGCTGGGTTAAAACGACTATCAAAACTCATGGATTTCCTGAATGTCAAAATTAACTTTTAGAAAATGTAATTGAAAAAACCCTCATTATCAGCAGCAAAACATATATGGAACATGTCTAAGAATGACCCTAAATGTAGATATGAAAGTACAATATGAAGAAAACTTCAAATTGATATTAACAGACATCTAAATACTAAATACATAAATATATTCTCCTCATGAATGGGAAGAATTCATACTGTAATTCTCCCTAAATTAATGTATGTATTTACCACAATCAAACTTAAAATGCTAAGGGGCATTTTTAGAAACTTGAGTAAAAGTCTTGAAGTCTACCTTCGATAATAAATCAATAAAAATATTTAAGAAAATTAATGGTTGGAGGATGGGAAATGGTAAGCATTCCATATTTTGATATTATACAACGTAAGGATAATTAAATGGATGTCACCATGTGAAACTGGTGCAGCATTAAGCAGACAGATTTAAAAAAATGAGCTAGACTATCCTATAGCAACCCCACCTATACAGAGAACTCTAATATACAATAAGGTTATTCTCTCAAATCAATAGGAAAATATGAATTTTTGAGTGTCAACATGATGCTTAAAGAAAATGCTTATTGGAATGTTGCAAATTTTGAGTTTTCAAATTAAAGATGCTCAACCTGTACCAAAATCTGCAGACAGTCAAGTCTATGCTATAAAATGGTGCAGCATTTGCATATAACCTTGCACACCCTCCCATGTAATTTAAATTATCTCTAGATCTCTTATAACAGCTATACAAAAAATGCTATGTAAATAGTTGTTACATTGTATTATTTAAAGTATAATTTTTTCTTGTTCTGTGTATGTTCAGAAAAAATCTGTATATGTTCAGTAGTGCCACAATTGTTTTCAAATATTTTTTATTCAAGGTTGGGGAATCCATGGATGTAGAACTCATAGATGTGGAGAGCCAATTCTACTTATAGATAAATTAAAAATCTAAATGTGTCACATAGGAAACCATAAATTATGTTCTTCAATGTAGGTGGAGATTTATTTAGTCTTGGGGAAGAAGTTTCTCAATGCAGCTCCAAAGCAGAAACTATAAAGGCAAACATTTTTCTTCATACTAATACTTTCACATGTATGCAGAATTATGAATGTCATGTGGTAAAGTACACCTTAAGATGTTGAAAGCCAAATGGACTAGAATATATGTGTACTATATGTGATTAAAAGCTTATAAATATATCTAAAATATGTAGAATTTTCCAAGCTATCAAGATAAATGTGATCACACTTACTGAAAAACACCAGAAATATGCTGTGAAGCCAATTTCAGGAGGGGTGGAAGAGTGCAGGTCCTGGTGGAACTCCAAGGGCACCTAAGTTCAGATTCTTTGACACATTTATTCTACATTAGAATTAATAAAACAGAATTTTTTAAATGTTTGAAAATATAGCTAGAAGAATATTAATGGTACAAATAGCAAAACTTTTATCCAATTTCTCAAATGTTGGACAGTGAGAAGTATCAGTTGAGATGCAGTATGGGGCAACCGTAAAATAGAATTATCAAAGTCATCTCTAACAGTGCCTTGTGAACTAGCATTTTGCTATCTCTTGGAAATAATTTTATTTGCCATTGGACAGGGTTATATAAAAGTGGAATATTCATCAGATATGGTAGCACACCTCAGGAATACTTTTTCGAAAATCCTAGCATTTGAAGAATTTAACAAAAATAAAATAAACTGATGTTTATAGAGTACACTGCCATTTAAGGCATGTTTTCTCATCTATTATATAATTTGAGCTCCTGCTTCATATAGTGACACTTTACTGTTAACCAGATATTATATCCAAGGAAATAGAGATGAGGACCCAGTTCACACAGATGATAAGTGGCAGAGCAGAGATTAAACTGTGAAGATAAATAATACTATTTCTCTTATTAATTAAAACTGAGACCCAAAGAGATACCTCACCTGTCAAAGATCACACAGGCCCTCCAACCTAATCTATATCCCATGCCACTGTTACTATTCCCTGCTTCTTGTCTTGTATGTGGCCATATTAGATGATCTGAAAGTTATTGGAGAGCAGGTCAAGACATCAAACTAAATATATCTAATTTAATTCACATGGGTGCAGGAGTTTGAAACAGAGGGAGGAAGTATAAGAGCAAAAAAATGTCTGCAAGGTGTGTAACATCTATCATTGTGATAAAAACAAAATACATTAGAATGTGATGTACTATGTGGCCTAATAGCAGCATGTAAAAAAAGTAGGATCTGTGCAGAGGATGTATGTCATTTACACACCCATACCCTCCACACTCACACACTCACACTTACACAACCACACTCACACACTCATAGACACATTCCCACACACCCATACCCACACTTGTACAACCACAGTCACATGTTCACTCACATACACTCACACAACCATTTCATGTGCACACATACTCATACACTCACTCAAACATGCCTACACTCACACACGCACTCACACACATTCACATACAAACATCTCCGTTCGTATTCCACGACGAGCAAGGAATACTTCTGAAAAACGCTTTACAGAGATGATGAAATACAAATAGGTCTTGAAAGAAAAGGAGTGTTTCTCCCTTTAAAAATAAAGATGGTCACTCTCAGAGGGAATGTGTTTCAACAAAAGGGCTGAATGTGACAGCAACTCACATTCACCATCCTTGTGTGAAATTCCAATAACAAGAAGTGAAGGCCTATGGAAGGCCGATGGTCACAGGATCTTAAAGCGACAAAAGTGCTGAGACATCCTCATCTCTCTCTGCCACTCCTCACCTTCTCCCTGCCCCACTTTCTCTCACAACTTCCCACTGTGTTGAGCAATTGTATCATTGTCTCTTACCTTTTTTACTCACTGAAATGTCCATTCCACCAGGGCCTTGGTCTTGCCATTTTGTTCATTAGCAAATCCCTAGTTTGTAAGACAATGCCTGGCATGGAGGAAGTGCTCCATAAATGCATTAGAAAATTAAGAATAAATGAAAGAATAAATGTTTGCTTTGGGCCCAAATTCTGGCTGGGTGCCATTAAATAGCGGCATGACCTTAGACAGGTAAATCCATCTGAGTTTTGGCTTTCTTACTTTAAAAATTGGAATATTAATAATCGTTGAAACACTAAGGTTGATGAAGGAGTAAATCATGGATGCAAACCATTAGCAAAATGAGTACCTAGTAGTTGTTAATGCAAGCATGATGGTGGTGCTGGTGATGCTGATGACGCTGATGAGATTAGTAGGACTAATAGGATTTTTGGTTCCGGTGGTAGTGGTCATACTGGTGGTGCTATCTTTCTCTCCAGGGATTAAATCAACTTCTTTGTTGGTGACAGTGCATCACCTCGTGTCCCACTGGAGCACACCAGTGACCAATACCAGATACACAGGGACCAGAGCTACTCATTTTCAAACAGTCACTCCCACTCAAAGAGCTTAAACATCTTAACTTGAAATTAATGATGTTACTCATTCATACAAACATCTGTCATGAAAAATCCTGCCTGAGATGCTATGTCCACATCTAAGTGTATGCATGTTCCTCCAAGATCCTGAAAGTAACGTATTTCTAAATTATCGCATTAAATGGTGGTGGGGTTATGACAGTCTCTTTATCATTCGCATTTGATTACAGTGCGTAATGATTAGAAATCTTTGTTTTGTGACATATTTCGAGTAATAACTACAGTCATTGCCATTGATCTCATCATCCCAAAGTGGGAACCCATCAAGTCATGCAAGAATCTTTGCTCCTATTCATATCTAATTTGAGATAAGCTACGAAATGGATTCTCTCTCAAAACCCTAAAATAAAAATTTTAAGCAAAAATAAAATGAGCTTGTTCTAATAACAGGCTCACCAAAAATGAACAGTTCACGTTCTAAAATTCATCTAGCAGAAGACGCTTGACCCAAGTGAGTGGCAGTCCTTCCGACCAAGGACTTACTTTGTGAAAGGAGCAAACAGACCCCGCTCTCTGCCAACCCATGGGTAGATCTCTGCAAGGTATTGTATTGCCCATCTCCAAAATCACTATTATCTCATTACCCCTCATAAGCTCACCTTGTGTTATTTCCAGTAGGACATCTTAAGCTTCTGCATTGCTTAACCTGCCTTCCAGCAGAGAGGTAGGCATGTGATGAGACACATCTGAGTGCACCAGAGCAAAAAAGATAATGAATAGCTTAAGTGTCCTGGGGCCATTGAGAGCTTTGTAATTTAGGAAACACGGCCAGGAGATTGCTCATAACATCCTGGGAAGTTGACTCATTTGGAAAAAGTTAGAGTCTGAGTGTGCACATTCTGTACCTCCTCTTTACATCACTTTAGGGTTCACCTGAGAGGACGTTCAATCAAATAGCTGATTGTATGTGCAAAGAATGTGTTGTATTCTCAGGTGGCACAGAAGAGTTCTTGTGCATATAACCCATTATAAAGACAGAGGCCTCCACCATTGTTTTGACAGCAAAGCCCCTATGTATTTAAGGGCAGAACTCTTCTTTGTCTAGCATCTCAAGCTCTCAGCCTGTGTGAAGCACAGTGCCACTTTGAGTATATTCTCTGTCCCTTCTCCCTGTAAGGTATTTCCTTCCTTTCTTCATCTTCACTCATTGCCCCTCTCCCTGGGAGTAAGAGGCACGATCGCACACCAGCGTGGAAATGACATTCCACTGCTGTGGCTGCAAGATGGCTCTCAACAAAATGTCCCTGGAGTCTGGCTGGCCGCCTCCTAATTGGCCACCATGGCTCAATTTCCACTCATATTCTGCGCCAAAATTAGAAGGATTTAATGCAGACGAAGCTCCTCCAATCCCACTTCCCGACACCCCATCATTCTAAGAGACACACACAGTCGCAGATAAGCAGCCTCTTTTCCAGCAGTTACTCAAAGGTCAGAAAACTCTATGAGAATCAGAGAAAAGAAAATGTCAACCTGGGAATTACTGGATGTGTGCGTGTGCAGAAGGCCAAATCTTTTAAAAGATAAATATCATGGACAGAGAGTGCGCTGAGGGACCTTCGGGTTTTCACAGTTTACCGTGGGATTTATAACATCCAAGCTGCTCAAGACAGCACTCCATGTAGCATTCAAAGATCTCCAGGAGCTACTTTTATTTGTTTTTCAGCCCTACACTTGCTTCTTTTCATTCCTTGTTCTCCACATTTCTGGGGATTGGAACTTAACTTGACCCAGGTAAGATTAAATGTTCACTCCCACATCACATAACTGTAGCCAGGATGTTAGGGTTATTTTCTTAAAAAAATTAACAGCTGCCTGAAATACTTAGTTACAGAAGAAGACTGGTAGATGGTTTGTTTTTTATTATCTATGACTAGAATAAAACAAACGAAAAAGTACACCAAGGATTCTACTACTACCACCCTCATCAGTAACAACAAGAAGAACAATACATTGCTGAGGTCCATCCAGTGACACATTTTGGAAAAGGTAAGCACAAAAGGGCTAGACCCGAATATTTATGAGAAGGTTGCTGACAACCCCTCTTCCACATGGGTGCTTGCAGCCCTGTGTCAGGCAAGCATTCTCTTCCTTATCTTGCCCTGGGAACCCTGGAGAACACAGGAGATAGAGTGACAAGATGTGAATATGCCTTTATAGCAAGATAGTTCAGACTTTGGAGTCACATTGAACACCAGATGTGACTTAATGCCACTATTTCTAATCCATGTGGCCTTGAGTGTGGTCACTTAGAAATCCCTTAACTTCCCAGAGCCAAGCTTGCCTCACTTTTAAAATGGGCATGAGAGCAATGTCTGGGACCTGGGAGAGTCGAGGACGCATGCAGCACACTAGGCCCAGTGCCCATCCCCTCTTCAGCTCTGGACTCCACTAAGAGAAATCAGACATGGTGAAATGTGGTCCTGAGGATGACAGCTGCAATTCACTTCCAAGCTTCAGACCCTGCAGTGTCACCAAGACAACTGCATTGTTTCAGATGCTGCTTCTTAGGGAGCCCGAATTAGCCCAGAGCATGAACTAGATTCCCTTAGTACTAAATAGTCCTGCGAGCACAATGGGGACTTTCTGTAAAAAGCAGTATTATTGTCAATCCTTAGGGTCTACAAAATGCTCAGTTATAATTATACAGTATTATGGATAGAAGTGTTTTAGGTTTTGAAGACTAACCAGGAGATAACACATAAAGTAGGATTTTAGTGTAAAGCTTCTTAAAATGTATTTCCATGTGATAAAAGACCAGATAAATGTGTTGATTCACTTTGTCCTAAAAAGAAAAAACAGTAAAAATTAATTCTTGTTACTCCTGTGTTCAAGTTAATAAAAACATTGCAGTACTTTGAAGCACGTGAGAATGTACTGGTTTTAAAACAATGATGACCTCTACAAAATAGCCTACATTGCCAAGGTGTTGGTTAGAGGCAGTGTAGAGGGAACTAGATCCGTCTATATAGTTATGAAAAGCTTTAGTGACGTTTCATGAGTTGCATTTTTTACAGATTTATCCAACATTTTAGTTGTATTTTTGTTTCTATTCTTAGGTAAACCAGACAACGATGTTATATTTATCTTCAGGTTTAGAGGAATTGTGATCATTTTGGCCTTTTACATTCAAAAGGAAATCGTTGTGGTAGGTGGAAATTGTTTGTCACATCTAACTTTCTAGAATGGCGACATTTTAAAGGTTAGATAATTTTTTGGAAAGAAAAAATAGTACTACATTGCCCTTAAGATGTTACTTTTGCTGGTAAGTAGTGATATTCCTGGGGCAAATGTCATCTCTGTACCGCAGGGCACCACCGGGCACGGACGTGCAGCCCTCCGCCACACCGCTCCGCAGTGAGCTCACTACAACCTTCTTAATTGCTCTGGAGCTAGGTGGGCTTCCAAACATATTCTTAATGATCAGCGGACCGTGAGCTCAGAATCTTTGTTTCATGCCCCCCATCAACAATTGATCTGTAATTTCCATATGATGAAGACAAAAATGCCTCTTTAGTAAGGAAGTTGCTTTACTTCCTAGAGAGACGTATATGAAACATACAAATCAAGTTAGGGAAAATTTAATTTTCACGGCTATAGGTATAGGAAAGAGCCAATTGTCCCTATTTAAAACACATAATTTGTATTTTCTCCCAATATATTAAGAGAAATGTAGAACTATATTTGCCTTCTGATTCCAGTTCCCCTCTCCTGTGTGCAGTCATATACCTTTGCAAAAGTTCATATGCCTTCTTTCTAACCAAATCCCAATTGCTGGAGAAGTTTATAAAATCTTCCTTTTATGGGAAATAAATACCATTAATGTCATGGCTATATTCTATTGTTTTGAGGCAAGATATTCAAACAGAAACGTGTGAGAATTTCCCCAGAAACAGGTGCAGGAGTATCTCAGAGGAGAACATGATACAAATCTCCAATCTACCGCAAAAGCCCTTTTGCCTAAAAATCATTTTTGTGGGATCTGTGTCCATAAAAATTAGAAGAAACTTGCCCTTTGCTCTCCAAAGTGAGGTTAGGAAGACTGCGATTGGGTATCAGCATAGTCCACAGCCACTGCTCTGATGGAATAATAAGAGGGGAGGACCATCCTTTCCCATCCTACACTGGATAGGTCTAAAGTGAAGCTGCCCATGTTCAACTGACTGGCAGGTGCTGTGTGATAGAAGTTTCCTGGAACCCACAGACCCCAGGCCTTTTGGAAAGTATGCGCATCCCATCTTCCGGCTAAGCTCAAAAGCTGCGTGGGTAACAGATTTTTTTTTTTTTAATTACTTGGCATTACATTTAATACGGAAAAAGAAATGGTAAAACAACTTGTCTTTGTCTTAATGTGCTGTAATTTACCTCTTTCACTAAGTGTTTTTAAATCAAATGATAATATTGCCCATAAAGTTAAGATTCACTGATTTCTTTCAGGCCAAGCATGTAAGCTTCCTTGAGCCAAATTTCCTTAAACTACAAAAACACAACATTTGAATGACAGTCTTTCTTTATGTTGCAGACTGTCAAATGCTCTATAGAGTTGAAAGGTTAGATATAAGTATTAATAGTTTTATTGAGAATTCCCTTTTGATGCACACTTCTACAAAACAAAAAAAAAAGGAATCCAAAAATACACTATAAGCAATAAATGAATAAATGGGAAGCACACACACACACACTGTCAGTTTTTCAGTCTCTCACCCATATATTACTGTCCATTTTTTCAGTGTATAGAATGACTATCAACAGAGTTACTTATCTGTACAATACCTGGCTTTTGTTTTATTGTGAAATGGACAGGGAAAGCAGGAACAAGCTTCCCTTGTCCACTTTCTTATATACTTAGGACACATAGTGGTTTTATAAAAGTGCCCGTGGAGGCATTAAACAAGCTTTTGTTAAATTCCCTTGAAAAACAGGGTTTTCTGGCAATTTGTTCCCTATTTGTTCAGAGATAGACTTAATGCACCTAACTTACACTGAGAATGGGTCTGAGGTTTTGCAATGTATTTATTTATTTTATTTTTAACTGCCTCTGCCCCCAAGGATCTCATTAAAGTGAGAAATAGACATAGTGTAGTCATGGATTGGTTGTGTGGCTCTTCCGTATTCTTGATAATACCTAAATTCTTCCACTTGTTCCTATAAACCAAGGTGGATCCGACAGGTATTGTGCAATCACAAAACCAGAAAGGATTCCTCGCAGCAAGGGTCACTGAGAAGGCTGAATGCTCATATAGATTTCCTTCTTTTTACCTTGGAGCCTGAGGTTCAGCATGAGAAGACAGAGGCTCCGCACAATACTAAAGAGCATGCAGTTAGACAAAGAATAATTTGAGAGTTTCATGTAACAAATAGTAATGCACCTTGATAAAAAATGTATATATACACATACATATATTTTTACATATATACATTTAATATATATAATATACCATATATAATATAATTATATATAATTATATATTATATAGTATATTATATATAATTATATATTATATGGTATATTATATATAATTATAATATACAAAAATATATACTATATAATATATGTAATATATAAATATACATTATACAATATATATTATATAATATATTATTTGTAATATATAAACATAGATTATATAATGTATATTATATATAATATATACATTATATAATACATTATATAATATATATTATATACAATATACATTATATAATATATATTTTTTAAATTATGTGGCATTACATTTAATATGGAAAAAGAAATGGTAAAACAACTTGTCTTTGTCTTAATGTGCTGTATGGATTATATATTATATATATTAAATATATGTATGTAAAAAATTTAAATTATATTAAACATATATATATATACACATACATACATTTAAAATTGATAAACTCTACAGTTCAGACATAAAAGTAAGCTAAGCTACAGATTGTGATATTTTAGACTTGTAGAATCTGGAGCAGTCACTAGTGGCCTGCTGTGTTACTATTCAGAAGCATCAGTAAGGCCTGGGTGAAGAAGTGGTAATATATTAATCATGATAGATTTAGTCCAAGTCAAACCTTATCTCTTCCAATGAAGGGTGATGAGAGGTCAGGTTGAGGGAGAGGGTGGAGGGCGGCAAGGGAAGGGGTCTGTCATATGCAATTGTTTCACCAGGACAGAGATCACCTGTCTGGGTGAAGAATTACCTGGCGAGGAGAAGAAAGGTGGCTGGGGAAACGCTCTGCTTGTGTTGAAAGTGAGTTCTACTTAATGCTATATGACTTTGTTCCCACTGGCATTTCCTTTGCCCTCATCTCCAAAAGTGTAAATATAGAATAAAATTTAGAATTAAATATCAGAAATTTATTCAGAACGTTAGTAGTCAAGAACTTCATTTAACTGGATTTAATAATTGTATTACATGTGGATAATGTGGCCTCAGTATTCATTTTAACTTCTCTCTTGAGGATTAAGGAGCTCCTCTGTGACTGGTGGGAGGTTCCAGACGGTTCTCCCACGTCTCATGCTGCGTGGAGAACCCGCCCTGTCCAGGGGGTCATGGACAGGAGTGAAATAAAGGGATTGACAGTGTAGCCCAGCATCACATGGATGTGAGCATTTCACAAATTGCATTGGATTTAATGACAAAAATTTCATTTGGGAAAATCTCCTTCCTGGATAAGCTGATCTGGATGAGTTCCCACATAGCAGCAGGTCATGGTGGACTTACCTTGAGAATTACAACTACCAGCGAGTCATTTTACAGAAAGTTAGTAAATTCGTTTTTGTTTAAAACAGCTGGGACCTCATACAGCTTGACTGATTGGATCGTTCTAAGATACAATTCTATTCAGATGTAGGTACTGTTTTGGAAGGAGGGCACTCTTTGAGTTCGGCACTATTTATACCTTACCATTCTAGCCAACTCTTAATGGATGGCCAGATGGTTTATTAGTATTAGGTTTTAAAATGGAAACAGCATACTACTATTTCCTCCACTCCAAGGAGCTAATCTAGTCCAGAAAAGTAGACTGAGATATTGATCCTCTTCTATTCTTAGAGAAGAAAGAGGGTAAAGTAGAGAAAATCCTGATAATTCAGAGGAGACATCAGAAACCTGGGCTTCATCCTTGACTGTATTACAAACTAGTGTGTGACTTTGAACAAGTTTCCAAATGTTAATTCCCTCATCACTAGGGGATCATAGACTTGATTTTCTGTTCCAGGATACCATTAAGGTGAGTGGGGCTACTGTTAAGTATAATAATAATGGCAAGACAGTAAGCATAAACCAGAATGGCTCTGGGCAAGCCAGACTTATGAGCACCCTGTGTGTCCATAAACTGACATTAGTTCATGTGGAAACTTTGTCCCTTGCACTCAGGAGAACAAATTTCTCTTTTACATATTGTGATTCCAAGTATGATTTCATTTGGAACAAAACTTTCCCCAGGGAGAAGGATAAATCTGAAAATCACAAATCCAGTGATCTAGAGAAAAATGGCCTTTGTTTCTAGAAGCATTGTGGATGTCTCTTCAACTCCATAGCATGTAGAAAGGGCAGAAGCCAAAGTTCGAAACGTGGGCACCCACTTGGTGGTACCTGAATACTGTGCATAACTACTGGTATCCTGGCATCCCAGCATAGCGCAGTGAGAACAACTGTGAGGTGGGAAACCCAGTGTGCATGCATCCATCACTCACCAGCAGTGGGGAAATGCAGTTGGCAACAGAAAAGAGTTTGTCCTTTCTCGGTCTCCATGGGGAGAAAGAGAGAAAGAAAAAGAGAACGGGAGGAAGAAAGACAGAAAGGAAGAGAAAAGAGAGATCACTCATAACTGTAGGATTGAATTCAGTTCAGGAAATCTTTTACTCACTCGATTTAGAAATGGTCTGCTTGGAAAGAGAAAGATAGCCTCAGCTTATTTCCACCAGTCTTATTTTTTTCCCTCTCTTCTTTGCTTGCTTTTTCATTCTTGTTCCCACGTGCTTCTCCTATGTGTATACCTGGGGCATAGAGCAATGCAAAATTCCAGAAATATAAGCCCCTTCAGGCCAGGAAACTTTTCCGATGTGTTCAACACGAGTACTTAGAACACCATTTGGCACATAATAGGTTGTCAAAAAATAGTTGCTGAGTCAGTAAAGGATCAGCTCAACTGAAAAACCCAATAGACAAGACGTCTGGCTGCCTGGAAAGGATGAAGGCTGGGGTATGAGCAGACACGGGTGCAAGTGCATTTGCCATCTGTGGTCCCTGCTCCTGCCACCCCAGCTCGGCTTCTCAGATGGTGCTTCTGCCACACACTCACTCTCTTCCCACTTTAACCTACCGTTTTCCTCTTACATCTAGATTGTTTAACCAACTTGCTATGCAGGAACCTCAAAAACCAAATTAGGTTTATCTTCATTTCTTTTAAAATGGAAAGAGCTTTGGAATAAGCTACAAGAAGACTGTCATATGAGTGTTTTTAGGGGGCAGGATTTAGCAGTACATGAGTCCTCGTACTGGAACTCCGTGGAAATTTTGAATGCATGGTTGCTGCTTGAGATTTTCTACAAGCTTCCTTAGAACTCTGAAGAATGTTAACTTGGTACCACATGTTCTCATTTATAAGTGGAAGCTAAATGATGAGAACACATGGATAGACAGGAGAACAACAGACACTGGGGCCTACTTGAGGATGGAGCGTGGGTGGAGGGAGAAGATCAGAAAAAATAACTATTGGGTACTAGGCTTAGTATCTGGTTGAGGAAATTATCTGTACAACAAACCCACATGACACAATTTTACCTGTATAGCAAACCTTCATATGTACCCCTGAACTTAAAATAAAAGTTAATTTAAAATAATAGAATTTTAATTTAGGTCAGCCATTATGTCAATGATAGCCAGTGGCAATAGCAACAATAGTTAACATTTGTTTTAGTTCTTACTGTATGCCAGGTATTGTGGAAGGCACTTTATATGATGTAGCTCATTGAATTTTCTCAGTCATCCTCTGAGTTAGGCATGCTATCACCACATGCTCAGGATAAGGAAGCTGAGACAAGCTTGCATTTTCACGGGAAAGATCTCAGTGGAATGAGACAAAGCACTATAACCTGTAGAGGACCGTTGTGTGATTTAGTAGACAAAGGAAGGAACTGTGTGATAAGAACTGAAGATGAGTAGCCTCTGTTTGTACCAGTCCTCTTTGTCCTTCTGTGTCAAGGTAAATTATGCCTTTTGGAATTAATTCGTTGATTATCTTACCTTGCACTTACTTGTCTTGCTTAAATCATAGAATCATAGCTCAGAATAAGGTCCATTAATGTCAGCTTGTCTACATTCCCAAACCAGGTAATACTAAATCACAATTACATGAGAATATGTTCTAAAACAACTGTGTGCTTTGCATTTTCTAGATGGAATGCTTGGCAGAAATACCAGGATAATTTAATGCCCCAAACAAGTCCTCAAGTACTTTGTATGTTATGTGATTCACTCAAATTTGAAGAACAAATAAAGAGACAAACTGTTAGAGATTTTTTTTTCACAGTAAACCAGAAAGTCGATAAGAGAGCAATGGATCTCACCAAGATATATTATTGAAAATGTCAAGTAAAATCCTTTGTTTTCTAGTTAACGCCAATATAGAATTTTTAAAAAATGCAATCTTAGTTCATAGTATTTTAAAATAACACAGAGATACATCTCTAAATCTATGTGAATTTAATTCTGTGAATCTTATACAAAATTACAATGACTCTTCCTTTTTTCTATTTCCTCATTAGCAGATGCTTTATTCATTTGGTCTTAATATCAAGGTTAAACAAAACTTGACTATCACTTCAGCCTCTATGTGCCCAAGGTTAAATGTAACATATGCTCTATTCTTGAGCCCTATTTATACTTTTAACCATTTGTCTCATGTATTATAACTCCCAAATACACCATGAAAGGAAGAAATTGGAAACTTAACAATTTTTGAAAGCATCAGAATCCAATTAGATACTCATCTGATTCATATGCTAAATCTGCAGGGAAAACACAATGTAAAAATGAGCTATAATTGTTTTGGGAAATGTTCCAGAGACACCAGCATCATTTGCAATAAATTATTGTGGCTTTCTTTTTCTTGTGTTTCTTTAGATATTGTAATTACAATATTGATTACCTCTGAAGGATTAGTCCATGACTAAGTGAACATAACTTGCTTTGCCTGGGTAAATCAGCAAACACTACACATTGTTGATTACTAACATTTACTACCAATTAGTAACCAGAGAATAACCAATCACATATCCTAGGCTTTAGATATTTTGGATTTATGAGAACCGCTTCGTGCTAATGTGGAACACTTCTTTCCCAATGCAGGTGGAATATTTCATTGAATTAACAGAGGTCACTATCAACATTTTGGATGTTCTTGTTTCCTAAGAAACAAAACCTGGGAGGACCTACAAATGAAATAGATTTAGCATTCATGCCCCAGCTCTGATCAAGTACCTTAGAGCTTCAAGAATCATTCTATTAACTCACTTAGCGTTACACTTAGTATAACACCCCAGAGTTTCCTGGAGAAGAACACAGGAAGAAACATTAGTGATATACCACTGTTGCAATAAAATAGTGGACTAGCCTGAGGATTGAACACTGTGGACCAAGCTGAATTTTGCATTTTCAGGCCTACCGAGAGCTCATAAATGCTCAGCCATGTGTTTTGTTTGCATTTACTCTTCTGCATGATCCTTCATTCTTTTTTTTAGATAAATTCAACTTCAGGTGAATGGAATAGGCTCAGATCAAGCTGGTGCATCTAGTATTTAATACAGATTAAATACTTTCTCTACTTTAAGGTAGAAAGAATTTTCCACAGTCCAGAGATCATTACTGGGAAATCCAGGGGCCCACGGAATGCTTTTATTCTTCAAATAGTTCCACTACTACCTCTCACTCACCATTACTTACTCTTCTAACCATTTCCTCAGTGTTCTAATAAGTCTTTTAAATTCATATATTTTATTTTATTTAAATTCATATATTTTATTATTTTATATTAACTTTACAATAAACTTAATATACAACTTAATTAAAAGCATCAGTGAATTCACTCAAATGATTTAGAGTTTGAGGTCATGTTTGCTTTTATAGAGAAATACATTGTTTATTTGGATAAGAACATGACAGAACTGCCCTGCTGCACAGTGTCGACTTTACCCCATATCCTCCCAGCTACAATGAGCTTTTCCATTTAAATTATTATTATTATCTTTTTACTAGTGGAAGATTGAATAGAGCAATAACTCTCTGAACTACTCTGTGGAGCCTCGATAAGTCTGGAAGATATCACAAATCGTTAGTTTTGGGGATAAAAAGAAATGGATGCAATTTGGCCCTGCCCACATTCACTTAAACACACAAACTCACACCTATAAAACTGTTGGCCTTTGTTTGTGGCTGTATACGTTGATGTTATTCTTCTGAAAAAAAATCAACAAATGGCAAAAATCATTTATATTTTTACGTATTTATAGTCCAACAAATGTCTTCAGAACTAACCTTTTCATAGAAATATAAATATATGCAATGGATATGTTCTTCCCCCACTATAAATAATAATAAAATTTGGAATATTACACAAACACCAACGTTACTATTATAGAATCTATATAGAAGAGTAGCAATTATATCATATTTTTCCAAGAAAAGAGAAAATAGCTTCCTATGATTTCAACTATATAGATATGTATACAATATAAACATATATATTTTATAATATATATATAATATATATATACACAAAATGTAATAAAGCACACAGAAGAAAAAGTCTTATATTTGGATGGTAAGATGACATTAAATATTTTTTAAAATGTTATCTCATTTTGTCTTCAGTGAAAATAAATTCCTTAATTTTAAGATCAATGTTAAAACACTGTCATTGTGCAGCTAACCATTATTTGAAGTCAACAATATTGAAAGATACTTATTTAAAGCGCCAGCATCATCTACTTTAAGTTATAATTTGGCATTTGCGTTACTCAACTGTTTCTGGAAATTTATTCATATAAAAATTGTTAGATTGAAAGGAAAGAGACAATGACATCTGTGTGAAGACGAAATTTGGGGTGATGAAGGGAGCAGTGGAGCCCGTATTTCCTTTTTGATAGGCCACAGATTTCAGAATCTATTACGCAGTGACATTTCAGTGCTGTGAAGCCTGCTCACACTGGCACACAGTATCTGTTTGACGGTCCATTGTATTCAGCATGGTGAATCTGGAATTAGGGAGTGTTAGTAATTCGACATAGGCAGCAGGACCCCGGGGCATCCCATATCTCCAAGGCCCATCAAAGAGTGCCTGTTCAGGCGGAGGCCATTCGAATAGTGGAAATTAGGTCAGTGTGTTAGAGAACTAATTAGAATTGTCTTTTTATAAGAATCAGAAAATGTGTCCTAGAGGCATTTCAGTGATTGTGAATAAGATTTAAAAAAAAATGAACGGAGTTGTGATTTGGATGAGGAACCTGCTTAAAGGGAGAGACTGCCACTTTGACTCTTAGGAGATTTAGCCATATTTGTTTAATTGGGGCAACAGTGAGTTACAAAAGTTATCCCAGAACAAAATTCCTTTCCTCACTAACGTGGGGGGTGGACTTAGGGGTCATGTGGCAAATAGCCATTGCCAACCCCACTTGTGGGCATGAGATACATTTCTCAGGATGATCAAATTTTTATTTTGGAATGAGGAGACAGAAACCTTCTCTGTCTGCTGAAGCACCACTGATTGCCTCAAGCATCTGAGGGAAAGATGGGTCTCAGCTTGTCCCACACTAGGGACCAAATCAAACCCTTGGTGATTTTCATCAGCTTTAGGAGCAGGCAGATATTTTTGCGGGACCAGACAGGAAATTAGGCTATTAAATTACAGCCTTTCTCTGAGAGGCTCCGTCCTTCTCCTCCCCCTTTCTACAGATGTTCTATCAAAGCAAGTCATTGTAGCCATTTATCTTGCCAAACTTAAAATACCTTCTCCAGAACTAATTTTTCTCTCAGTACTTGAGGTCTTTGTACTCTTTGTCTTGCTTCCCTGATCTTGTATGGATCTAAGATTAATTTGCACTAGCTAGGAGTTCAACAACAAAATCAATTTCAGTTGGGTCAGACGGGGTCACTCCAGGCTCAGTAGTGTGAGGAAAGAAATAGATGATTATCATTCCAGGAGTACAATGCTAAGGTCCAGTCTGAGGGAAAAGAAGAATCACATTCCCATAAAAGCAATAAATAATTCTTTCTAAACTGTCAGAAACAAATAGGAATTGGCTTATTTTCCACCAGAGTTTCCAAAAACTATACATAAATAGGTAAACTATGCCCTTCAAAGGAAGCAGGGCAAATTAGCAAATGCAATTTGGCATATTCTTTGTAGAATTGCTTTAGAAACATGTTCCAGCATCACTGATGGGCTTACTTTCCTAAGCTCACATTTTCCATGCAAGAATCTTTTCTGGCATTCTGCACAAACCAACTTAGACAGGACTTCTGAGCATACTTTCTGAAAAAAAAAGTCAAACAATGATTATGTTTATTACCCTCTGTCATTGAAGTGTGTTGTCAGTGGACAAGGCACTCAGTGAGTAAATTAAAATCAAGCTGTGTATCTCATTACTCTTTTTTTGCATCTTACTTGATTATTGAGGTATAAAATTGAGACTAAAAACAAAGTTTTCTCTGTTTCTTCTTTAAAAACTGTAGAATCTATAATGGTTCTTGACAGTTTAATTGGTATAAAAATATATCAATCACATGGGAAATATTCTTATTAGCCTCTACTCCTCTTAATTCAAAATGTATTATTGGTTACCGGCTATGCAGAAATGCAACCTGTTGGCTATTGGGACAGACAAAAGATTAATCAACCATGGGTCTTATTCTCAATGAGCTCATGTCAGAATGATCCTACAACTAAGAAATGTGGTGTTAATAAAGTAGGATTATTTTTAACTGGAAAAGGATGATAGTGCATTTACGATGTGTAAGTGATTATTTTAGGTAGTTGAACATATTATTTCATTCAAGTGCAACAGGCACGCTGGAAGATTATTGTATGGCTCTAACTTTAATTGCACAGATAAAAATCTCCTCTAGATAATTTAAGGAAAAAGAGATAGATTATACTTATTGGTTGCCAGAAGGACTAAAGAAAAGCAGCTCTAGACTGAGATCTGAATGTGGACGGCCATCATCACGTGTAGACCTGAGCCATCAGGGGAGCCACTGGCCCTCCCAAAATCAGGACATCACAGCTGTTTCTGAAAGCCAACGCAGCTGCAGCTCCCAAAACACAAAAACAGAATGGGTTTCCCATACACCATCTCTACCCATAGGATGTATTTACAAACTCCAAAATTCCAACTAATTCTGGTTGGCAGATCTGACAATACATCTAAAATTTTAATTTCAGCTGAGTCTGAAAATTGCTGTTTTTGGCTTTCTAGCTTCTACACCCATGAAGGGGGTTGGACTGATCAACCAACCAACAGAATCTGTCACAGTGGTTATTATCCCATTTTTCACAGGAGAGATGAAATTTAGGGAGGATCTACATATAACAAATACATGAGGTAGCAGGGCTGTGAGTCAGATATAACCCAGATACTGATATCACCACTCTGTTCCATTACTCTACCAGCTGGACAAACAATTATATTCTAAGTTATAAAATACTTAAGTCCAGAAGACAGAGGCACAGAGTATTTGTGGATTAAAGGAGCAAAAGGTACCAGGACTGACAGGGAAGAGGGAAAGTCCTAATGCTGAGAGTCACAGAGACTTTCTTAAGGACACAGCCACTTACCATATTCTGTGATAGACACGAAGAACTTAAATACATGTAACCAGAAAAAGAAAGGCCTTACAGAAAGAAAAGAAAAAATGGAGTAAAGACACAAGGCAAATGATTATGATGAAGTACAATTTTGGTTAAGATACAGGTAAATGAGGAGGAGTGGGAGAAAAAAAGTATAAAGAAATGTGTATTCTCATCGTGTTGGGCTTTGACCGTCAGTGTAGGCATCTGGGCTGTAGAATGTCATTTGTGGGTTTCGCAATGGGAAGTGTTATGGTCAGGTTTATGCTTCAGGAAAATCAATCTCTTTATCGGTGTGCCTTAGTAATTGGATAAGAATTTTCCATAAAAAATGTACTTACAATACAAACAGAATTGGTTACTGACCCAGTTATCGTGACAAGGCTTGACTCTCCTTTGACCTGGACATTTGGAAGGGGGCTATGAGAATGAAAGTTGGACTCAATGGGATACAGACAGAGCTTCATTCAATTTAAAACTAGTAGAGTTCTGCTGTTCACAAAACACACATGTTCCATAGATATTTTTATTATATAAAGAGGTAGGGAAGGAAGCCTTTGACAGTCACCAAAGGAAGAAAAAGATCATTGAAAAGTGAGAAGTGAATATAAATACTTACAAATTTCTTCATAAAAAATACCTAAAGGGCTTTAGTCCTGTATTTGGAAGATTTAAATATATATATATATATATATAGCACAAAAAGAGTCCATCATATAGCCTACTTGGATAAACACAGCCTCACTAAAATGGTAGAAAAACATTCTCACATTTCATGTGACTGATAAAGTGTGAGGAGTTTCAGAATAAAATAAGAATCCACCCCATGGGAAGCCAGCCCCAGATGGGAGGCCTGGACTAAACAGCTCTAGCCTCATGACTATAAATTTTGCAGAAGCAAATCCTACAATAAGGGCAGCAAAAAAGGAAGTGAACCCACTCTAATTGAGAGATGCTTATTTTGTGCTAAAAGTGCTTGTTCTGAATATGATTTTGGCACAGAACTTGGGGTTAGGCCCATTGTTACACTGGAAACAGACCCAGGCGTGCACACGCACACACACACACACACACACAGGCACACAGGCATCAATGGTATGCCTATTACCATAACTAATGAAAAGCCAGGGCCCAGGCACTTGTCCCTCACCCAGCTCTTAATGGAGGTTTGCAGAGCGCACATACAGAAGCGTGTCTCCAGGGCTAGTCCTGGCGAGGGAGAATTTCTGCTATCCTAGCCCTACTGGCAAGGCAACATTTAAAATAACAGAAAGAAATGAGAATGCACATTTATGGGCATGCTGTTAGATGAGACCAAGTAATAATTCAATTTAGTAACTGCAACAGGCCTTTAAAAATATACATTGAAAATAATAGAAGTTTGTCATTTCCCACAAGATCGTTGCTTTCTAATGAGCTGGGTAAGCGTGAATTTTGCTCATCCAGGTGGTGACCAGGAGGATGGGAGTGGGAGAAACTGAGAGTGGAAGTGTCCTTGGTCTGGGGAAGCGTAGGCCCAGAGCAGAAGGCCGGTGGCTCTGCTGCAGGATTCAGGGAGAGAGGGCAGGAGGTGCCTGCAGATTTGAAATGAGTTTATAATTTAAAAAATGTTTCCAATATAAATTATTCTTCCCTTTTTCCCCCCAGTTGCTGAATGAGACCCATATTATTGTTAAGGCTGCAGCAAATGTGGAGCTCCTTGGGCGTGCAAGGGGTTTGCTGTAGCTTCAGGGACCCATGTGAGAGGATAACCTGGAAGGGAAGCTATGCATTGGATTGCATATTGACAAATGATAATAATAACAACAATATTTATTTATCAGAGAAAAATTAAAATATTCTCATGAAAATCAGGAGAAAGAAACACCTCATTTGGCATCTGTACTTGAAAATCTGTGTCTTTTACATCCTTCATGTAGGCAGGTAGAAATGTTTGGATTCTACGCCCTGGTCTGATGGAGTCGGGACCACAGGCCCAGGAGCCTTGTGCAGTCCTCCTCAGCGCTGAAAATGATGCTCACATGAGGTGGAAAAGGCACCTCCATTACATTAATGTTCACTGTGAGGCAAAGTGTGACGCTCTTTAAAGCATGTGGCCTCAAAGAGCTAAAGTACACACACATGCCTATGCACGTGCAAATGAGCAAATATGTCCATATATATTCATATAAGCACACATGCAGCTACACATACACTCAGACACACGCATATATGTGCAGGCATATGTATATACATATGCAAATACATATACGTGTATATAGGTGCAGGCATATATATACATATGCATGTATATACATATATGTACACACATACATATGCATGTATATACATATATGTACACACATACACATATATGTATACACATATAGTCCAATAGTCCAATACATATGCATACACAGATATGCACAGAGATATACATATATGGCTTCAATCAAACTTCTCATATAGAACAAGACTGCATTTTTTCCTGGTAAACGAACAGAGTGTTTGAAATGATGTTTGACAACAGCAGGAGAGCACAGGCAGCCGGCACGCAACACACCATGGTGCTGATAGAAACACACATGGGCAAACACCATCATGGAGGACCATCTCACATTATTTCTGGAAGCAAGAACCACACCTGTGCATGGTGAGGTCTTCTGTTATTGAGATTTTATACGAAAGAGAAATAAGAATTTACATGAATACTTACCGACAAGCACATTTATTGTATCAGAAATAAAAAATAAAATAGTTATTTAATAGTACAGATTTGGTGAAGTAAATGGTGGTGCATAAGTAAAATGAAACAGTAAGCAGTCATTTAGGATGATGTTATATTAATATATATAGTTGTGTATGAAGATAGAGTGAAATAAAAGTAGCTTATAAAACAAGTTATACACTATGAACCATTTATATAAGCAATGTTTCGAATTCAGAGCAGTAAATATCATAATAATTGCAGTTATTTTTGAAGTGAAGAGAGTAGAGGTTATTTTTGTTTGCATTGCCTTTGTGTTTTCAAAATATTTCTGACATATGATTGTATGATATATGTGCATGTACTCTGTCCTTCATATTGAACACTGCTGTTTGTCTCTACGGGAATTTCTTCTAACTTTTCTATTTTCATTATGCAATGTCCTTCAGACCTGGCCATGATTTTTTTGATAGTTTTTGATTTTAGTTTTGCTCAACATTTTGATGATATATTTTTAGCAACCAAATGTTATAAGACAAATTAGTAAAACAATAGGAAATCAAACTATGGTCTGTAACGATTTGTTAAGTCCAGCAGTGAATGTATTAAGGTGTTCTACCAGAAGAAAAATTAGATTGCCAAGTGCTGTCGAGAGAGGGAGGTATCATTGCCAGTCCTAGGTCACAAAGCTTTTTGTTGCTAATGACCTGACATTCTCATTGAGCATGTTTGCAAGTATGTGTGTATATGTAAATATGTATTCTTCCTATTGTATATTTAATCATCTATTCGCTTTGTTCAGTAGCCCTCCACTTCTGTTAAGATAACGCTTGAGAAAGAGAAATTTCCCGAGGTTTAGGCATTCTGTGTTTAGGAACCATGTGCTCAAACGCTATTTCTTGATGAATTTCAAGTCTGAACTTCTAAGAATAGGGAAATGTGACACCTCATCTAAATAAAATGTAGGCAAGACGGTGCCACATGGGGAAGAATCCAAGAAGCCAGGATTTAAGTCCCAGTTCCATATTGGAAAATGGCTTCATTGTGTACCTGTTTCTTAAACTCTCTGAGCTTTAGTGAACCGGCTACCAAATGACCTTCAGAATGCTTTCTCTATTTCAGTCACATAAGTTGGCATAAGAACCAACTTATGCCAAGTTTCATGACAATTTCACTAGTGTAAATTTTTGCATAAATCATAAATATTCAATTGACAAATAAAAGTAAGACATAATGCGTTAATAAGAAATAATTTAAGTATAAATATAAGATGATCCTATTATTATTACCTCCATAATTCTCTGTTTCCTTATTCGGAAATGTTGGCTGCTTCACGACACAGCTCTGCCTCTCTGAGGACTAATCAAAGCCTTGATATAAAATAAGCAGGACTAAGAGGAGCTACTGACATCTACCTGCCCCCCATGAAAATGGGGTAAAGACCAGAGACAAAGTTTTCAATCTGACACACAAAGCAAAATTAAAACAATAATGAATAAAAATAATGATAAAAATATACACAAAACAAGTAGATCTTTATGCTAGTGTCAAGCAGTGTGGTAAATATTTTCTGTAGATCAATTTATGGAATCCATACAGCAATCATATTGCTGACACTATTCATATCTCTATTTTATATATGAGGAAACTGACACTGATTAACTTGGCCAAGATTACACAGGTAGGAACATATCCTGCTGATCTGGCCCCACCGGCAATGCACTTAGCCATTATCCTGTGCAACTTCTACTATCTTCAAATTATTCTGAAGAAAACCCAGGGGGAAATAGAGCTTTTTTAAATAGGCTGCTCTCATTGGATCCTGTGTTCCTGCTATGACTTTTAGAGCACAGCTATGCCTTGATGAAAGTGGGAAGGGATTTCTACAAATGTCGTTTCTCTCGGGAAGGGTCTGGAGTCAGGTGGACCTGAGTGTTTAAATACACATCCTGCCTCTCGTTAGCTTTGTTGCTGAGCGCTTTCCTTTTCCAAGCCTCATTTTCTTCACATTAAATGTAGAGAAAAATGAGTATTTCATGGGGTTATTGTGAAGATTAAATAAAATATCTATCATTAGTCCTACTATAATGCCTTTCAGAGAAGGAAATCCATACATGTGTTATTCATTCTCCTGCATATCAAACAGGATCCCACAGTCTATTGTGGTGTAGACTTTGCCCAGTGGGCACTGATTGGAATGTCTAACTGGTCTCCACTTTCTGGCCACTCTTTCACTCAAGTCTCTTCAATTTTTCATCAAAACACTGACCATCTTTTATCAAGTTCTACCATGTTCCATTTGTTTACAATTTTTACTGAGAACCATAGAGACATGAAATTGAGGGTTCAAGTTAATGGTAGGGCTCAGAGCCAAAGTCAACAGACTCAGGAAGAGCTTTGTTTCTTTCTTTAGATTTATCTTTTATTCCTTTTTCTACTTATAAAGAAATTGCTGTTCTTCTCATTAGCTTGCTTAAGGCTCACCCTCGTTGCTTTCTGTTGCTTGCAAACCAAGAACTCCAAGAGGCTCTTCTTAGCCCCTGAAAACTGCCACTTCCACTAACACCCAGAACAAAGAATCTGGATAATTGTCTTAAACATGAACACCAGTGATGATGTTTACTAAGATGAGGTATGATCACTTAGTTTTCTCCCCTTAATGTAACTATATCTCAATTCTTTATTTTAGAGATTTGAAGAATGTGTTTCATAAGACACCTTATCAAGCAGAGATTAATTCTTCTATAACATCATGACATTTATAGGTCATCCATTATTACTTATGGGAAATAACAAGACTTAAGTTTGCATATATGTCTTATTCCACTACCATCTTGAAAACAATGGATGCAGGGCAGATGAACCCGAAAGTTGAGCTTAGCCAGTGAGGGTTCTTGGCTTTGCCCAGGAAAGAATTCAAAGGCGAGCCATAGATAGAAGAAAATAGCTTCATTGAAGGGGCAGTGTTACTGCTCTGTGACTGCTCTTGAAGAGCAGGGATACTCCATGAGCAGAGAGTAGCATCTCAGGGCAATTTTCTAGTCATATTTATACCTACTTTTAATTGCATGCAGATTTCAGTTCATCCAGAAATTTCTAGGAAAGGAGTAGGAATCATTGTGTTATTGCCATGGAAAAGGATGGTGATGCCCACGTGTTGCCATGACAACAGTAAATTGACATGGCACACTGGTGGGCATGTTTGTCTGAAAGATACTTTTATCCTGGTCCTGTTTTAGCTAGTCCTCATTCTGGTTCGCTGAGTCCTGGCTCTGGAGTCAAGTCATGCCTCCTACCTCATAACTGGTAGGAAAAATTAAAAGGAAAATACTTTTGAATTGATAAAGTACTCAAGAAAATATCAAGCATTCTGAGTATATTCACAGCATTCTAAAATGGACTTGTAATTGGGTACAGTGTATACTGCTCCGGTGATGGGTGCACCAAAATCTCAGAAATCACCACTAAAGGACTTATTCATGTAACTAAACACCACCAGTTCCCCCAAAACCTATGGAAATAAAACATAAAAAATAAAATAAAAGACTTGTAGGATGCAATACAAATACTTAGGTCAAAGAATATAAATATACTTGTTTTCTCTTGTTGATATGGAATTTTCTTAAGTTTTAACTTTTGGTTTTTCTCTCAAAGTCATTTTGGATATCTGTCATAATGTAATAATGTCTTTAAAACAGGTATTTAAACTCTTAACTTCCAAAAAAAATGAAAAGATCTTAGATTTATGGTGCTATATCTGTCAGGCCTTCAGGATTCCAACCATATACAGAAATTTTGGTCTCTTCCAGACTGGATGTGAGCTCTAGGACCAGGGGCTGAGTGAAAGCCGTGGCTTCTAGCCAATGACAACAAAATGCAAGGTTCACTGGCATTGTGTTTCCAAACAGAGCCAAGTTAAACTGCATTATTATACTGTTAGCAACAATACAACTTCCTAGAAAATTGCGTGTTTTGTTAATACAGGAACACGCTGGCAATTAGCAGATGTGCTTGATTTAAAATGGGAATGTGCTTATTCAGTGTAAATACTGTAGGACACTCTTCTGTATCATTTCAGTTGCAGTTTCCTTGCATTGGAACATCTATTGGCAGGACAAGTTAATGACTGACAATATTGACAATATACACAATTAAATTGTGTAAGTAGAAACAAAATTTGTTTTGTTCGAATTAGAAAAGGCATCTCCGTAATAAAATATGCCTACTTACAAGAGGAATAGCTTTGCCTTAAAAAAAGAAAAAAAAAAACGAGTAGATGGACAGTCTAGAAGTGAGCATTTTTCCACAGAGAATGAAAGGTGCACAGCAGTGAAGAGGCTGACGCAGAAAGGACCACACCCACGACCTGAAAGGAGTAGAGTTGTTTTTCTTTTGAAGTTGCCTTTTAGATGAATACATTCAGTTTTCTGGCAAATGCCACGCCAGTATGTGAAAGAATCAAGTACGCATGCTTGGGATCATCTAAATCTGATTTGTAGCAGCCCATGAATGCAAAGGAAAAATAAAAAGCTACCATGAAACTCCAAGCATATTCATTTTCCTCTTGGCTCTAATCCCTACAAGGAACACAGTAAAACCAGCACCAAGGAAGGGAGCTGAGGTCGCCCGGGCCTCAGGGGGCCGGGGCGCAGGGGCGCGTGTGTCCCGCCAGGGCTCAGGGTGTGTGCACTGTGGGTCCCAGGTTCTGTCAGCTATGGAGATGGACGGGGTGTTCTCCTGAGAACAAATGACAGCCCAGCTAGAGGCCGTCATCTCAGGACACCAACGGGCACCCTGGGGTTTGCTCAGTGAGGTGCGTGGGGGCTGAGGAGGGTGCTGCCTGGGGCCTCCGGGCCAGGGCCGGTGAGGACCCCCAAGTCCCCCGAGACTGCACAGCAGGGGGCCGGCCTGGCCGGGCTCCTCGCTGCCCACAGGGATTGAAGGCAGCTGTCACACAGCCTGTCTAAAATAACAAATGGTCACAGGCAGCGCCAGGGAAAGGCAATTTCCCTGCAGATAGAAAAAACCTGAAGCTGGTGATGAGCAGCTTCCTGATAAGATCTGGGGAGCTGGGTGAGTGGGTTCACACAAGTGCGCTAAGAGGCAAAATGCCGAAGTCCGAGATACGACCTTCCAGGGCACTCCAGGGAAAAGGGAGGAACCTGCCAGGTCAGCATGTGTACAACTCCAGTAAACACACTGGCCATGCTCCCCTCCCTA
The DNA here is from genome assembly GCF_029281585.2 of Gorilla gorilla gorilla. Taxonomy (NCBI): domain Eukaryota; kingdom Metazoa; phylum Chordata; class Mammalia; order Primates; family Hominidae; genus Gorilla; species Gorilla gorilla. Next base: position 135,037,332 of record NC_073236.2, on the reverse strand, counting down.
GCCTTAGCATCTCACCACGCAGGTGGGCAGCCCACCCTAAGGGAAGAATCAGCGGAGAAGGAGGCAAGACCCTAGAAGTGAGGCAAGACCCTAGAAGTGAGAAGTGACAATGTGCTAGCAGCTCTTACTCGCTCTTGGCGCCTCCTCGACCTAGGGGTCCACTCTGGCCACACTTGAGGAGCCCTTCAGCCCGCCGCTGCCACTGTGGGAGACCCTCTCTGGGCTGGCCAAGGCCGGCTTCCTCTGCTTGTGGGGAGGTGTGGAGGGAGAGGCACGGGTGGGAACTGGGGCTGTGCTTGGTGTGCTCCGGGTGGGCACTGGCTCTGTGGGCTCCAAGTGTGGGACTGCCAGCCGGCACCTCAGGCCCCCCAGCCGTGAGGGGCTTAGCACCCGGCCAGCAGCTGTGGAGGGTGCACTGGGTCCCCCAGCAGTGCCAGGCCGCCGGCGCCGCACTCGAATTCTCGCCGGGCCTCAGCTGCCTCCACAGGGGGCAGGGCTCGGGATCTGCAGCCTGCCATGCCCGAGCCTCCCCTACCAAACTGCCTCCACCGTGGGCTCCCCAGCGGCCTGAGCCTCCCCGATGGGCACTACCCCCTGTTCCGCGGCACCCAGTCCCATCCACTGCCCAAGGACTGAGGAGTGTGGGGGGCAGAGAGCTGACAGCTCCGCCAGTGGCCCTGGTGAGAGATCCACTAGGCCAAGCCAGCTGGGCTCCTGAGTCTGGTGGGGTCTTGGAGAACTTTTATGTCTAGCTGGAGGATTGTAAATGCACCAATCAGCACTCTGTGTCTAGCTCAGGGTTTGTGGATGCACCAATTGGCACTCTGTATCTAGCTAATCTGGTGGAGACTTGGAGAACTTTTATGTCTAGTTAGAGGATTGTAAATGCACCAATCAGCACTTTGGGTCTAAAGGTTTGTAAACACACCTATCAGTGCTCTGTGTCTAGCTGATGTAGTGGGGACTTGGAGAACTTTAATTAGTCTAACTAGAGGATTGTAAATGTGCCAATCAGCACTCTCTATGTCTAGCTCAGGGATTGTAAATGCACCAATCAGCAACCTGTCAAAACGGACCAATCAGCTCTCTGTAAAATGGACCAATCAGCTCTCTGTAAAATGGACCAATCAGCTCTCTGTAAAATGGACCAATGGATAAGGGAATAAAAGCAGCCTGCCCCAACCAGTAGGGGCAACCTGCTGTGGTCCCCCTACATGTTGTAGAAGTTTTGTTCTTTTGCCCATTGCAATAAATCTTGGTGCTGCTGACTCTATGAGTTTGCACCACCTTTATGAGCTGTAACACTCAACGTGAAGGTCTGCAGCTTCACTCCTGAAACCAGCGAGATCAAGAACCCACCAATTCTGGACACAGAAGCACGTCAACATGTAAAACCCAAGACAAAGGTCAAACCCTGCACTTGTCCTTTAAGTCTCCCGCTTGGGCTTCTTCCAAGTGTGCTTTCCTTCCTTTCATTCCTGCTCTAAAGCTTTTTAGTAAACTTTCGCTCCTGTGCTAAAAGTTGCCTCTGAGACACCTATTTTCCCTTTCTCTGAGGAGGCAAGAACTGAGGTTGCTGCATGTACAGATTCACCACCAATAAGAGAAGCAGTTGAATTTCAACTTCCAAAGTCTAGTGTGAGAGCTGGCTGACATAAGTCACTTCAAAGTGACATGGAGATATTTTTATTCATACTTATTTTGTAGACAGAAATGTGAATATGTTACATTTATAGACAGGAACGTGAATGTGTTACATTCTTCACAAATTTTAAAAAATTAAAACATCATCTGGGGTTGACCACAGTTTTCACTTTTTATTCATCAAGTGAGTAGAAATATTAGCTCTGATTTAGACTGATATCTTCATAAAGTGAAAATCTTTAAAAAGTTATATACTGCATCTTCTTAGGCAACCATGAAGAGAGAAATCTATTTTCTTTGGAAGATAATTTTTAAATTTTTTCTAATATTTTAGATAATGGCAGTATATGATCATTTCTAAAAATTTAAAATGCAAATACATATTAAAATTACATTGATCATATCACACCCCCAAAAAAATGGTGTTAATATTTGTGATATATGCTTTCAAACACTTTTGACCAGGTGTATGGGTAACAAAAATGTCATATATGTGACAGTTTCATTTTTGTATAGCTATATACATCCATATACATACTAAGTATATAGATATTCCAAATGGTATATGCTTCTTGAGTGCATGTGTAGTGAAATAGTCTATGTGTTTTTTAATGTTGTATGCTTTTTAATCTTTTGAATATATCTCAATGTTTTGAAGTAGTTTTCAAATGCATGGCAATGGCTGCACAGCATTCTCTCATTTGAGTGTGTAATATATAAAACACTTGTTCAAAATGGCCGTGCTTATCTCGTAATGTTTTCATTTTTAAAATCTAGACATGAAATTCCAGGATAAACTTGTAGAGTCATGTTGAGGGTCGTGGGGCACTTTTCACAAGTAGCTCTCAGAAAGCTATGACCAGCTTGGCTTCTCCCAAGCAGTGTATCAGTTCCTTTTTCACTGCATCCTTGACAAACGTGGAGGCTTAAAAACATGTCATCGTGACATGTGAAAGGTGTCTTTACTTGTTGGCATTTTTACTCATTTGTTTTTTTGAAAACTACCTGGACTGTTCACACTATGATGTGAGCTGTTTATCTCCTTGCTGTGCTCTTTATTGTAAACACGTTTTTCGTAATAATCCAAAATTTTTATTCATGTATAACGTGCCTCTTAATTCTATTTATGATGCTATTCAATGTAAAAATGTCAAGAAATGTTTATGCTTGCAAGTTGTTAAATTCCACTGTTCAATTACTGACGTTTTCTCCTTACATTTACCTTTTTAACAAATAAATCTGATTAGTCTGAAGCTTAAAATGATGAAAATTAGTATTACAATTGTCAAGTTGCTAGCAATTTCTCCAGTATCATTTAATATGTCCATCTTTGCCCCCTTGATTTGTATTGTACTAATTTCTTCAATGTACTATTTTGTTTCTCTGAAATAATTCTATTCTTTGTCCATTGTTAGGTAAATACCACACTGCTTTATTTATTTCAGAGCTAAAATGTACTTTCATGTCTTCTAGCCCCATTATGTCTATTTTATTTTACCAATAGTTTCCTGTATTTCCCTTCAAATGAATAGGAATATTTCTATGATGTTCTAAAAAATAGGGGATTTGGCTTCTAATTTCATTAACCCATTAATTCATTTTGAGAAGATTACAAATTTTACAGGACTTAGTTTTTGCCTCAAGGAAGATTATGTGTCCTTTTATGTGCTTCTATTTTTGCTTGTTCCATCAGTTGTATTTTGTAAATTTCTCTCTATGCTTCTAACATATTTATGTTTACATTTTATATTTATACAAAATATAAAATATGTTCATATTAAAAGACGGCGTTTAAATAGGTTTAAGTACTTACATCTTGGTCTCCAAATCCCACTCTTCACTAGAATGAACTGAAGTTCCTGGAAGAAGCAGTTTGCCAGCTTGGAGGCCAGGAACGTACAAGCGAGCGTAGGACATCTCATGCTGGAAAACAAGAAAATATTCAAACTTTTATGGGATGTGGGGTGTGGCTGAAGGGGAGGAGGAGAGGGCTCCTGCAGGGCTTGCGATTCTACCTCTTGAGCTCAGTGCAGGGTACACAGGTGGGCTCAAATTGTGAAAATTAATTGAGACTGTAGAGAGTTTCAGTAAGTCTTGTGTGTGCGTGTGTGTGTGTGTGTAGAAAGCTTCAATAGAAGGTTTGAAAACTATGAATAAGAAGGTAAAAAGATAATTCTAAGGGGTTCCTACTAAGTTTGAAACAATTTCACCATGAAATTACTAATGATACCAATGAATAATAATAGATTGAAAATAAAATGGATAGAAATCAAGATTTTTTAAAAAATGAATATACAGGGAATGGTTTAAGCTCTACCTCACAGAATAATGTCAGTTAGTACATATTGAAACGTAGAAGGAATGAAATAACTACAAAATAAGTGCAATAATTGTTTCAGGCAAGAACCATCAATGAGTGAAAAAAATCATCGGATATTATTGTCACAGATTGCTTATTAATTACAAACGAAGATGTATCTTTATAGTGAACAAACCTGGCGGACAATACCTTAAGTTGTTAAATTTAGCATCACCAATATTGGAGCAACCTGGCATCAGATTTCCTCTGATGTAAGGCGATGGGAATTACAAAAAAAAAAAAAAAAAAAAAAAAAAAAAAGTACTTACGTAGTATGTTACCTAAACTACTTAACGTAAAGGAAATAATCAGACTTATCTAGATTGTAGACATTCTCCAAAATGACAAGCACTTATCCTTTAAAATTATCAATGATATGAAGCTTTAAAAATGCAAGGGAACTTGCAGTGAGCTGAGATCGCGCCACTGCACTCCAGCCCGGGCAACAGAGCGAGGCTCCGTCAAAAAAAAAAAAAAAAAAGAGCAAGGGAAACATTTGAAAGGAGATAAAGAGAAAAACAAAGTGTAATTGTTGGTTGAATCCTTGGTGGTGCGTGTGCGAAAACACACCAAGTTCTATTTCCACAGGCCCTCCTGCTAAAACCTGAGGGCAGTGAGATGTTGCAGCCACATCCTTAGCTAGGAGCATTAAGATGTATTTATTTTCAAATGAAAATTCTGTTTTATTTTACTATAATACATAAATACATCCTTAATTTAGTAAATATAAAAATACAAAATAAATGAAGAAATGTAACCATATTCCTCCTTTGCAAAAGACAAAGCCTGCATTTTGGTCTATTTTTGCCCATACTAGTTTTATGTATAGATTATTTTTATTCATGCTATAATAATTATGGGTTTATTTTTATTTATCAAATATTTATTAATCACCTTCAATAAACAGAATATAGAAGCAGGTTTCTGCTAATGGGATAACACTTAAACTTTTCAAAGCATAGGAAGTACATTCTATGGTTCTAGCTGACATTTACATCCAAGCTGTTCAATGTCCCTACACCTAAATGTATACTTTAACTTCCTTCCAGCTGTATCATTCACAGAAAACACAATCTTATTTCAAAACATTGGACAGAAATACAGAAATAATCATGGCTTACACTAGGTTAGTAAAATATGAGAATAAAAAGTATATTATTTAATAAAAATATTGAATTAAAAATAAACCATAAGAACATAGGATCAATTCAGAAAAAAAAATAGAGATAATTTTGAAGGTTGGCATGAATAGTTTATTTGGTTGCTAATGTGAATTCAACACAGGAAAGCTAAAAGGTGGTCATTGGTTTTCATGATGATATTAGTGAGAATAGATTTGGTTTAATAGTAGAAGCTGAATTCAAATTGAAGGGGCTTCTGAGCCTATTCAGGCTGCCACAGCAAAATGCCTTAGGCTGGGCACTTTATAAATCACAGAGATTTACTGCTCACAGTTCTGAAGGCTGGGAAGTTCAAGATCGAGGCAACAGCAGGTATGATGTCTTATGAGGGCTCACCCTCTGCTTCAAAGATGGTACCCTCCTGCTGTCTTCTCACATGGCAGAAGAGACAAACAAGGTCCTTGGGGCCTCTTTTATAAGGGCTCTGATCCCATTCATTAGCAAATGCCCTCATGACCAAATCATCTTTGAGAGGTCTCACCTCTTAATGCTATTGTATTGGGGATTTGATTTTAACTTACGAATTTTGGAAGGACACAAACATTTAGGCCATAGCAAGGGGATTGAGGAATAAAAAAGATGTAAGAAAATGGAAGATTTTATTTAGAGGAAAACACTTTTGAAGACAATGAGCATAAGAGAAAGAAGATCTGAGAGAAAAAAATCAGAGGGTGTTATGGAATCAAAGAAGGGTTCCTAAAATGAAAGACCTTCAATGACACTGGGAGAGAATAAGGAGTGAGCCATCCTGGAGTTAATGGAAAGCAGAGATGATTAACAGTCATTAACAGTATAAAGGCCCTGAAAATGAAGGCAATGGGATTTGGTGAACATAAAAAGGAGCTGGCTTTAGGAGAAAAAACAGTTTACTTTTTGTAATAGAAGTTAATGAAGGATTGTCCAGGTATATAGCCATAGTTGCTGCAAATATTATTTCTACCCATGTATTTATAAAATCAATAAGTTCTCTTTGTCATATTTACTTTCCTTAGCTAGCATTGCCAGAGCCATGTTAAATGTTGGGAAGCATGAATTTTAATCATGTTAGTAATGTACAAATCTGTTTCTGTATTATTATTACCATTATTTATTCAGTAATTGGCTATATTAAATAACATTTTTGTTACCAATAAATATATTTAAATATTTTGAATTATTATGTTTATTATATCGATAATCAATACCTGGAAGCAGCTTGCTTTGATATTAAGTAACCTCTCAGAGACGTATTGTATGTTTAATACATATATATAGTATGCTTAATACAATAGCATTAAGAGGTGGGACCTCTCAGAGACGATTTGGTCATGAGGGCCTTTCAACCTCTAAGTAAAAGCTGTGTAGATTTTCTTAACAATTAGAAAATGAAAAGTGAGGAAACAAACATCCCAGATATAGAACCCTTGTTATAGCATGAAAATAAATTTACTTAAAACTGTAATCTGTAATAACCAGGGAGGTATTTCATGTTTCTGTAGTGAAAATAACTGCAGAAGAAGCAAAGGGGAAGACCTAAAATATTAATATCTGTTATTTGTTCCTTTCTGATTTTGACAAGTTGTTGCAAGAAAGAGATGAGCTTAAGAAAATAATCATGATTTTGAAAACAAAGATGTATGGCAACAGAGTCTAGTTGGAATTAGACTCTCACAGATTTGGAAAAGGCAGTTGCTTTTCTATCCCAAACAGCAGGAAATATGTGTATAGTTAATGCTTCTTGTCAAGTTCTTTCATTTAGGTTTTGTTTTTTTTGTCAAATATGTGGTGATAGGTGTCTCAAAAATTTCCAAGTAGCTACTATTAAAATGAAGAAAAGAAGAATGAGCCCAGCACTGGAGAATATAAATAAGAAAATCTGTTTTTCAAAAGCAAATCCAGGTAAGATTGTTGAGGGTTGCTAACTGGCACAGAGTATAACCAAAATAAATAAAACACAATCAATTTTTGCAGTATTTAATGAATATTCACTTCAATCTTTGAAGCAACTTCTATACTCCCAAACTCACCATAGAAGGAAGTAATCTACAAAAGAAGTATGTCTTTCATAGAGGGAGCACTGTATGAGATCCCATTCAAATAGGGCCAGGCGGGGTAACAGAGAATGATGAGCTCACAGATGACAAAGCCAGTGACCCAGACTACCTTGGACAAGGAAGCCCTTCCCAGAGAGTAGAACTAGGGTCTCACCAAGGAATATACACTAACGCTGGGTTTTGGGGTTTGGAGCTCCTCCCAAACAGGACTTACTGATTTTATGAATTGTGATATTTTGTATCTCACATTTTTTACTTTTTTCCAATGGAGATTTTTATTGTGATACTCTTGTTCCTGATCTGCCATATATTTTGGTTAGTAGTGAACGGGTCATTTATGTCATCTAAAGATCACGAGACAGTGGGGCTCTATGTTCACAGCTTGCAGAGAAAGCGCTACATTCTTCAAAATCCTGGACTTTGATCTGGATGCAGTCTAATGAAAGTTCAGGTTTCTTGCCTTGGGGTAAGTGTATTATGTACAGAAAGAAGAGTTTGCACAGCTATTTTACAGGTCATTAGTTGTTTCTTCCTTCCTGATTACACAGCCACCCAGCTAGAGATAACCTTTTCTAGCTTCCCTTCTAGGTAGGTGGAGCCATGTGAGCAGGGTTTTGCCAGTTGAATGTGACAAGAAACTAGGTATAAAACAGTCACTGCTCTTGTTATGAAATATTTCCCCTCTCCATGGCCTGGAACCATATACATGGTGGTGGCATCTTCAAGTCTACAAATGGAAGACAAAACCTGGGAGTGAAGCTGCTAGAAGAGAAAATAAATGTGGGCTTTCATGTGACCTCAAGAGGAATTCTGCCCACCAAACCTGAATCAGTTGTAACATTAACTGAGAAATAAACTCCATATTAAAGGTTTTGCACTTGAGAGGCTCTTCGAGCATCTTAGCCTTTGCCCTAATTAATACATAGTCCTTTTCATTAATGAGACTCAACCCCACGTGGTTACGTTCTATGATCTTTTAACATGCCACTGGAGTCATCATGCTAACATTTTGTTGTCATTATGTAAATTCTATATTAGTTTTTTTAAATCCCCTGGGGATTTGCCGCCTACAAATTGCCTATAGACAGGCAATACAAACAATTTGAACCCACTGCATCTTCAATCAGCAATTTAGAGAAACTGAAATTTGCCTCTTCAAGTTGATCTTGGGTAATGACTTGAGGATAAGCATCAGCAGGGCATTTATTTTAAGTCTCAGAGACTTTCTAGAACAGAAAAAGTGGAGTTTTGCTAGTCTTCCTAGAAACCAAAACAATATTTCCATAGCAGATGATTAAGATAAGAAGGAATTTAGATCAGCCTGCCCATAAAACTAAAACACCGTCTCTACCAAAAAATACAAAAATTAGCCAGGCATAGTGGTGTGCACTTGTAGTCTCAGCTACTTGGGAGGCTGAGGCAGGAGGATTGCTGGAACCCAGGAGGCAGAAGTTGCAGTGAGCCAAGATTGCACCACTGTACTGGGTGACAGAGCAAGACCCTGTCTCAAAAAAAAAAAAAGAAATTTAGGAAGTCTGAAAAGTATGGAAAAATACATTGAGCTTTTTCAAGTAAGTCTTTATCACCACAGAAAACAAAAACCGGCTGGGCACAGTGGCTCACACCTGTAATCCCAGCACTTTGGGAGGCTGGGGCGGGCGGATCACAAGGTCAAGAGATCGAGACCATCCTGGTCAACATGGTGAAAATCCGTCTCTACTAAAAATACAAAAATTAGCTGGGCATGGTAGCGCGTGCCTGTAGTCCCAGCTACTTGGGAGGCTGAGGCAGGAGAATCGCTTGAACCCGGGAGGCGGAAGTTGCTGTGAGCTGAGATCATGCCACTGCACTCCGGCCTGGCAACAGAGCAAGACTCTATCAAAAAAAAAAAAAAAAAAAAAAAAATTCAACACAACGGCATTTAATAAGCAAATGCCAACCGAATTAAAGCATTCATAAAAGTAGACCTCTGAACTCAGGGAAGGAAGGGCACAGTCTGCAAAAGCAGGCGGCTTTAATCATTATGTACAGAAGGTGAGGTGAGGGACTAAGCACCACAAATAAAACGATAGATCTAATTCGTAATAACTTGTGAAATAGCTATTTTATTTTCACTATGGAGAAATAGTTACTGACAGCTATTAATACATAGTTCTTTTCAAGGAGCAGAACAAAACACTAAAAAAGACATTGAACTAGAGTCTAGCAGTTCAACATTTTGTTCTATCAGTAACTAGTGGCATCTGCCTCCATTGTCTTATCTAGAAAAAATGAGAACAAACCACTTGGCCCTCTTATTCAAAAAAAATGTGCTGAGAATCACACGTTTTATGCCTACATAATACTCTGGAAAATCATAAAACTAGGATCAATTTATCTCTGAAATTGTGTGAAAATATATACAACATAAAGTTGTAGGGCTGGGCACAGTGGCTCATGCCTCTAATCCCAGCACTTTGGGAGGCCGAGGCAGGTGGATCACCTGAGGACAGGAGTTCAAGATTAGCCTGGCCAACATGGTGAAACCCAGTCTCTACAAAAATACAAAAATCAGCTGGGCGTGATGGTAGGTGCCTGTAATCCCAGCTACTCTGGAAGCTGAGGCGGGAGAAGAGAATCGCTTGAACCTGGGAGGCAGAGGTTGCAGTGAGCCTAGATAGCACCATTGCACTCCAGCCTGGGCAATAGAGTGAGACTCTGAAAAAAAGTCATAAAATTGCCATTTCAACTATTTTTAAGTGTATAATTCAGTGACATTGTTTACCTTCACAATTCTCAATTTACCTTTGTAATCTATGAGATTGCAATTTGAGGTACGATATATCTAGGAAATCAAACGTCATGCTTATCTTATTTGGGGCTTAAGGGCAGGAAATAATCAACTATTTACGAGAATCATATAGTTCAATTGAGGTATAAACAGATAAAAAGTCATACAAAGCCACGGTTTAGATGACAGCAAATGTGCGATCAAATTCTGTGATATGAGTTATCTATAATCACAATTAACTGGACTTCATATCACTGTTTATTAACAGTCGTATACATCTTGGGCTTGGGTAATCATCATGCATCAAGGGCAAGAGAAAGGAATACAGATCAATAGGCTGTTCACACAAATCTGGGACACCTTTTAGAAAAGAGCATTTTAAAGTATGTCTACAGTAGAGAAATGTACAATAATTGGATACCATTAGTAGAGTTTTAGTTTTGTTTTTTTTTTTGTTTTTGTTTTTTGTTTTTTTTTTTTGAGACGGAGTTTTGCTCTTGTTGCCCAGGCTGGAGTACAATGGTGCAATCTCGCCTCATTGCAACCTCTGCCTCCCGGGTTCAAGCAATTCTCCTGTCTCAGCCTCCCAAGCAGCTGGGATCACAGGCGCACACCACCACACCCAGCTACTTCCATATTTTTAGTAGAGACAGGGTTTCATCATATTGGTCAGGCTGGTCTCGAACTCCCAACCTCAGGTTATCCACCCTCCTTGGCCTCCCAAAGTTGGGATTACAGGCATGAGCCACTGCACCAGGCCTAGTAGAGTTTTTAAAAAATGGTTCTAGCTTCTCAGCAACTGATTTTTACATCAAAGCTTCAAAATTGTTTTACTGTTTTAACTTTATTGAAACGTTTGCTAGCCTTGCTTCTCAACACCAGGTCTGGCCTTATGCAAGGACAAGCTGTGAAGTCGGACTGGGCTCCACACTCAGAAGGACCTCATGCTTGGTTTAATGCTCCTCTGTCTTGAGATTCTTAATAATTTTATCTTTGAATTTGTGTGAGTGATGTCCACTGAGACAGGGCAGCAGGCGTATCAGCAGAGGCGATGCACACAACGCAGGCGCCAGCTCCGTGTCTTGCTGCTCTGCACTTACACGGCATCCACGATGCCATCGTGAGCACAGTATTCCACAGGACCCACGTGTGACGCATGGGAGGTGCCTTCGGCCATTTGCACTGCTCTAAGGAATACCTGAGGCTGCGTAATTTATAAAGAAAAAGGCTTTATTTTGCTCATGGTTTTGCAGGCTCTACAAGAAGCATGGCACCAGCATCTTTGCCCATCTTTGCAGGCCTTCCAGTGAAGCTGTCATTCATGGCAGAAGGGGAAAGGGGGCCTGTGTGTCATACGGTGACAAAGGGAGCAGAAGAGGGAGGAGAGGAAGGTGCCAGAGTTTTTTAAACAACCAGTTCTCACTATAAACTAATAGAGCAAGAACTCACTCATTACTTCAGGGAGGGCACCAAGCTATTCATCAGGGATCCATCCCCAGGATAAAAACACTTCCCACCAGCCCCCGCCTCTAACACTGGGGATCACATTTGCACATCGGATTTGGAGGGGACTCATGTCTAAACTGTATCAGGAGGCCAGTGAGACTCAAAGCAATGCAGCCTAACCACGGTATGTCCTCTCCTGGGTAAACAGGGCCAGCCGACAGCCCCAAGTGGTCACAGTTTATAATGAAACCAGAGCCGCCTTTTCTGAACACTGACAGAAGGTAATAAAGTTCTAAGAAAAACAAATGACCGAAGAGCCCTATCATGTTCTTTCTTACTCATTCTATTTCTCTCTGTTACTAACGACTAACAACTAACAACGGAAGAGCATAGAAGGAAAGGGAAAGGAAGGCAGCCCACAGATCTTTTTCCTCTTCAAGCCTGTGATAGAGATTGCTGGCAAAATACAAGAATATCAAGAAGTGAAATAAAAATAGTTGAGTTAGTTTTGGGCTGAGTTTCCAATGATTTGGTAAGAACAACATACATTTACCTGTATGAGCTATGGAGTGTAAATCAAGTCATTTTGGTGATTCTATATGCAAGTTAAATGCTCTGGTATTTTTATTAGAAATTAGTTTTGCAAATGATAAAACACATAAAAATTATTGATTTAATTTTTTTTTGCTGAGAAAAACATTAAATAGCAAATTTTTAAACACCACAAGTTAGAAAACAGACCAATGAATAAAGAAAAATGTTTTATATTTTAATTTATTTAATGGTTTTTTATTTATGAATTCATTTTTATTTTGCAATAAGCTTTGCAAAATATGTATTGACTCTGCTCAAAGCAACCTCAATGTTGATATTGTTAAGCATTAAATGTTTAATCAGATGAAAAATATGATTCTAAGTTAAAGGTCCAAAATTATATAAGATTCTAAACTATTTCTGCATTTGATTAGTGTTTGAGTGCAGATAAACAAAAAAACACATGAATTACATTTACTTTTAATACATCAAACAATAAGAATAGGGATACAATTTCATTTACTTCTATTCCGATCTTGTTATTTATGTTTTTTCTGCTATCTTTGATTTGGGTGTTTTTTCTTTTTTTGTAGTTCCTTGAGATGTGACATTAGGTTGTTAATTTGTGATCTTTCTATTTTTTTGAGGTAGGTATTTAAAAGTATAAACTTCTGTCTTAGCTCTGCTTTTGTGGTATTGCAGAAATGTTGGAATGTTTTGCTTCCATTTTCATTTCTTGCATTTAAAATAATTTCTGTCTTAATTTTGTCATTTACCTAAAGATCACTCAGGAGCAGATTGCAATGAAAGGAAAAGTTAGTTCCTTGAAAAGATAAAATCAATAGACCACTAGCTAGACTAACCAAGGAAAGAAAAAAGAAGATTCAAATAAGCACAATCAGAAATGAAAATGGAGACTTTACAGTTGAAATCACAGAAATCCAAAAGATCATCAGAGACTACTATGAACATCTCTATGATCATAGACTACAAAATCTAAAGGAAATTGAGATTGAATCAGTGATAAAAAAAATTACCAACAACAAAAAGAGTTCAGCTGCACAAAGAAGAACTGACACCAGTCTTACTGAAACTGTTCCAAAAAGCCAAGGAGAGGATCCTCCGTAACTCATTCTACCAAGCCACTATCACACTAATACCAAAGCCAGCCAAGGACACAACAGAAAAAGAAGACTATAGACCAACATCCCTGATGAATATAGATGCCAAAGTCCTCAACAAAATACTAGCAAATCAATTACAACAGCATATCAAAAAGATAATACACTACAATCAAGTGGGTTTTATTCCAGGGATGCAAGGATGGGTCAATATATGCAAATCAATAAATGTGATTCATCATATAAACAGAATTAAGAATAAAAATCATATGAACACCTCAATAGATGCAGAAAAATTATTTGATAAAATTCAGCATCTCTTCATGATAAAGATCCTCAACAAACTAGGCATAGAAGGAACACACCTCAAAATAATAAAATCAGATATGAAATACCCACAACTAACATCATACTGAAAGGAGAAAAGTTCAAAATATTCTCCCTAAGAACTAGAACAAGACAAGGATGCCCACTCTCACCACTCATATTTAACATAGTACTAGAAGTCCTAGCTAAAGTAACCAGGCAAGAGAAATAAATAAAAGGCATTTAACTTTTATTATTAAGGAAAGAGGAAGTCAAATTATTCCTGTTTGTTGATGATATAATCTTATACCTAGATAATCCTAAAGATTCTTTTGAAAGACTTCTAGATTTGATAAATGAATTGAGTAAAGCTTCTGAATACAAAATTAACATTAAACATTTGGTAGATTTTTATACACCAATAGTGAGCAAGCTGAGAACAAAATTAATAAATCAATCCCACTTATAATAGCTATGAAAATAAAAATAATATACCTAGGAATATGTATAACCAAGGAGGAGAAAGACCTCTACAAGGAAAATTATAAAACACCGTTGAAAGAAATTGTAGATGACAAAAGACAAATGGAAAAACATTCCATGCTCATGGATTAGAAGAGTCAATATTATTACAGTAATCATGCTGCCCAAATCGATCTACAGATTCAATGTAATAAAATCAAAATATGATTCCAAAAAATTATAAAATGTATATGGAACCCAAAGAAGATACCATATAGCAAAAAATAAGGTGATTTCTCAAACAACTAAAAATAGAACTACCATTCAATAGAGAAATCTCACTACTAGGTATTTACCCAAAGGAACAAAAATTATTATATCAAAAACTACCTTCACCTGTGTGTTTATTGCAGCACTATTCACAACGAAGATATGGAATCAACCTATGTATCCATCAAGGGATGACTGAATAAAGAAAATGTAGTGTGTGTGTGTGTGTGTGTTTTATACACTCAGCCTTAAAACTAAAATCTAACTAGGGTACCACACACACACACACACACACACACACACATAGATAGATATATGTGTGTGTGTGTGTGTGTGTGTGTGTGGTATCCTACTTAACCATAAAAAAAGAATGAAATCATGCAACACGGATGGAAGCAGAGGCTATTATCTTAAGTGAAATAACTCAGAAATAGAAGGTCAAATACTACATGTTGTCTCTTATAAGTGTGAGCTAAGTGCATACAAATGGACATGGAGAGTGAAATAAAACATGTTGGAGACTCAGAATGGGAGTATGGAAGGGGGTGAGGAATGAGAAATTACCCAGTGAATACAACGTTTACTATTCAGCTGATGCTTACACTAAAAGCCCAGACTTCTATGCAATATATCCATATAAGACAGCTGCACCTGTACCCACTATATCTAAAAAATGAACATTTTAAAAAATCATGAGAAAAGTTCTATTCAAAATCTGTTTTTATTATAATAAACACAGTTTGAAACTACCATTCTCCCAAAATACCTAGAGTCATTAATCTTCCATATATATTTTTGTAAAACCGAAGTCACGCCCACTTCAGTCATCCACGCACCACTCCTTTGATTTCCGCCTTCTCTTTGCATTGCTTTGTCCACTTTGTGATGACTCACTTCATAGTCATTTTCAGGCATCACATTTCTACCTTCAGCCTCAATCTAAGCAAAAGTATCTGTGGAAATAGTTTTGATGTAGCAGCTAGTGTTTTGAAATGTGTTAACTACTAACTTTCAAAAAAAGTGTTTTAAAAGAAGGTGCGTGGTGTGTGCAATTTAGGAAACCCCTTTTCCCACTTGATTCCTTGTGAATATTTACTCTGGATGAGAGGTGATAACATTTAGTTTGATGACGTTTTAATTGTGAGGTTTTTTTAACTAAAACAATGAATTAGGGTTGCCATTTAGAAACCCTCCCCTTATTCATTGAAACTCCAATGAATATTTCAATACAAAATATTTAATGTTGATAATTTGTTGAAACAAAACCTAAATGTGATTGATTCTAAAGAACAGCCCTGAGGTATTATTACAGGACAGAAAGAGGGAAGTAGAGAGAATGGGTGACTTGCAACCAAGTCCACACAGTGGAATTTTCTGAAGAGCCAGGACCTGAGAGCCTTGGCCCCCCAACTCCCAACCAAATACAGCATGAGGGAATCTTTAATGAAAAGTGCGCGTTTTTTTTTTTTTTTTTTTTTTTTTTTTGACGGAGTCTAGCTCTGTCCCCCAGGCTGGAGTGCAGTGGCGCCATCTCGGCTCACTGCCAGCTCTGCCTCCCGGGTTCACGCCCTTCTCCTGCCTCAGCCTCCCGAGTAGCTGGGACTGCAGGCACCCGCCAACACGCCTGGCTAATGTTTTGTATTTTTAGTAGAGACAGGGTTTCACCCTGTTAACCAGGATGGTCTCGATCTCCTGACCTCGTGATCCTCCCGCCTTGGCCTCCCAAAATCCTGGTATTACAGGCGTGAGTCACCGTGCCCGGCCAGTGAAAAGTGTCTTTTAAAGAAAGTGTTAAGAGTAGTACCCAGGGCACTGCCACCTTCCTGCCTCCCATGAACTACTCCGCTTGGGCTCTCTCCTGGGTGTCATTTAGTGACTCTGTGCCTTCCATCCTTTCTCTGTTCCATTCTCACCTCCTCTACCCTCAAAAGGCATTCTCTACCGCTAAGTAGACTACCACACCTTTCAAGGAAAGTGTCCCTACCTCCTCCTTGAATTAAGAGTTTCTCAAACAGTTCATTTCATTGATGGGTGACTCTTTTGAAAGACTCAGTTTTGTCTTCAACAGAAATCTTTTCCCTTCACAATTTCCCCCTTGGTTCTTGCTTCAGTTTGGGAGGAAAGAGAGGAGGCATAGGGAGTCAATGGAATTGATGCCTTTCTTTTGAGCTATTTACCTATTGAATACAAGTATTCTGTGCCCTGCATCTCCTCCAGGTGAAGTCTCTCCTTCAGTATTCTTCCAGAGGGCACGGTAATCAATGCTTCATCTACTGTCTGGTCTTATCTCTTCTGAGTGCATTCTCATCTCATCAAGGGAACAACGCTTCCCTCATAATTGTTAAAAAAAATTGCTGCACTCATTGTCAAACGGGTTTTAGAAATGGATCAGTTTGAACATGCATGAGGTATGTAGTTTGTAATTTGCTTATGACAGCCTGGCTGTGAGTGACATGGAATCCGAGAGGCCAGCCCACCAGCTTCTGCTGCCCCTGCTTTCAGGAGACAGTCAGTCATCTAACAAGTTTTGTGAGAATGGCATTAACTAATTTCTGGGGAACTGCGACCATACTGAAAGCAAATGCAAATGCATTTATTTTTTCTGTAACCCCAAACACATGCTTTGGTGCTGCTAGAAAAAGAAGCCTCCTTGGCTTGCCAGTGGGGTGTTGGGGTGTGCACTCACCCAGCACATACTTCCCCATCTTTTACCACCTCAAAAAGGTAGGTGCACCTGCCTTTCTGTAGCATATTTCACTCAAACACCCCCAACACATACGTTACCATCATCTTTTATAACCTTAAAAAGGTAGGTGGCTTCTTTCCTTTAATGTTACATGGTCTGACTCAAAGCTTTAAGAGCCTCCAGGATGGATAACTAGAAGATCAACTCTCTCACTATCCAATAATTGGCAGTTCCACATTTTGTGGGAATATTCAGTTTGACATGCAGACACTTTTATCTGCCATACAAATTCGCAGTTTTCATAAACTGGAAGCGTTTCTGCGGCTGTGCTAATCCACAGAGGGATGCAGGTTTTCAGAGCAACGGAGTTCAACCAGAGGCCAGTCTTCGAATATACGTGAGCAAGAAAGGGAAACAGGAGAAGAAGAAATCTTGCTCTTCCATTGGAGAGAAATAAAAATAGCTGTGAATGTTATCATTTTCAAATTGGTACTAGGAAAAGGAGACGTGATCCAAATACCAAGTGGCGCTGGTGGCTCCGACAGGGCTCCGGGGGGCCAGTGCCAGGCCTTTGCAGAAGCAGGGGTAGCCACTGTCCCTCATAGCAGCAGCCAGAGCTCACAGGGCCTCCTGTGCACTGGAGGCCCCACCAGGGAATCTCTGCAGGTTTGCCTAGAAGGGAACCAGGAACCCAAGCATGCCTGCCAAATTGCAAGTGTTGTGCAGGTGGGCGGGGAAGTGTGAGCCTTTCCCCAGGCCCGGGAAGTCTTAAATACCGTTTTTCCTATCAAAGAAAAAAAAAAACTGGGCTTGTTGCTTAAGAAGACAACAATGGAACATCTGCCTTTTTGTTTCATTTCAGTCATTTGAGAATCTCAGCACAGCCCCATTCTTTAATCATGACAGCTGATACTTAGGGCTCACACAGCTTCTCTCATACCCAACATTCTGAAAGAATGAAAGACCTAAAACTGAAGCTTCCTTCCTTTCTCTAAGGGACCCTGTCTTTGTTTAGGGTCCATTACTCTGAAAGAAACAATACCCCTCCCCTTATAACATGCTACTTGGGGTGAGGTGGTTAGGATGTATAACATATCAAGATTTAGGGTGAAAATTAAAATATTTGGAGTTAAGTTTTCTAAAATTATTGGTAGCATAATAGTAAATTGGAAAAAATACCTATGGCATGATAAGACAAAAATGGAACAAAAGTATTTGATGGCTGAGCCTTGATACAAACACTTGTCTCTTTCTCCTAGAGGCTTTTGTAGACACTCCCTCCATGCAGAAAAAGCACTGTGGGTGCTGACCAAGCACACTGTCTCCTGCTACAGCCCAGTACTGTGGCAAACACAGCTGGCCTTACAGGACACCTCAGACCATATCATTAGCCTTCTGTGCTTGAAATCTTTGTACCAAATGAGATTTTAATAAAAGAAAAATTAGAAGGCACTATTTTATCAAACTGAGTGATTTAAAATATGGATACATGCAAATTAGAATGTTTTAGAGGTAGAAAAATCCTCTCTCTTTATTTTCTATGTAACAAACCCGAGCCTCAAAGATGTCAGGAGACTCAATTAAGTTAGAGTTAGTACATGGTAGGGACTGCAACGAAAACGAATCAGGTCATCACCTTTTTTATTCTGTGTTTTTTATGCTCTCTCAGGGCTTCTGGAGTCCTGTGTTCAAAATCTCCAGTTATATTTCCTTAGAAAACACAGAGAAAGATAACTGATGTTAGCGCAGGATTGAAGAGCAATACTTGTTAAAACAGCTCTCAAATGGAAAGGAAATCTCCCTGCCAGCCCAGCTTTTCCAAACTCACCAGGACACCAGGTGTTTGCTAGAGGAGGAGGGAGGTGAAGAGCCCAGAAGTCATAGCCTGGATTGAATTTGCCAACCTTGTTCCCAATCCACATCATATGCAACAGATCAATCATCATTTAGCTCGAGGCCCCCAGGTCCCCAAGGTGAGTTTTCCCTTCGTGCAAGGTAAAACATGGGGGGACCCTGGGGCAATTGAGTAGAGGCTGCACATAACATCCATCGCTCAGTCAGGAGCCCGGAGCATAGGCTCGGGAAGGTCTCCAGCTTGGAGGTGCTCAGAATTTGGTTAGGACCTCTGGGAGCTGTGATATCTCGAGTCCAGGAGTCATAGCAATACAGGTGCTTGTAGAGAAACAGTAAAAACCAGATATAATTGGCCAAAGGAATTGTTCATTTGAGTGGATGAAACTGACAAATGGTAGTTAAGAAACCAGTTAAGGAGAAGCCATGGGAAAGAGGCCGGAAGTCACAGGGAGAAATGCTGTTGCTGCTTCACAGCAGATGGGAATTCCGCTGCTTTCTGTACCACTGGTTGCCGTCCATTCACACAGGAAGGTAGCTACTGAGGAAATTGCCACCATATTGATTTGTCCACAGTTGAACACCAAAAACGAAGTTGTGTACAATGGTGGATTCAACTGGGTTGCCTACTGAAGGCTTTTGCCAAGTTCATTTCTAAAGACTTCTCTTTTTTTGTTATTTAACATGAAGTTTTGCATCACATATATTCACAAACTTGCTAAAAAATATGTTATAGAATACAAACATGTCTGAATAACACACACAAAATACAGTGTCTAAGTCTCTTCTAAAAAGAGACGTCTGTGTTACTGGCTTGGGTATAATATTGGAACTTATGTTTTCTTTTGTGTTAAATTCTAGTCTTCTAGCAAGACAGGAGTTAACTCTGCAATATTCCATATTGACTTTAAAATATTATATATTAAACTTGTGCTTTAATTACATTGGAAGTGTGAGATCCTATCAGAAGTTTAAATGTATGTGATCCAACAACCCAAATTTTCATTTTGTTTTTATGATGGTTATAACCATCCGCATGTTCATTCTCTTAACATTCATGATTTTCCTCGTCTGCCTGGGGAGTTAACACAACTAATATCAACTAACAGACCTCAACTAATTCCTAAGGAATTATTTTCTCATTATGCCAAAAAAGGCAAACAATCTGCCAGAAAATATGATATCATCTACACAAGACAGGGAAGTATAAAAAAAAAAGAACCACTGGGGAGTGTAGCCCGGAGTCTGACTGTTCAGATGCTTGTGTTCACACTTGACATTGAGCCTGGCCATGATGTGGATCTATGCCCACTTCATCTTCAAGGGGAACTGCATTTGGAGCACGCCTTCAGCAGGGTTGTAAGTATCGGTACATTCTGTTTCCAGTTCACCACGCTATGTTGGTGTACAAAGGGTCTCTTTGGTTAGATCATTGCTTCTGGGGCACTTATTATAACGATCTTTCTTAAGGTTTTTACACTAATGAGTTTTCAAGCACATTATGTCTAATACCAAGACCGAGAAGCAGAGCTCTGCACAGGCGGCCGTGCAAGCCCGGCTGGCCAGGCTCCAGAACAGTAAGGCTGAACACAGTCAATGCTGTCTAACAATGGCATGTTGTTCCTGCCGTCTTGACAGCTGCTGAAAGATTTTCTATTCTTATCCTGCTTTTAAACACTCACAGCATAATGAATTATGAACTCTCAATGTGGCAGTGATGTGTGAACTACCGTGGAGGCAGCGGTATGCTCAGCAACATCTGGATTACAGGTGCGAATATGAATGGTCGTATCCTTTCTTAATTAATGTCCAGAGAAAGGCATTCTGAGTGAAGTGCTTGCCCCAAAAACTTGAGTATGATAGAAAGGGAATCACATCTTGTGTTTAGAAACCAAAATCATGTAACCATTTGGCTTGCAGAAGAAAACAGAACAAAACACACATCCGAAAACTCAAGTAACATTTTTAAAAGACATTAAATGAAGGTATTTTTGTTGTTGACATCATATTCTCCCAGGTTGACATTACACCCGTTGATGGAGGTTGTCAAGTTTTTGTTCAAATGCCCAAATACGAAGGTGATTGAAAGCTGACAGCTAAGAATCTTCTCCCTGGAAAATGCAGAGCACACACGTACATTCTGTGTGGAATTTCAGGTTGCGCAGAAACTCCGATTTTCCTGTTATCCAAATCCTGCTTTTATAGATATTAAAGAATCCATCAGACTTTAACTTAAAAAATGTTCACCTAAAAATCATGTATCTATAGAGCAAAAACTACAACCCTGGCAACCTGGATCCCAGTCCGGGGCTATTGATTTCATTATTGTAAGAGTTATGTGGAAAGTGGGATTTCAAGGAAGAGAGGAGGCACCCAAAGGGGTCTACATGGGATGCACTTGCCTCAGAAAGGCTAAAGGACCATCTTCGTCATCTCTTAATGGGCTCGTTTCCAAGAGAAATGAGGACTCAGCTCTGAAAACACAACTGGGCAATTCTCCTGATGGCAGCCTCATATGCAGTGATGATTCTTTCAGGGAAAATGATTCAGAAGTATTAGAAAGTGTGCAGATAAATCTCAAGTGGTGAGAAAAGTTAGACCTCAGACATAGATGATTAAAATATTTCATACAACTTAAAATTTAAAGTCCATATAGCAGGCGACTTTACACCTATAGCTGCATGTTTTAATTTTTCTTCGGTTCAGAAATACTTTTGGAGATTTCTACAAGTACCTCTTCCTCATCTCTCATTCCTCCTTTAGGTTTAAATTCATTCAGCACTTTTTTAAAGATTTGTACTGTCTTTCAGAGCAAATGGGTATGTGTTGACTCAGGAAGAATTACACCTATCATCTCAGCTACTCAGGAGGCTGAGGCAGGAGAATCACTTGAGCCTGGGAGAGGGAGGTTGTAGTGAGCTGACATCATGCCACTGCACTCCAGTCTAGGCGACAGAATGAGACCCTTTTTCAAAAAAAAAATAAATAAATAAAAAAGAATTACTCACCCTTTGTCCTTGGGAGACAAGATTAAAAGTTCCCTGGGAAATCCTGGGAGGTGTTCATCATGTAAACAAATTCTGCTGGCCTCCTTTCTGACATAGGTTGCCTCCTTAATTTCCTCTCCTAGCTGAATCCATTCTTTGTGAATTTCATTCTTATTCTTCCTAAAGTCTAGTTCCAGTCATGGTGCCCACTACCTATACTCAAAGTCTATAGTCATTTTAGATTCTCTAGCCAGTAAAGCCCAGTGCTTCTGTTGGTATTCAAGGCCCTCCACAGTATCATCCCACTTCAGCAGCATATGGATCAATATTTCAATCAAACTACACCCTGCCTCAAAGAAATCAAGCCCCACAATACTTCCTCTTTTAGAATTAGTTTTCATTCCTCCTCCCTCCTATTGTTGACTTTCAAAATGCTATTTAGCTTTCATTTATGTACATGTATGTATAGGTAGATGTCTTGCACCTCCCTGCTCTGGGCAGATAATTTTTTTTTTTTTTTTTTTTTTTTTTAGAGACAGAATCTCACTCCGCACCCAGGCTGGAGTGCAGTGGCGTGATCTCTGCTCACCGCAACGTCTGCCTCTAAGGTTCAAGCGATCCTCCTGCCTCAGCCTCTGCACCAGCATGCCTGGCTCATTTTTGTGTTTTTAGTAAAGATGCGGTTTTGCTATGTTGGCCAGGCCGGTTTGGAACTCCTGACGTCAGGTGACCCACCCAGCTCAGCCTCCTAAAGTTCTGGGATTACAGGTGTGAGCCACTGTGCCCAGCCTGATAATGTGTTTTAATGTGTTTGTTTTACTTGTGTATATATGTCCTATTGAACTTAACATAGAATCTTGAGCAGGTAGCTAGTGCTTAATTTATTCATGCATTACTATACCATTTAATCCCCATTACTATCATGTAAGGTTGGCATTGTTAGTAAAACTTCATAGGTGAAGAGGAGGATCAGTGAGATTAAGTTATTTTATCAAAGTGTGGTTTTCTGCAAGGGCAGGTTTGAAACCTGACCCTAGTTGTGCTCCAGGACCTAGGCGTGCTCACTCTACCTTGTCTTTGTGTTGAAAGGAGTGGTTTCCAATGACTGTTTAAGGGACGAGTGCCATGGATAACTACACCGTCACCAGACTAGATTGTCTCAATGTCCTTGGCTTGCGACTCCCTCCCACAGCCAAAAACTGTCATGTTAGGCCCATGTTTTATTACCGTATGGTTTCACAACATAAACATTTAAATATTGTATAACTAATTTCCTCATAAAGAAACAATTATGGGCAAGTACAGAATCAAATCACAGCGACTTCACTAACAGAAGATCTTCTCTCCTGTCATTTGGTTTTCCAGCATCCTATATGCAATTCCAGAAATGCCATTTTACCTCTACTTTTACTTGATAATCCACCTTCATGAACACATACGAACGGTGGGAAAAGAAGAACTCATTGAATTTCAAGCATCCTTCAAGGAGACAGGAAAATAATGCATCCTTTGTTGTTCACAATCTATGACTTAGGCAATTGGAAAGCAATAGTCGGCCTTCTCCTTTTTTCTCTTATCTCCTCTTTCTCCTTCCTTTAGTCCTTATTATTCCCCCTACTTCTTCATTGTGTTTGTATGTTTGCTAAATATTCAACACAAATTCTTGTTTCTTTCTGCACTTTAGAGAACTCTTTCCCCTAAATAATGTAAGAATTACAATATATTGACTACTAACTGGTGCCAAGAAATTTACATACATTATTTATGATATTCACAATGATTCTGACAAGGTTTTATTATCCTCATTTTACTTCTATAAGGAAACTGAAATATCTGCTTTTTTTGTCACACTTACTAAATTGGCCAGTTTTCATTATCAATGTATTGTTTGAACTAGACCATGCAGTTGGGGTTAAAGAATCAAGTATGTCTTATTATATAGTTACGGTTTTGCAAAAGTATGTTGCTGCATTCAGAAGTAGTATAATCACTTTAGCAAAACATTAAAACTTCAAGTTGGAAATGTCCAAAATTAGAACTATTAAAATGGGATCCTGACAACATAATGCTATTCTCTTTGAAATTTTCAGAGACTCAAAAGGAGTCAATATAGAAGCTGTCTCTCCCTACCTCGGGTACATATAAATTGCCCAAATTAGTAGCATTTAGTTGTTCTCACTTATTTATTTATTGAGACAGAGTATCTCTCTGTCACCCAGGCTGGAGTGCAGTGGCATGATCTTGGCTCACAGCAACCTCCACCGCCCGGGTTCAAGTGATTCTTGTGCCTCAGCCTCCTGAGTAGCTGGAATCACAGATGTGTGCCACAACACTCAGTTAATTTTTTGTATTTTTAATAGAGATGCGTTTTCTGTGTTGGACAGGCTGGTCTTGAACTCCTGGACTCATGTGATCCACCTGCCTCAGCCTTCTGAAGTGCTGCGATTACAGGTATGGGCTGTGTCCAGCCTAGTTTTTTCAAATATCATAAGGATATGATATAAAATGGCCAGATCCTGGATAAAAGAAATATGAAAGGAAGTACAAGAGCATCTTTACTCCTCATTCTACAATTAAAAAAAGAAAAATAAACATGTGATTACAATTAATCATAAAGCAAACACTGTTGGTTTCCACATCTTCTCACTCTGTCATAACTTGTCAGGTGAGGAAGCTGAAGTTCCAGGAAGTTAAGAAACTAATAGGTAGAAAACACACACAAAGCTCCTTCTTTCATTTGTTTTATATATATATACACACACACATACAGGTGCACACAAACACACATACACATAAATACACACACATATGCAAATGCATACACACACAGAGACACACACACCTGCACACACACACGGACGCACACACACACACATACACATAAACACACACACACACACACACACACACTGCACTGAGTTTCAAGTTTCTCCTTTTCCAGCTCATCCCACCTCTCTACCTTGGCTTCATTCTGCTGAGGTGAGACTAGCCAAGTGCGTGTTTCCTTTGCCCACGGGATTCCCACAGGGCTTTTCTGAGTGGCTCCCTGGAGGAGGCTGGCAGGCTGGCCAGGGTGGGATTTGCTCCCCACCATCTGCCCCTGCAGTCGGGTTACTCCATGGCATCCACAGTCAGCTGCAGTCAGCAGGTTTTGCAGGATGCCAGGTCTGTCCTCCTGAAGCCTCTCAGAGTCACCAGCCTCAGCCAGCTCGCTCTTCCTCTTTGCGGGTGTCAGCTGCCAGACCCTCTTCTGAGATCTGTGGCACTCAGAGTAGAGGGTTGCAGACTCTCTCCTGAGTCCCACCTGCAAGCTCTCAAGTTTGAATCATGCAATCCTTCCCTTTCCTCATCCTGGGCTAGTAGCTTTTTCCCAAAGATAATCAGCCTGTCCCTTCTGCCTTCTTCTCCATCCTAGTTATATGTTGTTTATATTAAATTCTCCTGATTCAAAGCAAGAAAAAAAAAGTTTGTGTCCTAACCAGAAACTAACTAATATATATGGACAGAAAGCGTCCTTTCACCTTTGTTCTGGGAGAGGGAAGAAGCAAAGGGAAGGAAGAGGTCTGGAATATGCTCTCATATTTGAGTGCCGGGTCAGCTTTTTGCAGGCTGTGCTAACTTCGGTAAGTCACATCGGTTGCCTGAGCCTCAGTTTCCTCATTGTGAAAAAAAGATATGGGATGCCCAGCTCAAGGAACCTTAGGCATATTCAACTCAATTAAATAACAAAATGTAAGCATTGGACCCTGCACACTGTTGGCACAAAGCAAGCCCTCAACAAATTAACTGACTCGGAAAGGGACTGCTTCTGTGTGAGTGAAAATCCCTACCTTTGCTTTGTCAGTGACGACCACTATAGTTACTCCCACGTGGAAATGGGTGGCTAGACACAGGACACACAGGCCAGAGACTACACTGGGATAATGTGGACCCCGGAGAAGAGAGAAAAAGCTTTCCAGTGATGACAAGCAAAATGCTTCCGTGTTTAACTGTTTGGAAAAGCAGGTTCATAGCTGTGACATAATGGTGAAATATGATTCTCTGATGAAAAACCTATAAAATCTCATTCTGACTGCCAGCTTTAGGATACATTTTATCGTGTTTGTGGTTGGTGATTTACTAGCTATGAAAGTATCTTTGTGTAATGTAAAAATTATACTTGCACTATCATTCCACCCAAACTATGGAAAACAGTGTTCATGACATGCTGGGAGCATGCGGACAGCAGCAGAATATGAAAGAGAGAGACGAGGCATCCAATATACTGTGAACAGGAGTCCTTTTCCTAAGTGCAAACATTCAAGGAGGGTCACAGCTCAGATCATTCCAGGGGTATCTACCGCATGCCTGCCACATGTCAGGATGTGCAGGGGCCCATAGCGATGATGGTGGCCTTAGTCACTTTGTCACCTGTGCAAGCCTCCCCATTCATCACTTCTAGGTCCTTCCAGAGCAGAGTTTCAGACACTTATGAAGTGTGGGATCTAGACTGGGGTGCTTCTTTGACATGTCAGTTTGATCTATAGATTTTCACTCCACTAGGCTGTAGAAACATCCCCAGTTTTTTCAAAGGCATTGAGTGCTGTTAACGATTGTAGAGGATCAGACTGTTAAATTAGGAGGTAGATGCAATGTGTAAATAGTTTAAAGGCAGCCTGATTGCATAGGTAATTTAAAAATTAATAGGTTTTTAGTCCAAATAAATGAGTAAATTTATTAATAACTTTGAAATAAACCTTATTGGTAGAAAGTATGTATTGCTTTTATGTATTTCACCTCCTTCCAAGTTGATTTGGAGGTAGCAGATATAAAAATCTCTCTCCACAAACTATCCACCAATAGAAAAGAGAATCATTGCATTTTAGGGCAGGCATAGAATTTTATAAGTACCATAAACTCATTTTGCAAATGAAAAGAGGAAGACCACGAACATCTGACCTTGGCTGGAGTATACCTGTTATGATTACTTGAAAACCACCACTGCCAGGGCTGAAACCTTTTAAATTACTCATCTTTATGTAGCAGGATAAGGTAATTTGTTATTTGATAGTATTCATAAAGAGGGTAATAAATATAATGAACCCAAAGGTAACTATTTCTTTTTGTTTCATGTTTGGTTTTGGTTTTGGTTTGCTTGTATGTTTTAAATGTTCAGCTGATACCTGGGACCCCCATCCTAGCAAGGGCTGCTCCTGGTGAGTTCTCCATCTGGGAAGTTGTTGCCTACAAACGTGCTGCTGGATTTCTCAGGTGGAGGGAAGAAGCGGATCCAGGGTTGTTCTGAGTACAACCACATTCGACCTGAGTGGGAAAGCAAGAGATGCCAGGGATGCAGGCAGAGAGGAGGGCTATGAGGTGATAAAAATGAGAACAAGCACAGCCCTTGAACAGTTGAGCTTGCAGAACACTGCCCTGCTATGTGCTGTGGATGCCAATCCCAAGAATAGTAAGTGTCCAAGTTCATGTCTTCACATTTGCAGAGAGATTCTGTGTTCATTACAGGACTCAGTCTGTCTGAGCTGCTATAACCAGCACACCATAGGCTGGGTGGCTTAGATAACAAACATCTGTTTCCTCTCAGTTCTGGAGGCTGGAAGTCCAAGGCCAAGGTGCTGGCACATCTGGAGTCTATTGATGGCCTGGCCCCCTTCTGATTCATGCATGGAGCCTTCTGGATACACCCTCACATGGCCGAGAGAAGAGAGAGGAGAAACAGGAGCTCATAAGAGCTCTCATCCCATCCATCAGTTCCACCCTCATGACCGATAACCTCCCAAAGTCCCCACCTTCTAATACCATCAAATCGGGGGTTAGGGTTTCAAGGCACCAACACGGGGGAACACGAACACTCAGTCCCTAACATGACAGGTCACACAGTTGTATTTTCAGCCCAATGACAATTTATACGATGGTTTCACCACCAAGGCACAAACACAAACTCAGAACGCTGAAAGTACAAACACAGATGTAACTCCGTAACATTTGTTAGAGAAGAAAACCCATGGATTGAATGGTTCATTGCCATATCCTTTCCCAAATTTTTTGCTTTCTATCAGAGAGCACTTCTCAATGGAGAAAGCAGCATTGCAATGGGGCAATTCTCCACTCAAAGGGAAAATGGAATTCCACCAGTGTTAGCTACCAAAGAGGGAACCTATGGCTTGGGAATCATATATCCTTCTTCCTTTATCTTCACACTTTTCCTAAATGCAGAATAGACTAAATAGATGGATCAAGGGGTTCTAGTAAAAAGGTGGATATCTGGTTAGCTTTTAGGACATTCTAGTAACAATTTAAACCACGGGCCCTATATCTTCTGAGACTCAGAATCCTCTGTGGCTTTTTCCACTTTTAACCCAGGAAGAAGAATAAAATAAAGGCTATAAAAGGAAACCTTTCCAGTGGGCTTGGTTCTTTGATACTTTATTTATTAATCTACACTATCAAGATTCTCCACATATATAGCTCTCTTTCTGAGCACCCCTAAACAAAGGCTGCCCATCCTAACTGAAATGTTTCTCATCTTTGCCTGACACTGCTTTCTTTCTTCTTTATTTCTGAAAATTCAAATGTGAGTGCCACTGAGCTTTTGCAGTTAATAATTAAATTACTTGAAATATGAATGAGAAACAATGCAGAGAAAACAACAAAAACAATTTTTTTTTTTGAGATGGAATCTCCTTCTGTCTACCAGGCTGGAGTGCAGTGGCAATGATCTCGCCTCACTGCAAGCTCTGCCTCCTGGGTTTACACTATTCTCCTGCCTCAGCCTCCTGAGTAGCTGGGACTACAGGTGCCCACCACCACGCCTGGCTAATTTTTTTGTATTTTTAGTAGAGACGGGGTTTCACCACTGTGTTAGCCAGGATAGTCTTGATCTCCTGATCTTATGATCTGCCAGCCTCGGCCTCCCAAAGTGCTGGGATTACAGGCATGAGCCACTGCACCTGGCCAAAAACATAAATTTTATACACATCTTACTCTTATGAATTCATTGGCTTTTTCCTTTGAAAAAAAAAATTACCTTAAGTGTAAGGATTTCTGCCTGTCTCACAGTGGCTGGCAGAACGTTATCTGGTTACCATCCATAAATGAAGTCGTCTTTCCCCCACAGGTAGGATTTCATAGCACCCCTTGTATGGTAGGGCTATAGGGCTCATCTTGAAACTGATGGCCCCTGCCTAACCAGGGCTGCCCTTGTACACATCATCTGTATTAGTCTGTTCTTACTCTGCTAATAAAGACATATCTAAGACTGGGTAATTTATAAATGAAAGAGGTTTAATTCACTCACAGTTCCACATGACTGATGAGGCCTCACAATCATGGCGGAAGGTGAATAAGGAGCAAAGTCACATCTTACACGGCGGCAGGCAAAAGAGATTGTGTAGGGAAACTCCCCTTTTTAAAAACATCAGATCTCATGAGAATTATTCACTATCATGGGAAAAGCACCGGAAAAGGCCAGCCCCCATGATTTAATTACCTCCCACTGGGCTATTCCTACAACAGGTGGCAATTATGGGAGCTACAATTCAAGATGAGATTTGGGTGGAGACACAGCCATCTCCCAAAATTTGCCATCAAGATTAAAGTCTATGAAGAGTTACTGTCTTTGAAATATGGTGTTCTTCAAACCTGTGTTCTGGAACTACATCTGCAAATTCTGGCAAGTTTTTCTCACCTTGAATTCACCATCTGTATTCTGCATAAAAGAGGTGTCTTCTCTCCTACTATTTTCCAAATGAAAAGTGGTTGTAATCGCGTTTCCTAAGGCCCCTGGCTTAATGACTCACAGGATATGTCATTCGGGCAAGGGTGCAATCCCAGTATTAGAACACTGAGTTCTAGTCTCCTGGGATTTGGGGACCAACAGATGATATCTATAACCTTTGTTTTTCCATTTGTATAATTTTTTTCAAAACATAAGTAATGAGCATGATCTCTTACAGGCATTACTAAGTGTTAGTAATACAGAGGAAAAAAAGAGCTTATAGGTTAATTTAGAAAAATAAGTAAGTTCTGCGCATCTTTCATGTAATTAACACTATGTGGGATGCTATTTTGTAGATGTTATCTTCATCCTTTTTCCAGCTTTGCAAACCAATTCATAGAGGTTAAATAATTTATCCAAGGTCCTAAACTACCTATTAATAATTGATAGAGTCTGAGTCTGCACCCAGTTTTGCCTGGACCCAAAAAATTGCCATTTTCGTGAAGCCATGCTCTAAAATGAGATCTCTTCCAGTACACATATTAACAGCCCTGGCTTTAAGCAAGACCTTTTCTATCTCTTCAGATACTAGCAAAGTTGGATGTTGGATGTAAAATTTCCAATTTTGTCTAGTACCAGTATTGTACTTCTCAGGTTAGTGAAAAAACTAATAGCTACAGATATTAAATCATGATGATTACGAAGATGCTTTGCAATCTATAAAAGTTACTACAGATTGATCCTGTTAAAATCCCTATTATTTCTGTTGCACCAGGAAAGGATAAACAAAATTGCTTTTTGCTAGAGACAGAAGATTATATTCTCATCTAAGGGTGAATACAGTCGCAGCTGGGCCTTTATAATTGTGACTCATTTAAAATGCCTCGTTATTAAAACTGGATTGTTTTGGATTGCGACTTTATTCAATTGAGACAATTATGTGTTCTGTGTGATTCAAATCAATGATTTCAGGCAGCAGTTGATTATTTCAGCTTAATTTGTTGTGCCTTTTGCGTTTTTAGACAGGCATTGGATATCAAATTCTGAAATTAGATTTTAATTTCCTTTTGTGGGAATTTCACATGTATATTGCATTAGCTTTCATAAATGTCATGATGCTTTTCTCCCTATGCGAGTTCATGCATAAGCTCAGAAAATATCGATCCACAGAAGCACAGATTCACAGACTGTATGCAGGAGCACATGAGTCTCCCGTAAAGTGAAGCTGCCACTGTGGCTTTGGGACAATTGAGTATACTCATTGTGTCTACTGTCCCAGCACCAGGATACTTTGATGAAGAAATTTCATCCTTTTGTAGGTTTTCTCTTTTCTATGCTTTCTAGAAGGAATTATTTAGAAATCAGTGGAAGCTCCAGGAAATGCTACCATAACGGTGAAGCAACTGTATGACTCAGCAGGTGGAAATATCCCAAGCCCTTCTCTCCAAGGGTTGATGGCAATCCATGGTGCACACTGATGATGAAATGTATTCCCATAAACAAGTCTTTCCGCTAACTTATTAAGACGCCTGCAGCCTTAAGTGAGTCCTGTGGAGGCAGACAGGTTCCCACAGTATCATTTGTTTTAGAGGCAATTTGGACTCTCAACTCACAATCTGTTCCCAGCCACGCCCTGGGGGTGGCAATGAAATTGTCATATTCTTGTGCAAAATTATGATTTTTAGTTTTGGAAATATGTAAAATTACAAGAATGTAAAACTCACCACTAGTGCTGCGGCCAGCTACACTTAATAATCTGTGGTGGGTGTATCTGATAATGGCAAAAAATAGTGTAGTGGGAGGAGGAAGAAGCATGGAGGAGGAGCATAGATCAGGTGTGGTGCATAAATTACTAAATATTCATATGTAACAATTATCAGATTTGTTTCAAGGGAATGCAACTGAAGTCATGGAAGTATCCTACAGATAATAATCAACTTAATTGGAATTTGAATCAATATATGTCTGACTCCCAAATCCATACACAGGTTGACTCCTAAATTTCGAAAGAGTAAGTACCTATCTTAAATGATATGTAAGATATATCAAATTTTTAAGGGGATTTAGATATTGTGACCTCTAAATGCTCTTTTCAACTTAAAGCATATGTGATTTCGTGGTTGATTGAGCCTACCCTGGGAGATGAAAACTGATGTAAGAGAGATATTAAGAAAGCACTGAGACTTAAAACAAAACACACTATTCCTGTTTTGTAAAATTTCATATTAAGACCAAGAAGGTCCCATAGAGATGACTCACTGCCCTAGGGAATCATGCAACCTAGATCAGAAACGAATAGAACTGTGCCTTCCAAACTACAAATCTGAGTTCTCTGTAATAGAGAAGTGGCTCATCCACCAAAAATAAATCATTGTGTCAAAACAAGAAATGTCTGACTGTTTAAATATGGTTAAAGAAGAATCACCTAATATATGCTGAAAATCAGTAATTCTCATGGGCATCCTACCAATT
The DNA here is from genome assembly GCF_029281585.2 of Gorilla gorilla gorilla. NCBI lineage: Eukaryota > Metazoa > Chordata > Mammalia > Primates > Hominidae > Gorilla > Gorilla gorilla. The sequence continues at coordinate 135,005,496 of NC_073236.2, read as the reverse complement.
TCAATAATGTGAGCTTTATAGCAATATCGAGAGCAGGAAATAGATGGTCTAAATAAATACACAATCTCAAAAACAGAAATCCTACCTTGTGTGGGTTTTCCATTACAGACCTCCATGGATTACAAAGGAATCTTCTTCATGGGAAGAGAATGATGGTACTTTAACTTGGAGTGGGAGTGGTTGCAGTATGGAATTATTGTTCAATTCTGTTTCAATTGTAAAATAGTGGTGTTACAGCTTGAAATTTGAGATCTCCTGGGAATCTGTCAACGCTCTGTGAAAGATCCGACTATTTTACAGCTCACAAGAATTTTTTATTTGTTGATGACATTCTCAATCTAGAGAATCAATAAAATGCTGAATGAGGAGGGAGCCTGCCCACTTAATTCTCACTGGGGTTTAATTAATTTTATTTTGCCTGCTCTTGCCCAGAAAATTTCCCAGGAAAACTAATAACTTTTTGGATGATGTAACAGATCAGAAAACATCTCTTACACTCTCACATCCATCTTGCCTGTGTTCCGCCCCCTCTTCCACCATTCATATTCAGTTCCTTATACTTCTTTAGACATTCACAGCTGCCAGAGTTTTAGTTTCACAGTACTGTGCATCATACCAATTTCCTGGAGCAGGGTAGGGAAAGACCACAGGACTTTCTTCACAAATTATAGGATTGTTTTAAACCTTATACTCTGATATTTAAAGCTCCACAAAAATAATATCATGCTAGCCTGTCTAGCTTCCATTTTTCACCACCCCTTCATGTGTGTCTTCGCAGAACACAAACGGGCATAGTCTCCCCTTCCTCTATGGTTTCAGATAACATCTATGTTATTATGACTTGCAAATCATGAATCTAGATTGTTCTTTTGTTCCGTACGCATATATAGCATTGTACAGACTGATGTAGACATTTGCAAAACAATATAGTTTAAAATACTTATAATTTTGTACCCAAACATGCTCCTCTTCCTATGTTGTCCATTTTTACTAAAAATGCAAACATCAATCGATTAGTCCAAGCCAAAAAATCAACTGTCAAAGTCCCCTCCTTTTTCCTATTCGTGAGCATACATGCCCTCTGTCCTGATGTTCCACAGATTTTCTCTCTCTCCATTGTCTTTACTGGGCTGTGTCCCCACTATGCTATCTTTCTCCTGCCAACATTCCCATCCTGCAACCCAGGCACATAGAAGGCTTCTTAATTGGCCTACAATCCCATCCACCATAGTTCCAGCTACTTCACCCTCCCTCAGAGCAAAGTTTTCCAAAATGCAAATCTGATCTTGGCATTAAAATATGGCCTACATATCCTAATGAGATTTGATCTGGAAGCTCAGTCATTTTTTCCTCACCACCTGTTACAAACTCATAAGCTCCAGTTATTGTGAACTTCTTCAACTTCAGGAACACATCCTTAATTTTTTGAGACTAGGCCTTTATACAACTTTCCCCTTTGCCTGGAAAATCCTCCCTGCCGCCAACCTCGGTAATTCCCAGCTGCCCTTAAAACTTCTCTTTAGGTATAATTTCTGCCAAGATTTATGATGACACTATGGCTAGACCAAATACCCCCTCTTATGTTTTTTTTTTCAGAGCCTCTGCTCCTATCATAACACTTATGCAATATTCAAATGCTTGTTGCTTTCCCCACTGGAAAATAAACTCCCCAGGGACAGAGATTTAAGGTTTGTTCACTGTTGTAGCCTTACCATATAGTGTAGTACCTGAAATACAGAAAAGATTCAATATATTGCTTTTTTGAATTGAGTAAAATATTTCTTCTGAAACCTCATACCTGCAAATCATTTTTTTTCCTGTGTCTGCGTAATGTTATCTTCATTTAATGCTTTTACCCAATCCCAGATCCCAAGAAATGTCAATAATGTAGGTTACTTTTATCCAGCTCTCAGAAGTCTTTCCTGAAAATACCAGTTCACAGTAATCATTCTCTTCTTTAAAAATGCTTAGAACTTATTATTTTTTTTCAAAAACATTTTTGCCTCTCAATACATGACCTTTCTGTTTCTCCTTCTCCCTACCACAAAATGTTCATGATCTTCTATAAGGGAATGTCATGCTTTTCATCCCACATGGAAAATACTATGGTTTGAATTTGTCTCCTAAATTTTATGTATTGGAAACTTAATCCCTAAATTCATGTTGATGATATTTGGAGGTGGGGCCTTTAGGAGGTGATTAGATCCTGAGGGCTCTTCCCCATGAGTGGATCAAGGCTATTATCATGGAACTGAGCTAGTTATAAAAGGAGGGAGTTTGGCCCCCATTTCCTCTCTGTCTCTTGTGCTCACATCCATCTTAGGATGATACTCACTGGATGATTTTAGCCTCTGGAACTGTGCACCAAATAAAATTCTATTCTCCCTAAGTTACCCAGCTGGAGATATTCTGTTATAGTAACAGAAAACGAACTAAGACAAAAATTAAAGAATATTTGCTAATTGATCAAATGGCTCTAAATGACATAGTATTTTTTCAGAATTGGAAATACTAATACCTTTTCCCGTTATTCAGAACATTGACATACCACAGCAACCAAAAGTCACTAGTATTTTATTTCTTTATGTCCTTGCTTATTTGCCTGTTGATTTCCCATTTGTAAGCAATTCAAAGTCCACTGCATGATGACAACTGTACCCCAAAACAAGTAGACCTATTTGATCAATTAATTAGAATGTATTTTGAAAAATCAGCTTAACGTTGATTCTTGAAGATGATTCCAAGTAGCAACTTGCACTAGGAAAACTGAATACAATGCCCAGGAGCCCCCGTGGCAGTACAGATGCAAAGTCTGCAACTCAGTTTTACTATTCCTTGAACTACAGTGCTACATTGGCGGTGCCAAGCAACTGGAATCCTTGAGCAATCTAGGCAATCTGATCAAGCAGTCTGATATTGGAAGACATCCTACACGGATTGCAATAAAAAGTAAGTTCTACTTGGTTCTAAACAAGAGAATTCTTAATTTAATTCCTGATCCTACTTTCTATGTTAACATGTTTCATGAAAATCCAATTTTTTGACCATGGTATGAATGAATTTAATTCAGTAAAGAAACATGCATTAAGTTGCTACTTAGGCTAAGTGAATGTAATAGAGAGAAAGCAATTATATTTCTCATTGCCAATTCATTCTCTCTACTCACATGTTTCTCAGGCATCTAAACTCAATGTGTCTAAATCAGACCTTATCATCACCCCAGCATGTACCCTGCCCACACACAAAGTCAGCCTTCATCTTCCTCTAATGATTGCCATTCCAATAGTCAGCACCCATTGATAATAATTAGGAGTTGGACTTAGGTTTGGATAACAAAGCTGATGGATTTTTGTTTAGAAATTATTTTTTCAAAGCTAATTATCATAGTCTATTAAATTATTTCATGCTTTACCTACAATGCACAATAAAAGCCTTCCTGAGTCTATTTTAATTTGCATTTTTCAGAACCACCTTTTCCAACAAAATAATATCATTCTGAGGACATTTTATCATAAGAGTCATTGTATGTATTTGTTTTATATTCATAATATGTATCAATAATAATTTCTGTCATTGTACATTTCATGATTTGGGTCATTATTTCTATTAAGTGTACTTCTGGGATTTTTTTTTCAGTCAAATTGTGCTTCAGAATATCATCATAAGCAGTTTTAGCAGCTGCCAAGAGTATTTTGTGTCAATTTTTTCAACTAATTAATATGCACAATGACTGTTTCAAATGATTGTTTCCATCACTTTATTAACAAAACCATAAGAAAATTGATATCAAGACCCCTCAGTTAGCCCAAAAGTGTTTCATTGTCCTGGACTGGTTTACCCTATGCCAATCGGATTCTTCCATAATGCCCATGCATTTGGCATTGCAGTGGCATCCCCTGATGCCATTGATAGCACAAGGAATCAAGTCCTGGAGCAGAGAGCCCTTCGGGTGAAAATAAATGCTAATCCATAGTATCTTTCTCTGTGTAGGAATACACAGAGGGGCACGTGAAAAAATTGCAAAGACTGTATTCCACATCTACTGCAACCATTAAGGTCAAGAAACCGCAAAGCTTTACTCTGAAAATTTCTAAAATGTCACAGAGTCAAAAATATGTACTTACTAATTATTTATGCTAAACATTTCAAAGGCAAAGTTTCATTATTTAAAATTTGATTTAGCTGGGTACAGTGGCTTATGCCTGTAGTTCCAGCAACTTGAGGCTGAGACGAGAGGATGGCTTGAGGCCAGGAGTTCAAGGCTGCAAACAGCTATGATGACTTCACTGAACTTCAGCCTGGGTGTCAGAGTGAGACCCTGTATCTAAAATAAATAAATATTAATTTATAAATATTTAGGTGCAATATGAGCCTGGAATGTTGAAGGAAAACAATTCATGAAATAAAATATCAACACTGCTTTGTCTCCCAATGTTCCTTTAAAATGCTTTATCTGCTACTAGTTGAAAATATTAAGAGACCCTATGACATTTATCTTCATCTTTAATTAATAGATAGTGCTTTTAATATTATATTAAAAATATAATATTATCTCAGAACCAAGAAAGAGATAATCAGAAAATCATTATCCTTAAGTTATCTAACAAAATAAGTGCAAGACCTGTACATTTTAAGTTATAAAACAATGATAAAAGAAATAAAAAAATCATCTAAAAAATAAAGCAACTAAGTATTATTATAGGTTGAATGACTCAGTCCAGGTCAGATGTCAATTCTCCCAAAATTGAAGTACAAACCCAATATGGTCCCAATGGAACAGGATAGAATCTAGAAATAGACCCATACTTACATGGTTAATTAAATTTTTACCAAGATGCAAATGAAATTCAATGGAGAAAATAATATTTTCCACCGATGATGCTGAAACAATTGGACATTAATAAAACAGTAACAAAAAACAAAAATCTGGGTACATACTTTTATAATCTAAATAAAAGTTTCAAACTAGTCCATAAAATTAAACTTAAAACCTAAAACTGGAAATTTTCAGAAGATAAAATTAAAGAAAATCTTCATAATATTGCATTAGAAAATTTTTTCGCTGTAACATGAAATACACAATCACTAAAAGTAAAAATGACAAACACAACATCCTCACAATTAAAAAACACTGCCCTTTGAAAGACCCTGTTAAGAAAAGAAAAAGACAAATGACAGGCTATGACACATTTGCAAGAAATATGTGCTAAAGGACGTGCATCCAGAATATAAAAATAATTCTCAAAATTCAATAATAAGAAAACACAAAATGCAATTAAATTTTGGCTAATAATTTAAACAGATGCTTTACAAATGAAAATACACAGATGGCGTATAAGCATTTAAAAGGATGCCTAACTTCATTATTCATCAGGAAATTAAAAACTAAAACCACAATGAGATATCACTATACACCTGTTAAAAAAGCTAAAATTAAAAAAATAATAATAAACGAAAAAGAAAGAAATACACGGGATGATACTAACTCCTGACTGAAACTCTCATTTATTGCTGGTGGGAATAGATAATGTTAAAGCCACTCTGGAAAACATCTTGGCAGATCCTTAGAAAATTAAATATACACCTACCATTTTGACCCAAGGAGACCACTTTCAAGTGGTATGCAAGAGAAATTAAATTGTAACAAAACCTACACATGAATGTTTTCTGGCAACCTTATCCATAATTCAAAAATACTGGAAACATCCAAAATGTTCTGTGGCTGGTTATTAGATAAACAGTGGCACATTTGTAGAATGTGACATCTCTTATTAATAACAAGGAACAAACTACCCAATCCTCTTAACAAAATGTATGAATATCTAATGCAGGATTTGAAGTGAAAAGGCCAGACTCAAAAAGGCTACAGATTGTATGATTCCATGTGTACAACTTTGTGGAGAAAACAAAACTGCAGGGACTGGAAATAGAGGAGAATTTGCCAGCGGCTGGAGGTGGGGATGATTTTCCTACAAAAGGGTGGGGGCAGTTTTGGAGGGTGTTGGGATTGTTCTATGTCTTCATCTAGGCAGTGGTTACACATCTTTCTGTATTTGTCAAAACTCATAGAACGGTACACTAAACATAGTGAATTTTATTATAAGGGGACTTTACCACAAGAAAACTGATGTTTATATGTATAAATATATATATGTATATATATGTGTATATATAAATATATGTATATATAAATATATGTGTATATACATATAAATATATATGTGTATGTATATATAGTATTTTAATTATGTGAGGGAGGCTGTATTAGTCCATTTTCACACCGCTGCTAAAGACATACCTGAGACAAGGTAATTTATAAAGAAAAAGAGTTTTAATGGACTCACAGTTCCATGTGGCTGAGGAGGCCTTACAGTCACGGCAGAAAGTGAAAGACATCTCTTACATGGTGGCAGGCAAGAAAGAGTGAGAACGAAGAGAAAAGCGAAGCCTCTTATAAAACCATCAGATCTCTTGAGACTTATTCACTATCAGGAGAACAGTGTGGGGAAAACCGTCTTCATGATTCAATTATCTCCAATTATGTCCCTTCCACAACATGTGTCAGGGGAGCTCCAATTCAAGATGAGATTTGGGTAGGGACACAGCCAAATCATATCAGAAGCAATGCTCTGATGTTGCAGAAAGATACAGCAGGCGTATTTGGCTCCATAAATGTGCACATATTTACATGTAATAGGAAAAGAATATTGAAGGAAATAAAGTATTTCCACAAATCTCAGAGAAAATGTTTCAGTGAACTCAGAGGATTCAGATAAAATCCTGAAAGAATATAGTTATATTTTCCTATCTAATTTGCTAAGGCAAAAATAGAAAGGCTAATAGAAAAAAAAGAATAGAAAAGGCAAATAGAAAAGCAATTTAAAAATGGAAAAAAATCCACATGTGGCCAGAAAGAAACGATTATTCTATAAAGAGCCTAATCCAATGGAATTCATAGTATACAGTTGACTGTTGAACAATAGGAGCTTGGATTGCACGGGTTCACGTACACATGGGTTTTCTTCTGCCCCTGCCACCCCTGAGACAACAAGACCAACTTCTCCTTTCCTCTTTCTCCTCTGCCTACTCAACATGAAGTTTTGATGAGCCACTTCTACCTAATAAACAGTAAATATATTTTCTCTTCGTTATGATTCTCTTAGTAACATTTATTTTTCTCTAGCTTACTTTATTATAAGAACATGGTATATGACACATGTAACATAAAAAGTATGGATTAATAGACGGTTTATGTTATTGGCAAAGTGACCAGTCAACTGTAAGCTATTCGTAAGTTAATTTGGGGTAGTAAAATATTACACTCAGATTTTTGACTGTGAGGTCTATGCCACAAACCCTCGTTGTTCAAAGGACAACTGTGTCCTTTGAACAACATTACACAGGAAAATTAATAAACAAATGAATTGTAATTAATTGAATATGAAAGCAGAATTTTTTGACAAAAAGGGGTTCCGTGGTACTTGAAATTATGAGCTTGGACTAATACCCAGCTTTGGGGAAGCTACACATGTATAAGAGTATTCCTGTTTAAAGTACACTAGACATTTATTACATCATCTCTGGGAAATGTGTTAGTTTTGTAGGTAGGGCTGTTGCAAACAAATCCCCTAACAGGGAGGCTTAAACAACAGAAGTGATTCTCTCACAGTTCTGAGGCCGGATGTCTGAGACCCAGGTTGGTTCCTTCTGAGGGCTAAGGGAGGGACCTGTTCCAGGCCTTCCTCCTTGGCTTGCAGATGGTGTCTCCTACTTGTGTCTTCGCACTGTCTCTCCTCTGTGTGTCTGTGTCCACATTTCTTCTTTATAGAAGGATACAGTTCTATTGGACTAGGATCCATGCTCATGATCACATCCTAACAGGATCTTTTCAAAGACTCTCTCTCCAAATGAGTCTCATTGGGAGGTACTGAGGGTTAGGACCTCAGCATATGAATTGTGGAGACACAGTCAATCCACAACAGGGGACTTCCTGCACAGCTGAAACTAACAAGTGGAAGGTCTGAGCTGAAAGCAGAAAGTGTGTGTGTGTGTGTGTGTACATTTGGGGTGTGTGGTGGTGTGTGTGGTGTGTATGTGTATATTTGTGGGATGTATGAGGGGCTGTGTATGAGGTGTGCACTTGTTACGTATTTATGTGTATGTGTGTATTCTGTGTGCCATATGTATATGTGTATCTGTACAGTATGTCATCGTGTAAACATGTATATTTAGGTTGTGTGTCTTTTGTGTATGTGTCAGTGTAGTGTGTGTCATCTATGTGAGTGTATGCATGTAGGGCATGTCTGTGTGATGTGTGCCATGTATATCTGTGTATGGTGTGTGTCATCTGTGTGCGTGTATGTCTGTAGGGTGTGTATGTGTATATGTCATGTGTGTGTCTGTGTGTGATGTAAGTATGTGCCATCAGTGTACACATATGTATTTCGGGTGTGTGTGGCATATGTCATCTGTGTGAGTGTATGTAGGTAGGGAATGTCTGTGTGATGTGTGTTATGGGTATCTGTGTATGGTGTGTGTGTGTCATCTCTATGTGCATGTATTTCTGTAGGGTGTGTGTGGTGTGTGTCATGTGTATGTATCTGTGTGTGGTGTGTGTGTGTGTGCCATCCATGTACATGTGTGTATTTTGGTTGTGTGTGGCATGTGCTGTATGTGGTGTGTGTATCATATGTATGCAGGGTATATCTGTGTGGCGCGTGTCATGTGTATAAATTATGCAATCATGTTTCTCTAATTGGGGTGTTTACAATCTAGTTGAAGAAAGATATTCAGATGGGAAAAAGTAACCAATAATAAAAATCAGCATGGGCCTGGCGCAGTGGCTCACGCCTGTAATCCTAGCACTTGGGAGGCCGAGGCCGGTGGATCACCTGAGGTCAGGAGTTCGAGACCAGCCTGGCCAATATGGTGAAACCCTGTCTCTAATAAAAAATACAAAAATCAGCCGATGTGGTGGCACATGCCCGTAGTCTCAGCTACTCAGGAGGCTGAGGCATGAGAATTACTTCAACCCAGGAGGCAGAGGTTTGCAGTGAGCCGAGATCACACCACTTTAGTCCAGACTGGGCAACAAAGCAAGATTCCATCTCAAAAAAAAAAAAAAAAAGAAAAGAAAAAGAAAAAAAAGAAAAAAGTCGGCATGGGAAAATGCCAGGCATTCTAAGAATAAACACATAATTTAGTGAAATAAAATAACTTTCAAATGGAGCAGTGACACAGGGTTTATAAAATATATAAAATTAAAGCCAGGCCTTATTAGAAATGTCAGTAGGATTTAGATAAGGATGAAATGAGAAAAAATAAAAACAGGAGTTTGAATTGAGGTGAAAGGCTTAATTCCTCTTGTTCTCAGCAACTGTGACAGAGACGTCTCCCTTCCCTCCAAAGTCATGGCGTGGCTGCTGAGTGGCTGTGGCCAGCAGACTCTGTGCCCCACCTGCCAACACTGGGCATTCCTTCCATATACTTTCCTTCCTTTTTTTGAGACCTGAAACATGGAAACACAGAAATGCTGCACTTCCAGCTCTGATAACATGAGGAGGGAAAAGAAAGGGGTTCTTCTGTGACCATGTAGGAAGCCACTTTTGTGCCCAAATGGCCTAGAGAATAGACAACCACCAACTGCAATGTGCTCCATGGGGTTTCTGCTCTATCGGAGCCACGCTTAGGGGCCTCACCATTACCGCTGCTCGGCCCTTACTCCTAGGGCGTGTGGTCTGTGTATTAGGATGATGCGTGGCTCTTAGAAGAAAGCACACATGGAAGTGCTTTAAAAATCATAAGGCAATTTTTTAAAGGTGACCCGTGGCACATAGAAGGGTAACGTCAACCATTGACAGCCTGATCGAGTACAGGGATTGAAAAATAAGGATAAATGCCAATCCCCCTGGAATGTGGATATAGAGCCTAAATATGCATGAAGAAAATAAAATCTTAGTAACCATATAATAATAATACCTCATTCAATTTAGAAAGCCATATTTTTATCAGTTCATTCGTATACATCTTAAGTAGGTTTAACAGGTGATTCTGCTTAAAAGGTAAGTAAACTGAAACACTGAACAATGAGGAAAACTGTCCTCTATTTGTGGTTAACAATTTGTGGCAGAACTGATAAAAGTACCCGAATACTAGTCTCTTACAAGCCCACAAACCCTACTTTCCCTCCCAAGGGATGTTAAGAAGAGCAGATCACAGATGAGCTCAGAAAAGAGAAGTTTCCATCATTAAAGTAGAAACCTGCATAATTCTATAGACCTAAAAGTATAATTTTTAGAGAGTTTTAAACGATAAGAAGCTAAGAATTTTCCATCTGATTTGTGGTCACCAATTATTTGTAAGGCTGTTCAAAGGAATGCCCAAAATGATGTTGCTGACCTATAAGGAATCTCAGAAGGAATGTTTGTGCATGTAAACACAGGGCCATTTAATGCCATGGAAGACAAATGTATCTACATTTCCGTGGGAATGTTCATAAGGAATTCTATTTTTTATTTATTTATTTATTTATTTATTTATTTATTTATTTATTTATTTATTTATTTATTTGAGATGGAGTCTCACTCTGTCACCCAGGCTGGAGTGCAGTGGCGCGATCTCAGCTCACTGCAAGCTCCGCCTCCCGGGTTCACGCCATTCTCCTGCCTCAGCCTCCTGAGTAGCTGGGACTACAGGCGCCCACCACCATGCCCGGCTAATGTTTTTTGGGCTTTTTTTGTATTTTTATTAGAGATGGGGTTTCACTGTGTTAGCCAGGATGATCTCGATCTCCTGACCTTGTGATCTGCCCGCCTTGGCTTCCCAAAGTACTGGGATTACAGGCGTGAGCCACAGCACCTGGCCAAGTAATTCTAAATTAACAAGTTTTTCTTCTAAACAATCAGTTGCAATGTTGAAAATACTGGTTGATATTTCTCTCAAATACAAACTTTTCAATTAGAAAGTCATTCATGGTCAGGTGCGGTAGCTCATGCCTGTAATCCCAGCACTTTGGGAAGCCGAGGCAGGCAGATCACCTGAGGCTGGGAGTTTGAGACCAGCCTGTCCAACATGGAAAAACCCTGTTTCTATTAAAAATACAAAATTTAGCCAGGTGTGGTGGTGGCACCTATAATACCAGCTACTCTGGAGGTTGAGGCAGGAGAATCACTTGAACCTGGGAGGCGAAGCTTGCAGTGAGCCAAGATCACGCCACTGCACTCCAGCCTGGCCACAGAGTGAGACTCCATCAAAAAAAAAAAAAAAAAAGCTTCCTTAATATGAATTACCTTCCTTATTTTAAAATTTTAAAAGCATTGACAAGAGCTGGTTTGGGGTGAAGACAGTTCCTTCAGAAACGGGCTGATGTGACTGGGAGGAGGCTCCAGCAGGGGAGTGGAGTGGCTGTTGGCGCAGGGATGACCTGGCTGCACAGGCCCTTCAAGATCCATTCTGCCCACCTAGCTTCAGGAAAGAAATTGTCCTGGGTAGCTATAAAATAGACAACAATCAGGTTGACAGTCAGAACAGGATGCTGAAATGTCTCCATTGGCAGATCTGAGAAACTCCAGAGGAAACTGAAGAGTAGATCTTCTGATGGAGGCGATCCATAACAGAAGAGATAGTAGGCTAACAACGTCTTCCAGGAGTCAGTGATGACTCAGAAGCTTACAGGAGCCAAGGAAATAATCATGAAAAACCAACAGTGGAGATAAACAAAAACAAATGAATGTATACATGGAAGAGTATCCCGTGATCAGAGTTACTGGAATGCACTTACGCAGATTGAAAGGGAGGCTGAAAGACTGTTGGCAAGACACTAGATAAGAAGAGAAATAAAACATGCTTGAAGACATATGTATTACATCGCTGATGTTAGAGGCCCGTAATTCTGCTCCACTGGTATTGGACTCTCGTATGAAAAGACTTTAACCCACTTCCAGCCATTTGGGAAGATAAACTGAGGAAAGAGTTGGCAGACATAACATAGGCTATCCAAAAAAGTTTTAATTTCAGATACATGATGAATAATTTTGAGGATAACTATGTCCCAAGTACTTTTATGAATTAAAACTTGGGATATACCTATAATAAAGAGGTATTTATTGTTTATTATCATTTATCTGAAATTAAAATATGCCTCGGTGCCCTGTATTTTTGTTTGAAACATCTTGCAGCCCTAGTTGAGAAAAAGTCGGAAAGATAGATGTCCCACACTAAAATCGGCCTAAATCAGAATCCCCAAATGATGAAAGCTATTAGGGCTTACGGAATGGATACTAAGGATCAGGGAGGTTTGGTTGATATTAAGTATCATATTAAGGAAAATCTCTGATCTCAAAGAGAATTTCAGGTGTCAATATTTCATCTCATTTGCCTGCAGGAAAAGAATGGAAGTCCATGGTCTTCAGAGTAAGTTACACAATCTACTTAAGCCTAAACACGGTGTCCCCATAGCATCCAGCATTGCCAAAATGATGAGAAATGTGACTGTAGTTTCTAAAAGCAGACAGGCATAGTTTCTAAGTTAGGCAAGACTTTGTGGAGCAACAAAGAGTATAGTTTCAAATGATCACATTTATAGAGAGAAGAAAAGTAGACAGGAAAGAGGAATTCTTACATGAAAGTCTTTGCTCCTTTCCACGTTTTCGGGGGTTCACACGCTGCATCAAGTTCCACTCTGCAAGTGGCTCAGCATGTTGGGGAAGTGGCGGCTGCATAAAACTGCCTGAAAATGCTCAGTTTTCATGAATCTTCGGGTTTCCCATCAACATGAGTCCACCCTGTTGAGCCCAAACCCAGCCCTCATCCTGCTGGGCTGAGCAATCTGTCGTGGCTCCTAATCTCCACTCGAACATAATTCCGAGTGCATGGCTTTGAAGCTGTGTGTTTACATGTCAGCTCTTGGCCTCACTCCCTCACAAGTATCTCATTTAATAACAGCAGTAAGCCCGGTGCGGTGGCTCATGCCTGTAATCCCAGCACTTTGGGAGGCTGAGGTGGGAGGATCACCTGAGGTCTCCGAGTTTGAGACCAGCCTGGCCAACCTGGTGAAAATCCGACTCTACTAAAAATATTAGCCAGGCGTGGTGGCTCGTGTCTGTAATCCCAGCTACTCAGGAGGCTGAGGCACGAGAATCACTTGAACCTGGGAGGCAGAGGTTGCAGTGAGCCTAGATCCTGCCAGTGCACTCCAGCCTGGGTGACAAAGGACGGTTCTGTCTCAAAACAATAATGATGATAACAATAATAGCAGCAGTAGAATCGGTGAATGAAATACCTGTTATGTAACCGGGTATTGTGTACTTAGCGTGAAATAACATAAGTGAAATGCAAGGAATAGTGAATGCGTGACAAAGCCCTAGCATATTAAATGTAAACACATGAGAACATTCCAGCAGAACAACAAGGAAGGCAAGCGATGCAGGTGCCGACAAAACGCAGTGGCTCCGGATGTGCCATCGAGGGAAGGGAAGCCATGAGGGGAAGCAGAGAAAAGGGTGTCGATAGAGAAGGACGTGAGAGTACAGAGAAGGAACAGGAGGATGAAAGAGGTGGGCGGCACGGGCCAGGCAGAGTCAGCGGTGGAGGAGGCTGGGGGCCAAGGGGTCCTCAAAAGATTCTCCTTTGGGATGAAATGAGAAGGATCTAGAGTTGAAGAAATGCTGGGAGACTCATGCATTCCAGAAATATTTTAACGGGGAAATGATTAGACCTTGTCTCTGGCCAACTTGTATGGATAACAGAGGAAAAAATAATTGTCAGATATGACAAGAAGTTTAGTACATGAGGCACCAAGAGAATATGTTCTCTGGAGATGGAAACAGAAGTTGGGGAATAAAAAGGAGAGTTTGGGAAAATAAATAAATAAATAAATAAATAAATAAATAAATAAATAAATAACTCACTCTTGATTATCTTTGCTAGGGGAAACCGATAAGGGCATTCTTAACATTGTAGACAAGTACGTTCCCCAGCTGCACTTACGTAAAGTCATACTTTAAAAGAGGGAAACTTTTTCAGTTAAGTATCCCATATTGTAAAAGAATAAAATTTTTATTTAAGAAAAATTTACAAGAATGCATATAGCAGATGATTGCCGGTTAGTCCTTTAACAAATCATTTGTGAAAATAAATATAGCACATGAAACTAAGAGTATCCAAGGAAACCCCAGATTGGTGGCTAAAATTTTTGAAGTACAGACACTTTCAATAATAATTGTTTATTGACGTACGCTATTTAACCTCTAAAACTGGTCAATTAAATATAAAAATAAAGCAATATTTTAATACAAAGAGCATTTTGAACGATATCTGTGCATTTAGAAATGCAAACAATAGAGCAGGCATGGCGGCTCAAGCTTGTAATCCCAGCACTTTGGGAGGCCAAGGTGGGCGGATCACCTGAGGTCAGGAGTTCGAGACCCATTTGGCTAACATGGCAAAACCTCATCTCTACTTAAAAAACACAAAAATTAGCTGGACATGGTGGCAAGCACCTGTAATCCCAGCTACTCGATAGGCTAAGACAGGAGAATCGCCTGAACCCAGGAGGTGGAGGTTGTAGTGAGCTGAGATCGCACCACTGCCCTCCAGCCTGGGCAACAGAGTGAGACTCCACCAGAAATGAACGAAAGAAAGAAAGAAAGAAAGAAAGAAAGAAAGAAAGAAAGAAAGAAAGAAAGAAAGAAAGAAAGAAAGAAAGAAAGAAAGAAAGAAAGAGAAAGAAAGAATGGGAAAGAAAGAGAAAAAGAAAAAAAAAGTTAAACAATAAAGCAGTAAGTAGTATGCCACTTTTCAACTTTTTTGATCAATGGCTACCAGATACTAGAATTTTAAATTTGCTGCCTTCGAAATGATTTACAATTGGTGAAGAAACACCTTGATTTAGATTTTTTAATAGAAATCAATGACTGAACAATTCAAGTTTTACTCTCTAAGTAAAATTAAACATCTATTGTCTAATTCCAGTGTAGTAAGCACAGACAGGCAAAACCAACTGCAGCTCCCCGGGTGAGGTGCGATCCCATCAGGCCTTGACAGAAGGAGCCATCTGGATACAGGAGGCCGGCAGGCAGTCTGCAAAGCATTACCCTGGTGTGCTAGACGTCACCTTTTCAGCTACAATGGCTATAATTTGAAGAGCTAGTTTCTCTCATCTTGAAGCTTTATACCTTTCAGATGACACTAAAGGAACAATTTTCCTAGACAAACTGGGTATAATTTGGGTAATCTCTGCATGGCAGGCACCTGTACCTTCATTTGCATTTACACAATTCCTTTTTAATCTGGTAATTATGTAAATAGCAGACAAGATTTTTGACATCTCACTTTCTTATTCTGCTTTGGAAAATGACTAGACATTACATTGCAGGCAATTTGCTATTTTAACATGCACAAAAGATGGATTCATTTAAGCAAAAATAGAGTGAATAACTGCATTTCTGCTCTCCAAAATGCACCATGTATTTTTGTTCAATTGTATAAGTTCACAGGATTTATATAACTGGAGGAGTCCGTTCAAAACTCCGGCTCGAGTCCTGGACATGGGTCATTGGTGTCTTTTCCACACCCCTCCCCCAACCCCGACTTGCTGGACTTGCTCCAAGGCTCTATATGAACAAGGGAAAAAAACAGACACTGTCCTAGAAGCTAAGGCCACAATACAGGCATTATGTATAACAAGTTCTAGTAATGCCGCTTTAATTATAATTACACCACCAGCAGTGCAACACTTACCACTAAAAAGGCAAAAAAAAAAAAAAAGCATATGAACGTGTATTTTCTAAACCAATTCCCTACAAACTAAATTATTTCTGGCATTGTATTTTAGTAACTGTAAATTTCTCTAAGTTAATTATTCACTCTGACTCTCTATTTGTAAAATAGAGATAATACCATAAATTTAGGGGACGGTAGAGGTAAAATAGGATGACAGTGGTGAGATAACATACAAGGCACCTGTCAAATATTCACGCTAGCGTTTGATAAATGCTAGCTGCCTCCTCACCCTGATTCTGATGGTGTTCTGGACTCTCAACCTTAACCCTATCTGACAGTAGCCAGGGGACTGGTGTCTCCCGGGTGAGAGGCATGCAGTCCTATTACAGCCCCGGTACCGTAGCCATGGGCGGCGTGTCGGTACAGTACATGCCACACAGTCAGAGTCACTCTGACCAGGCACTCCTGAGTGTCTTTGACATTAGGAGATGTAGTGAATGTTGAATCACTGGTCATGCAGGATTTATATATAGTCAGCATCTCTTTATCCCAAAAGCCTGAATTTACAAACAGGGTAAAAATGAATGCCTTTCATCAGCTTTAATTTTCTAATGCAGTGACCCATCCTAGCACTGTGTAATAACAGGTCCCAGAGTGACAATTAAAATAAATCACCCTACAGAATATGCCATTAAAAGCATTCATGCCTCATCAGTAACTGAATTGTCTTATATAATATATCCTGAGGAAATATTTATAACTTTAGCTTCAGTTCCCCAAAGCACACGTTGATTAATATTCTGCCCTTGTAGATTTCTCAGAAATTGAAACATGGTTCCTATATTATTTTCTGGGTGACAGTCTAATTTTGTTTTAATGGGGAACACCAGTGGCTAATCATGAACCAACAGTTATTGATCCATAATAGATTACCTTCCCGCAGAGCCCATGGAAAACATAAGCCTCTGCACATTCCTTCCTTTTAAAGAAAAACTCTTGAATGACAGATTATTTTTCCTCTCTAAATTAAGGAGATATTGGTCTTTGGAAGGAACAACATTGAAACATTAAATATATTCCTTCTTTACTCTTCTAAAAAAGTATATTCTAAGTAATGAAGAAACTGTAAACCAAAAATAAAATTCTAAACCTCCAAACTGACTGAACGGAGAACACTCTGGGCCAAAGGGACCTGAGAGAAGCTTGAAAACCTGAATTCCTGGCAAGACAGGGAAGGGGGTCCAACAGACTCTCTTTGGAGTTTAGGTACAACTGACCAGCATTAACGTTGAAACAGAGATCACAAAACAGACTTTTTGTGGCAATAAAATATCACATTTCAAACTGACACTGGTCCAACATCATATGACAAATAGCAGACCCTGAGAGACATTAAAATATTTTACCCAAAAATAAATATCTTTGGCATATTTTGAAATAGCCCTGCAAAGCCACCTGGTGTGATTTGACAGTGTCCCCATCCAAATCTCAACTTGAATTGCATCTCCCAGAATTCCCCTTGTGGGAGGGACCCATGGGGAGGTAATTGAATCACGGGGGCTGGTGTTTTCCGTGCTATTCTCATAATAGTGAGTAAATATCATGAGATCTGATAGGTTTACTGGGGGTTTCTGCTTTTGCTTCTTTCTCATTTTCTCTTGCTGCTGCCATGTAAGAGGTGCCTTTCACCTCCCGCCATGATTCTGAGTCCTCCCCAGCCATGTGGAACTGTAAGTTCAATTAAACCTCTTTTTGTTCCCAGTCTCAGGTATGTCTTTATCAGCAGCATGAAAACAGACTAATACACCATCTTTTACGGAAGAAATTTAAATCTGTAGAGCATCTCCATTAGTACAGTCAGGCCTTTCCTCCTCTAGGAGAGATTAACTATGAGTCTGACATGTTTTAAGGTCCATCTGAAAGGAAAACAGGTATTTACCATCTACCCTCTCTGAAAGCTACCAAGGAGGCTTCATCTACATCACAAGAACCCTAGGGTCGACGACCCCCCCTTCTCTTAACTCAAGCATTTCTTTCTACTGACTTCAAGTCTTTAGACAAAGCTTAGCTCTTTCCATTAATTACCAATTAGAAAATCTTTTAACCCACCTATGACCTATAATGTCCCTCCCTCTTGAAGATATCCTGCCTCTTTAGGCTGAATTAATGTACACCTTTTATGTATTGATTTATGATTTCATCTACACTTCCTATTTCCCTAAAATGTATAAAGCCCACCTGTAACCTGACCTTCTCAGACACACTTTCTCAAGACTTCTTGAGACTGTTTCCTCGGGCCAGGGTCACTGATATTGGCTCAGAATAAACATTTTTAAATATTTTCCAGAGGGTTTTTTGTTTTTGTTTGTTTTTGTGTCCAAGGAATATATGGGGAGAACTCAGGTATAGGTTAACAAAAGCCACATATTTCCTCCTATCAAAAACTTCCCAGTCTTTACCATTCAAAGAAAACTGGAGGGTTCCGCAGACATCCAGCTCACAGTGGACAACTGTATTCACTTTCTGCCACCATAGGGTAAGACCCGGCACGTCACCATCTACTGGTGAGTTGCTCAGCTCCTATGGGCTAAGACAAACAAGAATAAGACCGAGAGAAAGAAAAACTCTACAGTAGCATATTTAGGTAAACTTTTCATTTCGGTAAACTCAAGTCCTCAGACACTTCCTTGGCATCTATTATTTGGAAAGAGTCCTCAAGTCCCCAGACACCATCCTTGCCATCTGTTATTTACAAAGGGTCTTGTTTTTTGAAACTCATAGGTAGTACCTCTTCTTACTACAAGGAAAGATTGAAATATTCTATGTTTGAAATCTCTACATTATTTACTTTCCTAAGCTTTAATTTTCCGTCCTGCTATTTTATAGGCAAAATACCTGCTAACAACCTGAAACTGCAGTGGTAGGAATTGCTGGTGTGTCCGGAATTGGTGGGTGCTTGGTCTCACTGACTTCAAGAATGAAGCCGCAGACCCTCGCGGTGAGTGTTACAGCTCTTAAGGTGGTGCGTCTGGAGTTTGTTCCTTCTGATGTTCAGATGTGTTCGGAGTTTCTTCCTTCTGGTGGGTTTGTGGTCTCGCTGGCTCAGGAGTGAAGCCGCAGACCTTTGCGGTGAGTGTTACAGCTCTTAAGGCAGCGCGTCTGGAGTTGTTCTTCCTCCCGGTGGGCTCGTGGTCTCGCTGGACTCAGGACTGAACTGCAGACCTTCGCGGTGAGTGTTACAGCTCATAAAAGCAGTGAGGACCCAAAGAGTGAGCAGTAGCAAGATTTATTGCAAAGAGCAAAAGAACAAAGCTTTCACAGTGCGGAAGGGGACCCGAGCAGGTTGCCACCGCTGGCTCCCGCAGCCTGTTTTTATTCTCTTATCTGGCCCCACCCACATCCTGCTGATTGGTAGAGCCGAGTGGTCTGTTTTGACAGGGCACTGATTGGTGCATTTACAATCCCTGAGCTAGATACAAAGGTTCTCCACGTCCCCATCAGATTAGTTAGATACAGAGTATCCACATAAAGGTTCTCCAGGGCCCCACCATAGCAGCTAGATACAGACTGTCAATTGGTGCACTCACAAACCCTGAGCTAGACACAGGGTGCTGATTGGTGTGTTCACAAACCTTGAGCTAGATACAGAGTGCCGATTGGTGTATTTACAATCCCTGAGCTAGACATAAAGGTTCTCCACGGCCCCACCAGACTCAGGATCCCAGCTGGCTTCACCCAGTGGATCCTGCACGGGGGCTTCAGGGGGAGCTGCCTGCCAGTCCCACGCCGTGCGCCTGCACTCCTCAGCCCTTGGGTGGTCGATGGGACTGGGCGCAGTGGAGCAGGGGGTGGCACTCGTTGGGGAGGCTCTGGCCGCACAGGAGCCCATGGAGGGGGTGGGAGGCTCAGGCATGGTGGGCTGCAGTCCTGAGCCCTGCCCCTCGGCAAGGCAGCTAAGGCCCAGTGAGAAATTGAGCGCAGCGCCGGTGGGCTGGCACTGCTGGGGGACCCAGTACACCCTCTGCAGCCGCTGGCCCGGGTGCTAAGTCCCTCATTGCCCGGGGCCGGCAGGGCCGGCCGGCTGCTCCGAGTGCGGGGCCTGCCAAGCCCACGCCCACCCGGAACTCCAGCTGGCCCACAAGCGCCGCACGCAGCCCCGGTTCCCCCTCGCACCTCTCCCTCCACACCTCCCTGCAAGCTGAGGGAGCCGGCTCTGGCCTTGGCCAGCCCAGAAAGGGGCTCCCACAGTGCAGCGGTGGGCTGAAGGGCTCCTCAAGTGCCGCCAAAGTGGGAGCCCAGGCAGAGGAGGTGCCGAGAGCCAGCGAGGGCTCTGAGGACTGCCAGCATGCTGTCACCTCTCACTGGGATTGCATATAGAGCAGAGTCAGCCATCAGGAAGAGGAGCATTAATATGGATAGATCCACTTCTTCTGAACAAGTGTTTAATGTTAACACTTTTATAGCAAATCTCTTCCCTGACTCATCCCTGAAAGCCTTTGAATGCGAAATGCTTGACCTTTTGAAGAGCCCTTCATTTTCCTATTTGATTTCTATAGATTTTTACAGCATGCAACCCTCTCTCCTACCCATACTCCCCACTCACTGCTGAATAACCAGTTAGAGAAATTGTACTGTAAGAGAACGAGGTATTTGGAAAATTCTGGTTTCGAAATAAAAGGGAGAAGCAAGAGGAAGACATAGTTCCATTACTCCAATATGGAACCCTAAAGACCTTTGATTGGATCTGTTAAATCAAGTTTACCCTAAAGCCGTCTCATTACATATTTTAAGTTCAGCCTAAAGGTCTCTCCATACATGGTGAACCGTCACCTAGCTGGATGTATAAACAGACTGTACTTACTCTTGTACCAATCATTGAGTTTTGGTCAGTCTAAGGCAGCCAACAGTTCAAACCATGTATAAACAAGGGAAGTGCTGAGCTGTAACCAATCTGGCTGTTTCTGTACCTCACTTCTGTGTTTTGTACCTCACTTTTTGCTTTCTGTCCATAAATCTTTCACTACGTGGCTGGACCAGTCTCTCTGAACCTATTCTAGTTAAGGGGCTACCTGATATGCAAATCATTCTTTGCTCAATTAAACTCTGTTAAATTTAATTTGTCTAAAATTTTTCTTTTATCATATCATAGGTAAACTTCTGGGATTCTGAGATCTGAGGCCATGCAAAAGACACCTTGGAAAATCATAGTCAACATCTGGACCTCTGTGTTGTTCTCTGCAAAATGAGGAGGCTGATTAAATGCTGTTGAAGACTCCTTTGAGGCTCTAACGGTTTATCATTGAGGGTATTTTGAGCAATGCACTAGATCCATGATGGGGCAGAAGGTGGAGGGTCGGAAAGAATTGTGAGAGTTGGCCTCAATGTTCTGTGAGGAAAAAGACCCCCAGCTGCTCTGCTCCCATGCTTGTAAGCTGCTGGACTAGGATCTTGGAGAGCCTAGAGGGCCCACAACATCAGGGCCCCCCTGGTGGCTATGATCAACACTGTGAGCAGCTAACATTTATTGGGTAATTGCTATGTGACTGGCATGGGTTTTTCTGAAAATATTCTTACAAGGTCAGATATATTTCCTATTTAACAGATGAGGAAATTAAGGAAGAGAGGGTAATTAAATTTCTTGAATTTCTACTGCTTTTAAGTGGCAAAGCCTGGAGCACAGCTTTCTCTGACTATACAATGGTGTCCAATAAAGACATTGATTACTGGTCCTCATATTAATATCAGGTCTCTCCATGAACTTCTCAGCACTTTTCCTAGGATCTTAGATCCCTTTTGGCATGGACAGTCTGAAAGTGCATTTAAAGTATTGTCAGAATGTGAAAATCTTCATCAGTTCAAGTCCACAAACTTCCCCGTCTCTCATGCTCACTATTCTCTCTCATCCTTCTTGACTGGGATGTTAGGAGGGAAGAAAATACATCCAAATAGAAATCTTACCTGGGGGGAGAAGATAAAGCACAACCTCCCCTCCTAGAGGTTGTGCATTTGAAAGCATTCCATCTTTTTTGACTACTCAGGAGAGAGGAGGTTTTCACTACTTGTTAATGATTTGTCATTGACCTGAGGCAATTATTGGCAAAACAAGGCCTTGAGCTATTTCCAAGTCTCTCAAAATGTTTGGGTGAAAAACAGCAAAGGAGCCCTGTGAGGATGCTGAGATGGTTTATTATGTGGTTTGCTTAAGGTCACAGAGTCACTACACTGCAGAGCTAGCTGTGGAATGCTGAGGCCCCAGGGGCTCCCTGTGCAACAGGCCTGGATCCAACTCCTAACTCTTTCCTGCCTGGGCATTCTCCCCTCCCTCACAGACACTGTCAAACAGCACCAGCCCAAGGCCGGAGTGTCCTTTGCAAAATTCAGCTAACTCCGAACTCTCACTTGATGCTCTGCTCATGGGTGGAGAGAAAACAGGTGGAACCGCTTCTCTATCAACTGAGTGAAAACCAGATGAAGAATATCAGATAGATACTGGGGAAAAACAATATCTAACTATTTCGTTAAAATAGATCTTCCCCTCTTTATTGCTCTTAGTTTATGAAATTTAGAAAACACATACAGGCAAAAAGAAGTGCGTTCAATGGACTCAGTGGATTCATGGAATGCAAAGGAGCCTGAAGCTAGGTTTCACCCTGCCACTGCCACTTAACTCAGTCTCCTAATAATCGTCAGAAGGGAAATTTTCATTCTGCCTGGAATTTTCACTCCAGGCTCCATGTTCTTGGAATCACACACAGCTCTATGGACCCGGAAACCACACCTCCATCCCTGAGCGTGATGAAGCTGTGCTATTGCTAAAGCTCAGGCTTTAACACTGTCTGTGGA
Source organism: Gorilla gorilla gorilla (assembly GCF_029281585.2). Classification (NCBI taxonomy): domain Eukaryota; kingdom Metazoa; phylum Chordata; class Mammalia; order Primates; family Hominidae; genus Gorilla; species Gorilla gorilla. The sequence continues at coordinate 134,982,933 of NC_073236.2, read as the reverse complement.
TCTCTGTGTCCTCTGCCAATAAGGAAACTCTCTATCTGGAATTGCCAGCTGGTGCCTGGTTATCTCAGCTCCATGCATCTGCTGTGAGGACCTGGAGGCCACAATGGGGCCGGGGCAGGGGATGGGGAGAGTGGGGGTGCTCCTCTTGCTGTACAGAGGCTGCAGCTTTCACCAAAGCTGCATGCCCCTCACCAGGGGGACTGCCAGTTTTGCTCCCACTGGGCATGTGAGGCTTCCTGGAATTCAGCTTCAGTTCTTATCTACCTTTTAAGACATTTATATCTGCTATTGTAATTGCACCATTTTTTTGAAAAGTTAGTTGTTTTCATAAGAGATGAAAGCTCAGTAGAAGCTTTGTAAAAATTCAGTGATTCCATTAAGGTGACTCTGAAAGCAAAAGGGAGGAAAAAAGAGTAAAAGAAAGAAAATTAAAAGATGGAGGGAAGGACAATATAAAGAAGACCACTGTTGTTCAAAAATATGTAAGCAAGGTAACTTGTAAAGACTAAAGAAAAATTCAAAGTTTAACATGAATCATCATTTGAGTTACTTTAAAATCATGGAGAGCTCCCTCTGCTTTAAAGGAACCAAAAGATCAAAAAATAAAAAGTATTATAGACAAACTCATATGCTGTGACCTGTGCAATAATAATATAAGAAAGAAGGAGTGCCACACTCATTCTCAAATGAAAGGCTTTGGCGATTTTATACCTTAAACATCCTTACTTCCTCATATTTCTACACATCCCCAGTGCTTTTTGTAGGATGCATGTAGATTTGAAATTTCTGGGTCAAAGGATACACAGGCTTTGAGACTTTTCATACTTCTGTGGGGCAGAGGACACTCATCCCCACATCTCAGTTTGGAGGACATCTGGTAGGAAAGGCTGAAATGTAACTGAAGCCACAGGAGGCCCTGAGGCATGGAAAGGACGTGGGAGGAGTATCCATCCTTCTGCTTACAGACCCTGAGTTGCAATGAGAATAACGCCACGAGGAATGAACAGAAACTATTGCTAATCAGCAATAGAAGTATTATCGAAAGCTTGAACACCAAGCACAGCAGGTTATGATGTACCTTCACACACACACACACACACCAAAAGCACGCACATTAACATGCACATGTACACACAGACCTCCACCCAGACACATGCCCTAAAACAGTGATCCTTAAGCTTTTTGGCATCACAGACCGGTTTCATGGAAGACAACTTTTCCATGGACAGGGGCTGAGAGGGTCAAGATGAAACTGTTCCACCTCGGACCATCAGGCATTAGATTCTCATAAGGAGCATGTAACCTAGACCCCTTGAATGGGCAGCTCACAGTAGGGTTTGTGCTCCACTGATTTGACAGGAGGTAGAGCTCAGGTGGTAATGCTCGTTTACCTGCAGCTCACGTCTTGCTGTGTGGCCTGGTTCCTAACAGGCCACAAACTGATATCAGTTCGTGGCCCAGGGGTTGGAGACTCTTGCCCTAAAACACAACATTTTACTCAAGCTTCCACTTTAGCTGAATGGGATAGCTCTTTAAAGCATCATCTGACCTTCAAGTTGTCAGAATTGATGGTGTTTTTTTCTGGAAAAATAGACTTGTGGCTGAATGCAATACATGCTTTTATTCCTAGATTAAACAGACCCCTGCATAAAAATATCATTTGGGAGGCATTTGTTTCCTATGTTGAATAAGCTCAAGAGAAGTCTCCGGTAGAAAATCAAATGTAATAAGACTCTTCCAGAATAGCAAATTAAATGCTCTCGGTCATAAGACTGGTACATTTTGCCATGGGACAACAACAGAGCTCATTAAATAGCTTTTCTGATTCAGTATTACCAAAAATACTACCAAAGAAAATATAGACTTAGAACATGGATCAAAGCAATGTGGCACTCCGCTGTGTTCTGTTCATACAGTGAAACTAGGATGAGTCTGTGGCATCCTCTACAAACATTGGCCCTTGACAGGAAATCATGACACAGGGACCTTCTCGTGACTTTGCCTCTGACTATTGGTAACACTGTTCTCTATTTCTAGCCACATCCATGCTGCAAACCACTGGCAAGTCCTTGAAGTCCAATACCCCAAATCTGAAGACAGGAAGAGGTTCCTTCCACAAACTCTCTGTGCAGCAGGGTGAAACATCTAAACGTGGGTAAAACATGGGTGAACAGATGCTTGGGGTGAAGATGCATCATCACTGCTTGGAACCCTGTGATTCTCAGAGGAGTGGAGGTTGATGGGGAGAAGGGAGAGGAAGGTAGGATGACAGTGAAAGAAACTAGAAGTTTCAGCAAATCTAAGGGGACAAAGCCTGGAGAGTGTCTCAGTAAAAACAGGTCACTGAAACTCCTGACCTATCTCCACATGTCGTAATTTATTCAGAGTAAACTATGGGAACAGAACTCAGGAACACGCCAAGGGGGTGTCTGGGTACCTATTAGCACACAGAATCAGATCTCAAACATTTCCCTGAGGAAAAACATCTTGTTTCATCAGTGCTGAACAAGTTGAGGGATGATTGGAATGAGAGAATTTACAAACAGCAAACCTAAACATGGAACTAACATATTCAGAACAACTCAGCAGTAGAAGAGAAATAAACATCCACTTTAATCAGTTTTAATTGAAGATCTAAAGCTTAGCGGCTGTGGACACCTTCAGGGAACTGGTCTCAGCCAGTTGGGGTCAAGGGGTCATCTTTGCCCAGTTTCAGTGAGTGACCACTTTTCCCTAAACACCTGAGGAATGGGAAACAGGAGGCAGGAGGAGGTTTTAGGACATAGGAACTTATTGTTATAGGACTTTGTCTTAGTTCATCTAAAGACGGGGTTCTTGTCCCATGGCCATGAAAGTTTAGGCTCGCAGATGGTTTGAAGGGTGAGTAAAGCAGGGTTTTATTGGGTGAAAAGGAAAAAAGGTGGAAACAGGGACTCACTGCAAGGCCAGAGTTCCTACTAGAGTGCTTCCCGCCTCACCACTTGAATCCCAAATTCCACACAGAAAGAGGAGGGGCCAGGCTCCTCCCAACTGCAAAAGGTGCAAACTTCTGTGGCTCCACCCCAGTCCACCTGGCTGTCTCACTGTGGCAGTAGCTCTTCCTTCTGATGGCTCCGAAAAGTCGCTTGGGAATTTCTCCAGAACATCCTGCCCGGATTCCACACCCAGAGATCTCATGTGGAATTGGTCTGGGAGTGGGGCCCAGATATTAGCATTTATTTTTAAAGGCCCTGCAGTGATTCTAACCTGTGATTCTAAAAGGATGACTAAGGTTCTTGGTTTGAATCAGTTGGAAGGACTGTGGTGCCTGAGTTTTGAATTGCCCTCCTAGTTTAAACACCGAAGCATGGGTTTATTTTGTTCTCTCAATGAATACCTGGAGAAAATAATGCTGCAGATGCTATTCTGGATGCTTGGTGTATGTTACCAAAAAAAAATAAATAAATAAATAAATAAATAAAGAAAGAAAGAAAGAAAGAAAGAAAGAAAGAAAGAAAGAAAGAAAGAAAACCCCTGCCTCACTAAACTCACCTTATAGTAGGAGGATTCAGACAAGAAGCAGAAAGTATGGTGCACAGAAGTATCAAGCAACATACCCTATTAAAAAGAAAAACAACAGAGTGATAGGAGTTGAGATTGCAGGAAAAGTGAGAAGCAGAATTTGTTATTAAAATAAGGGGTCATATTAGCCCTCAATAAAAACACATATTTGAGAAAGATCTTGAGGGCAATAAGGAGAAGAAAAGAGTGTTCCAAGGGGACAGCTAGTAGAAATACCCGAAGACTGGATTTGACAGATGTGCTTACAAAATGAAGAGCTGGCGAAGGCCGGGTGCCGTGGCTCACGCCTGTAATCCCAGCACTTTGGGAGGCCAAGGTGGGTGAATCACATGAGGTCAGGAGTTTGAGACCAGCCTGGCCAACATGGTGAAACCTCATCTCTACTAAAAATACAAAAATGAGCCAGGCGTGGTGGCGCGTGCCTGTAATCTCAGCTACTCGGGAGGCTGAGGCATGAGAATTGCTTTAACCTGGGAGACAGAGGTCACAATGAGCTGACATTGCACTACTGCACTGCAGCCTGGGTGACGGAGCAAGGAGCAAGACTCTTTCTCAAAAAGAAAAAAAAAAAAAAGGAAAAAACCAGAAATGGCCACTGAGGCTTGTGCAGGATGAATGAGGTAGAAGGCTGCAGGTCCAGGTTGCAAAGGTTAAGGAGGCGGCTTCCTTAAGTGCCCTGCCATTGTGAGGATCTTGGCTTTCACTTAGAGTGAAACAGGGAGCCAAGAAAGGGTTTTGAGTCATGAGTAACGGAAAGGAAGCACAGACTGATTTATATCTTGAAACAAACAAGCAAACAAAAAACACTTTGGCTGTTATGTTGAATCTTAAGTAGAGAGGACAAATGTGGAGGCAGGAAGATCAGCTAGTAGGTGATTGCTGTCCTCTGGGGCAAAGCGGGATGGTGGGCTGAACCATTGTCTTAGCAGCACTTAAATAGCAGAGATGGCAATCTATCCTGAGAGATAAACGTGGGAAGACAGGGAGGAGGTAAAAATGATCCTAAATTTGTTGATGTTGTTGTTGTTTTGTTTTTAGTCTAATCCAACTAGAAGGATTTCATTATCTTCAACAGAGAGAGAAGGTTACAAGTGAAAGGAGTGTGTTTTTTTGGGGGGAAGAGCATGAGGTCAGTTTATGTCATGTTGAGTTTAAGATGTTTATGAGACAAGTGAGATGCCAGGTAGAGAGTTGTATATATTGAGGCAAGCCCAGAAAAGGAGTCTGGGCTGCAGATATAAGTGTTCAAGTTAGAAGCATAGAGACAGTGTTTAAAGGTATATGAGAGTAGATAACATCAAATGTGTGTACACAGAGAAGAGGGCCAAGGGCCCCAGAGTACCCCAGCAGTAAGAGAACAGGAAGAAGAGAATCAGCAAAGGTTATGGAGAAAATGTGGTCAATAAGTCAGAAGAAAAATTATGTGTCCTGCTCTTCCAATAGGTCAAAAAAAGTGAAGATGATGAAGAGGAGAAGGTTTGATAAGGGTTTCAAATACAGCTAACAGGTTCAGTAGAATGAGATCTGATAGTGGATCACTGGATTTAGCTATGTGGTGATCTTTGGTTACTCAAGAAAAAAGTTATTCTGTAATTTAAAAAAATGATCTAAAAATAGTTAAGGCAGAGTAAGAGAAGGATTGGACATTACAAATACAGGTAATGCTGGTGATTTCTGCTGCTAACGAGAACAAATAGAATGCAGGGAAAGTGAGGTCAAGAAAAAAAGTTTTGACAGAAGGAAGTATTACACGATGTTTTTAAGCCATTGAGAAGAAACTATTATTTAAAAAGAAACACTGACAATGCAGAAGAAGGCGGAAAAATTGCTACAGTGATGATTTTGAATAAGCAGGAGTGGATGGGATTTGGTGTACAATTGCAGAGTCTGGTTTTAGATAACAGCGTAGACATTCATGTGTGGTAACACACAGGAAGCCAGAATATGTTGACAGAGATGTTCATAAGTTGATGTGATAGGAGCTTGAAGAATTTCCCTTCTACTGCTTCAGTGTTTTCAGTAAGGAAGACAGCAGGCTGAGCATAAGAAGTGGAGAGGAAGTGCTAAAGGTTTGGGGAGAAAGAAGACGGTGAGAAATCATAGTCTAGGACAGTGGGAAATTGACTGACCCAGCAATGTGTAGTGGTGCGTGTATGCATCACTGCCCGGCAGCACGAAGGCCCATGGGCATGAACCTCACCTCAGAACAGGTCACTAAAGTTGCTTGTTTTTCCCCAACATATTCAGCTACAAAAATAGAGAAATCTGGTCAGCAAAAGTTTGGATTCAACCAGAGTTGTAGTTTTGCCACTAAAGTATGTTGAAGAGAGGAGCAAAGGAGTCAAGAGTGTTTGCAGGAGTTTCGTATAGATTAACCACAAAATGTAGGCTGGGTAGGGAGAAAAGCACAAATATCAAGAGGGTGAAGGGTAGTGACACATTGTAAGATCAATATACAGAAAATCCCAGTGAGGGTAAAGCTTTGTTAGGCTAGTGATATAAAATGGAGATAGCTGTTAAAATAGGAAGGTTTTATTGAGTCTATCTATGTCCATGAGAACAAATAACCAAGGTAGCACCAAGAACGAGCTCTTTCAAAAAGAGGAGTTCTGGAACTCTGAAGGTCAAGATGTTAAAAGGGTCATCTAAAAACATATTAAAAATTGTGAGGGGGCTGGGCACGGTGGCTCACACGTATAATCCCAGCACTTTGGGACGTCGAGATGGGCAGATCACGAGGTCAAGAAATTGAGACTATTCTGGCCAACATGGTGAAAGCCGGTCTCTACTAAAAATACAAACATTAGCTGGGCGTGGTCACACTTGCCTGTAGTCCCAGCTACTCAGGAGTCTGAGGCAGGAGAATCGCTTGAACCCAGGAGGCAGAGATTGCAGTGCGCTGAGATCACGCCACTGCACTCCAGCCAGGCGGCAGAGCGAGACTCCATCTCAAAAAAAAAAAAAATTGCGAGGAATTAAGTCCATGTAAAACTTGAGATAATGGGCCATGAGCTAAAATTGTCTTAAAATATAGGGCAATAAGCCAGTCATTGGAAGAAAACAGCAACATGACAACATGAGATAAGAGCTGGGGATTTTCAGGGAGGAGAAAGAAAGAATGGCCAGAAAATGAAATGAAGGAATAGTTAGTTAGTAGGCATTCTACCTGCCTCTAAGCTCAGTGGTAATGAGAATTGGAGGGAGAACATGACCACCTCTGGAGAGATCTGCAGGGGAGGCAGTTTTTTCAGGTGGGAGGAACAAGAGTGTGCATCACAGTCTAGATGGATGTTGGGACCTAGATTAGCTTCCTGTGGCTGCCCACCCAGAGTCCACAAACTGAGTTGCTTTAAACAATGCAAATGGCGCTCGTTTCCACAGCACAAATGCTAAAATTGGAATGACACAAAGAAGATTAGCATGGCCCCTGCACATGGATGACATGCAAATTCATGAGGCATTTCAGATTTTAAAAGAATGCAAATGTATCCCCACAGTTCTGGAGGCAGGAAGTCTGTGATCAGGGTGTTGGTAGGGCCATGTGCTCTCTGAAGGCTGTAGAGGTAGATCATTGCTCACTTCTCTCCTCACTTCTGATGGTTTCCAGCTTCTTGCTGTCCTTGACTTGAAGATGCATCTCTCCAGTCTTTGCCTCTGTCATCACATGACATTCTTCCTGTGTCTCTTCTCCTTTTCTAATAAGGACACTAGTCATATTCAACTTATGGCCCACCCTACTTCATTACGAACTCATCTTATCTTGATTATATCTGCAAAGATGTTGTTTCAAAATAAGGCCAATTCACAGGTACTGGGGCTAGGACTTGAACGTATCTTCTTTTGAGGAGTACAGTTCACTCCACAACAGGATTAGGAGTGAATTTCAAGCCCAATAGGAACAGTCTCACAGTGAACAGAGAAAATCTTCCCAACTCTTCATTTCTTGTGTTACTGGTTCCAAGGTATCCATTTCTCCTGGTACTCTCTCATTCAACATATGAGCATCTCAGTGCCAAGAGCTGAAAGTGGCTCAGAGAAAAGAAGTGCAAGGTGCTGCCCCCACAGACTCTGCCCAGGAGGTCTCATTCTTCTTCATGGACTTTGAGTGAGACCTGCTGCCTCTGGGACTCCCCGTCCCTGGAACCTCTTTTGTTCCTCGCTCATTGTGTATTTTCTACATTACCCACATTGTGTAACTCAACCTGTGTATTACTCCATTTCATACTGCTATAATAAACTGCCCAAAACTGGGCAATTTATAAAGGAAAGAGGTTTAATTGACTCACAGTTCTGCGTGGCTGAGGAGGCCTCAGGAAACTTACTATCATGGCGGAAGGCAAGGGGAAAGCGAGCACCTTCTTCACAAGGCAGCAGGAAGGAGAAGTGCTGAGCAAAGAGGCAAGCGCCCCTTATAAAACCATCAGATCTTGTGAGAACTCACTCACTATCACAAGAATAGCACAGGGAAACCAGCTTGATGATTCAATTACCTCCACCTGGTCTCCCCCTTGACACATGGGGATTATGGGTATTACAATTCAAGATGAGAATTGAGTGGGGGCATAAATCCTAACCATATTACCATGTAACTGACAAAGTGACCTTGTAAATGATATCTGCTTATTGGACACTTTTCTGCATACTAACGATAAAAGACATTCAAAGCCCTGCCCTGGAGGAGCTTATGATCCAGAAGCACACACATAGCTTTTCTAACTTTTTTCCCTCTCCTAATTAGATTCTCAATTCTGGAGCACAGACCCTTTTATTATACATGAATTCTACCCATCCACCCATGCAGTGCCATAGCAAATAAATATTCAGTGATTATTTTAGAGTTATGGGCTGTGACCTGAAATCCATGAGTGGTCTGGTATCTTGTCAATCACACTAGTCTCCACTTCAGCCCAAATATATGGGGACAGAAACTTTATTTCTATATTGAATACAGATTCCTGGTTGACTGGAAAATAAGTTTTTAATCACAACAGATAAGAAAGTGGAAGAAGTAAGTATTTTTTCTTTTCTGAAAACCTGATAGATCTATACTTCAAAATCCTAAGGGAAAGATTATAGTTCCTGCATTGGTTTTCTGTGACTATTGTAAGAATTAATACAAACATGATTGAAAACAACAGAAATTTATTCTCTCACAATTCTCTAGAAAGCAGATAACACATGTGATAATGCAAAAAATTATGTAGCCATTGAGCTTAGGTAGAAAATTAATCATGTGGATGTTGCACAAGATACTTTTAAAAGGAAGGAGGTAGATTTATGTATAGGTTATAATCGCTTTGGAACAAAAATAGCATAAATTATGTGAAAAAAAGTAGGAAAAAACATGGAAGGAATATGCATCAGCAGTTAATAAAAATCATTGCATTTAAAGATTGTAAGAAGTATTTTCAATGCTTAGTTTTATAATTATTTGAAAAATAAAGGCTTTAGAAAGACCATTTATTATTTGTATTTTTAGAAATAAAAACTTTAAATACCATTCTAAGAAAAAATGATATAACCAGCAACATATAATGGAATAAGAAAAGCAATGAGGGAGATGATTTGTGATTGATCTGCTTTTGATGAATTTTAGGATTTGAACACTAAATAAATTAGTTCACAAAATTTACTTTTGTGAACAAACTCAGAAAAAAGAATGAGTGAACAAAATACCACAAATATGTGGTAATTTGAAAGTAAGAAACACTTATGTTCTAATTTTTAGTACTGAATACTTTATAAGGAACAAAATAAAATGTGCTATGTAAATTAGCAGGAAAGTTGAAACATGCATATATTCGAGTAGGCCTTGGATGACAGGTATGTATCTTACACATTTATTAAGTCTAGTTCAGATGTAGGTACATGGCAAAAATGCAAAAAATATTTATTGAATAAATGAGTGAAAAGTATAGGGGTTTTAATGGATGAAAATTCATTTTCAATAATTGTTCTTAGAAAGAGGAGTATCTCATATAACAACTAATTGATCTAGGAAAACTGTCAGCAAAATCCTGTCTGGGCCCTCATTTTTCAATAAAACACTGTAAAAATAACCTTCATCTGGGTGCCCCCACACTTCTTATTCTCAGCTCGGTATGCTGTCTCCTCCTGGGCTCCTGGGGGATTTTTAGCCACACTAGGGAGTGATCTGGTTTTGAGAAAGCCTGGAATCTGGCTTTCACTCCAGTGTTACTAACAGTTGTTTCTGGATTGCAGTGGTAAGGAGGCTTTATAAATCAGCTTATGTTCTTTATGCTAAGGCTCAGAGAAACACATATGCCATGGAGAGTTTTAATCACAGGAGAGATCCAATTACTCATGGAGTACAAAAGAGAAACCGCATTTGGAATTCTCTCTTTGGTCATCCAGAAATGTGATTGTGAAGAAAATAGACTCAATACTAAATGAAATTTTGAATTAGTTGTATAGTCATTTTAAAACCAAAGCCCTTCTCTTCCGTTGTCTTAAAAGATTGAATTATTACTAGTACAGGTGTTTAAATCACAAGATGTTCTTGGTGCTTGTGGTGGTTAATACTGAGTGTCAACTTGATTGGATTGAAGGATCCAAAGTATTGATCCTGGGTATGCCTGCAAGGGTGTTGCCAAAGGAGATTAACATTTGAGTCAGTAGTCTGGGAAAGGCAGACCCACCCTTAATCTGGGTGGACATCTTCTAATCAGCTGCCACCACAGACAGAATATAAAGCAGGCAGAAAAATGTGAAAAGACCAGACTAGCTTAGCCTCCCAGCATACATCTTTCTCCCATGCTGGATGCTTCCTGCCCTCGAACACTGGACTCTAAATTCTTCAGTTTTAGGACTCTGACTGGCTTTCCTTGCTCCTCAGTTTGCAGATGGACTATTGTGGGACCTTGTGATCATGTGAGTTAATACTTTGAACAAACTCCCATATACATATATATATATATATATATATATATATATATATACACACATACATATATATATATATACACATATATATATATATGTATCTCCTATTAATTCTTTCCCTCTAGAGAACCATGACTAATATAGTGCTCAAAATGCCAGCCATGTACAATTCTACTTCAGTAATCTACCTCTGTCCATCACTTAAATCTTGGTGTGCTCTTACTTTGTAACCATAGCTTCTTTGTTCTCCAATCTTTAGGTAAAACTTTAGTGATCCTATCAACTCCTGGAACTTTAACTGCCAGCTTTTTGCAAAATAACATACTCAATCTCTCCATTTCAAATTTCTCCTAACTTCCAGATTTGCTGTATCCCACATACACTGTGTCCAAAGTGAACCCATTTCCATTTCCCAATTCTTTTATTTCCCTTACTGAATAAGATGAACAAGCACCCATCTTAGAGAACGACACTATTGCCCATCAAATTCCCCCCAAAGAAACACGTAATCAGCCTAAATCTTTCTCCTTCATATTCCTCTCTTCCCATGTTTATATTAAGGAGCATTTACAAATGTGAAATAAGAGCTCTCTTCACACCCTTTTCTGCTTTAACTCCACTGCTACTTTATTTCAGGGTCCAGCCATACATCAAGTTAGGGTACTGTTCTTGTCTCCAGTTCATTTCTTCTGCGGTCCCTGTGCATTCCAATGGAATACCTTAAATTATTATCACATCTCCATTCTTGAGTCAGTAAATGGGTTGTCCAGCCTATCTACCTACTTTCAAGTCTGGTTTCTTATCAAGATCTGGATTTCTTTGTGAGTCAGTGTCCTCCATTGTAAGAATGCGTTTATGATATTAATTTCAAATTGTGATCTCATCTCTCTGTATGAAGGATACCTGTAACCTTGTATAGACATTGATTTAATTGGTCTTGGATGGACCACAGGTACTGTAGGTTTTTCAGCTCATAAGATGATTCCAATACACTACCAGTGTTTTTAGCTCATGAAGTAAAATACAGCAATTGCTATGGGTTGGGTCCCATGTTAGTCAGCATTCTCTAGAAGGCCAGAGCTAATAGGATAGTTCTATACATAAAGGGAAGTTTATTAAGGAGTATTGACTCACATGAACCCAAGGTGAGGCCCCACAATAGGCTGCCTGAAAGCTGAGGAACAAGGAAGCCAGTCTGAGTCCCAAAACTGCAGAACTTGGTGTCTGATGTTCGAGGGAAGAAGGCATCTAGCATGAGAGAAAGATGTAGGCCAGAAGACTAAACCAGTCTAATCATTCCATGTTCTTCTGCCTGATTTTATTTTGGCTGCACTGGCAGCTGATTAGATGGTGTCCAAATAGATTGAAGGTGGGTCTGCCTTCTGGCCCACTGACACAAAGGTTAATCTCCTTTGGCAACAGCTTCACAGACACACCCAGGAAAAATACTTTGCATCCTTCAATTCAATCAAGTTGACACTCATTATTAACCATCACAGGTCCTTAACTCAAATATCTATCCATATCCTTTCCTTAAACTATTTTGTCTTTTTCGCCCTCAGTATGTCTTCACTGTGGGGTGGGAGAAGTTTCATAAACTGAGCCTAGAATCCATCAGCATCAGCTTCCACCTTCTTTGGTTTCCTCAGAAGCCTCTAAGCATCTCTGTCTCTGCAATCAGTCAACCAATCAAGCTAGTAAGCAAGGAAGCCATCATAATTGAGGTTCTGTGACCCTACACATGCCGCAACAAACACATCTCTGGTAGATGAAGAGTTCTCTTCATTTGAAGGAGGACAAGACTCTTTCGCTTTGATGCTTTCTCAGATGCCATTCTGAATAAATCTGAACCGATTTTTGATGATCTGTGAGAACAGCTGTCCAATGACTAAAAGGGACTCCAACCCCGAAAGCCAGAAATGAAGATGGGATCTGAAAGCACTGAGTGGTATTTTCTAGAAGAATGGCTAAGTCAGGCCTTAAAACATATATTAAGAGATTTATAAAAACAATAAGAATAACATAGAAAATGATAGTTTTCTGGCAGTTTAAGATCAAAACCTATTTGTAGAGTTTAATAACAACTCCTTAAGGGGCCCTTTGATGTCTTCAGAGTGCTCTCAACATCGAACTACTGAACAATATGGTCTAAAGTTATGCTTGTTTTTCACGGTCCTTGTCACTATTTGCACTCATTTGTTATTTATTTGATGTAGATTTGTATAATGTCTTTCTCATCTGGCAGATTTGCCTGCCTGGGGTCTGTTCTGTTCCTCCCTGTGTGCTCAATGCTAGGAGATTCTGGTTGAATCCAGGCCCTCATGTTGTGTTTAAGAAGACAAGACAGCACCACAGAACCATATTTTCCCCTACTCTTAGACAAAAGCTAGTCTTTTATAGGAAAAATGAAAACAACAACAACAACAACAAAAGCCTGTATTAGGCCATTCTTGCAATGCCATAAAGAAATCCTGAAACTGGGTAATTTTTAAAGAAAAGAGGTTTCATTGGCTCACAGTTCTGCAGATTGTACAGGAAGCATAAAGGCATCTGCTTAGCTTCTGGGGAGGCTTCAGGAAACTTACAATCATGGCAGAAGGCAAAGCAAGAACAGGCACATCACATGGCAAAAGCAGGAGCAAGAGAATCAGGGGGAGGTGCAACATAGATTTAAACATCCCAATCTGAAAAGAATTCACTCACTACAGTGAGTATAGTACCAAGGGGGATGGTACTAAACCATTCATGAGAAACTGCCCCCATGACGCAATTACCTCTCACCAGGCCTCACCACCAATTTTGGCGATTACGTTTCAATATGAGATTTGGGTGGGGACACTAATCCAAATTATGTCATTCCGCCCTAGGCCCCTTCCAAATTTCATGTTCTTCTCACATTTCAAACTACAACCATGCCTTCCCAATAATTCCCAAAGTCTTAACTCATTCCAGCATTAACTTAAAAGCCCAAAGTCCAGAGTCTCATATAAGACAAGGCTAGTCCCTTCTGCCTATGAGCCCATGAAATAAGAAATATGTTAGTTGCTTCCAAGATACAGTGGGTATATATGCATTGGGTAAATACCCCCATTTCAATAGGGAGAAAGCCAAAAAAACAGGGGCTACAGGGTCCATGCAAGTTCAAAACCCAGCAGGGCAGACATTATATCCTGAAGCTCCAAAATAATCTCCTATGACTCCATGTCCCAAATCCAGGATACACTGGTGCAAGGGGCAGGCTCCCAAGGCCTTGAGTAATTCCACCCCTGTGGTTTTGCAGGGTTCAGCCCACAAAGCTGCTATCGCAGGCTGACACTGAGTGCCTGTGACTTTTCTACATGCAGGGTGCAAGCTGTTGGTGGATCTACTATTCTGGGGTCTGGTGGATAGTGGCCCTCTTCTCACAGTTTTACTAGGAAGTGCCCCAGTGGAGACTCTCCATGGGAGCCCCAACCCTACATTTTCCTTATGCACTGCTATAGTAGAGGGTCTCTATGAGGGCTTCACCTCTGCAGGGGGCTTTTGCCAGGACAACCAGGCTTTTCTGTAAATCCTCTGAAATCAAGACAGAGTCTCACAAGCCTTAATTCTTGCATTCTGTGCACCTGCAGGTTTAACATTACATGGAAGCCAAGGCTTAAGGCTTGTGCTTTCCAAAGCAGCAGTGATATGGTTTGACTGTGTCCACACCCAAATCTCATCTTGAATTTTAGCTGCCATAACTCCCATGCGTTGTAGAAGGAACCCAGTGGGAGATAATTGAATCATGGGGACGGTTTCCCCCATACTGTTCTCGTGGTAGTGAATAAGTCTCATGAAATCTGATGATTAGATAAGGGATTTCCCCTTCCACTTGGTTCTCATTCTTTCTTTCAGCCACAGTGTGAGATGTGCCTTTCACCTTCTGTCATGAATGTGAGGCCTCCCCAGCCACATAAAACTATGAGTCCATTAAACCTCTTTTTCTTTATAAATTACCCAGTCTCAGGTATGTCTTTATCAGCAGCATGAAAATGGATTAATGCAAGTAGCCTGGGCTATACCTGGCCCCATCGATCCACAGCTGGAGCTGAAACAACTGGATACAGGGAAAAGTGTCCTGAGGCTGCGCAGGGCACTGGGCCCTGGGCCTGACCCATGAAACTATTTAGTCCTCATAAGCCTCTGGGCCTGTGATGGAAGAGGCTGACATAAAGGACTCTGAATACTTCCCAGGCCTTGTCTTCATTGCCTTTGTTATTAGCACTTGGCTCCTTTTTACTTATGCAAATTTCTGCAGGCTGCTTGAATTCCTCCCCTTAAAATGGGCTTTCCAGGCTACAACGTTTTCAAACTTGTACTCTCTGTTTCCCTTTTAAATATAAGTTCCAGCTTAAAGTCATTTCTTTGCTCTCATATCTGAATACAACTTGCTAAGAGCGGCCAGGTCACTTCTTGTACATTTTTCTGCTTTTAAATTTCTTCCACTATATACCCTAAATCATCACTTTCGAGTTAAAAGTTTCACAGATTCCTAGAGCAGGGGCATAATGCAGCCATGTTCTTTGCTAAGGCATAACAAAATGATCTTTTCTCCAGTTCCCAGTAAGTTTCTCATTTCCATCTGAGACCTCATCAGCTTAACCCTTACTGTCTATATCACTATCAGCATTTTGGTCACAACAATTTAACCAATCTCTAGGAAGTTCCAAACTTTCCCTCAACTTCCTGTCTTCTTCTGAGCCTCCCAGACTCCTCCAACCTCTGCCTGTTACCAATTCCAATGCTGTTTTCACATTTTCAGGTATCTTTATAACAATGATCCACTCCTTGGTAAAAATTTTCTGTATTAAGCAGTTCTTGCATTGCTATAAAGGAATACTTGAGACTGGGTAATTTATAAAGAACAGAGGTTTCATAGGTTAATGGTTCTGCAGGCTGTACAGGAAGCATAGCAACATCTACAACACCTTCTAGGGAGGCCTCAGAAAATTTACAATCATAACAGAAAGCAGGTGAAAGCAGGAGCAAGTAAACAAGGGAGGAGATGCTACACACTTTCAAAAGACCAGATGTTAACAAGAACTTGCTATTGCAAAGACAGTACAAAGATGACAGTGCTGAACCATGTATGACAAATTGTTCCTATAATCTAATCACCTCCCACCAGACACTCCCCCTTCCACCAAAACTGGGGATTACAATAGAACATGAGATTTGGGCAGGGGCACATATCCAAACTATATCAAAATCCCTGGGTCTTCTGCCTCAAAGCATGGTGTTTAAATTTTACTTTCTACATGTTTCCATATAATAGAAGATACATGTGCTCTTTTTGGAAGCCATTCAGTTTGAATTCATGCTTTCAAAATTTATGTTTTGCTGACAAGAGCCACAACTTTAAAGGGAAGCATATTCCTAAAATCCATTCAAATGGGAGCATATTCCAAAAGCCCATTCTCTGGTTCTTCTGAATTGTGAGCTTTATCTATTATACAGTGGTTATTGTCACTTGTAGCAAAATTGATGGTGCCTCAGGCCACAAGATTGTGTGTATGTTTGCAAGGCCACACACTCCAACATCCCTGAGATTTACTCTGGACAACACAGCTGCTTGCATTGCTGAGTTGCACTTATTCAATATTCAAGGACTGTTCCTTCCAAGAGTAAGTAATTCTTATCTAAAACTGAAAGAAGCAAATATTTATTTAAAAATTATTTACAGAACAAAATAATTCAGATCCTGATAAGAAGGTCCAGAATGAAATTGTATAGATGACATCTTTTACAACAAGTTTCCCATTTTATATCTTTATGCTCCATCTCAGATTGACGTAGTTTATCCTGAGTGAACTCATCTAAAACCCTGAATGATGGAATGGACAAGATGTGAACATTTGAGTGTCTAATTTCATTTCATTGACTAATTCAGGAATTTCTACCTGTTGAACATTAGCAACTGAAAACTCTCAGATGAAGAGTGTAGAGTTGGTGTCACCAACAGAACTAAGCTCCCAAGTATTTCTGTGTGATGACAATGGTTAAGAGCAACTAGATTGTTAAAATAAAAATTATTCAATGAAAACATAACATAAATGTTCCAACTTGGCCAGGCGTGGTGGCTCACACCTGTAATCCCAGCACTTTGGGAGGCCAATGTGGGCGGATCACAAGGTCAGGAGTTCGAGACCAGCCTGGCCAATATGGTGAAACCCCGTCTCTACTAAAAATACAAAAATTTGCTGGATGTGCTGATGGGCGCCTGTAATCCCAGCTACTAGGGAGGCTGAGGCAGGAGAATTGCTTGAACCTGGGAGGCGGAGGTTGCAGTGAGCTTAGATCAAGCCACTGCCCTCCATCCTGGGTGACAGAACAAGACTCTATCTCGAAAAAAAATTAATTAATAATTAATTAAAAATTAAAATTATGAAAATGATTACCTCGATATAAAAATGATGAGACTATGAATAAATATCAAATATCTTAAAACTGTGCATTTCAGTCAATGAACACTTTGACCTGCTATATATTAAGTTCTCAATTATGATGTCACATCTCAAAATGTTAAACTGTGGCCTTTTGAAAGACTTTTAATTTGCAAATGATTTTCATACACGTGAATTCTGATTTAAACAAAGTCAAATTGCATGATAGAAATCTATTCAAGCACATTAAAGTTTCATCAGAGAGATTATCATCAGAGAGATCCTTGTGCATACGTTAAGAAACGGTTCTGCATTGATGAAATCTTTAAAATGAGCTTTAAAACTTCTTACTCAGAGAAAGATATTTACCTTTCTACATTTCTTCATGTAGAAACAAAAACTTGATAGATAGGTCAAATCTGATTGCATCACATTTTGACAATGGAAAGCCTCTGTTATAAAGGAAAATCTATCCTCTGTTTCCACTACAGAGTAGTGTCACAACATCGATTCTGCTCCTGAATGTGATAATTCAATCATAGATACCCTTTGGTCAGAATACAAGACAAGAATGTCAGGAAAGCTCTTTCAAAATAAGTTTTGTGTATTTTAACATTTACCAAACATCATTGGTAGAAATGGAAAAAGCAGGGAAAGTATCTTAGAAAATCCTTACACCCTCTCTCCAAATAAAAAGCATTTATTAAGGCTTCAAAATACTATTTGAGGCATCACAAGAGCTGATAGTTATATAGAAACTTGTCTTTTCAAACACAATTTTTATAATCATTGTCCCATCACATCCAACCAAGAATAAAGGCTTTTCTTTCTGTCAGTTTCATTTCCTTGCTTTGGGAAATCGGAAAGAGTGAGAACCACCCTGGAGATTGTGGTCAGAGCAGCTGGAGTAACAGGGAGAACCTGTTTGTGCAGGAAGGACCCAGGAAGGGGCATTTACAATGCACACAGCCACCAAGTCCTCAGTCTCTGTGGGAGCAAGGGGTATTTTAATCCTGGAGAGAGTGGCTTCAATCTCTAAAAGGAAATATAGAGATTAAAAATATCTGGCATATTCATATCATGGATATCAGCCTTTAAAAAAGACAGGAAATTATATGCTACAATATGGATGAAACTTGAGGACACTATCCTAAGTAAAACGAGTCAGTCACAAAACGGAAAAGTAGTGCAACATTCTACTTCTACTTATATGAGGTATCCAGAGTCATCAGGTGTACAGAGGCAGAAAGGAGAATGTTGGCTCTGAGGGCGCTGGGGGTGCTGAGGGGAATGGGGACATGTGTTTAATGCACCCAAAGTTTCAGTCTGGGAAGATGAAACCGTTCTGGAGGGGGATGGTAAATGTACTTTATTTCATTAAACTCTTCACCTAAAAATGGTTGAAATGGTAAATTTTATGTTAAGCATATTGTATTTACCAGGGTTCTCTAGAGGGACAGAACTAACAGGATATATGTATTTATGAAGGGGAGTATATTAAGGAGATTTGACTAACATGGTCACAAGGTAAAGTCCCAAGGCATGCTGTCTACAAGCTGCAGAGCAAGGAAGCCAGTAGTGGCTCAGTCTGAGTCCCAAAACCTCAAAAGTTGGGAAGCCAACAGTGCAGCCTCCAGTCTGCGGCTGAGGACAGGAGAGTCCCTGGCAAACCACTGGTGTTAAGTCCAAGAGTCCAAAGGCCAAGAACTCGGTATCTGATGTTCAAGGGCAGGAAGCATCCAGCATGGGAGAAAGATGAAAGCCAGAAGACAAAGTAAGTCAGCTTCTTCCACCTTCTTCTGCCTGCTTTCTCTAGCTGTGCTGGCAGCCGATTAGATGGTGCCCACCTATATTGTGGGTGAGTCTCTCCTAGTCCACTGACTCAAATGTTAATCTCTTCTGGCAACACCCAGAAATGCCCAGAAACAATATTTTGCATCCTTCAATCCAATCAAGTTGACACTTAAAATTAATCATCACACATATTTTACCAGAATAAAAATAAAGACACCACAGGGTAAAGCAGCAGTTCCTCATGGTATGCTTCTTCATGACACAGGGACATCACCTGGGAATTCATGAAACAAATGCAATATTGTAAACCTCAAACCAGACCCACCTAATCAGAAACTCTAGGGGAAACCCTAGCAACCTCTGACCAGCTCTCCAGGTGATTCTGATGCACACTTCCATCTGAGAACTCTTGTGTAGGGGCCAAGAGCATGAAATCAATTCCACCTTGCTTCTCATGCTAGCTGTGTACTGTGCCAGTTAGGTGCCTTAGAGCAAGTGTTTAACCACCCTGTAATTCAGTTTCCCCATCTGTAAAATGGAGATACTGATATTGCTTTGAGATAATTAATTGAAAACTGTATCTATCATCGTAGTAATCTGTCACTAAACATTTGGTCTTATTAGCAGCTGAGAAAAATTTACCTCAATTATTTGGCATCTTGCCTTATCTGCCTCATACCACAAATTCTACCAATAAAATGACTGTAGACTTCAGGAGCCTTGCACACCTATTTCCAACTGTCAGTAGAACTGGGAACAGGGGTAATGAATTTAATTTAAAACCCATAATATGAAAGTTTAATTTATATGCAAGGCACTGAAATATAGGTTTATACAGGCTCAGAAGTCACTAAAAATTTCTCTTCTGGACGTAGAGGGCTCTAGTCTCATGGGTGGGATCTCAAAAGTCTATTCGGTGACAAAAATTCTCTCAGACAGCTCAGCATTCTATACAATTTTAAGGTGAAGATAAGCCTTCATCTTTAGGTACACACAATTGCATTAGCATCTTAGAACCTCAGGAACAGTGACAATAAAATATTTCATGCAGATCTTATCATACTTAAAATGAAGGGAGAATGTGAACAGTGTCCCTGGAGACAACGATAGCTCCCAGTTCAACTACCCTAGAGTTCTGCTAGCAGAACCAATCAGGGTTGAAAGCTAGCTGTATCACTCTCTTTATTTAAAATGCAAACAAACTGGATTTCTCCACTGTGTCAATTTACATTAACACGTCGACACTGCCTTCCCACATCCAGGAAGTTTGGGACATGGGCACAAAGTAAATTCATTCCTATCTTTTGGATTTATCAAGGATTTCTGAAGTTACTTTAGTATGTGTATTCTAAACGGATCTCAATGTCTTATGCAGGTGCATTTGGGTCTGTTTTTGCCTAATATATCTTAACTTTTAAGGAACAAATATCAATATTTAAAACATATGAAATTCCAGGAAACCTGATAGAGAAAATATCACAGATGGCTCCAGACTGAAGCCCTGTACAAGTGGAAAGGAGAGGTACCCTTTGGGTTCAGACATTGATCTGCTTACCAAAATAATACACCTGTCAGGGCTCAGTGGGGTCCAAACTGTAAAACGCTATGGATTCTCCCTTCCATACTGCCTGGGAGCTGGTACTACGACTGTTAACACTTTAGGTAAAAAGACACAGAGGGGCAGAAAGGCTAAATAACTTGCTTAAGGTCAGAATTATTAAGTGATAGAATAATAATTGGCACTCAGAATCCCGACAAGTATTTTCCACCCTTTCTACTCCCAGCATCAGTATCTCCTGGGAAGTTGCTAGAAGTTGCAGAGTGCATCCCCTACCCTAGTGCTATGCAACTCAAACCGCATTTTAACAAGTTCCTGAAGCTTTTCTCCTCATTTTAATGTTTGGGGGGCATTGCTTTACCTTTAAGCTATTCAGCCACAGTACCATAGTGCCTAAAATTTCATATCATATCCTGTTTTGAATTACGGTAAATAATACCTGCTAAATAAAGGGAAACAGTGTATCTGATAAAAACCCAGTTCCAGCCTGATAGCTAGAGAGTGGAGAGGGTAAGTTCCAGCATTTGGATCCTGCAGCCGATATTTTCCAGAAGTGATTCCTACATCAGTGTGTAAAGGTAGCAGGTTTGCAGAGGATAAGACTCAAACCTGAGTGGTTGTGCAGGCCCCAGAAGAAGAAACTGTGGAAACTTGCAGACGGTCAAGAGATGCCATCTGATGGCTGAGGAGGTGGGAAAGAAAGCAGAGACACATAGGCTGTTGATGACGAAGGATGCCTAGAAAAATACTGTTTGATCAACCCCAACTCCATGCACTTTCTCACCCCCAAACCCACATTTTACAGGAGAATAAACAGATGGATAATGTCTTCCCAGGTTACACAGCCAAACACTGGACAAGCCAGCGGATAACTCAAGGCTGTGACCACCATTCCAGTCCTGTTTCCTTGGTCACTAGGATCCCCTCAATGCTTTGAGATTCAAGTAACATTCATTTCAAAAGAATAAAAGGGAAGGATCAGAATGATGAAAGTTCTCCTCAAATTCTACTTTCTCTCCAGAAATCAAAATAAAATTAAAAGTAGAATCTCAAGAGGGCCTTTCGCAATCACACAATTCCACTATCCACAAAACAAATCATTTGAAATCAGCAAAAGGTGCTAGGATCCCATATAACCATATGATTGTGCTATGCTATGATCAGGCAACTAAAAACCAGTGGAAAGAGACAAAGAAACTTACCGGATTCTTCAGAGAGTAATGTAATTTACAAATGGACTACAGAATATGCACTGTGTTAGCCAAAGACTCAGAATCATGCAAATGTGGACAAATTGAAGGGTGTTTGGGAAATTTGCATGAGGGCATTTGAGAGGGACTAGGAGGATGCAGCAGAAAGGAAGCTGGGTGCAGAGTCTGAGGGTTGTGTATTAGTTCATTTGCACACTGCTGTGAAGAAACACCTAAGACTAGGTAATTCATAAAGGAAAGAGGTTTAATTGACTTACAGTTCTGCATGGCTGGGAAGGCCTCAGGAAGCTTACAGTCATGGCGGAAGGCAAACTGTAAGCAAGGACTTTCTTCACATGGTGGCAGGAAAGAGACAGAAGAGAACAGGAGAAACCACCACTTATAAAACCACCAGACCTCATGAGAACTCACTCACTTTCATGAGAACAGCATGGGGGTCACCACCCCCATGATCCAATCATCTCCTGCCAGGTCCCTCCCTTGACAGGTGGGTATTGCAGTTAGAGATGAGATTTGGGTGGGGACACAGAGCCAAACGATTTCAGACAAGTTCTGACAGTCAGTCCCCACGTGGCCCTATTACCTTATTCAAACGCTTTGTGACCTCTGGGCCATATTTCTCTCATCTTAAGACAAAGAAACAACATATGCTCTAGTTCTGCACAAAAATGTTATGAAAATTAAAATGAGATTACTAGAAAATACCTTATAAGCTCTAATTTCTCTGTACTTTGATTCATTGTTTTTTGAATGAGGAAAGAAATGAATGGAATGAAGCAATACTAAGGTATCTTGATCCTTGTCATTCAGAGATGAAAGTGGTTAGAGAGAGAAGTTACTGCATACTCAAGACATTCTCATCATTTCCTTATTCTGCTTTTGCTCACTGCATATTAATCAGGTTTGCCTATTGCCAGTTAAGATTAGAAACTGCTGAGGGAAAGTTTCTTAGAGTGCCTTGGTCCTCATTGCCCGAAGAGCACCCTGGGATATGTTAATGGCCAGATATTTTGGTAAAGAAAATACAACCTGGACAGATCATGCCATTTGAAAGAGAGGAACTGAACAGTGCAGTCACTGACATTCTCCCCAGTGATTCTTAGGTTTCATTCTCTGTCCCTTTAGCCAGAAGCCCATAGGAAGAAAAATCCATTCAACTGGTTTCTCAGGAATGCCTGTAGCACAGCGGTCAGGTGTGCGACTCCTCCAAACCCTTCCCACCTACCCTCAGGAGGACAAGTTTTAGTTTTCAGAAGCTGTTGAGAAACCACAAAGCTGCCATGGGTGGCGGTGCTGCTGTGGGGACCTGCTGCTTCTCTAGGACCATAATATCCAACATTTCTAAAAAGAAATTGCCAATAAGAAATGCCAAGAGAGAAGAGGATGAGAAAAGGAAGGGTCTTTGAGTAGAAGTCCATAATTGGACTTGGATCACTAAACACAAATAAGATCTGACCAAGGAACTTGGGAGTCCCAGGAGCAACTGTGTGTTTCTGGCAGGGTCACCCACAGTTATGTCTCTAATCTGCCTCTGCAGCCAGTGAGAGCCAGCAGGTGCGGCTGCTGCTCCCACAGCGAGATTCCTGTTGCCCAGAGGAGGGACCAGCGGCCAGCCTGAGCCATCCCCTACGATGCAGGCTTGGAAGAGTCTCTTGCAAAACACTTTTCCCAAGTTTTGTTTTCCTACTTTTCAATGTCAGATATCTGAAGAAAGATTACGTGTAGAATGACTTCTAATGTTTCTAGGATCCTAAAGCAAATCTTTCTTTTAAGGTTTTCAATGACCAAATTAATTAATAACAAATACATTACATCTTCCTTGGGTTTCAATAATGGTTAGAAAAATAAATTTGGTTTGGTGACCACTATAATTTGTTTTCTGAATTGCAAACAACTTAGGAATGTTTTGGATATTTTAAACTTACCAAACTAATTGAACTGACTACTCCTTTTATAGAATGAGTGGACTTCAGGAGGGTTTCTTAGAGGCTCATCTTTTTAAGTAAGTACTGTGCACCTCACCTTCCTTAAGAAGAATATATACTTCTTCTCTGAGGAGTATGCAATGCTTATGAAAGAGATTGTACTGGTAACAAACTCACAGGAAGAAATAGGGCCTTGAGGTAAAAAGCATTCCTATCAAGCATGATCAGAGTGTCTTTGCTTAAATGTTATTTGGAATTCAAAGTCATAACCCACCACTACCAAGACAAGTCTGTACTGTGTGACACACAGTGATACTGATAGATTGATTTATTCTGAGTGGGGGCTAGCTAATAAGACCAAAGTCAGTCCTGATTTGACCAAAGGCATGTCATATCTAACATATAATAAAAACAAAACAAAACAAAGAACTCAACTCCAAATCCTGGTTGTTTCCCCCACTAAAATTGCCAGCAGCCTCTCTGGCAGACCTGGGCAAGTCACTGAATCCCTCTCCGACTTAATTCCCCCTTAACAAATGAAAAAACAACAACAATATACATTGCTATAATCCCTCATTTAAAAAAAGAAAATAAACTGTTAGCTGTCTTTAAGTTTTTAAACTCTAAAATATTATAATTCTCTAAGTTTATTGAGAGAAAGCTAAAAGTTGCCAACTCTTTTCTCTGTTTCAGCTAAGAGTGTATTTCCTTGGAAATGACCTTGAAATCTGATAAAACACCTAAACCTCAGGTCCAAGTAAATAACTTTAACCTACTCTATGCTTTCATAGTTTCCTTGGTTGAGAAAACTAAAAACCGCCCCAAGTCTAGACATGTCTAACACAAGAATGTTCAGAGCGTTCAGATAAGAGGTAAGATGAATCTGCATGTTTGATGTGGGGAGATGATCATGTGTCAGAACACAAGCACCGATCCAGATGACAGTTTAATGAGGTTATGTGGATAATTATATTATAGATTAGTGCCCTGACATGAAATGACCTCTTTTTGGCAAAATTCAAGTTTGCCATAGGATTCAAGCAGCTATTTATATCAGAAGACCTTAGTAGAATGCTATCTCTTGTCTAAGTTTAAAAACTATGGAAAAAAATTACACAGTCAAAATTGTTGAAAAAATTAATTTATACAAATGTGAAATGTATATAAAATTAGCCAAGTTAATTGAAATCACAGCAGATAAAGGTTAATGTACTTATTATATAAAGAGCTAGTGCAATTCTAATTGAAAACCACTAAAGCCTCAATAAATGAGCAAAGCCTATGAATAGATAATTTTAAGAAGCATGACTGGCTAAATCACATGCTCACACACTAGAAATCAGAGAACCGCATTTTTGATTACCAAATCACAACACACTGATCCACATAATCACACACACACACACACATACACACATACACATACACACACTCATACACATACACACAGATACAACACACACTCATACACATACACACACACACAGAAACACACACATACACACACAGATACACACATCCACACACGCACACACATACACACATGCACACACATCCACACATACACATACACACATGCACACACATGCACACACATACACACACACTCATACACATACACACACAGATACACACATACACACACTCATACACATACAGATACACACACGCACACACATACACACATGCACACACACATACACGCAGAGAGATACACACACATACACATATACACACATACATACATACACACACACACATATACAGACACACCCCAACACATGATGAAAGTTCAATCCAATAGAATGAACCCACCCATTCACTCTTGGTAGAAGGTGCAAAACTGGTTAGCGTTTTAATAGCAATGTGCTGAAAAGTTTCAACTACACAATAAATATGATTATGAATTGAATTAATAACTTTCTCATAGAAAAATATCACACTATTAATAGTGGTATCTGAGTTTTGTAGCACTGTATATCATTCAAGAAAGTTATCTTTTTATATTTTTTAATTTTTCTATACTTTAAATGATAAGAGAAATAATTATGTTTAAGAAAATGCTGGCCGGGCGCGGTGGCTCACGCCTGTGGTCCCAGCACTTTGGGAGGCCGAGGCGGGCGGATCACGAGGTCAGGAGATCGAGACCATCCTGGCTAACACGGTGAAACCCCGTCTCCAATAAAAATACAAAAAAAGCCCAAAAAACATTAGCCGGGCATGGTGGTGGGCGCCTGTAGTCCCAGCTACTCGGGAGGCTGAGGCAGGAGAATGGCGTGAACCTGGGAGGCGGAGCTTGCAGTGAGCTGAGATTGCGCCACTGCACTCCAGCCTGGGCAACAGAGCCAGACTCCGTCTCAAAAAAAAAAAAAAAAAAAAAAAAGAAAATGCTAACTTCTTCACACATTGCCTACGCATGATGCTTCTGTGTTAGTCCTACCCAGCTGATACGGTCTATGTAAAGTTCATTCCCAAAGTACATTTTTTTAAAGTAAAAGGGTGTCACAGAATTAAAATGCTACTTTGATGTTGAAATAGATTACTGCATTGGAAAGAGATTTTATATTAATACATAATAATGAGTCCTGGAGAAAGAAAAGAGTTTCCTCTAAAACATCTTCCAAACATTATGTAAAATAATTCAATAAGACTAAGGTTTGCATCACTGCAATGACGCCTTACAATATCTACTTGAGGTTTGCGTGAATTTTAAATGATTTGCTCCATCTCGCTGTTTGGCAGCAAGCAGGCATGTGGAGTCTCGGATATCATGTAACAGAGACCTGGTTCAGAGGAAAAGCTTTACAAAGAGCTCACTGTACTGGTCCTGTTCTCTCCAGCCTCTGAGCAGATGTACCATCAAAGCTCCTCCGCAAGTGTGTGGCACAAACACTCAGAGAGTCTCTGAATTTTCCCATAGAAGTAAGCCTAGTGGGAACCACAACCCCGTTCCAAATTATCTGTGTATTAAAGAATTTCTCTCCATCTTAAATACATCCTCTGAATCTTTTCAAGCTCCGTTCTAATGATGAAGAGGCCACAGCCCACACCGCATGCACTTTGGAAAACCTCATCCTTTGGTCTTTAGTGATTCGGGGAAACTTCCGGCTTCACAGATTTTTTTTTCTCTGTTGTCTCGATTTTTTCATTTCTTATCCTTTGATTTTATTCTGAACTCAAAGCCTTTAAAATACATTTTAAAACACAAATAACTGTCTACTTGGGAGCAAATTAAAGACAAGCTACACCCAAGGTCCTCCAAGATGCAAGCATCGCCGCTTCACAGAACTCCCGGTTTTATGGTTGATTTCCTTTCTTCATTTGCCAAGGATTGACAGGCAATGGAATTTAAAATGCAGAGCCATATGACAGCTGCAGTACAATGCTCAGTGCGAAGATAAAAGCCAGTGTTTCGAAATCAGGAGGCCGATTCCCAGGCTGCACCCGGAGCTTGCTCGCCACGCCTGCACATTAATGGGAGGTCGCAGGAGCCCGCCTGGTGGGGCAGACGTACGTTCTGCGGTGCTTTTAAACGTGGCGGCAGAACACCTGTGCAGGAGATGCACAAAGATAAACTCGTCCATCTTTTATGCGTCCATAAAAAACATGACAGATTGTGGGCCACAGAGCCACATGTCGTGGGGTCTTTTTAATTCAACAGTAATCCTGTTCTTGTTATAATTTCACCCATTTAAAAAGAAGCTAGGCCACAGAAAACCTTGTCTTCTCAAACAGATTTTCCTTGGAAACATTCTACTGAGAAGAAACTGACATCTACTTATAACCGGCATGGTTTAATTGCTTTAAATAACCTTAGCCTGTCTTTTAAGATAAAAGAAAACAAAGTTGGCTAGACTTTCCTACTTCCAATCAGAGCTCATGTATACATGGGCCCTGAGGCGTCCATTCCGCATGAAATGTGTAAGGTCTGGGTGACAATAAGATGGATTCCAATATTTCCCTGTAGGTAATTATAGCTGACTTCATCAGCATCTTTTCCCCCTCCTTTTGAGAATTAAGAAAGTGTATGTGTTAATTTCATACTTTCTGCATAAGTTGCTTTGATAGCAATCTTGTGGCCATGTGGATCTTTACAAATTAGTATTTGTTTCAAACAGTCCAAGCAGCCCATCCCTTCTTACTTAATTAAATCAGTTTTCCCAAGAAATGTCCTCCAAGTTTGAAAAACCTACAGTTGAATATGGGCAGTAATTCATTTATGAACATTCTGTCCAATTAGCAAAAAATGTATGAAACCAAGACTTTCTTTCCCTCGGATTTTCAAAGTAAGCCATCCATTAATTGTGTTGTGTTTGCAGCCTCTATAAACTGCAGTATGCAAATGTCGCTCCTGCACATCCAGCTCTGTCCTTATTGGTGCTTCTGGCTTCATTTTGTGAAGAAGAGAACAAAGCTGGCTTATAACAAGGCCACTTATCTTTAATCATGTCCAACTGAGAGAGAGAGAGAGAGAGAGAGAGAGAGAGAGAGAGAGAGAGAGAGAAAGAAAGAAGCCTATATCTAAAGCCAGGAGGAAATCACCATTTAAGTCACAGGCATACGGTAGAAAGGTAAATATTCCTAGAATGATTATTATTGCAAATATTGTCCATTACAATTACTTTATGTGTTCTTATGTGTGAAAAATTGGTCATCTCTGTAGCTATTCCTGCTTAAAACAAAATAGTGACACCCAGTAGCAAGCAGGTTAGTAAGCACAGACTGGGGAGAAGGCATAGATGGCTCAGCTAGTGTGGACTGGCTTGGCTTCTCGTCCCAGTCGTTATGCATTAGGCAGCATACCAGATTATACAAAACCAAAAACAAATCAGCATGATTTGATTCTTTCTCATAAGAGCCTTCCTGCTGTTTTGTTTTCTATTGACCAAAATTATTCACAGCTATGTGAACCTATACAAATTTAAAAGTCATTTTGGCATTTGGTAAACATTCTGGAAACATGCACATTTGTAGCTATGGCAGCCACCACCTGTATTTGCTGAAGTGCCATGAATATACATATTCAGGTGCCATTATATATATATATATATATATATATATATATACTCAGTATATATACACTCAAATATATATATAATAGGGGCCTCAGTGTGTGTATATATATACTCATATACTGAGGCCCCTATTATATATATATTTGAGTGTATATATATATTTAGTGGACTACTGGGCTACTATATATATTTATATAAATATATTTAGTGGACTACTGGACTACTATATATATATATACTCATATAAATATAATAGGGGCCTCAGTGTGTGTATATATATATAAAAAATAGGGGCCTCAGTGTATATATATATATATATATATATATATATATATATACACTCAGTATATATACACTCAGTATATATGTATATATATATATACATATATACTGAGGCCCCTATTATATATATGAGTGTATATATATATTTAGTGGACTACTGGGCTACTATATATATTTATATAAATATATTTAGTGGACTACTGGACTACTATATATATATACTCATATAAATATAATAGGGGCCTCAGTGTGTGTGTGTGTATATATATATATATATATATATATATATATATATAAAATAGGGGCCTCAGTATATATACATATATATATATACACTCAGTATATATACACTCAGTATATATGTGTATATATATATATATATATACACTGAGGCCCCTATTATATATATATTTGAGTGTATATATATATTTAGTGGACTACTGGGCTACTATATATATTTATATAAATATATTTAGTGGACTAGTGGACTACTATATATATATACTCATATAAATATAATAGGGGCCTCAGTGTGTGTATATATATATAAAAAATAGGGGCCTCAGTATATATATATATATATATATATATACACTCAGTATATATACACTCAGTATATATGTGTATATATACACATATATATATACTGAGGCCCCTATTATATATATGAGTGTATATATATATTTAGTGGACTACTGGGCTACTATATATATTTATATAAATATATTTAGTGGACTACTGGACTACTATATATATATACTCATATAAATATAATAGGGGCCTCAGTGTGTGTATATATATATATATAAAAAATAGGGGCCTCAGTATATATATATATATATATATATATATATATATATATATACACTCAGTATATATACACTCAGTATATATACACTCAGTATATATGTGTGTGTGTATATATATATATATATATATATATATATACTGAGGCCCCTATTATATATATATTTGAGTGTATACATATATTTAGTGGACTACTGGGCTACATATATTTATATAAATATATTTAGTGGACTACTGGACTACTATATATATATACTCATATAAATATAATAGGGGCCTCAGTGTGTGTATATATATATATAAAATAGGGGCCTCAGTATATATATATATATATATATATATATATATATATATATATATATACACACACACTCAGTATATATACACTCAGTATATATGTGTGTATATATATATATATATATACACATATATACTGAGGCCCCTATTATATTTAGTGGACTACTGGACTACCGTGGTATGCTCTAATAGCAATACAGTAAAAAGATCATTCTACATGGGAAAATCATAGGTTTATGTATGCATTTATAAACTCCTGATGCCAACAAAAAATAAATTGCTAGCTATAAATTATTAGTTAATGTAAGTCAGTGTGCCTAAAAACCGTGTTAGGCACACTGACTTACATTAACCATATCAAACTCAGGATACATTATTTTATGGCACTGGGCTAACAATTATACAATAGTAGCTTTATTTTACTGAGGACAATTTTTTCAAATTTACTTTTTTTTTGTATATAATTTTTGGTTAACACTATCTTTAGAAAACAGAACTATGAAGTGGATTCTGGTTATATCTTCTTTCAGATTAGTTTTGATTGATTCATGACACTTAACAAAAATATCTGTTTATTCATCCATATGATAAAAACTAATGCTTTTCAGGTGCAGCAGATTTTAAAAGAAGACTAAATAATTTTACATATTGGCACATTGCAGCTCTGGGAGTGGCAGAACCTCATTGGCCCCGGCCCCAGCTCCAAACTTATGAAACCCACAGGCTGCTCTCAGCCAGTGACTGAGCGTAGCAGATGTAAGGTTGGCTTGTCCCTGGGGGATGCAGGGCTCTTTTGGCTCCTGGAGTCTCTGGAGGCCTGGCCAAACTTTCCTTAGAACTGCACTGAGGTCTCAGGGCTTCCACAGAACCTTCCCTCTGGCCCTCTGGCCTTCGCACAAGCTCAGATGTGCATTGTGGTTAAATGGCTCTTCCAGCCTCTCCAACTCCCTCCCCACTTTTTCCCACAGGCATTTGCCCTGAGGAATATCATGCTGACTTCTAACTTGCTCTCCCTTCTCAGTAATCACACTAGTACAAATCTCAACATTCTCTTTCATGCATTTTTATTAAGACATGTTTGTAACAGATCTCTTTCTAGGAAATTCCACTGGGAAAGTCATAAAGGATCCATAAGGCAGGATCCCTGGAAAGGCAGGTCCAAGGAGTCCTCTGGAAGGGCCAGTGTTCCCTGGAGCTTGCTATTGCATCCCACTGAGCTTCACAGTGTGCTGCTGTGAGCCCCACCTTTCCTACCTGGGTCAACCATAGCTCCGAGTGTCCCACATCATGGCAGCTACTTTCAGTCCCAACACACAGGACCCTGGTCTAAAAGGAATCACATCTAAAGGAACAGTGCCTCACATCTCATCTCCGTTAGCCACAGGGCATCTCATAGTGAGTCCTCTGACTCCAGGAGAGACTCAACTCCCTTGCACTCTGCAGAATATTGGCCTTTTAGCTTCGTGACTGTCAAATATTTCTGCATTGCAAGGATCTGTAAGAGGCATTACGCTCTGGCCCTGGGGCTCCACTGCATTTTCTTCCCACAGAGACCACCATCAGCTCTGCTGTAGACTAAGCAGGAGTCTCTCACTCATATCCTAACATAGCTCTTCCTCAGAGCTGGCTCTTCTTATTGGAGCACCTAAAAAGGCTTTATACTTCTGGGTTTAGCTTCCTGGACATTCATCTGGAACTAAGAGCCCCATTTTCCAGAAGGCAGAGGATGCATGTTGCTTCTTCTCATCAGAGCAGACTGACTTCAGGTTCCTCCTGGCCCAGAGACAAAGTGAGTTTGAAAGATCCCTTTAAACTCAGTATCTACTGGGATGGCTTTCCTACATGAGGAAGGCGGACTCCAGGTCTATTTATGTCTATTTTTTTTCCCTCACGGTCTTATCCTACTCCCTGCCTTCTTGTATGAATGACAAGCATGTTAGCCATAGAATTCCATGCCAGCAGGAAACATGCCAATAACAGTTACCAGTATATCTCCGTGCTTAGCACAGTGCCTGGCACAAAGACAACGATAAAAGTATTGACTGAAATTAGTGAATATTTGTGGAATGAACACATAAGCAATTGATTAAGTAAATCAGTGGGTTAAATGGAGGCATTGGGCACATTTATTTAGGTGCCAGTTTTAGACAGTTAATAATTCATCATGTAAATAGATATGGCCAATATGGAAAATGTCCAAAGTGGAAAAAAAAAAGCCTACGATCTTATTCAGTTACTTAATACGACACTTGCACATTGCAAATATTATTATGTTGAATGGACAAAAGAATGAGTGGCATTTTAGACAATGCCTCCGGACTAGGCTGTGGAATTAAATACATATAGGCTCAAGCTCAAGCTCAACAATTATTCGCTTTGCAACTCAGGAAACATTAAATGCTCTCAATGTTAGATTCCTCATTCATGAAAAGACTACAATAATAATTACCACACATGGTTGTCGTGAGGATTACATTAGATAATAGATGTTGTCTGCCTACGGAGTAGTTGATTTGAAAATAATAGTTTCTGGCTGGGTGTGGTGGCTCACACTGGTAATCTCAGTGCTTTTCTTGAGGCCAGGAGTTTGAGACCAGCCTGTGTAGCACAGCAAGATCCCTGTCTCTATATAACAAAAAATTTAGCCAGGCATGGCGGTGTGTGCCTGTAGTCCTAGTTACTCAGGAGGCTGGAGTGGGAATGGTGGTGTGTGCCTGTAATCCTAGTTACTCAGGAGGCTGGAGTGGGAGGATCACTTGAGCCCAAAAGTTTGAGATTCCAGCCTGGGCGACAGAGATTTTCTTTTAAAAAAAAAAAAATTCTTTCCATTTTCTTGCCCAAACTTTGCCTTTATGCTTGAGTCTTACCCTGTTTACCAGACTGGATCTTGGCACCATCATCCATCCATCCATCCATTCATCCATCCACACATCCATCCATCCATGCATCCATTCATACCCATCTAGCTAGCCATCCCTTTTTTCATCTCTTTTAATTTCCCTTTTACTTGCAAACTCTCTCTTAATTATTTCTTTATTGACTACATTTGTACCAAAGATTCTCTCCTAAAAAAGCCCTCTTTTAATTTAGGAAGATAAAAATATATTCTGGAATTCTGGACATAAATGGTGGTGATGCTTGCATAATATTGTGAATATACTTAGTGCTATTGAATTATACACTTAAAATAGTTAAAATGGTTAATTATGTATATTTTACCTCAATAAAAACCTCCCAGCATGCTTCCATATCACGTATCTTCATTGCTTCCTCCTCTCCTCTGTAGCCATGTGTCTTGCGTTATCTATACTTGTTTTATCTTTTTCTGAAATTTCCTTCAACTGTCTTTTCTCCCCAGGAATTCCACAGTGACTACACTCATTAAGGCTATCTTACCTTTCTAATAATAAAATTTGGGGCTATTTATCAGTAATTACCTTGCCAGTCTCTGCACTTGGCCCTCTTCAGCGTGGCCTACTAACTGCAAATCTTTCCTTTCTATAATCATGTCTCAAGTGGATCCTCTACTTTTTCCCTAGATCCCGTGTCTCGTCCACTCATGGACAGCTTCCAGTCCTCCAGTGTTGGCCTTTCCCTGCCATACTGCAGGTTATTCTCTCTAGAATGACTCATTCCTATCAGCATATAAACATAAGTTTTATTCTTTAGTATATTTAAAACGCTGTTTTACCATTTCGTCTTAGTGACGCCTCCTAATCCAAGAAGTCGCTCCGTCAAGTCAGTGATCCCTGTGGTGTGACTGAGTCCAGTGGTTAATTCTCGTCTCCACACTTCAGGGATAATCAGCAGCAGCACAGAACACAGTCAACTGCCCTTTCCTTCCGGAGATTTTTCCTCCCTTCACTTCCCTGTTTTCTCTCTTCATTTTTCTCCCACTTTGTGCACTACCCAAACTCAGGTTTCTTTTGAGATTTAACACAAACCGTTTTCTCACAACCCACATCAATTCTTCTAGGAATCCTATTGACCCTGACATCAATGTGTTTCCATAATTGGCCACTTATTACCATTTCACTCCTACCATCCTATTCAAGCCAACATCACCCCTTACCTGGAGGACAATAGGCTCCCAACCAGGCTCCCTTTCTTACTCTTGTTCTAACAAAGTTTCCTCTCAACCTACCATTCAGAGGACTGATGTTAAATCTGTCAGATCGCCTCATGCCTGTGCTCAGAAGCTGCCTCTGGTTTCCTGCTTCTGTCAGTGTAGAAGCCACAGTTTCTAGTATGACTTGCAGAGCCCCTTGTGATCTGGCCTCTCCAGGGTCCTCCTGTCAGTCTTTCCATTGTTTGCTGAGGATTCTCACTTTGGCTCTGCCTTCAGCATGTGGAACATGCCCTTGTCTATTTCCATTAGATGTGTATATTGTATATATAATGTATTATCGTATCATGTCTATAATAAATAGGTAAAAATGTCTCTGGATGTTTATCCCACCATACCGATAGAAGATGAAGGCCTTGACTCTCTAAACCAAAATGAGACGTATTCAATTCCTAAACTGCTGAAGACCTTGGCAGGATTTTTCATTCAGATTTACTCTATTTCTGCACTTTCCACCCAATATGCTCCATGCTAGTAATTTCATTTTTCCCCAAGCCACAACTCCTCTCCCTCGTTTCTGCTGACACTTCCCTTACAGTTGTCTGGAGCACTGTCCAAGCTGTGTGGCCCCCCACACTGACCTGTCTTCCACCACACTTTAATTCGTCTTACATCACTCATCGCCACTCTGCCCCAAGACATGTTCAGGTGCTCACATTTCCAAAGTAGTGATTCAAACGTGCTTATTTTAGGGGAAGTGAAGATTTTCCTTGTGAAATTCTATGATATTCAGACACATGTTATTCTGTTATTCATGCAAGAAATTTTGCTAAGAGAATATATTTTAAACATAAAGTAAAATATCTCAAAATAATATCTCATGTATATCCACTAATATTCACTTGCAACATTTTCATTTGTTTCATAATCTGGTAATGCTCACCAAACCAGCAAACAGCAACAGATGACAAAATTTGAAGAGGAATTTTTAAAAGCAATTATTTTCTAGTTGATGTACTTTATTAAATAAGGAAAGGTACATTACTTAATTTTAGAGTAAAGACAGTTGGTTCTGGCTTAGAGAATGCCTTCCTTCTCCTGGTTCACGAGATGCCAAGCGTGGACCATAGCACGGAGGGCGGCACAGAGGCCCTGGAAGATTTACCGCAGGAAACTCAGTTTTCATTCCTTCCTCCTTCTCCTCCCTCTCTTAGTTCCTCCCTCACACCATCCTTCTTTTCCTTTTTTCTGTTTTTATGTCAATATTAAGTTTTAAGCAATGATTGTGCAGTTAGAAGCTGTGTTAGGAACAGGAGTGTGTTGGTGTGCAAACCCTCACACAAGTCCTAGAGCTTTTATTTAGCTTGGAAACAAGATGTGAATCACACAGTCACAAAAAATGTGGCAAACCCCAACCCCATGCTCTCGTGTTGTAGGACCACTTGTCACTTCCAGAATGTTCCATGAAATGTCTTGTTTCTCCTCCATTGCTCAGGTTTTCCTTACTTGGATTTTTACGACTCTCCCCTCGCCTCTAGCTCAAGTTTTAGAGCCCCAGGAAATCGCCCTCTCTAGGAAGTGGCTGTGGTCATCTGTATCCTGGTGTAGCTGTCTCCTGCTTTTCTCAGTGAAGCTTGTCTACCCCTGGATTTTACACCCAGCCGACATCCACAGTTCATGTCTATTGAGTTAATAGGCAATGTTTATTAGGTAGCCAATGTTTATTTTGTTTCTGACTACTCACTGAACTCGACACTTTAGGTACTCAACACTGATGTCCTGATGTCCTTTTTGTGCTCTGGTGTCAGATGCAGGATCCTCCATGTCATTTAGCATCATGTCTCCTCAGGCTCCTCTCGACTGTGACAGTTTCCCGGATTCTCCTAGTTTTTGATGACTGAGACAGTTTTGGTAAGTACTGATCAGGTGGTTTTCAGAATGCCCCCCAATGTGTGTTTCCCTGATGTTTGTTTCATGGTTAGACTAGGGCTATTTGTTGCTGGGAGGAAGACCAGAGGAGTGGGTTTGCCATCCTGTCATCATGGCAGAATATGCTGTCACCATGCCTCGTCACCAGCGATACACACCTGTTATCTGGCGGGAGTGGAGGTGCCAGGCTTCTTCATTATAAACTCACTGCTTTTCCTTCTTTCCCTTTGTACCCTTTGGAAGGACGTAACTAAGCTCAGCCCATTTCAAGGGGTAGGGAATTACTCTCAACTTCAATGAGGAGGGAGCACCTAACTACATTAATTGGGATTCTTATTTACAGGAAATTTGCACTCTCTTCTTCATTTATTCAGTTAATCAGAAATATGAACTCATGGGCAATATTTTTTAATTAAAGTTGACACAAACAGTTGTTAATAATCCAGGGAATATGATATTTGAAGCACCCAACATTGTAACTAAGTTTAGCTCATTTTCAATTATTGCATTATTTGGTCCTTCCAACAGTGTGCATGGGTGGTGTTGTATATGTGCACGTGTGTGTGTGCAGTATGCATGGTGTGTATATGGTGTGTGAGTATGTGTCTGTTTTTGATACATGGTGTGCATGTACCTGTGGTATGTGTGGTGGGCATGTGTGGGTATGTGTGTTCTGTGTGTGGTATTTGATATATGTGTGGTATGTGTGTACAGACATATGATATGAAGGATGTGTGTTTGGTGTGTGAGATGTTTGTGTTTTGTGTCCCATGTGGTGTTGTATGTGTGGTGTGTGTTTGTGTGTAGTGTATTGTGTGCATGTGGTATGTGGCATGTGTGTTTGGTGTGTATTTATGTGTGTGCATGTATGTATTCTGTGGGGTGTGTGATGTGTGTGTGGTGGACATGTGTGTGAGTATGTGTGTATTGTGTGGTGCATATGGCATATGATGCATGTATGTGTGG
Source organism: Gorilla gorilla gorilla (assembly GCF_029281585.2). NCBI lineage: Eukaryota > Metazoa > Chordata > Mammalia > Primates > Hominidae > Gorilla > Gorilla gorilla. The sequence goes on along the minus strand of NC_073236.2, from coordinate 134,946,215 downwards.
TGTGTATACATGTGTGTGTACACATACGGTGTGTGTGTCTATGTGTGTGCCGTGGTGTATTTTGTGTGTGTATGTGGTATGTGTGTATGGGTATGTGATGTCTCTGTATGTGTGTGTCCATGTATGAGTTCTGTGATGTGTATGTGGCATCTGTATATGTGTTGTGTAGTGTGTGAATGTGGTGTATGCGTAAGTGTGGTATGTAGTGTTTGCGTGTGGTATGTGGTGTGGTATATATGTAGTGTGGGGTGTGGTGTGTGGGGTGTGGTGTGTGGAGTGTGTGTGGGGTGTGTGTGGGGTGTGGTGTGTGGAGTGTGTGTGGGGTGTGGTGTATGTGTTGTGTCTGTGGTGTGTGGAGTGTAGAGTGTGGCGTGTGGTGTATGTGGTATGTGTAGCATGTGGAGTGTGCAGTATGGTGTGTGGTGTGTGGAGGGTGTGTGGTGTGTGGTGCGTGTGGTGTGTGTGGTGTGTCTGTGGTGTGTGGAGAGTGTGTGGTGTGTGGAGGGTGAGTGTGTGGTGTGTGGTGTGTGGAGGGTGTGTGGTGTGTGGAGGGTGTGTGGTGTGTGGTGTGTGGAGGGTGTGTGGTGTGTGGTGTGTGCAGTATGGTGTGTGGTGTGTGGAGTGTGTGTGGTGTGTGGTGTGTGGAGTGTGTGTGGTGTGTGGTGTGTGTGGTGCATCTGTGGTGTGTGGTGTGTGGAGGGTGTGTGGTGTGTGGAGGGTGTGTGGTATATGGTGTGTGGAGGGTGTGTGGTGTGTGGTGTGTGGATGGTGTGTGGTGTGTGGTGTGTGGAGGGTGGAGGGTGTGTGGTGTGTGGAGGGTGTGTGGTGTATGGTGTGTGGAGGGTGTGTGGTCTGTGGTGTGTGGTGTGTGGAGGGTGTGTGGTGTGTGGAGGGTGTGTGGTGTGTGGTGTGTGGATAGTGTGTGGTGTGTGGTGTGTGGAGGGTGTGTGGTGTGTGTGTGTGGTGCGTCTGTGGTGTGTGGTGTGTGGAGGGTGTGTGGTGTGTGGAGGGTGTGTGGTGTGTGGTGCGTCTGTGGTGTGTGGTGTGTGGAGAGTGTGTGGTGTGTGGAGGGTGTGTGGTGTGTGGTGTGTGGAGGGTGTGTGGTGTGTGGAGAGTGTGTGGTGTGTGGTGTGTGGTGTGTCTGTGGTGTGTGGAGAGTGTGTAGTGTGTGGTGTGTCTGTGGTGTGTGGTGTGCGGGGGTATGGTGTGTGGTGTATGTGGTATTGGTAGTGTGTGGGCTGTAGTGTGTGGTGTGTGTGGTGTGTCTGTGGTATGTGGTGTGGGTGGTGTGGGAGGTGTGTGGTGTGATGTCTTGGTTATGTGACAGTGACCCCTCCCTGTCTGGGTCTTCAGGGAAGGCTTCAGTAAGGGACTTACATTTGTGCCAGAGCTTGAAGGGCCTGGCGCCCTCCCCACACACAATGCTACGCTCTCCTGCCTTTCTTGTGTCTCCCTTGCTCTTCCATGCTGCACACTGGGGTGTTGGACCAGTATCCAGAAAGCCCCCTTAGATCATCCTGCTAAATGGCCTTGGCATTGCCACTCCAGAAAGAGCCTTAATTTTAGAACAAGACAGGTCTGAGTGTCAATGACTCTGCCCCTCACTTGCTATCTGATCCTCAGAATTCTCCTGTGAAAATGAGGCCCATCCTTTCATGTGAAAATCAAGATGTGGCTGTTCATGGAACACACTAGGTACTCAATAGAGCTATCGGTGATCACATATGAAGGTGTCATTGACCATTAGTAGCTAATTATTAATGGCTTTCTTAAAGAACATTTAAGCCTCTGATACTGTTTCTAATTGGAAGTTCTCAGACCCCTAAAGAAGAGGCATGAGGCTGGGCGCGGTGGCTCACGCCTGTAATCCCAGCACTCTGCAAGGCCGATCACAAGGTCCGGAGATCGAGACCATCCTGGCTAACACTGTGAAAACCCGTCTCTACTAAAAAAAAAAATACAAAAAATTAGCCGGGCGTGGTGGCGGGCACCTGTAGTCCCAGCTACTTGGGAGGCTGAGGCAGGAGAATGGCATGAACCTGGGAGGCAGAGCTTGCAGTGAGCTGAGATTGTGCCACTGCATTCCGGCCTGGGTGATAGAGTGAGACTCCAGAAAAAAAAAAAAAAAAAAAAAAAAAGGCATGAAGAAGACATTTTAGCCGAGAGTCTCGGTGACCTTCAGGTTATCCCTGAGAGCAATCTCTCCTGTCCATAAGCAAATCAGCCCTTCTTTTACTGAAATTCCTGGATATTAGCAAACTGTCAGTTTAGATATTTCCAAATTAGATATGAGACTAAGAAAAATGTTTACATTAAAGTAGATTTTTATTTTACAGCAAAATTAGTTTCATAGTATTTATAGCTATAGTCCTAATGTGTGTGACCCTTCAAAATTCCTATGTTGAAACCCAGTCACCAATCTGATGGTGTTACGAGGTGAGGCCTTGTTCAAGGTGATTAGGTCATTAAGGCAGCAGCCTTGTGATGCTTAATAGTAACTGTCAATTTGACTGGACTGAAGGATCCAAAGTATTGTTTCTGGGTGTATCTGGGTGTTTCTGGGTGTTGTCAGAAGAGATTGACAGTAGAATGGGGTTGGGCGCGTTGGCTCACCCCTGTACTTTGGGAGGCTGAGGCAGGCGGATCTTGAGGTCAGGAAATTGAGACCAGCCCGGCATGGTGGCAGGTGCCTGTAATCCCAGCTGCTCAGGAGGCTGAGGCAGGAGAATCACTTGAACCAGGGAGTCGGAGGTTGCAGTCAGCCGATATCTCACCATTGCACTCCAGCCTGGCAACAGAGTGAGACTCCATTAAAAAAAAAAAAAAAACACGTAGAATGGGATAGGAAAATCCCGCTCAGGAAGACCCACCACAGTGTGGGTGGGCACCATCCAATCAGCTGCCAGCACAGCTAGAAAAAGCAGGCAGAAGAAGGTGGAAGAAGCTGACTTACTGAACTTTCCCACCTTCATCTTCCTTCCGTGCTGGGTGATTCCTGCCCTCAAACATCAGACTCCGAGTTCTTTGGCTTATGGACTCTTGGACTTACACCAGTAGTTTGTCAGGGGCTCTCCGGCCTTCAGCCCCAGAGTGAAGGCTGCACTGTCGGCTTCCCTGCTTTTGAGGTTTTGGGACTTGGACTGGCTTCCTTGCTCCCCGGATTGCAGACAGCCTATTGTGGGACTTTGCCTTGTGACAGTGAGTCAATTCTCCTAATAAACTCCTTTTCATCTATCTATCTATCTATCTATCTATCTATCTATCTATCTATCTATCTATCTATCTATCATCTATCTATTCTGTTAGTCCTGTTCCTCTAGAGAGCCCTGAATAATAAAGGCCCCCATAATGGGAGTAGTGTCCTCAGAAGAAGAGACAGGGGAGGTCTGCCCTGGCCCTAGCCAGATGTGAGGACACAGCCAGAAAGCACCATCCAGGAACCTGGTTCTGGCCCTCACTAGCCCCTGAATCAGCTGGTGCCTTGATCTTGTACTTCCAGACTCCAGAACTGTGAGCAATAAATTTCTCTTGTGTATAAGATCCCCCTGGCTTGAGGTGTTTTGTTACATTAGTTCTAATGGACCGAGCCATTGCAGACTTCAGACCCCCACTAGTCCCTGAATCAGCTGGTGCCTTGATCTTGTACTTCCAGACTCCAGAACTGCGAGCAATAAATTTCTCTTGTGTATAAGATCCCCCCGGCTTGAGGTGTTTTGTTATATTAGTTCTAATGGACCGAGCCGTTGCAGACTTCAGGACCCAACAGGCCTTCTTCAGCTTTGCAACCTGGAAGGAATGCCCCTTCCCCCAGGCAGGTCTCTATCCTGCTGCTCCTCTGACTCTGAGGAGGGACGGAAGTGGAGAGCTGGCCATCCCCATGGTGGCCTGGGGAGGGAGCCCACAACAGGTATTTCTAGGAGGCCAGTGAATCCCTGAGCAGCCCGTCCTTTGTGGAGGCTTAATAGGGGATGACTTTAGGGGAGGGAAATCTTCACCTATACAAATTCCCATATTTAACTCTTTTCATTCTTGCTGGTGAAGAGATGGAAAGGAGATCCGGCTCTATGCATAGACTACCTAACCTAGCATTTCTGCTGGGAATCACGGTTGCCCAAGGAAACAGTGTTGATGATCCCCCCGCACTCTGAGCACCCTATCTGCTCTACTAGGGGCCCCAAATGCCAGTGATGCCATAAGTCACCAAATTTCTGTGACTTTTAATAGCCCTCTCTTTCCTCCCTGGAAATCAGTATGTTTGGGTTTCCAGTCTCGTACTAGGTCCGAGTCTCACATGAGTAGGGCCCACAGGGCGAGCTACCTCCAACCCCAGCATTGGCTGATAAGGAAAGCCCACAATATACCATGTGTCTGTAACCAGAACCTCTTGCAGTCTCCTTTTAAAAATAAATAAATTCAACAACAACAAAAAAAGCCATCAAAAAAGGACAGGTGTTCAGAGCCCACGTATTTTAGCAAATAAATAGCAGTTTTAAAATAAGGCATTACGTGCAAGCCAACACCATGTGGCTGCTCTTATGTCGAGAAGGCACATGGGTGAGTTTCTTTTCTTTTCTTTCTTCTTTTTTTTTTTTGTAACTCAATACTCATATGTTGAAGACAATTTAGTTTTCTAAAGAGAAATTAAGGATTTCTACCTTCTTGGGTTCAACTAAATCTTCTCCACCTTGTGAGCCTTTAAATTTGTTATCCCTGAGGCTTAAACTAAATTATAGTGAAATAAAATACTCAGTCTCTATATATTGCCCTAAAGAATTTGCAGATCTCCTTATATACATGTGATTATAAATTAATACAAATAAATTTTCTAAAGATACATACTATTTCCAGAAGTATTTTTTTTTTTAAGGTTCATCTTTTTCTTAGGAGTAAGGGAGGCTGGCTGAAGCAGGCCAGAGCTAGGCTGAGGAACAAGCACTGTAGCTGGATGTGAAGTACAAAGACCTTGTCTAAGCTAATAAAATGTACTGAGGCGGGAACGGGGATGGCGGTGCAAGTGATCACTGGACAAGGAAGCTGACATCTAAATCCAGAAAGAAAACCAACAAGCCGGCCGGGCGCAGTGGCTCATGCCTGTAATCCCAGCACTTTGGAAGGCCGAGGCAGGCGGACCACCTGATATCGGGAGTTGGTGACCAGCCTGACCAACATGGAGAAACCCCGTCTCTACTAAAAACTACAAAATTAGCCAGACATGGTGGTGCATGCCTGTAGTCCCAGCTACTCAGGAGGCTGAGGCAGGAGAATCCCTTGAACCTGGGAGGCGAGGTTGCAGTGAGCTGAGATTGCGCCATTGCACTCCAGCCTGGGTAACAAGAGTGAAACTCCACCTCAAAAAAAAAAAAAAAAAGAAAAAAAAAAGAAAAAAGAAAACCAACAAGCCTAAGAGAGATGCAGACAGGGGTAGAGTCAGATTTGGAGGCAGGCATTCAGAACCAGGGAGAAGAGTTTTCAAAACAACAGATTGAGATCAATAGGTGGAAACTTGTTTTCTAGCCTCACAAAATCAGCCTCTGAAGCTGGCATTGATGACTCATTAAGAGGAGGCAAACATGAAGTAGTGATGGAGCAGATGTGCTCATTCATGGTACTATTGCCAGCAACAGGGCTGCACACCTTCCATACATGGCCTCTAATCCTGCTGCCATCCCCAAAGGACCTGTGTATGCTCCCTGTTTTATGGACGAACCCCTCTGACCCAGTAAGTCTAAGTAATTTTTCCATATTTACTATGAAACAAAGCTAGAATTCAACCACAGTTTTCTTTTCCCAGACCCATACTCTTTAGGAACAGCTGGAAATAAGCAAAGGTCTTTTGAGTCATGTTGACTGCAGGAATGTATATAATTTCCCAAGATGATCATTTTGAAGAAGAGGGTCTGCATTTGGATACACACATACACACATTCCATGAATTTGTTGAGCGAAAGATCTTGTTAATTTATGGGGACCCTTTCCAAATATCGTTCTCAAGAACAATCCAACACAACTGGCATTGACAAAATATTTTCAAGGGGCAAACAAAGGTTTAGTGAATAGCAATATGGAGCACTACACAGTGCTTCAAAGGTATGGCACGGCTAGAAGCCTCTGGGAACGTGCTCGATATTTCCAGGACCAGTGAGTTAATGGACAGAATTAGATCCTCACCAAGGGGCAGGAGAGCACGCGGCCATTTTAAAGGACAAAAGTGAAGGGTTTTTAAAGTTTTTCACACTTTGGCGTGGTTTTAAGGTAATATTTAGTTGCATGCGATAGAGAAGTTCATTTGCTAAATAACCATGCGAATAGGTATCCAATTCTATTTGCCCTCACAGATGTTGACAAACCCGGGTCACTTCGCAGAGACACAAAGAAGACCATTTTCATGTCATTCTTATGAATTTATACATGCCCAGAACCGAGGCATGTCGGGATCTGCGAGGAAAGGTGAATCACTCAAAAAGAAGATGTAGACAAAAACCCTCAGGAGGGAACATACCTTTACAGTTCACTGCGTCTGAGGCAAAGGGCGGTGGGATTTCAGAGAAACAGGAGACCGAAGTGGAAAGGTCTGAAAAGCCTTCCTGCTTCTCTGAGCCCAGGCCTGGCAGAGGCCACTGCAGGGGGTTGCTGCTGACAGCGAACTGCAGCCTCATGAGAGGCCCTGAGCAAAACCATCTGGATTAACCTCTCCTGGATCTCCGCGTTGCCGAACTGTAGGAAATCATACGTATTTGTTTTCTAAAGTTGCTAATTTGGGAAGCAATTTTTAAACACAGTAATAGGGTTCAATACAATCTCTGTGGTTTAATTAGACTGTGGGTTGTAGGGGGGCTGCAATTATAAAAGCACAAAGATTTTCAGAAAGCTCGTATTTATTTCAGGGAGATAGATGAGACTGGGGAGAATGTCTGAAAATACAGTGAAAGAGTCAAATTTTGGTACAATAAATCCTGAACACTAACTGAATGGGATTGGCTGTCTAGATGTGAGGTGAGAGAAAAAGAGGAGACTCACAGGTGCGTCCAAGGTTTGTCACCTGAGCCACTTTGGGAGGGAGGGAAGGCTTTGGGTGTGAAGCTGTCCAAGGGCCCATTTTTGGAAATAGTTTGCAATACTCATGAGACAGTTTCGTGGAGGTGCCTGGTAGAGGGCTGAACATAGGGGCATGGAGATCAGGGCAAAGGCCAGGGTTTTCCTCTCATTTCCACACTTCCACTTCCATGCAAGTGGACATTTGGGAGCTCTAATTGTATAGGTGGTATTTAGACCCATGGGGCTGAATAAGCTCGCCTGTGTGAATGAGGATGGACAGAGAAAATAATAGAGCTGAGGGCTAAGAATTGGGATACACCAATAATTAAAGATTAGGAAGAAAGGAGTAAGAACTGGCTATGAGGAAGGAGGAGCATGGAGAGAGTGGTTTCACTGAATCTAGAATAAAAGAAATATTTCAAGGACCTGATAGTGATCAATTGCTGAAAGCTACTTACTCATCAACTACGATAAGGACTGAAATTTAACTTTAACTGGACTGAGATTTTGAACCATAGAGATCCCTCTTAACTTTGATAAGAGCTGTTTTTTGTGAAATGGGATGTCTGATGAAAGGAAGGAGAGACAAGCAGAGAAAGGAGAGTCAACAAAACCAGGAGATAGTTTCCAGGAGCTGCAGCAAAGGGGAGCTAAGCCAGTGCCATAGTTGAGGAGGTCTGTGGGGCGGAGAGAAAGCTCATTTAGTGTTGAAAGAAAGCACACTGTGATGTATGTAGTACACAAAGGCATGCTGAAAGAACAAGTCACTAAATAGCTGAGAGGCGGTGGGATCCATTGCATAAATGAAGAGTTTGGCATTAAATAGCAGCTAGAACAACCTATCTATTTACCAGGAAAAGAGGCAGAGAGGAGGTGTGGGAGCACATAGAAGCCCTCTTGTGATTGAATATAAATAAAAGAAGGGTTATCAACTGATAAAGAGGAGCCGGAGGGGATTCTGGGGCTGAAAACACTAGTGGAAGTTAGGAGGGTGGGAGAGTGACAAGGTAGATGATATGCTTTGGCTCTGTGTCCCCACCCAAATTGCATCTCGAACTGTAATCCTCACATGTCCAAGGAGGGGCCTGTAATCCCCACGTGTGGAGGGAGGGAGGTGATTGGATCCTGGGGATGGTTTTCCCCATGCTGTTCTCGTGATACTGAATGAGTCCTCATGAGACCTGATGGTTTGATAAGTGTTTGGCAGGTCCTCTCTTTTGCTCTCTCTCACCTGCCACCATGTAAGATGAGCCTGCTTCCCCCTCTGCCATGATTGTAAGTTTCCTGAGGCTTCCCCAGCCATGCAGAACTGTGAGTCAATTAAGCTTTTCTTCATTGTAAATTACCCAGTCTTGGGCATTTCTTTATAGCAGTGTAAAAACGACTAGTATGGTGGCCCAGTCTCAGCGGGTAACACAGGAGTAATCACTCATGTGGAATGTTGCTGAAGGTTAGTCTGCTACAGAGCTCCAAACACTGTCAGCTGTGTGATTGCAGGCCAGGGTGGGGAAGGGAGGGAACGTAGATGTGAGGAGGATTAGGGACAGTGGAAAAATAGTAGGATCAGTGCATTTTGAGCTCTGGGGCTGGTGGATGGGGAACGGAGGTGAAGATGGTTTGTGTCAAGACACAATAGTAAATAAAACGGAAAAAAAGGAGGCAGGGTTAATTGCCTATGTGAATTTTTTGTTCTGTAAATAGCTCCTGTCTTTTTATTTCTTTCATTCCTAAATTGGGGCTACCGTGTGTGTTAGTCTCCATGGTGTGTTACATGATATTTCTTTTACAGCTTTTTCTATTTTCTGGCAAATATATGCTAGTTAGTTGTCCTTTACTTTGCTTATAATTTTAAAGAAATAACTTCTAAATATTTCATAATTAGATATTGATGGCCCTTTTTGTGTATTTTACTATCCTATTTGAGCTTTGCTTTTCCATGACAAGAATGTAGTAATATTCGTTCCATTTATTCTGTATTTACTTTATGACTTCTCCTACATGAAAACTGGACTCTAAAATGTGTGTGTGTGTACAAATTAGTACTAACTTATTTATTTTCTAACTCAATTTTGGTCCAACAATATTTATGACATGAGAAATTCTTACTTTTTCAAGTTTGTTTAGATAGACTTGTCATCAGCCCTTGCAGTAATGTGAAGCCTTGAACTCTCTAAAAATCAGAATATTTAGATTAGAACAGCTCTTTCAATATTAATAAGAATACGTGAAAATATTGCTCAACAATCTCATATGTTGAGTAATCTGTAATAAATGGAAACTCTAAGAATTCATAGCAAAATGAGAGTGACACTTTAAATCATCAGTTGTTAAGGATAAACTTGCTTTCTAATACAAAAATAATTAAATCAAAGTAGAAGCCATTCAGAGAACCACTTGTTCCTTCCTACTTCTGTCAAGCATGCTGTATAGACAGTGTGATTTATGTCAACATTTCATGGATCAAATAGACAGCAAGAATCATAGACTAAGAATCATAGCTACATTCCAGCTATATCCAATAGATTATATGTGTCTCCCAAGTTCAAAGCACTTAATAAAATATTCAAGTCAACATTTGTTTGATTTTCACTTCTCATTCTAATTTTTAAAATAAAAAATATTTAACTATAATAAAAGTTGGGAAAATCTGAACAAACTTAGTTTATAAAATAGTCACAGCAAATAATAAAATTGATTTTCCTAAAGTCAAAGAATGTTAGAAAAAGAAAGTGATGATAATGACCATGATGAAAGCTAACATTTTGTAAGATCATAATTGTTTGCTAGACAATGCAAATAGTCAGAAAGTATCACCTTGTTTTGTTTCCACAGCAACCCTGCGAGGTATATGCTTTTATTATGTCACTTTAGGATAATTAAAACTCATCTCAGGAGAAAAAACTGAAGGAAAAATAAGTTTTTTTCATGGCCTTAAAATAGAAATAGAATAACCAGGGCTTGACTGCCAGCATCCATGAGCTTAGAGCTCATAGTATAGCGTCTTATCCTCAGGTCTGCAGATGAGATAAATAAGGCATTATAAGAACTCTGCTCGATATTACACATGCCACTTGAAGGATATGGAATTTGGTGGAAGTACACACACAAAATAGGCTTAGGTAACCTATACATAATTAAAACTACACCAAATATTTGGAAGTCCAATATATTTAAATAGTGATATTCCTATTAATTTAGATTCTTATAGTTGAGTAATCAATACTTTTAGGTTGAAATCTATAATATTATATGAAGTTCACATTGTATTTTCAAAAATATTGGAGATATAGTATTTTTCTATCTCAAAATCCAAATCGAGTTTGTTTCTTGAGCTTTGTCTTCAAATTCCTTAATTAATTAGAGCAGACAACTGGTTTGCATGAATAAAAACTAAAAGCTCTAAGGAACCCCTCGGGAGAGTCAAATAGAACTTGGAGAATCACCCACAAGCAGTCTTTGAGGCAGAATACTGCTTAATTCTCATAGATGCTAAATTTTATAAACTGAAATGTTTTCAGAGCCAATTAAATGATATTATGTTCAGCATGGTCAATAAGACACTAAATAATCATCACATGACCCTAATTCCTGGGCAACTCAAGAGCTCAAAATGTCAGAGATTTAGGATAGTTTCCTTATGTGAACCTAAATGTTTATCTCCTGAATCACTGATGTGAAAGAAACACATTTTCAACAACCAGTTAACTGGAGAGGAGAAAACTATATTTGAACAGGCTGAGGAAGAGGGATTCACTAAGAAGGACAAAGTCTTATGTTGATATTAAAGTCAACAAATTAACATCTTTTAATTCAAAAAAACATGAAAGATTGTATATATTTGCTAAATGTATAATTAAAGATCTAGTGCTAGAATGATGTGTCATCAAAGAAATAAAGTAAACAATCCCTTGATTCCAGGCTCTACTGTTAATTCCTATAAAACTTTCACCTACCCTTCCTTGACCACAGGGCTAACATTCTCCTTGGAGTCTGAAACTGTCTTAGCTCATTCTCTGTAAGTCATCTAGGCCACAAGACATCTACTTTCCAGGGGCTTTCAAGGTTATCATCCACAAAATTAGTGCTATGGAAATGATTTTGATATCTTCATTCATTGCAGATTTAACTTTGTCAATCTGAACTTCGGCCACATTCTTAATAGTATTAATAAACCTATTAGTATTAATTATGTATCGGACAGTTACTCTTTTTATGGAATATCTAGAAAATGGGAAAAGGCAGAGGTTTTGGACAAGGGTCCTGCCCTGGTAAAGCCAGGGAAATGCCTGTGAGTGTGATTGTCCTAATACTCAGGATCTCTCCTTGTACCCCTGGATTTTATGGTTTATGGTTGTCTTTCTTCATGTAAAATGAATAATTTCTCAGCAGGTCGTAGCTTATTCGTGTAAATACGTGGCTGTGTAGTGGGTTATTCACAAAATATGCGATACACACTGGCTCTCCACATATGCCCTAACTGAGCCACTCATGCATTTCATCTGGGAAGTCCTCAGCCCTAAAACGCACCTTCAGCCAGGCAAATGCCCTGGCTTTACCAGGGTAGGACATTTGTCCAAAGTTAGTTGTAAGAGGCAAGAATTATTTAATTATGTACTTATTTTCTAGTTTATTTTAATTTATTTTTTATTTCGGCAAGAAAATTTAATATTAATTCTCTCTCTTAACATATTTTTAAATGTGCAATATCATCATGTTGTCTATAGGCTCAATGTGGTACATCACATCTCTAGAACTTATTCATGTTGCATAATTAAAATTTTAGACATGTTGATGAGAAACCTCCCTATTTCTTGGAAACCCGACCTGGGTCCTTGGCACCCACAGTTCTCTTCTTTGCTTAAGAGGCCAAGCTTCAATTCACCTCAGTCAGTCTGATCTTCCTACTGGACCCTTAAACATTGTTCCAAGCAGTATGCTGCTCATGGTCTTTAGCTTTTCTACAAAATGTATAAGAAAAACGAAACTGCATTTGTAAAGTTAGAGAAGGTGAGCTTTAGGACTGAGGACTGCCTGGATAAAACGTGTTAGTGGTTCATTTAGGGCATATGTGGACAGCCAGTGTGTATCGCATATTTTGTGAATAACCCACTACACAGCCACATATTTACACGAATAACCTAGCAAGAAAAGAGAAAACCACAAACATTTGGCTCAAAAATCCGAAAGTACAGAGAGGGATCCTGAGTACTAGGACAATGCCACTCACACTAAGATTTCCTTTGTTCTGGACTCCATGATCAATTGCTGTGTTCTCATGCAAGAGGTCTTCATCAAAGAGCAAGTCCAAGAGAAAGCTGTTGAGCTCCTTAGTGCACAATATCTGGCACATGGGACACCTGGCTGGCTTTGTTACCTGTGAAGCAAGAGGAGCAGTGGTAGACGACGTGGGGAGTGGGAAGGAGAGGGGGAGGCCAGAAGGGACAGTGCGGTACAAACGGGAGGTCTCCCGCTCACGTTCGCCCTGCAGGGGAAGAGGAAGGGATAGGGCAGGGCCACTGACAAAATTCTTCCTTGGGCGGGGGACGCCCGGTTTATTGCAGGAGGTCAGTACCTCTCACTGCGGGGCCCGAGAGAACACATCTCCTTGGTGGCCTTGGCAAGTAGCCCCACAGCAGCGGGTCAGGGAAGAGGATGCAAGACAGTTTGATACCGTAATAAGGCCCAAAGTTCCTATGAATGCTGTCTCCTGCTCCTGACAGCCTCAGGGGCATCTAGAGCTTGTGCTGGAGGAAGTTGAAGAGACCTGGAGTCCCTGAAGAACAGAGATAAAGCCAAAACACGCACGTGCGCACGCACACACACACGCGCACACAGAGTAATTCTGTTTGTCTACTTTATGTTCTGGAAAATAATGTTGGAATTTCTTTCAGAGGCGGTGAAGAAAATAAATACACGTGGAATTAGATACTAGGGAGACGTTCACTTGTAATTGGGTAAAACTACTTTTTTCACTTGTAAAATTTTACTTCTTTGGTCATAACAAATTTTGATGAAAAAAGGAATTTCACAATCAGTAAAAAGATTAAAAAGAAGCAATGTGTCTATATTGTCATATATTATTCATGGACTACAATACTTATCTTCAAAATATGAAATTCTTTGACAGAGAAAACATGAAACTTTGGTGTCACCACATTGAACCTGTAAATTCCTCCACATGCTCAACTCTCTCACCGTCCACCAAAATTCCACCTTTAATTAAAGTGAGTTTTGTGGATGATCCATGTCCTTTTCATCACTGAGCTTTAAAAATCTTATTTTATATTTCACACTGCCCATTGAAGTCTATATATTAATAGCACCACAAAAGTTCTGCTGGCAGGGCCTGTTAGATTTTCTAGTAACCCTTTGAACCTGAGCTAGTTTTCTTTCATAATCTACTAAATCCTCAAACTTTAAGAAATGACTTTTCTTTCTCTAAGCTTTCTCTTTTCTTTGACTATCTTGTTACAATTATATGCTACAAAGAAACTAGAGATTTGATTTTCTTCTCATACAGTTTAGAAAAAGCCAAACCAGTTTTAGAAACACGGAGACAAAACCTTTATATGATCTGTAGAAGTATGCACAAATCTCCCGTAGAATAGGATGGGGAAGGAAGTGACCCCCTGCTCTTTATTAACATGCTTTCTTTCTTAAAGGTCTGAAACAATTTGCAAAGCAGCTGTTAACGGAACATATTTTGGAAGAACTCAAACTGACCGACAGTATTTATTAAATGTTTCTAAACGTGCGTTTTATTGAGATTTTGGCATCGCTGTTGATTTGCATTTCCTTTTAAATATTTCTTTATAGTAAAATGTGACTAGCAAGTGAATATGTACACACAGCAAAACCTTGGTTGCTTTAAAGTCGTTCTGTCCAGTACCCTTATTGCTAGGACAACAGAAACTGACACAAATATATATTTTTTATAAGAAAAAAGGGGAATACATACCTCTAATTACCAAATAAGCTTTAACCAATAGTTTTTATCAAACCCACTTTTCTGATTAACCAGCACAGAGCACATTACAAGAAACAAAATTGAGGAGAACTGGCAGAACCAGAACAGAAAGTCATGTGCGGTAGAAGACAGCATGGAGACTTCAACATCAGAGGAAGCCCCAGAAAAACTAGAAAACAAAAACTATCTATATATAGGTGTCAGAGCCTGCAGACAACCATAAATGCTGGTATGGTAAGGTACTCAAGGGAAGAAAATGCAAGAGAAAGACAATGGAATTTTGAGCAAGAAAGACATAGCTTTAAATCCTAATTCTACTTCTTGGTTTTATAACTGAATCTTGTTACCAAAATTCTCCAAGTCCCACTTTGTTCGACACTTCTATCTGAATGAGAGGACCCGGTTTACTAAGTCTCAAGGATTTCCTGACATAAGCAGGTGCAAAGTGAGTGCTATAATAGATGCTCAATCTACGGTAATATTTTCTGTTTTATTTTCTTCACTGTTATTATTATGCTCAGTAGTATCTTCCCAAGAACTCAAGGGAGTGACCTACGGAAAATTTCCTTGCAGATATTAAAAATCAAATACCTGTGCTTGAAATAGTAAGGTTCAATGATCTGAAAAACTCACTTATCTGATAGATAACATTCTCCTGAGCTTTTGAACAAATGATGCGTGAATGCACATAATTGTGTTCTTATAGGACTTGTTCATGTATATACAATATAAATTGTAAAATATGCATATATATCAGCAAAAGATAATATACTATTCAAGTGTATTCATATTAATTTAATAGTCTTGATGAATTTAAATATTCTCAAATATATATGACTTTTCTCCAATGCATAAACAATTGTAAATAAATTACAAAAACTAAAAGCAGGTAAAATTAGAATGTGTGTATGTGTCTGTACATAAATAAAAATGTGGATACACAGGCCAGGCGTGGTGGCTCACGCCTGTAATCCCAGCACTTTGGGAGGCCAAGGCGGAAAGATCACGAGGTCAGGAGATCGAGACCATCCTGGCTAACAGAGTGAAACCCCCTCTCTACTAAAAATACAAAAAGAATTAGCCAGGCGTGGTGGCGGGTGCCTGTAATCTCAGCTACTTGGGAGGCTGAGGCAGAGGAATGGCATGAACCTGGCAGGCGGAGGTTGCAGTGAGCCAAGATCGTGCCACTGCACTCCAGCCTGGGTGACAGAGGGACACTCGGTCTCAAAAAAAAAAAAATGTGTCTACACAAATATATAGTGGGTGTTTAATACATATTTATTCTATAGCTTACAATGCAGTCGTATAATATTTTCCTCCAAAATATTTCCAAAATTATGTAAAACCTTGTGTGCTGATAAATACGAATTATGGGATAGAAATTTTTCACATTGCATAATTAATTGTGTTAACTTGCTTGAGCAGATCTTTGTAACCATAGGAAATGTAAAGTATTCATTTTCCTCACAGGAAAATGTGCACAGACACTCACAATCATCAGGTCCACATGCACACCAGGCTAAGAGCATATAAGCAAATCAAAGGGAACCAAAGGGAATCATGAGGGATTTTTGCAGCTGGAGTTGCAGGTCTTTCTTTCTTTCCTTTTTTTTTTTTTTTTATTTTGGACAGAGTCTGTCTCTATTCGCTGCAATCTCCATCTCCTGGGTTCAAGTGATTCTCCTGCCTCAGCCTCCTAAGTAGCTGGGATTACAGGCACCTGCCACCTCACCCAGCTAATTTTTGTATTTTAAGTAGAGACAGGGTTTCACCATGTTGGCCAGGCTGGTCTGGAACTCCTGACCTCAAGTGATCTGCCCACCTCGGCTTCCCAAAGTGCTGGGATTCCAGGCGTGAGCCACTGTGCCCGGCCAGGAGTCGCAGGTGTAAGACAGCCTGTACGTGGGGCAGCTCTTCCTGTCTTGTCACTGTCCAGTGACCTTTTGGGCGTAGGTGCCCCTTTTGGTTGACTTGTTAATTATTAACCTTAGCAAAGAAAGCATGAGTAGGGTACAACTTTAGAAGACTGTTATGAAGCCCTGAGTGTGGGAGTGAAAATCTGGAGCCTTAAATCAATACCATCTTTTAATTTGTAAATAGATTTGAGGCCCACCTGTTTTGTCCTAAACCCCCAAATCTGAGTTTTTGTTTTTTGTTTTTTTTTTAATAAACAGGTAACTTGGGTAGGTAGACAAGGTTATAGTCTGCTGCACAATAAAAGATATAAGTCAATAAAGATTGAGGGTTGTTAAATTTCCGCTGCAAATAACTACTCCACTTTTGTAAAGAGATGTATGTTAGACGGATATGCCATGTCAGGAAAGGTCAGAAAACAATGGTGTCTATCTACTTCCTTTTTAACTTCTGTTACTTGACCTTAAAAATGTGGAAATGTTCCTGGGGCATCCTAAGTGTGTTTCTCCAATTTCCTCCAAAGAATGTGAGTTTCTCGGGAGTAAAAACCGTCCTTTCTTCTTAGACCTTCACCTGAGAACCAAGTGCCCTCTCAGCACAGAGCTTCCTTCATATTTCAAGGGGCACTGAAACTAGGCAAGCTTGAGCTTCAGAACAGGCATGCAGAGGCCTGGAGAGAAGAAGCAGTGAAAGACTCATTTGTGTTCAGTGTTGTGATCTCTTCAAGTAAAATTCAAATTGGCTCCAAGGAAAAAAAAAAAATCTCATTTTCAGTTACAGCCTGTTCTGAATCAAAGTCACGCTAATTAATCCTGAAAGCTCACTCCGTGCCAGCCCTGGATGTAAAGGCTTTACATTTCCAACCTTGATAAAGTCCACAGCAGGAATGTCAGACAAGTAAAAGTGCTCTCCCACAGGGAGTTCCCCCACAGGGAAACTGAGGCACAGTGAAACTCCATAACTTGCTTGCCCAGGTGTCTGAGCAGAGAGGAAGCCATGGGGTCCAGCTCCAGAGAGCACCTTCCTTTCCTGACAGCAGTGACAGGGCTCAAGCTGGTTTAGCTCATCCAGGTTTATGTATATGGAGCCCCTTCTAACTCTCCCGGATCCCAGCTATCCCTCTTCATGAGCCTTTGAGGGAAGCAAGACAAGTGTTACTGTCTCCTTTCTACAGGTAAGAAAACCGAAGCTCAGGGGAATGACAGGACTTGGCCCGGGAATATGGGCACCAAATAGCAGCGTCAGCCCAAAATCTAATTCTCTGGGCTTCACATCCCAAACTATGACATTTTCCAAATGATTATTGGAAAATAGGTATTTGCCTTTTGCCTTGCACTGTTTTGCTGTCCGCTTTCTGGAGTTTTCTCATCATGGGCAGTGAGCAGGGCCTGAGTCCTTTGAAGCCTCAGGAGACATGTGGCTACTCCTGCAGGTCTGGCGATGTGAATATGAGCAGCCCTCAGGAGCGAGAGATGCTCCAGGCTGAGAAGCAATGGCCTTACCAGTACTACCGAGCAGATGTCACACCCATGAAAACAAAACAATCACTTGTTAAGTAGGCACATAGCTACCCGAATAGCAGGTATCAGAGTGTAGAGGGACGGCCAAAGGACTCTCTTTGTCATCTACAGTGTCAGTTATTTCTTTATATCTTTCACTTTAAAATAAGCATGGTTTCATTTGACAATACTTGGCCAATTATGCATTCTTTTGAATTAAAAATTATCTAAAAAAAAACAGGTCTGTGTGCCTGTGTTTGTGTACTGCAAGTATTGTGGGTGTGTAAATACATATACATATAAATGCATGTATATGTATTTTATGGGTATATAGATATTGCACATATATATATATGTAATTTAAACTTGAGCCAGTCAAATGTGACTTGAGAAATTCTCCTTTGTAAAATTACTAATTCAGTTTTTATCAATAAATATGTAAAGAACAATAATTGTATGCAATACCATACTTGGTATAATTACATGAATAAGGTGGAAAGTATAGCTGTGAATTGTGAATTCAGGGCCCAATAGTATAATAGAGATGCTAATGTTGCTAAAAATACATCCTTACAAACTCATTTATTGCTAACAATTAATGAGTTATATATTCATATTTACCTGTGACATTTGGAATGGGCTCAGATAATTTAAAAACAAAAAAAAAAGCGTTCTGCTAGCCTCCTCCCCTGCTGCCACTTTCTCCTGGGTGCTGATATGCACCCAGTCCATATCCAACCCAGGCTTTTCTCACATGTGGTTCCGGATCCATATGAAACCTGAAGGACACCCACATTTCTACCAGCATCGCACCCCAAAGTGAGTTGACAAAAACCCACTGAGACTCAATTTTTTATTGCATTGGCTTCCCAGTCCCAATAATATCTATCTATCTATACATATATATATATATATATATATATATATATATATATATATATATATGTATGTATTTGAGATGGAGTTTCTTTCTTGTTTCCCAGGCTGGAGTGCAGTGGTGCAGTCTCAGGTCACTGCAACCTTCACCTCCCTGGTTCAAGTTATTCTCCTGCCTCAGCCTCCCAAGTAGCTGGGATTACAGGAGCCCGCTGCCATGCCTGGTTAATTTTTTTGTATTTTTAGTAGAGATGAGGTTTCACCATGTTGGCCAGGAAGGTCTTGAACTCCTGACCTCAGGTGATCCGCCCGCCTCAGCCTTCCAAAGTGCTGGGGTAACAGGCATAAGCCACCATGCCCAGCCCCTAGTCCCAGTAACTAAATACGTATTTTGGTGACTTTTATTCTTTTTGCTTCAAGCAATCCCTCTCCCAAATTCTGTAAACATCAGCCCCACAGCTCAGAATGTCCAAACTAAACCCATTATCCTTTCTCCCCACCTTTTTCTTTCCACATGTATCAGTCCAGTCTCTGACACAGCAATCTCGGTTTCTCACGGGACTCCTTCCTTCTCTTCTTCAGCTACTCGTTCTTCAAGTATTCGTGCAAAACCCTATTCACAACTTTCTCCCCTTGAACCTGTCACTGGTCAAACTTGGAATTTCACAATCTCTAGTTTGCACTTTTAAATTTTATCCTGTTTGGTTTGTGTATTTCTTCTTTTACATTTTTCATCTCTTGTCTATACTAACACCAGAAAAGCTTTATAAAGCACACATTGAGTCATGGTATCTCCCACTTCAAACCTTTCAGCCCTGTCCCCTGGTTTAGAAGGTGAAGTGCACAGATGTTTTAGTGGGAACAGACCATGCATGACACGCTCCATCCCATCTCTCCAGCAACATCTTTAAGTACCCCCACTCCTGCCACCATCATAAGCAACATCTCTGTCATCATGATTTATGCATCTCTGTGCGGGGCAATTATGTGTTTCCCTCTATAAATTAACGTTCTATGATCTTACTAAGGGCAAACTTCATTTATTTGATCTTTGAACCTCCAGCATGCATCATGATGCCTAGTTAAAAAAAGAGTGTTTTTTAAATGAGGAAATAAAGTGATTACAGAAAAGAATGAAATGTGTTTCCTTAAGAAGCCTATTCCTTGTGATCAATAGTAAGAATTTAAAGATTATTAAGGGATAACATTTATTCTTAAGGTAATGAAGCTTAGCGCCAAAGAACAGGATTTTTCAGCCTCATCATTATTGCCAATATAGACCTGAGAATTTTTTTGTTGGTCCTGTGCATTGCAGGACGTTTATCAGCACCCCTGGCCTCTACCCACTAGATGCCAGTAGCACCCTATTCTCCCAGTTGTGACAGCCAAAAATGTCTCCAGGCATTGCCAGATGTCCTCTGAGGTATAAGATCAACCCCATTTGAAAACCATTGCAACAGAAGCACCAAACACCCGTGGGTTTCCGTGTCACTAACTGAATAGTAATAATAAGAATAACTCATATTGATCTTGCAAAGAGGGGCATGTGCTGTGTTGAGACGTTTTCATTACTGTTTTAATTATTTTTCTCAGGGTAATATTTACAGCACCTCCAGAAGTTAGGTTTTGATTATCAGTTTTACAAATGAGAAAACAAACGTTCAGTGAAGTTCAGTAAAGATCACGTATCTGTTAAGAGGTGGAAAACAACTTGGCCTCAGACGATATTCCTCTAGTCTTAGGCTGTGCCCTTAGCCATAAAGCTTAGCTTAACCTTGATGCCTTTTAAATAAGGAAGATTCTATTAAATATACCTGCATTCAATACAGTTTAAAACAAAGAATAAGAAATATCAGTAAGAATTGATCACTACTCAGTCCATCAATATCTAAATGTATAGTCCTGTGTTTATATATAAGCTCCTTCTGAAAATTAATAGTGTGTAAATATTTTGCTTTATTTCTTTTTCTTAAGCCTCAGAGAATATTAAAACTCTCAATATCTCAAATAATATCTTTATTTGTAAAGTTATAAAATTGCACTGCGGAATTTCAATCTCTTTACTTCTGTTCATTTCAAATATAGCCTCAGCCTTAAGACTATAAAGCCATTTTAAAATAAGAAATTTGTGGCTGAAGTTATGGATGCTAGGGGAATAAAAGATGAGTACATTGCTCAGTGAAAGAGTAGACAACAATATTAGGGCTTAATATACAACATTAGGAATAGATATTAGTTTTATTTTTCTTTTTACTAAGACTTTACCAACATTCCTGTGTGGGCGTTTATAGCAGAAATTAGAAATCAGAGCAGTGAAATTCTGGAGTAATTAGATACTCATCTTAGAGTATTCCTGCATTTTATTCTTTTCTGTAATCATTTATTTCCTCATTTTAAAAAAACACTATTATACCAGATATTTTACTGTATCTTTTAAAATCAACATATCAAAAATGTTTGTGACTGACTGACAATAATTTTATTAGCCGAAGAAAATGTGATACTCTAAATATGTTTTCCTTAAAGAGTTTATATTTGCCAGAACCCGTGCTTGTAACAATTGTACAAGTTGAAATATAATTTAGAGCAAAATTAATAGTGATAATTACCCGTGTTCCTCTTCAAAAGCTCAATACTTCATAAACACATATCTGAACATTAATTATCCAAATATCTTAATCTGAGAGTAATAGGCCTTTTGATTCATGTTTGGAATATTAACAAATAGAATAATATTAAAATTCTCAATACATCAGTCAATTAAATTATGATAAAGTATCCTGTTGCCTCTTAAATAAGGAAGATTCTATTAAATACACCTGCATTCAATACGATATTAATACAAAGAATAAGAAATAGCAGTAAGAATTGATCAATACTCAGTCCATCAATATCTGATTGTATAGTCCTGTGCTTATACATAAACTCTTTCTGAAAATGTATAGTGTTAAGTGTGAATATTTTGCTTTTTTCTTTCTTAAGCCTCATATTTGGATCTGTATTTGGAAGAGTACAGGTTTCTAAAAATAAAATTTGATACAATTAAACAAAGCTGTGTCAATCCCTTCCAAACTCAGTTGCCTGGCATATGAAACCCTAAATGATACATCTCTTTCTAGTTCTTGTTATTGTCACCAGAAAAAGTCACAAAATCTGTACATTTAGAAAAGAGAGCTTTAATTCTAAAGTCGGGTAGAGCAACCTGCAGGCAAGAAGCATAGCTCGTGGCTGAAAATGAGAAGCAGGTGTTTTGAGGGAGGAAAGGATAAGACAGGAATTTGTGCTGCATGGGTTGGCTAAGTATACATATTCAACAGGTTATAGGAGGAGCTATGAATAGCCACAAATGTGCTGCACACATGCATACTAAGCTAACATGTATCTTACGTACGTCTATGTTCACTTTGGGGTGGAGACATAACATTTCCTTATATTTCAGTTAGGCTGTTATACATCGAAAGGTGAAGCAGAGGGCATGAAGACACTCAATGCACAGCCTCCGTAAACTGAACAGATACACTTCATGGTCCTGTTCTCTTACAAGGAAGGAATGTTGCTTAGCTGCAATGGTGAAGCTGCAAAAAGAAAGGGCAGCATCAGGTCATGGGTTGAAATCAGCCGTGGAGCAAGCCTGTAGTCCCAGCTACTCGAGAGGCTGAAGCAGGAGAATTGCTTGAACCTAGGAGGCGGAGGTTGCAATGAGCCGAGATCGTGCCCCTGTACTCCAGCCGGGGCGACAGAGCAAGAGACTCCGTCTCAACACCACCACCACCACCACCACCACCACACACAAAAAAAACATTTAGTCAGCTCCTGGCACACAGTTGATCCTCAAACCTTAGAAGCATGCATTTAGTAGAGAGATGGAAATAACCCATTTTGTAGTTTTATCTCCCTGTCTTATCACTAAATCCTTTACATTTTCAGGCAAGATGATTGTCGTAAAACGTACCTTCTTAAAAGACAGCTTGGGATTTAGCAAAGCCACCATTTACAATTATTTGTAAATGTACATTAAACTAATGCCACTGACATGAAAAATGGTTTTCAAGTTATTAATGTTTTATTGACACAACTATTTTTATTTTTTTATTTTTATTTTTTATTTTTAAATAAATTTTTAATAAAAACTTCTTGCTGAAAAGCACAGGGAAATGATAAAACACTTAGAAAAGAATAAGACATTCCCATCACAGTTCTCCTTTGTAAAGAGATTGGAAGTCAGTACTCTCCTCCTTACAATAATAAAGAAAAATGCTGAACAAACTGAAAAATCAACTTTTTTTTGTATTCTTCAGAGAATTGAGGTTGCAAATCACCATCCTGAACTCTCAAAAGAAAAGTAAATACAGAGAATCACAGCTGAGATTAATTTACCTGGAGCAGAAGTTGTTGGAGCCATAAACTAGTACAAACTCTAACTGGTTATTTTAATGAATTGCTGGAGGCTACGTGTGTCAAAGCAGGAGGCTGAGATATGACAGCAGGGGGAGTTGCGGTTTTAGGGGATCCCTCACTTTGCATGGGTTTTACCTACAGGCACTGCACTGTTTTCTCTTGAGAAACGTCCTAGGAAGAGCCTGCTCCTCTCTAGGGGAAAGAGCACCATCTGTGAAGTACAGAGTATTCTACATGACAAAGGCCAACTACCCAAACAAAAACTATCCCAGAGCCCTGGTCCAGTCAGGGAAGGGCATTTCTTCACTCCAGATCTCTTTGGGCTCACCGTTTTGCTGAACACGGGGAAATGAAAACTAAGAAACACTTGTGAAGGTCACAGTCCAAGGACTCAGGTGCACTAAAAGCTTGAGATTTACTCATAAGATTAGAGATTCTATGATTATAGAACATTTCCCCTTCCTGGAACCTTACCATGGCAGCAACAGGGCTCCAGTATGATAACAGTGGATTACAGTTCAAAGAACTAAAAGTCACAGACTGTTTAAGGAGGAGGTCTTAGGGGAAGCTCAGTTTCAACAAAAGAGATGAAAACAAGGGCACTAAAGGAATTTGGGCCCTCTGGCATCTACAGATACAACAGACATTAAATACAGCCTTACTCCTAGCCAGATTAACACAAAACCTCACACTAAAAACGTGTTTAGCCGAACATTTTGATTCCTGCCTGTAATTCCAACTACTAGAGAGGCTGAGGCAAGAGGATTGTTTGAGGCCAGGAGTTCAAGACCAGCCTGGGCAACGCAGGGAGATCTTCACCTCTTAAAAAAAAAATTAAAATAAGTACGTAAATAAAAGGGTGTTTACCTCAGTTTCTATTACTACCTGATATATCACATCTGCATTTGAACAACAATCACAACAAAATACAAGGCCTGGTAAAATGCAAGAAAAAACAGTCTGAAAAGACAAAGCAAGCTACAAAAGTTGACTGAGATTTTCAAATTGTCACACAGGGAATTTAAAGTAACTCATGTACTAAGGATTCCAATTTAAAAAGTGGACAACATAGAAGAAGAAATGGGTGATATAAGCAGATAAACGGAAATTCTAAGAAAGAATAAAAAAAATTTATTTAGAAATAAAAACATCGTAACTATAAGGAAGAACAGCACCGATAGGGTCCTCAGTAAACTGGATTCATCTCAGAGAAAAAAATCTAATACTGAAGAGCTTGAAGATAAGTCAATAGAAACTTCCCAAACTAAAATGTAAAGAAAAGAAAACTTAAGAAATATAATATTTCTCCTGATTTGCTCTTTCTAGATTTATTGAGCATTATAGATGATTCTTTTTCATGTACTCCCTTAGCAACAGAAGCAGAGGAAATACTTCTTAACTCCCTCTATAAAAGGAGCATTATCTTAATACCAACACCAAACAAAAACATCACAAGAAAGGTCAACTACAGGCCGATATATTCCATGAGCTTATACGCAAAATGCCCTCAAAATATATTGGCAAATTGAAACTAAAAATGTGTAAAAAATAATGTATACCTTGCTCAAGTGGCATGTATACTAGGTATGCAAAGCTAATTTAATATTCAAAAATCAATTCATGTAATCTAGCATATTAACAGACCAAACAAAAAATATGTAATTATATAAATTAATGCAAAAATTCAGGAAAAGCATTTGATATAATGCTATACTCATCTACATTAAATTTTTTTTTCAGAAAAATAGGTATAAAGCAAGCTTAAATTCTTGAAGAACATCAACAAAAAGCCTATAACTAACATACTTAATGGTGACAAGTTGAGTACTTTACCCCTAAGATAAGGTACAAGTCAAAAATGTTCATGTTGCCTCCTCTCATCATTCCCACTCAACATTGAATTGGAAGTCCTAGAGATAAAGGAAATAAAAGATATATAGACTGGTAATACATAAATAAAATTGTGTATATTCACAACTGACATGACTGTCATGTAGAAATCCCAAATAATTGAAATATAAACTTCTGGAATTAATAAGTGATTCTGGCAAGGGTGTAAGACACTAGGTTAATATAGGGTTTATCACTTTTCAACATATGAAAAATTAGCAATGGGAATGTGAAATTAAGTACAGATTATATATGTAAAAAACCAAAAAAAATCAAACATGAATAAAAGGAGGCATATTCTGTGTTTATGGATTGAAAAACTCAATATTGTTTAAAAGTCCATTTTTACCATCCTGATTTTTAGATTCAACGTAATTGCAATTAAAATTCCAGCAAGCTATTTTGTAGATATTTACAAATTGAGTCTAAAGCTTATGTGCCAAAACAGAAGACCCAAAATACCTAAAAACATTCAAGAAGAACAAAGTTGAAAGAATGATACAACCTGATGTCAAGACATAACACTACAGTAATCAAGACAGCATGATGTTGGAAAGCAAACAAACAAAAACATAGATTGATAGAAAATAATAGAGTGTGGAAATAGAATGACATAAATATAGTTACTAATCTTTGGCAAATAACAATGGCAATTTAATAAAGAAAGGGTTGTCTTTTAAATAAACAGTGTGGAAACAACTAAATGTCTATATAAAATCATCATCATCATAATTATCCACCTAAATGTACAAAACAAAACTGCAAAATGTCTAGAGAAAAACATAGGAGAAAAATCTATGTTACACTGAGTCGGTGATTTTTGTAAGATACAAATCCAGAAGAGTAATTCATAAAAGGGAAAAAATTAAATGAGTGTATTTTAAAATTAAAAATAATTTTAATTTCTTGTCTATGAAAGACACTGTGAAGAGAATCAAAAGATAAGACATAGGCTGAGACAAAATGTTTCCAAAACACATATCTGATAAAGGATTATATCTAAAAAATATGAAGAACACTTAAAACAAGAATAATAAAATAAAAAATCTTTTAAATATGTTCAAAATATATGAACCAACATATCACTAAGGAAGATATAAAGATAGCAAATAAACATTTAAAAAGATGTTCAACATCATTTGACATTATGAAATTAAAAATTAAAATAACAATGTCATCTAATAGGCTTTTAGTCATACCACTACAAACCTGTTAGAATGTCTAAAATTCAAAATACTGACTATGCTGGTTGTTGGAGAATATGCAGAGAAACAGGAACTCTCACTCATTGCTGATTGAAATGGTATATGTTACAGCTGCTTTAGTAGACAGTTTGGAAATTTTTAACAAAGCTAAACATAGTCTTAACATATGATACAGCAATCACATTTCTAGGTATTTATCCAAATTGATTTGAAACTTTGTGCCAACGAAATGCCTGTACCTGAATATTTATAGCAGCTTTATTTATAATCACAAAATACTGAAAGCAACCAAGATGTCCTTCAATAGGTGAATGGGTAAACAAACAAGGCAAATCTATATGCTGAATATTATCTAGCAATGGAAAAATTGAGCCATCAAGCAAAAGAAAAAACATAAGTGAGTCTTAAATGTGTATTGTTAAGGGAAAAAAGCTAATCTGAAGCGGCTTTATGCTGTACAATTCCAATTATGTGACATTCTGGAAAAGGCAGAACTAGAGCATGGTAAAGAAAAGAAAAGATCAGTGCCTTCCAGGGGTTTTTGGAAGAGTGGAAATGGTTAAATAGGTGAAACACAGGAGAATTTTTAGATAGTAAAACTATTTTACATGATACTGAATGATAGATTCATGACATTATGCTCTTGTTAAAATGCATGGAACTTTATAGCACGAAGAGTGAACCTTAGTGTATGCAAAACTGATAAATCATTTATGAGGTCAGGTGATCCCACAATGGAATGCAGAATGTAACACAATGAATGAACTGTATTACAAATACATGAAACAAGTTCACTGAGGAGGTTGAGGGATAAGGTCCTGGCTCCAGTAACTTAGGAAATAAGCACTGTAGGTACGTAAGACTAAAGACAAACAAAACTGCACATAAGCACTATACCCTGGATGATAAAGTTGTTTCCCATGGAGTTACATTTTGGCAATTCTGATACTGCTACAACAGTATGTCGGAATGGAACAATAAAGTAAGTGGGATGAAAATTTACAGATAACCAAGAGAGAGGAGGCCAGAATAATCAATACAGTCATGAATTAAATTTGTACACGTCAGTATGAACTCATTTTAGCTTAAGAAAGATACAGACTACCATGGTTTGAATGTGTCCCCAATACTTCATGTGTTAAAAACTTAATCCCCAAATGTATATGTTGATTGGAGGTGAGACATTTGGGAGTTAATTAGAAATAGATAATGTCATCAGGGTGGGGACCCTATGATAGGATTGGTGAGTTTATAAAAAAAAAAAGGAAGAGAGACATGAGCTGACATGCACACTCTTGCCCTCTTGCCATGGGATTCCCTGTGCCATGTTATGACACAGCAAGAAGACCCTCACCAGATGCTGGTGCCATACTTTTGGACTTTCCAGCCTCCAGAACTGTAAAAAATAAATCTCTTTTTTAATACATTACCTAGTCTGGCATATTCTGTCATGACCATAGAGAACAGACTAAAGCATATGCAGTAACATATAGAAGCATTTTTATTCATATATATGGAAAGCCTGGAAGCAATGACATCTTAGTTGCAACAAACACACCTAGTAGCCATATCTTGGTTTTTAATATTATTCTCCAATGCAAAAAAAAAAAAAAAAAAAAAAAAACCCAAAAAACAAAAAGCAAACAAACAAACAAAAAAACCAGAATTCTTTGGATCAATGGATGTTTCCAGGACTAGAGCAGAAAATATATAAGATGAGCCTGGACCATCTTATAATGTCAGAAAGCAAGCATGATAATTTAAACATGCCCTCTCCAAAATTCAGGTGTTGTCAGTATGACACTATTAAAAGGTGGGACCCCTAAGAGATGATTAGGCCATGAGGGCCACACCATTCTTAAGGAGATTAAGGCACTGGTAAAATATGCTTCACTCCCCATTCAACTAGCTTGCTCTTCAGCTATTCTGCCATGTGAGGACAAGACATTCCACTCTCCTGGAAAAATCCCTCATGAGATAGTCAAACCTGTCAGCACTTTGATCTTGAACTTAGCAGCCATCAGAACTATAAGGAAATACAGGTTTACTATTTATAAATTACCCAATCTGTGATATTCTGTTATAGCAGCACAAATGAACTAGGACAAAACAACACAAAATCAGAAACACACACACTGTTATGTAGATGTGACAAGTTAACACAGCCAAGCAACAAGCTCCCAATGGCCAAAGCTGGGACAATTTGAGGAATAAAATTGTCAGGCCTCTGCGCCCAAGCCAAGCCATCGCATCCCCTGTGACTTGCACCTATACGCCCAGATGGCCTGAAGTAAGTGAAGAATCACAAAAGAAGTGAATATGCCCTGCCCCACCTTAACTGATGACATTCCACCACAAAAGAAGTGTAAATGGCCAGTCCTTGCCTTAAGTGATGACATTACCTTGTGAAAGTCCTTTTCCTGGCTCATCCTGGCTCAAAAAGCACCCCCACTGAGCACCTTGCGACCCCCACTCCTGCCCGCCAGAGAACAAACCCCCTTTGACTGTAATTTTCCTTTACCTACCCAAATCCTATAAAACGGCCCCACCCTTATCTCCCTTCGCTGACTGTCTTTTCGGACTCAGCCCGCCTGCACCCAGGTGAAATAAACAGCCATGTTGCTCACACAAAGCCTGTTTGGTGGTCTCTTCACACAGACGTGCATGAAATTTGGTGCCGTGACTCGGATCGGGGGACCTCCCTTGGGAGATCAATCCCCTGTACTCCTGTTCTTTGCTCCATGAGAAAGATCCACCTACGACCTCAGACTGACCAGCCCAAGGAACATCTCACCAATTTTAAATCAGGTAAGCGGCCTCTTCTTGCAGTCTTCTCCAACCTCTGTCACTGTCCCTCAACCACTTTCTCCTTTCCACTCTTCAATCTCTCCCTTCTCTTAATTTCAATTCCTTTCATTTTCTGGGAGAGACAAAGGAGACATGTTTTTTCCATGGACCCAAAACTCTGACGCCGGTCACAGACTGGGAAGGCAGCCTTCCCTTGGTGTTTAATCATTGCAGGGACATCTCTCTGATTATTCACCCATGTTTCAAAGGTATCAGACCACACAAGGACGCCTGCCTTGGTCCTTCACCCTTAGCAGCAAGTCCCGCTTTTCTGAGGAAGGGGCAAGTACCCCAACCCCTTATCTCCTTGTCTCTACCCCTTCTCTGGTTTTCTGGGGGAGGGGAAAGTACCCCTCAACCCCTTCTTCTTCACTCTTAGCAGCAAGTCCCACTTTTCTAGAGGAGGGGCAAGTACCCCAACCTCGTATCTCTGCACCCCAATCCCTTATTTCCACGCCCCAACCTCTTATATCTCTGCACCCCAATCCCTTATTTCTGCACCCTGACCTCTTATCTCTGCACCCCAATCCCTTATTTCTGTGCTCTGACCCCTTATTTTCATGCCCTGACCCCTTATTTCTGCATCCCATCCCTTATTTCCGCACCCCAACCTCTTATCTCTGCGCCCCAACCCCTTTTCCCACTTTTCTGGAAGGTGGGAACCCCTTCCAGAAAGGGGTTCTGGAACCCCCGAACCCCTTCCCTCCATTTCTCTACTCTCTCTTTTCTCTAGGCTTGCTTCCTTCACTATGGGCAACATTCCACCCTCCATTCCTCCTCCTACTCCCTTGGCCTGTGTTCTCAAAAACTTAAAACCTCTTCAACTCACAACTGACCTAAAACCTAAATGCCTTATTTTCTTCTGAAATGCCGCTTGACCCCAATACAAACTCGACAGTAGTTCCAAATAGCCAGAAAATGGCACTTTGAATTTTTCCATTCTGCAAGATCTAAATAATTCTTGTCGTAAAATAGGCAAATGGTCTGAGGTGCCTGACATCCAGGCATTCTTTTACACATCAGTCCCTTCCTAGTCTCTGTGCCCAGTGCAACTCATCCCAAATCTTCCTTCTTTCCCTCCCACCTGTCCCCTCAGTACCAACCCCAAGAGTCTCTGAGTCTTTCTAATCTTCCTTTTCTACAGACCTATCTGACCTCCCCCTTCCTCCCCAGGCTGAGCTAGGTCCCAATTCTTCCTCAGCCTCCGCTCCTCCACCCTATAATCTTTTTATCACCTCCCCTCCTCACACCTGGTCCGGCTTACAGTTTCATTCTGTGACTAGCCCTCCCCCTCCTGCCCAGCAATTTACTCTTAAAAAGGTGGCTGGAGCCAAAGGCATAGTCGAAGTTAATGCTCCTTTTTCTTTATCCCAAATCAGATAGCGTTTAGGCTCTTTTTCATCAAATATAAAAATCCAGCCCAGTTCATGACTTGTTTGGCAGCAACCCTGAGACACTTTACAGCCCTAGACCCTAAAAGGTCAAAAGGCCGTCTTATTCTCAAAATACATTTCATTACCCAATCTGCTCCCGACATTAAATAAAACTCCAAAAATTAAATTCCAGCCCTCAAACCCCACAACAGGATTTAATTAACCTCGCCTTCAAGGTGTACAATAATAGAAAAAAGTTGCAATTCCTTGCCTCCACTGTGAGACAAACCCCAGCCACATCTCCAGCACACAAGAACTTCCAAATGCCTGAACCGCAGCGGCCAGGCATTCCCCCAGAACCTTCTCCCACAGGAGCTTGCTACACGTGCTGGAAATCTGGCCACTGGGCCAAGGAATGCCCGCAGCCCGGGATTCCTCCTAAGCCGTGTCCCATCTGTGTGGGACCCCACCAAAAATCGGACTGTTCAACTCACCTGGCAGCCACTCCCAGAGCCCCTGGAACTCCGGCCCAAGCCTCTCTGACTGACTCCTTCCCAGATCTTCTCGGCTTAGCAGCTGAAGACTGACACTGCCCGATCGCCTCGGAAGCCCCCTAGACCATCAAGGACGCCGAGCTTCGGGTAACTCTCACAGTGGAAGGTAAGCCCGTCCCCTTCTTAATCAATACGGAGGCTACTCACTCCACATTACCTTCTTTTCAAGGGCCTGTTTCCCTTGCCTGCATAACTGTTGTGCGTATTGACAGCCAGGCTTCTAAACCTCTTAAAACTCCCCAACTCTGGTGCCAACTTAGACAATACTCTTTTAAGCACTCCTTTTTAGTTATCCCTACCTGCCCAGTTCCCTTATTAGGCTGAGACACTTTAACTAAATTATCTGCTTCCCTGACTATTCCCGGACAACAGCTATATCTCATTGCCGCCCTTCTTCCCAGTCCAAAGCCTCCTTTGCGTCCTCCTCTTGTATCCCCCCACCTTAACCCACAAGTATAAGATATCTCTACTCCCTCCTTGGCGACCGATCATGCACCCCTTACCATCTCATTGAAACCTAATCACCCTTACCCCACTCAACGCCAATATCCCATCCCACAGCACGCTTTAAAAAGATTAAAGCCTGTTATCACTCGCCTGCTACAGCATGGCCTTTTAAACCCTGTAAACTCTCCTTAAAATTCCCCCATTTTACCTGTCCTAAAACCAGACAAGCCTTACAAGTTAGTTCAGGATCTGCGCCTTATCAACCAAATTGTTTTGCCTATCCACCCCGTGGTGCCAAACCCATATACTCTCCTATCCTCAATACCTGCCTCTACATCCTATTATTCTGTTCTAGATCTCAAACATGCTTTCTTTACTGTTCCTTTGCACCCTTAATCCCAGCCTGTTTTCGCTTTCGGACTGACCCTGACACCCATCAAGCTGAGCAAATTACCTAGGCTGTACTGCCGCAAAGCTTCACAGACAGCCCCCATTACTTCAATCAAGTCCAAATTTCTTCCTCATCTGTTACCTATCTTGGCATAATTCTCATAAAAACACACGTGCTCTCCTTGCCAATTGTGTCCGACTGATCTCTCAAACCCAAGCACCTTCTACAAAACAACAACTCCTTTCCTTCCTAGGCATGGTTAGCGCGGTCAGAATTCTTACACAAGAGCCAGGACCACATCCTGTAGCCTTTTTGTCCAAACAACTTAACCTTACTGTTTTAGGCTGGCCCTCATGTCTCCGTGCAGCCGCTGCTGCTGCCCTAATACTTTTAGAGGTCCTCAAAGTCACAAACTACGCTCAACTCACTCTCTACAGTTCTCATAACTTCCAAAATCTATTTTCTTCCTCATACCTGATGCATATACTTTCTGATTTCAGGCTCCTTCAGCTATATGCACTCTTTGTTGAATCTCCCACAATTACCATTGTTCCTGACCCAGACTTCAATCCAGCCTCCCACATTATTCTTGATACCACACCTGACCCCCATGACTGTATCTCTCTGATCCACTGACATTCGCCGCATTTCCCCAAATTTCCTTCTTTCCTGTTCCTCACCCTGATCACGCTTGATTTATTGATGGCGGTTCCACCAGGCCTAATCGCCACACACCAGCAAAGGCAGGTTATGCTATAGTACGAGCCACTAGCCCGCCTCTTAGAACCTCTCATTTCCTTTCCATCGTGGAAATCTATCCTCAAGGACATAACTTCTCAGTGTTCCATCTGCTATTCTATTACTCCTCAGGGATTATTCAGGCCCCCTTCCTTCCCTACACATCAAGCTCGAGGATTTGCCCCACCCAGGACTGGCAAATTAGCTTTACTCAAAATCCCTGAGTCAGATAACTAAAATACCTCTTAGTCTAGGTAGATACTTTCACTGGATAGGTAGAGGCCTTTCCTACAGGGTCTGAGAAGCCACCGCAGTCATTTCTTCCCTTCTGTCAGACATAATTCCTCAGCTTAGCCTTCCCACCTCAATACAGTCTGAAAACAGATGAGCCTTTATTAGTCAAATCAGCCAAGCAGTTTTTCAGGCTCTTAGTATTCAGTGAAACCTTTATATCTCTTACGGTCCTCCGTCTTCAAGAAAAGTGGAATGGACTAAAGGTCTTTTAAAAACACACCTCACCAAGCTCAGCCACCAACTTAAAAAGGACTGGACAATACTTTTACCACTTTCCCTTCTCAGAATTCAGGTCTGTTCTCGGAATGCCACAGGGTACAGCCCATTTAAGCTCCTGTATAGACACTTCTCATTCCAGACACCAGACCAACTTAGACTGTGCCCCAAAAAACTTGTCATCCCTACTATCTTCTGTCTAGTCATACTCCTATTCACCGTTCTCAACTACTCATACATGCCCTGCTCTTGTTTACACTGCCGGCTTACACTGTTTTTCCAAGCCACCACAGCTGATATCTCCTGGTGCTATCCCCAAACTGCCACTCTTAACTCTTGAAGTAAATAAATAATCTTTGCTGGCAGGACTGTGCTGAATCTCCTTAGGCACTCTCTAATCAGATATCCTGAGTCGTCCCAATTCTTAGACCTTTTATACCGGTTTTTCTCCTTCTGTTATTCCATTTAGTTTCTCAATTCATCCAAAACTGTATCCAGGCCATCACCAATCATTCTATACGACAAATGTTTCTTCTAACATCCCCACAATATCACCCCTTACCACAAGACCTCCCTTCAGCTTAATCTCTCCCACTCTAGGGTCCCACGCTGCCCCTAATCCCGCTTGAAGCAGCTCTGAGAAACATCGCCCATTCTCTCTCCATACCACCCCCCAAAAATTTTCGCCACCCCAACACTTCAACATTATTTTGTTTTATTTTTCTTATTAATATAAGAAGGCAGGAATGTCAGGCCTCTGAGCCCAAGCCAAGCCATCGCATCCCCTGTGACTTGCACGTATATACGCCCAGATGGCCTGAAGTAACAGAAGAATCACAAAAGAAGTGAATATTGCCCTGCCCCACCTTAACTGATGACATTCCACCACAAAAGAAGTGTAAATGGCCAGTCCTTGCCTTAAGTGATGACATTACCTTGTGAAAGTCCTTTTCCTGGCTCATTCTGGCTCGAAAAGCACCCCCACTGAGCACCTTGCGACCCCCACTCCTGCCCGCCAGAGAACAACCCCCCTTTGACTGTAATTTTCCTTTACCTACCCAAATCCTATAAAACGGCCCCACCCCTATCTCCCTTCACTGACTGTCTTTTTGGACTCAGCCCGCCTGCACCCAGGTGAAATAAACAGCCATGTTGCTCACACAAAGCCTGTTTTGTGGTCTCTTCACACGGACGCGCATGAGAAAAATAATAAAGACAGATTTGATTATAAATTAAAGTATAGAGCAAATACCCATGAGTCCATAATGATGTAAATATATTATTGAATAAAGAAATAAATAAGAATGAGAAACAATTTTCTTATGCAAAAAAAAAAAAAAAAAAAAAGAGAAAAAAATCCAAACAACGTCTATGCTCTACCTCCAAGGAGGTACAATCCACAGCCCCATCCCCTAGGTGTGAGCTGAGCATACTGGCTTCCTTTCAAAGAGTACAGCCAGAAAAAGGGGACGCTTGACAAACACTGCCTCAGCCAGGTGATGAAGAGTGACATCAACAATTATAAGTCATCTTGATGGTATATGCACTTGATATAAGGTGATAACAATGACACTTTATCTCTGTGGTCTTCCTTTTTCAAACCCACAGCCCAATCTAATCACGAGATAAACATCAGACAAATCCCAAGGAAAGGACATTCTACAAAATACCTGGCCAGTACCCTTCAAACCTGTAAAGTAATCAAAAACAAGGAAAACCTGAGAAGCTGTCACAGCCCAGAAGTGCCTAAGGAAATATGGTGGCTAAGTGGAATGTGGTTTTGGGCTGCAAACCTGGAACAAAAAAAAAAGACATTAAGTAAAAACTAGAGAAATCTAAATAAAACGTTGATTTTAGTTAATAAGAATGTATTGTTTTTCAATTGTAAAAGGCTATACTATACTAAATAAGATCTTTACTAGGAGAACTTGAGGGTGAGAATTAACAGCACTCACTGAGCTTTCTACAGAGACTGTGATTTTTTTCTGTAGATCAAAATCCGTTATGTCAAAACATTTATTTTTAAAAAATACAAAATAGTGAGATTACCCCAATTTCTGGACAGTTACATTAATATAGATTGCAACGAAATCATTCGGTGTAAAGTATTTGAATTTAGAAGATGGATTTTTGAGCCAGACATCATCTCAGAATGCCTGTCGCTCCCAGTGTCTTGATTTAAAATGTGGAGAGTGAGTCTCCAATAAGACAAACGACTTGTCTAAATTCCTCCAGGGATCGAATCATCTTAGAAATAATCTCTTCTGTTCTCAGGCCACATTTCCACCCCATGAACAATGCTGCACTTTTAAATATCTTCATTTACGAGTCATGCTTCAGGAAATGTGACTAAATCAAAAGCATTTAAGTTCTATCAGGTTGGTGCAAAAGAAATTGCGGTTTTGGTCATTACTTTTAATGGCAAAAAATGCAACTACTTTTCACCAAACTAATACAGAGTTGGATTATCCAAGTTCTTTGCTGAAGACTGTTTTGTTCTTCTCTGAAACATACTGAACTCCTCAGATTCAGGCTTGTGTGTTTGTGATAAGTATATAAGTATAGCATATGCATATTCCTCCTTTAGATATTCCAAGTACACAGAGGTGCTTGAGAGTCAGTTTGTAATCTGGGGAGTTTTCTGCAGAGATTGTCAGAGAGGAGACCATGCAATTGGCGTTAAGCATTGCTCCCAAGCATTTTGGAATAAAAAAAGCTAAACAATAACAATATAACAAGAGTGTAGAAAAAGAGGAAAGGGAAGAGAACTTTGACTTTCTGAAGTACTTCCAGGTTAGCGGATGACAATGAGGTAAGTAATAGGAAAGCATGAGGTTTGGAAGAAAGAAGGAAAATGTATAGTCTGCAAATGAAAGACTGTGAGCTCCAGAAGCATCAGCCTTAAGTGCTCCAAGTCAGGACCAGAGAGACCCACAGTGCATTCCAGAGCCTCACAGGCAGGCCAGGAGTGTTCTGCTCACATCTCTGGGGGAATAATCTGCCTTTTAAAGGAGTTACCTGCAGCTCAATTACAAATAATGAAACCAATTCAGCTCATTAAGAGAAACTCCACAGGTACCATTCAAAGGAGAATCCAGTAAAAAGTCTTCCAGTTTCTTGCAGGCTGATTTTACCATTTCCTCCTGTCTTCAGCAGCTGATGTATTTACAAACATGTAGGAACATAAGGCAATTGGTAAGTCATTAAACACTGTGGAATATGCATTAGGGACATTGTATACATAGTGCTGAATACCTAACCTCACTTTCCGCTGGGAATGAAGTAGGAGAGAATGGCTCCAGATGGTCGGAAGGTCTTAGGGCAGCAGTCAGGAAAAGCTTCTGGAAACCAAAACTTAAATAGGATGCAGAATTGGGAGAACTAGTGACAAAACCAGAAATAATCATTTATATGTTACACTCTTTGCCCCAGAATGAGGATTTTACTTTATTTTATTACCTTATTTTTGGGACAGGTTCTCGCTCTATTGACCAGGCTGCAGTGCAGTGGTGCAATCATGGCTCACTGCAGCCTCAGCCTCTTGGGCTCAAGTGATCCTCCTGCCCCAATCTCTTGAGTAGCTTGAACTACAGGCACATGCCACCATGCCCAGCTAATTTTTTTTAAAGATGGGGTCTCACTATGTTGCCCAGGCTGGTCTCAACCTCCTGGGCCCAAGTGATTCTCCTGCCTAGGCCTCCCAAAGTGCCAGGATTGCAGCTGTGAGCCACTATGCCCAGCCTAGAATGAATATTTTAGAGAGAACAGATGTAGGAAAAGATTAAGTCTAGAAAGGAAAATGCACTTAAGTGGAGTCAGTTGGAAAAGGATCTGGGCTCGCTGTGGGCCTGGGTGTGTGAGTGTCAGACCCTCAAGCTGCCCATCTGTCATGCCGGTGTGAGCAGATGGAAGCAAATTTCAGAAAGGCCTCGATTTTTGAACAGACCCAGGTTCTAGTAGATTTTCTTCTTTGTTTCCCTTCCACTTAATTAACTCCTTGCTTCCTTTCCTGACTCTTCTCATCCTGGAGCCATACTCCTGCATCCCTCACCTCAAACATCTACGGTGTCAACGCTCGTAATAGCAAGGCCTGTCGTTTGAACAAGGCCAATGTGTTTCTTCAAGGACATCTTTCTCCTGGCTACTAGGGCACTGTTTCTGAAGCCCAGGCCACAGCAGAGCCTTAGTTCTGGATTCAGTTCTTGATTTCTGAGACTGCCTCATCAGAATTTGAACTCGTTGTCATTTATTTACCCCATACCCTAAATATTCTCCCCTTTCCACATTTCTTACCCAGCCCAGTGACTGAAATTTAAGACCAGTCTTAGGTCTTTTTCTCATCATGGAGGAGATTCTACCCTTTTCACCTTGGATTTGTCACCTGCCTAACCATCCTCCTAGCTTTGGACTTCATTCTCACACCTGAGATAGTGATTCTTTAGGTGTTATATACTTACTAATGTTTATTACTAAGCATGCAAATATATTTCCAATGCATCATTTCAGAACTTTCTCATGAAGATAAATTTAAAAGGGCTCAAAATTTGTCTCCTGTAATGATGAATAAATGTCTTATAATAGTCAAATACAACATTTTAAAGGAAAGAAATTACTGTGCCAACCTCTTCCGCATTGCTAAAGAGAATAATGTTGCACATTCCTCTGAAGCCATGAAATAGAGGTGCCCACATAAGAAGCAGCTTGAAAAAAAAAAAAAAAAAAGAAGCAGCAGCAGCTTGAAAAAAATAATGCACGAAAAGTTCAGTGCCAGCCCTGGTGATATTGGATGGTGCATGGAGGCGATTCCACTGCTTGCCTTCTCGGGCTGTTGCTTTATCCTATATTTGGGTGACACATCTTCTAATCCAGAGGCGCATGGCCCT
This sequence comes from Gorilla gorilla gorilla, assembly GCF_029281585.2. Classification (NCBI taxonomy): domain Eukaryota; kingdom Metazoa; phylum Chordata; class Mammalia; order Primates; family Hominidae; genus Gorilla; species Gorilla gorilla. Next base: position 134,908,688 of record NC_073236.2, on the reverse strand, counting down.
CGTGCAGGAATGTAATTCTAATTGCTGTGAAAATGCATACTTCTCCCTTTGCAGTGGGTTCCAGTGCATACAAAAGTGAATTAACATAGGCTGCCAATCTATATTTTGCCCATCATCCAAAAATATTACAACTTTATTTTCTGAAATTTTAGATGATGTGGGAATAGAAATGACATGGGCTTCTACTTTGCTTAATTTATTGAAACTTAAAATTCCTTCATAATATGACTGCCTGGAACTTATCAGATTAGATAATTCACTTTTCCCTAGAGAGCTCTTCATTTTTTTGATTTAGTGAAAACCATATGCTTTTACCTACAGGTGTACTTTATATTGCCTTTAGCAAACATGGGTGGATTTCTTTGCAACACACGAGAGATAAGGCTAACACCAGGTGAGTTAAATAAGTTTTTACTGTATAAGTATATCATATTCTAGTTAACTAATGATTACCTTATGAATTCTACACAACTACAGATTACCTCATCAATCATCCAATGCAGCGGTTCTGCCTCTGGGTTTAAGAAAGAAACTCTAATGATGTAGACACCACTTTCAGTATTTTAAAAAGCCTAACAAAAAATTAGACATTCATCATTTAAGTCACAGAAAATGACTCAACAATCAATTTATTTCCTTTCTTTCTTTCTATCCTTTCATTTCTTCCATTTTCCTCCCTTTCTTTTTCCCTCTCTCCCTTCCTTCTTTCCTTCTTCCTTTCTTGCTTCTTTTCTTCTTTTCTCCTTCCTTTCTTTCTGTTTCTTTCTTTCTCTTTCTTCCTTTCTTTCTTTCTCTCTTTCTTTCCTTCTTTTTCTTTCTTCTTTCCTTTCCATTTTTCTTTCCTCCCTCCCTTCCCCCCTCCCTCTCTTCCTTCCTTCTCTCTCATCCTTTTTTTCTCTGCCTCCTTTCCTGTCTTCCTCCCTCCTTTCCTTCCTTCTTTCCTTCCTTTCTTCCTCCCTTCCTGTCTTTCATTTCTTCCTTCCTCCCTTCATTCCTTCCTTCTCTTTCATTTCTTCCTTCCCTCCCTCGCTTCCTGTATCCCTTCCTCCCTTTCTGTCTTTCCCCTCCTTCTTCTACTCACTTTGTCTGTCTCACTCAACGTGGTGACATGTTCTCTCTGTGCTCCATCACTGAGTTACCTCTCCCATCCCCGGCACCCACTGATAAGGAAAGTCCAGTTTAGAAACGCTGCAGTGCTCATCTCAGTTTCCTCAGATACTTCCTGCTTGATTCCCTTCTGCTCTTTTATTTGTTAGACTTTAGAATCTTAGATGTTCTCTTCCAGGCCATGGCATTTGGTCTCTTGAATGAATTCCTTAGTAATGACTTAGGAGAGTCAAACTTGCCCTTTTGTCTTGTCCTGGTTGAGCTACACCTGTGATTTCTGAACATCCAACTTCTCTGTCAGTACAGCCCCATGGCTGGTAGCTTTGTATTTTATGTGCCAACTAGAAGTTCGCACTAGCAGCTCTCTGTTGATACATAATTGAATGGAAACATGTACTTAAGTTTATAGACTACAATACCATTGAATTGTAGTTTGCTTTTGTTTTTATTTTTTCCAAGCATGAGCTCCACGTGAAGCAAAAAACAAATATTTTTCCTTGAATAAACATGCAATACAGATCCATTACAATTCTTTCCCTTTAAACATCCAAAGTCCAGAAGTTTTAATGATTGGATGGAGCCTCCCTTCTTGTGAGCAGCAAAGTTATAATTCTGGGACACAGAAAGTAAAATGCCAGCTTTCGAGTCAAGCCTCGCATACCAAACATTATTCCAGAAGTCCAGAAGAATAGAAATGAAAGTTTTAAAAAAATAGTAAGTGAAGAATCACTTTATAAGCCAGTTCACTAAATCAATCATTGTGGAGAATAGAATTTCTGGGTCACTTGTCTGTCTCAGTGACAAGTAGTAGGTATGAGGTCTGGCGACTTTTCTGAAATAAAATATTTGGCAATAGAAAACTGAAAAAAAGTGTGACATGTTTAACCCTTCCATATTTTATCTCCCTGCCCAGGGAAGGGGCTTATGATCCTTTCCTAGGCCATGGTTCTTGAAGGTTGCATTGTTACAGGAAGTAGATGAAGCAGACATCCAGTTCTAAGGACTCAGTAGAGCACCGCAGTCAGGGTTTTTATGAGCTGTGAATGTGCAGCCCAGACATAAGAGTGGCCACTGGTCAAAAAGTTAGGGGCAAATTAGTAAGTCAGAAATCAAGCAGCAAAGTGGAAAAGCTTGGCTTCCAAATGAAACACGTAGCTAGAATAGGAGGGGGGGATACAATGGAAGAGAAGATTGGAGGGAAGAAAGAACTCACCAACCTATGCTGATGCTGAACAAGTGCCAAGGATAAGCCAGCGTTATTGAATCCTCATAACTGTCTTATCTCATTTAACACATGAAATACTTGAGGCTTTTAGAAGATAGGGAAATACGGGGATCACATAGCTAATACGAGGAAGAGAGAGCACATCTCGGGAGAGTCATGAAGATTAATGGAAACTAAAGAGGCAAATATGGAACAAGAAAGAAAGCACCAGAGCCAAGTTGTCTTGGATCTGAAATATCTTCTCTCTTTGTAAGAAAAGCTCTATGTTTTCTAGGGTCTAATTAAAAGATTGGTGTATTAGTCCGTTTTCATGTCGCTGATAAAGACATACCTGAGACCGAGTAATTTATAAAGAAAAAGAGGTTTAATGGACTTACAATTCCATGTGGCTGGGGAGGCTTCACAACCATGTCAGAAGGTGAAAGGCATGTCTTACATGGTGTCAGGTGAGGAAAGAATGAGAGCCAAGTGAAAGGGGAAACTCCTTATAAAACCATCAGATCTTGTGAGACTTATTCACCACCACGAGAACAGTGTAGGGGAAACTGCCCCCATGATTCAATTATCTCCCACCAGGTCCCTCCCACAACATGTGGGAATTATGGGAGCTGCAATTCAAGATGAGATTTGGGTGGGGACACAGCCACACCATATCAATTTGGAACAAACTGTAGCAAAAGAGAGCGAGTGAGACAGGAATGACTGTTGATTCTGGCCCTTGTTCTTAGCTGAAGAAGACAACACCATGTACCCACCACTTATTACCATAGTAGAAATACCTTCCAGGTGGGTGAGGCTGTGCACTAAGCCCGCATACTTCAAACTTATTTTTCACTTTAAAGTCTACATTTTAAAGTCGTTTATAATATTAACGTAACTCATACATCTCCAAGTTAAACAGAAAATTAGTCTAGAATTGAATGTAGGTGGTTACTGCAGGATATTAGCACTTATGAATTACCGACCAGTACTGCTCTCTGTGCTTTTCTTATTCCCCATGTTACAGAGGAGAAAACTGAAGCAATAGAGAATGAGTAACTGAACAAGCATTAAGCCATCTTGAAATCAGAAGGAACTGGGATTTAAACTGGAGTCTGTCTTACTCTAAATCCTATGTTCTTTTCATTGTATCTTATAAATGTCAATGAAAAAATTCCTGTGAATTATTCTCTTATGCCATTCCCACATACAAATTCTCCAAACTCAAGTCAAACAGCTGAAACAGGCCAACATAGCTAATGCCAAGAGTTGTTTTTTCGTATAATAGTTTTCTCAGAATCATCGTTATTTCTCAAAGGTTATTTTGTATTCATGCTTTATTGTCTATTTCTTTGAACTTTAAAAACAACCAAAAATCTACTGCAATCTCATAGTTGTATGCTTATTTTTTCACAACCGGATCAAATTCAATGCTTCTAAACTCCCCTGGCTATTATTTTAGACATGGACATTTCATCAGGAATATTAGAAGAGCAATGGAGGGAACAACTAAATCTCATACGTTTTGCCCCAATCTATTTTTCACGGCTTTGGGATTGTTATATTTTCCATAAAATTGATCTTCATGTAGACTGTTATGGTGAATTTCACAGTGGCGAATACAATTACCTCCAAATGCAGAAAGTGTACTACTTGTCTACCTCTCTGCAGAGAGTGCAATCTTAGCATGTAAACAGTTATTGTGGGGGGATCATACCAGATTTCAGCCTGATCAGGGAGTGTGGAGTTGACACATGTTGGAGGCGAGAATTATATTGAGTATTCTTAATTAACAGTTGTGTTTGATCAGGGATTTAGAAGTTAGCACCTGTGAAAATGTGAGAATTGAATTCTGAATGGCCGACCTAAGTGGAACAGCTTCCTTGTTGGTGGTGGAGCTTAAGGCATTTGCTAGGAGATGTGTAGGAAAGCCAAGATGAGTGATGTACATTGGAGGCACATGGTGATGCATTTCTGTTTTTAGGGAAAAAAGAATCACTCATTGGATAATGTATTATTTCTACTTTGAATGCCTCCAGAATCTGACCACTTACGACTTGGATATCCAATTTTGTCTTAAATTTAACAATTATTTATCTGTAGGTAAGCAGCATAGCTCACTAGAGGGGAATTGTGTTTGGAATTGGATAGTGCTGCTTGTATCTGGCCTCATTGATTTCTTTTTTTTTTTTTGAGACAGTTTCACTCTTGTCATCCAGGCTGGAGTACAGTGGCACCATCTTGGCTCGCTGCAACCTCCACCTCCTGGGTTTAAGTGATTCTCCTGCCTCAGCCTCCCAAGTAGCTGGGATCGCAGGAACCCACTACTATGCCCGACTAACTTTTTGGATTTTTAGTAGAGACAGGGTTTCACCATGTTGGCCAGGCTGGTCGCAAACTCCTGACCTCAGGTGATCTGCCTACCTCAGCCTCCCAAAGTGCTGGGATTACAGGCGTCAGCCACCATGCCCGGCCCATTGATTTTTGTTGTGTAAACTTGGGCATGGATTTTCCTCTCTAAAGCTCAATTTCTCCATCAGTAAAATGAAAGTTATGATTCCTACCTAGCAAAAGTGATGAAAAGAGTTAATGTAATCCAAGTATAACACAGTTAGCAATAGTATCTAATACACAAGACAAACATTAAGCGAGTGTCCTCTTCTGAGACCTAGCACCTTCTCCTCCAGGTAAACTGAGCTTCTCCTTAGTTCCTAAATATATGTCTTGTTCACATGGCTTCTGTGCTTCATCTAGGATACTGTTTTCTCTTGGATTATTTTACTTTCCTATTCCTTTTGTTCAAATATTTCCCTCTTTGGGAAGTATTTATAGTAACAACAAAAATCCCTGTTTTAATCTCAAACTCAGATTTAACTGGGTACCCTGTATCTTTCTTTGCCAAATCTGGCACACCTGCTGTAGGAGGTGTTGCCTTTTTAGACTTTAGGATTTGGGCCCAGTGGTCTATCTGTCAGTCACTAGACAAGTACCTAATACTCAATAAGTACTTATTGATTAGAAACGTGAAAACTTATAACCCGTATCTTGCTTAGTTGTGTTCAGACTTGCTTTATTAAATACATTTCATTTATTTGTTTGAACTAGATTCTAAGTCTATGCACTCAGAGTCCTTAGTTTATTACAGTCATTATGGCATGTCAGTAAGAGTTAAAGTTCTTGGATTTCACAATTATGTGTGAAATATCCCAGAAGAGGATAAGCTTAACACAATAGCTTTACTCAATGGCAGACTTTCAGTATGGCTAAATCTTAAACTAAAAGAGTAATTGTCCTTTACATTGCAGCCAAAACGACCCTAATTAATGACTTTGCTAACAACTGTTTTTGCTTATAAGCACTTTCAGTTACTTTGTTAATTTAGGCATAAATATCCATCCAATACAAAATATATTGTTAGAAAGATTTTTTTTTTAATTCCTCAAGATTATTTTCTTTGTATTTATTTAGCTATCTATTTACCTGTTCAGTTCCTTATAGTTAGATAGGAAACAAGTCAAAATACATTTATTGAGCATCTATTCTGTGCCAGGCACTTGATGAGAGAGGAATACAAGGAGATGACTGAGCCTACAGAACTTGGGCCCTGAGGCCACTGAAGCTGTTTTAAGAAGAGAAAAATTAAGAAACAATGAAGAAATATATACAGTGCTCTGTGTGTGCATGTGTGTGTGTGTGTGTGTGTGTGTGTGTGTGTGTGTACACACGCTTTTAGGTAGGTACTCTAAATGGAAGAAATTCAAGGAAAAATATTGTTGGCTCAGCCCTCTTACCCCTATAGACATAAAGATTAACCTAAGGTGGCACACATTTTCTCAGAAAAGAGGAAGTTAAATTTGTATAAAACTATGACTGAATCATACATTTACTCTATTCTGCCTTATATTATCATTACTTGGGTCTCCACATTGAGTGGCCAAGCACCAAGTTGGGTCATGTGTGTAAAAGTATTTCTGCTCTCTTTTATTGTCTAAGCTTGTAAAGTTTTACAAAGGTTAGAGAGCAGCTTTAATAATTACACCCAATCTGAATCCATCAGCTTCTTCTTACTCTCATTCTCATAGGAATAAGCAGTGGTGGAAATTATTCCACAAATGCAAACACACACAGATGACCACAGCTCACTCCAGATTATTTTCTTGTTCAGGATCCAAGGACAATGACTACATAAATCTGAAAATGAAAAGGACGCATCAGTCCATTAAATATTAACATGGCATTGCTTTTGAATTTGAAAATGTGTATTTTTTTTGAAATAAAAGAATGAAATAGTCTTGAGATGTTTAATTTCTGGAATGTGGTAAATGTATAACTGTTTACCTAATAATATCCACAAACCCATCAAACAATATATTTCCTTATATTAAGGTGAAGATGAATCAAATGCGATACAACTCTGGCATTTAATAACTTCAAATTACTATTAATTTTGGAAATACTTGTAAGTTACTTAATAGTTAACATTAATAAATACAGCAATATTTTAAAATATCAAGAAAAATACGTAACTTAACAGACCCAGTAAATTAAAACTTCATAAATGGCTTGTCTTTCCTCAATTTCTTTTCAAGAAATCAGTGGAATTATAAACTGTCCACATACAGTTTTGAGACCAAGATCGAGGTGACTGGCATCCAGATGGTAATGGTGATATGTGGATATCATAGCCTTCTTTGATTTTAACTATATGATTTAAGTAAAATAATGGGGTCTACAAGGATTACACAGAAAACCAAATCTTGAGGAAGCAAACAGCATGAAGAAAGAAAGCACAGTGGTACCTGTCCAAATACTGAAGCCAAGGGAAGAGAGAGAAATCTGAAGAAAGAAGATGTGTAAAGCCATGGGATACCGAGATGAATTCTGTGCTGAAATGAGGATATGGAGTCTCTTTACGCTATCATGGGCTAGCATAAAGGGAGATAACACTGTAGGCAAATGCTCAATCTCTGCTGTCAGGTCAAAGATCCTCTGGGAAGATAGATAACAAAAAACGATCATTCCGTGGGACCTGTGTGAAGGTAGTGGTGAGTGCAGGGCCCCACATACAGTGGAATCCTAAGAGGGAAGGAGACAAAAATGAGTTTCAGGATTAGGGAATTCAGGTGATACATGTATTTTTTGTTTGTTTTTTGTTTTGCCACATGAAGTCATTTTTGGTAGAACCAAGCTTGATGTTTCAAGTCTAAAAACTGAACATTCAGTGGTCCAGTTATCTTCTTCTACAGAGAGAACAGAATTAATTTTCCTTTCAATACTAAAATCTACCAGATTTTTACTTTCTGAGGGGAGAGCGTTGTCCTGGTTCACATCACACGCGCAGCACCTATCATAGAGACCTGTCATTGTAAGTACTTAGTCAGTGCCTGTTGTTGAATCGATGAGGCCCTCAAAGAGGATGAGGCCCCACAGATGTTGAGGAGGGCCCCTGCCTGTTTCTAATCCAGTTATTTGGCTTAATCTTCACCCTGATAGTCTATAAAAGATAAAACACTGCCTTCTCATTTCTGTAATTTCCTGTATCTCCTTATTGAGGAATAGAAGCTCAATGAAAAATCCTTCCCATTAGCTGCTTTTCACAATGCTCACATGCTTAACACATACACACAGACATGCATGCGTGCATATATGCATGCATACGTACATCTACCCAACAAATCCCTGTGTGTCAGACACCAGTTGATTTGTCTGGGGCTGGGTATGGTGGTGTGTGCAGAGGGGGACAGGCTGGTAGGGATTCCCATGTTCTGGGCAGGGTACCAGCATCTCCTTAGCTCTTCCTGCCCCCACCTCATATTCTTAGACCTTGTTTTTCCCTCTCCTTATTCTAACAGTAACATTTCTTATTTTTAATTACTCTCTTCTGTTCTTTCCTCACTCAGTTCCCTCAGTTTATTTTTTATTTCTATTACAAAGCAAATCCTTATAGGCGATAGTATATTCTACTTTGTGTTGATTATTTCAAACATGTCGGATTGTTCCCAGGTCATCTTTTGCAGTTTTTTAGTGTTACTAATAAGACATAATTACTCAGGCAGTTCTTTTGTCTATAATACATTTTACTAGGTTCCATTTTAGCTATTATTCATTTTATTTTGTGTTGAATACCTCTGGCAATGATACATACTATATGCTTTCTAGAAGACTGATACTTTTCATTTATTTTTGGTGCAGAATGCAGAGGTCATCAGGATGGCAACAGTGTAGAATGTGAGCACATGTTGGTGTCAAAGGCGGGATCCTAACGCCCTGCACCTTCTGGCCCCACCACACTCACCCACATCGGGCATTTTCACTCCTAGATGTGGGTCCCATCAGCCTGAAAGTCCCAAGGTTAGGTTTTCTCTTCATCTCAGGATTTAAATCATCAAAATACGTTCATTCCTCCTCAAAATAATGTTTCCCTGCAGTTGCCATGAACTAATACCGTAATAAAGAATGGTCTTTTGTATTGATTCTTAAAAAAAGACCAATCACAAAACAGCTGCCGTTACTGAATAATGACTTAAAAACTCAAAAAAATCTGTAACGATACTAATAAAATTTGTATCTAACATACTTAATATAAATCATTTTGCCAAGAGAATGCTTAACATCATCCTTTGAGAGGGGGAAAATTCACAACCTTTTCCACAAAGTAAACACTTCCTCCATGTCAGCCATGTTAACTATGAGGAAGTATTTTGTTACGAAATAGAAAATGGGGCTGTTTAAATTAAATGAACTGATGTTGTTCAGGAGTAACTCCAGAAAAAACTGTGAGGCATTATTTCGAGTGGATGATCAATCTTCTTTGATTCCATCACTCTGCTGACATCTTGTCTGTCTGTTAATGTCAAGAAGTTTGACTTATTTTCTAACCACACCATATCAAATGTCCTATTATTACCTTTCTGAGCATTTACTCAAGCTGAAGTCTTTCCAGATTCTGCTCGACTGTATCCCAGCAAGACTGGTGTCTCTTCTCGATTGAGGAAAATGGGTGAATGCCACTGGTTTGCTGGTAAATGTTTGAGCACCAGTTATCCAAAATGAAAAAAAAGAGTTGTAATTTGTGGTCTTGGTCAATTCCTGAGGTGTAACTATTTCCACCCTTGATGAATTAAAGCCACCAGTTTGACTGAGCTTAGAGCTGGGAAGAAATGTATGCATCACGAATTGGGAAAGCTGGCTCCAGCCACACGCTGAGGGTTGTGGACTTTCCTATTATTTGGGGAATTTATGAGACGAGAAGCTCCAACAGAGGAGTAGAGACCTTCCCCTAGATGTCTAGATGAGAATGGAAGAGAGGGGAGGTGTTTTGATAGAATCGTTCGTTAGTTCAGGACTCTGATGAGTGTTCCAGGACAAGTTTGCAGCTTGGATTGGTCATATATGTGGGAACAAGTAGTTAGTGCAATGAGCAGGTGAAGCCAATTCTGAAGCTACACGTATGTTTCTCGGTTATTTTCAAACTTTTATCCTAAGAATCACATACAACATTTCTAAAAAATGCAGATTTCTTAGTTTTTACCCAAGCTGAGTCAGTCCTTCTAGAGAGAGCCCTGAGAAATTATATTACAGTAATTGTCATCACTGTAATTCTACTGATTAGGCAAGATCAGGAAACAGAGAAATTAAAGCCTTGCCTTGGGGTGTAATTATGCTAGGGAAAGAAGTAGAATGGTGATTTCTAATCCTAACCTACAACAGAATTACCCAGGGAAGTTTAAAAATTCTGCTGCTTCCTAGCCACTCCAGAGATTAGGATTTAATTTGTCTGGGATTGTTGGGAAGGCTGGACAGCTGTAGATTTAAAGAGCGCCCAGGTGCTTCCGATCTGCAGCCAGGCTGGGAAGTGCTGATGTGGTCCTCCTGAGAATGGGATTGACAACAGCACTCGAGGGAAATCAACAGTTTAAGCTGAAGCATGTCATGTCACAACTGCAGCTTATATGTTCATAAGTTTATCTTTCTCAACAAACTGTGTCCTTCCGGAGACAAGGGCTCACGTCTGCTTTCCTTCTGTGCCCTCAGCACTTAAGCAGCAGTGGGCATATGGTAATCCTACAGTAAATGTTGAGTGAGTGAATGTCCTAATTGGCTTACCTCATTAATAACTTGGTGATAATGTGTTGATTAATGCATTATCTTGTTCTGAGTAACATATTTGTGTTTCTATGGGACCATCTGCAGACAATGACTTAACCCAGAGAAATACCTCCCCCGCTGTGGTAGGCAGGTGGGGGAGATATTTTTTATGAATCCTTTCCCTTTCATACAATGTGTATTATGTGGGCAGCTTATTTTTATTAGAAACAGTCTAGTGTCCTGGTGTATTTTATTTTTTAAGTGTACCTTAAATATCAACTTCCCAGCTGAAAGGTACAGGGCAGGGCTTTGGAATAATGATTTTAAAAGAGATATAAAGTGGATAGTATTTCTATATTTACAAGCAGTTAAAGACATGCAGTGCTAGATAAGGTAAAAACTTCTCAAACGTGAAAAAAAAAATGGCATTTTTCTCATAAGCACAAAATATTCCAGAATCACAAACATTAATTTATTCCAAAAGCATATTTTTCATTCTCAGTCCACAGCTCGTTTGGAGAATGAGCAGAGCAAATATTCACATGTGCTCCCAGCACCTGTGGTCTACTTGGTAAATAATGAGTATCCCAGTCTTCGCACTCATGATGAATTATGAAGGAATCTGTGCCTGTGTTCCCTCTGTACACTTCTCCCATGTGTCTTACCTCTTCCTAGTTTGTTCTCTTGATTTTCTCAATGACAGTTAAAATGGAATCCAATGAGAGAGAAGGGCTTCTTGCTTACTGCAATTTGTTCTGCTTTGATTAATTTAAACTGAACAATCACCCCACTCTCCTCTGTGTGCTGGGAAGCCTCCGTGTCCTGAGGCCTTGGGAGGGTCTCTCCCTGCAGCCTCCTCCACTGGGATGTGATGGACGAAGGCCAGCTGGAGACCAGCAGTGTGGTTTGTATCTGTTATAGAGACCTTTCTGCATGCCTACCAGATCTGGGCCATCCACCAGTGGCACCTCAAGGTCATTTGGCAATATCTGAGACATTTTGGGTTGCCATAACTTGGGTGAGGGGTTGGTGAGAAGGTAGTCCTTGCATCTAGTAGTAAAAGCTAGAGATATTGAAAAGCAGCCAACAATACAGAGGGCAAACCCTAAAACAAATAGTCATTCATCCTCAGATGTCTGCAGTGCCCAGATTGGGGAACTCTGACCAAGGACTATATTCATATCCATATCTGTGTATCTCAAGGTGACTTCTTATGAGAAGGGACATTGCTCTCAACAATATATGTGGTTACTTGTCTACATTTCCATTTGCTGAACTCTAATCCATTCCTAGAGGACAGGAGCAGCACTATGCCATCTCTGTACCTCCCAATAACCTAGCACAAACCCTTAGGCATAGATACACAAGGAATGTTTTCTGAAATGAAGTCAGAGAACCCAGCAGACACTCTCTGTCCTGAGCCCTACCTCACTGGCTCTTCCATGATATGTAAAATAGTTTATTTTGTGTTGCACCTTGAAGGCCTCTGTAAAAGTGGGGACTAATACCCTGGAGGCAACACACTGGAATCACCCTCCATTTCAGCGCCTGTGCCATAAGGCCACTGTGAGGCCCTCACGAGTTTATGCGACCACGTTCTCAGAAAGCTTGCTGCTCTTAATTAGCGTTAGCTACTGTTACTACTACTACTGCTGCTGTTATTACTAATATTACTACTACCACTACTATTATCACTATTACTACTATCACTGCTACCACTACTGCTACTGCCACTACTATTAGTACTACTACCACCACTACTACTACAACCATTACTACTCCTGCTATTATTATGACTACCATCACCACTACTACTACGCCACTACTACTTTAATACTACTACCACCACCACTACTACCACTATTACAACTACCACCACCACTACTACTCTTATTACTATCACCACTACTACTACTATTACTACCACCACCACTACTACTATTACTACTACCACCACCACTACTACCACTATTACTACCACTACAGCCACTACTACCACTATTACTACCACTACAGCCACTACTACTTCTATTACTACTATCAGCACTACTACTATTACTACTACCACCACCACTACTACCACTATTACTACTACCACCACCACTACTACTATTACTACTACCACCACCACTACTACTATTACTACTACCACCACCACTACTACCACTATTACTACTACCACCACCACTACTACTATTACTACTACCACCACCACTACTACTATTACTACTACCACCACCACTACTACCACTATTACTACTACCACCACCACTACTACCACTATTACTACTACTACAGCCACTACTACTCCTCTTATTACTACTATCACCCCTACTACTACTATTACTACCACCACCACTACTACCACTATTACTACCACTATAGCCACTACTACTTCTATTACTACTATCAGCACTACTACTACTATTACTACCACCACCACTACTACTACTATTAGAAGTACTGCTACTACCACCACCACTGTCACTACTACTACTGCCACTACTACCACTACTGTTACAACCACTACTACCACCACTACTACTATTATTACTACTACTAACACTACTACCACCACTACTACTACTATTACTACTAACACTAATATCACCACTACTACCACTATCACTACTACCATTACCACTACTGCTACTATTACTACTGCCACTATTACTAATATTACTACTACCACTACTACTATCATTACTACTGCCACTACTACCATTACTGCTATCACTACCACTACTACTACTACTATTGCTACCAGTACTACTACTACTACTGCCTCCTCCTCTTCCTACAACTACTACTATTATTATTTAATCATAATTCATATAATGGGAAAAAGGATGTCTAACTGATTGGTTTATGCCAAAAAGGAAATCTCATTTTTTTCTTTATTTTTTTCCCAATATTTTCCCAACCATTCTCCACCCCTGTCCTTGGTAACCACCTTTCTACTCTCTACTATAAGTCCCACTTTTAAATATATTCCACATACAAGTGAGATCAAGCAGTATTTGTCTATCTGTACTAGGCTTATTTCACCTCCATAATGTCTTCCAGGTTCATCCGTGTTGCTTCAAATGGCAGTTTTTCCCATCTTCTGAAGGCTGCATAATGTTCTATTGTGGCATATGCCACATTTATTGATAAATCCATTCATTTGTTGATAGACACTCGGGTTGATTCCATATCTTGATATCGTGACTAGTGCTGCATTGAACATGGGAGTGCAGGTCTCTCTTTGACATACTGATTGCCCTTGGATATATATCCCCAGTAGTGGGATTGCTGGATCATGAAATCTGATTTCTAATGCAATAGTTCTAAAATGGGGTGTGATTTTGCCTGTCTCCTTAGGAAAATGTAGTAATGTCTGGAGTTTTTTGGTTTCCTTTTTGATTGTCAACAATGGTGGTTGCTACTGGCACCTATTGGGTAGAGGCCAGAGATGCTGACCAGCACCCTACGACACACAGGACAGCCCCCAACAGAGAATGATCCAGCCCTGGATGGCCCTGGTGTTGAGGCTGAGAATCATGGAAGTAGGCCAATGCGTGGCCTACCGCTGGGGAGCAACGGGCAGCTCTGCCCTCGTCTGCTAACACCGGCCTGTCACTCATAACCATCTCACACCTGGAGCACAACTCTGCCTCCTGCCTGGAGCTCACTTTCAGGAAACAAGGCAACGAAAATCAATTTGATGCCATCAGGCTGCTTTCATGGAAAGGCTCTTGCCACCTGGGACTTCTTAACGTTGTCTCTGTTTTCCTCCTCCAGAGACCAGCTGGGCCCCGGGAGCTGGCCAAGTTGGCACCGGGAGCCTGCCTGGCCCAAGCCCCTGGAGCCAGCTGGGCCACATGACCGCCTGCATGTCAGCTGTCTAGGAAATCCTGTGATTTGGTCACACGGGGGCTAGGAGTGGAGCACCCAGGCCCTGCCCTCGCCCCTCACTCCTCACAGGGTGCTGAGGGCTGCCTTGAAGGAGAAATGAAATAAAATAAATGAGTAAAAATAAATAAATCCCGAATCTCTCATCATGGGGCATCAGATGTGCCTCCTTAGAGATACTTCCCAGGGTAGGACCCATTGCTATGGTGAACACTCCTGGGGAGCAGGGGAGCATGCTGAGGAGTTTCAGGGGAGGGTGGCATCGCCCGTCAGCCTCTAAAAACCTCTGTCCTGAGCTTCAAAGGAGATCTCGTCCTTGGAGGAACTGCAGAAGGAGGATGTCCTTCCCCTTTATAGATTAGGATGTTAGCAACAAGAGCTAACATTCACCACATGCCGGGTCCAGCTCCAGAAGGTGTTGTGTGTGGGAACTGATTTCACTCTCATTACTGACCCTAAATGATTGTAAGGTGGGGCCAACACTCCACAAACACGTGGGATGAGTTGGAATTCATCTTGACAGTTTCTCTTGACAGTTACCTAGTTTGAAGCCAATGGAGACATTTGGGGAAAATGTGCTAAGATGAGGTTCATTGAGACGCATTTTAGAACCCAGCTGACAATTAATATTCTCAGTGTAAATCTGGGCTCCAGACTTTTATGCATGTCACTTTAAACACAGTCTGATCTAAACACTGGCTTATTGTGACCATTTGGGTGATACCAGATGAAATTAATGAAAAGTCAAAAATACTGAATTTTTAGATGAATAGGTTCTTTCTTTCAAAGGTTGTTAAAGAAGCTGATTTTGCACTGCTTTTGCTGACTTTGATGAAGTGACAGCACTGTAATTAGCCCAGCAAAATAAACACTCATATTATTTCATGTAAATATACTTTTTAAATCTTTGAAGATAATTTTATAGAGAAGACAAATAATTTCTCCTATTTATTTACTTTGAGATGTCGCTTTCCTAATTTGTGAAATCTAAATTTGTGAGAGTTAGAAAGAAAGCCAGCTACCTAAGTTAGGCCTCCAAACCACCATGCATCCCTTTCAGGGCCCTGCCCATCTCTTTCTCATTCCTTGGTTGAGAACACGAACTTCAGGATTTGCCTCACACTAGGGCCCATTCTTTGTTTCCCAGAAAGAAGAGGCTCTCCACACAGAGTCCCATGTACACCAGGCTGTCATCAAACATGAATTGAATGAAGGAGTGGATGGTTGGGTGGAAGTGATTTAAGAAATCCTAACTAGGGAATTTCACTGGAAACTTACGAAATTCAATTTATATAAAGTCTATGAATCGTCCATTTTTGTGTCCACACATTCAAATGCTGTAGCTAATTTCCTGCTAAACCGTAGAAATTCAGTAAGTGTTCATGTTGAAAGGATGAAATCTGAGTGCTCTTGCATCCTCAAAGAACTCTAGTAAAATAGAAATAAAGCTTTATTTGGGAGATTAAGTCATGAGCATAATTATGAGAAGGCGGTCATTCTAATAATAGTGTCTTCACAAGTAGATGCTACATGCTGTGTAATATTTTGACTAAAAAAAGTTCCTCTCAACATTTCTGAAGTGAGATAATGTACAACGATCCATGTTTTTAGCTACCTTGATAAGTTTAGTGCATCCAGGGCTCCTTTCTTACTGGCTAACCGCCGAGTTTCAAATGCTAAGAAATTCTTGATTTCCTAACACAAATATTCAGTATAACTGCTGGTTGTTTGGGAGAAGAAAAATTTAGAATTCAGAAAGAAATAGAGAATGAAATGTTCTAATCAATCGAAAAAGGATTCTATAGACTTCAACGTTGTCTGGTTTACAAAGCAGTCTGCTAATCTATCTCATGTGAAATGAATCCTAAATTGTAGCATTAAAATAGTGATACTTAGGTCTAAAATTAGAAATGCAATTACAGTCAGGGGGCTTAAAAGAATCATAGAACCCATGCAGGATGACAGCACAATCGGATATGGGGAATGAAGTGTGCCGAATCCATCCATTTCAGTGTGAAAGCAGCAGCAAAGAAGCTCAGGGAAAGTGCTTAGAGGATAAATTAAGCTTCTAGCAACTCCAGCCGGATTGCATCAGTTAGCACTCAACTAGCCTAATAGGCACAGGACCAAGGCCACTGAGAAGCATGCTGCAGTAATGAGAGAAGGACATTTTGCGCACCTGCAAAAGATGAAGTCTGTGAACTTGAGTTCATCACCATAAGGAAAGATGGTGTGGGGGATGAGAGAAGATGAAAAGCATCCTGGACTCCTGGAAAATCTGCAGTCCAGGGTCTGGTGTCCCGCATAAGGCCACTGCGCAAGCTTGTGTCTCAGTGCTCGCATCTGTAAATCAGGACATGGAGGTACATCATCACTTAGGATATGACTGTCTTCTTATAAACCAGTCTGAGTCTGTGGCACCACATTAAAAATAACATATTGCAGAAACCAGGGCAGCCACTAGCCCCTGTGACATTGTGTGAATATAGCGATGGATGATTTATTTTTCTATACCTGCCCCTGTGCATTGCTGGAAGACAGGGTCACTATCTTCTTGATATTAATAGTGACAAAATTGACAACACATCAAATTTTTCTGAACAATAATATACTATCTACTGCACATGCAAAATCTGAGAAACTCCTCATGAATTATGTCATTTAACCTTTACCAAAACTCCAAGAGTTAAAGTGTTTGTCAGTTATATAATTTACAAAATGTAGTTTAGAAAGGTAAATAACTTCCCCTAAGTCATATAACTAAAACGAGATAGATTTATATTTAAATGCTTTTCTCATCTGTTTCCAAACCCCACACTCTTTTCCTGTCTCTACTGTTTAATAAATGGTCATGTAATAGAAAATATGGGAGTGTATAAAAAGGGAACTATAGAAGAGAATATTTGAAGAAAGAACACTGAAGAGAATTATCTTCCACAGGGGAATGTATTTTTTTAAAATATTATCTAAGTCCTAATTTTTTAGCCAAAATGTGAAACAAACAAACAAAATCATCTACTAAGTGCAATGAACATGCAATGTTCTCTCCTGGACTTTTGCAAACAGAGCACATATTTTAAAGAAGTGGAAAGAACATTGGCCAAGATCCAGCCTTCTGTCTCTCTTCCCTCCCTCGCTTCCTCTTTCCTCTATTACTTCCCTCATTCATAAATTTACTCATTCATTCTTCAATGTATACATTTTTTTCAGGTCTTGTCAGCTTATCTGGAGAATAAGCTGTATGAAGGGAAGCAGTAAACAATGAGTTTGGACAGGCAGATCTGAGTTCAAAAATCATGCATTCAGGTAGGTGAACAAACACAAGGCAATAAGCTAAATTAATTACAACAGTAGATTCCTATGTTGATGGCAGGTTTAGGGAAGACTTCTGGAAGGCAAGAATGAGCTGAGATATGACACATGGTTAAGAATTGCCAAACTGAGGACACACTATCCGCCAGCAATACTCAAAGGAGAAATCGGTGATTTCCACTTTATTCCATTAAAATAAACTATTCTCAAAGGAAGGAACTTGGTCATATTCATTTTATTCCATGAGCACAATGAGATTGGGGACCCTACCTGACTGTTTGACACTGATCTCCACTCATCTAGCCCAGCATCTGATAAGGAGTAGTCTCTTAATACTTAAATATTGAGTAAAGGAATATTTTTCCTTGTCTGCTTTCAGAAACTCTGATCTCAAAAGATCACATGCTCAGGATCTTTGTTACTGAGGTCAGGACAAGGAAGGGGAAAATGGAAATAGATTGAGATGTCATGGATACAAAAATCAGACTGCATCTTCTCATTAATTATGTCTGATACTATTAGTATTCTGAGGCTGAGGTTAACGATCAGGGAGGGTTAAATCATCAAATTCACCTTTTCAGTAAGAAACCAAGCTGGGACTTGAGACTTGAGCTCTGTGATTCTAAAACCCTTGCCCTGGACCGTGTATAAAATGCAAGTTTGCAAATGTTTCCTAAGGCTAAACATTGGAATACATAACTAGGCATGGCACCAACTTGGAAATTAACTTGAAGACCAATGGAAGCACTTGCTTTTATGAAAGTGCACAAGTATGTTAACAGTAGGAGAATTCACCAGGTCAATTCCTTACCCGAGTTCCATGCTTTGTCTTCCCACTAACTCCTGTTGACCTGGACCCAGAAAGTCAAGATTTTATGTTTTTTCTAGGACCAAGCTCCAGCCTCATCAATCGTTTAGTGTGCTCCTAATGTTCTCTCAGGGTTTGACTTACACGTCGGCTGTAGTCTTGTTGAGGACAGAGCAGATTCAGACGCCTGGTGCTTCTTCTCTAGCTCTAGGGAAGACGACACCATTGTGGCTAAATAATCTGAACTTTACAGTGTCTTGCAGGATAAGAAAGATGGCAGAAACCACAGTGATACTAGACCAGGTGAGCTAAACTTCAAGTCTGGTGAGACAGGGCAGGCTAGGATAATGATTAGTGATGGGGACTAGAGGCAGTTCTTAATTTGAATCCCTATTTTGTCACTTACTACTAGTTAGACATGATGCAAGTTATTTATCTTCCCTCAGTGTCATGTCATTTTTTTTTTGTAATTGATGAAATGGTGATAATAATGATGATACAGATCTTATATCATGGAACTGTGTCAACATTAAATGAGATAATCCATAGATGGCTCTACAGTACTGAAGGAAGGTTTGTTGTCGTCTTTGACTAACTAAACCAGCGTAATAAATGTTTCTTGCATGCTATATTAATTTTTAGTAAATAATAACATCCTGATATAATAATAATTAAGCTTTTACAAGCAGGTATAACAACAACAGTAATAGCTTCCCTTTCCTTCCCCAATGCCCAGTAGGGATTATGTCTCTAAATATTGACCAGGCTCTAACAGATACTGTGAACATGGTCAGTCCTGTTGACCTCATCGACATTCCTTGAACTCATCTTTCAAAGCACAAGAAGAAGGCAAGGAAGTGCTGAATCCAGAGGAAGACTATGTTGACCATGCATAGGTCAGCTCAGCACCATCAACAATGGGAGGCCACATTGTTTTCTGTTTGGATCTTATTTCTTTTTTCATTTTCATTCTTTGTGATACCTTTTATTTGTTTTATTATTATTATTATTATTATTATTATTTGTGGGTTTTTTTGTTTTGTTTTGTTTTTGAGATAGAGTCTCGCTCTGTCCCCAGCGACCTCGGCTCACTGCAACCTCCACCTCCCAGGTTCAAGCAATTCTCCTGCCTCAGCCTCCCGAGTAGCTGGGATTACAGGCATCTGCCACCACGCCCAGCTAATTTTTGTATTTTTAGTAAAGACGAGGTTTCACCATGTTGGCCAGGATGGTCTCGATCTCTTGATCTTGTGATCCACCCACCTCGGCCTCTCAAAGTGCTGGAATTACAGGCATGAGCCACCATGCCTGGCCTATTTGTTTTGCATATTACTGCACTGACCAGAATGTCTGGAACACACTGAATAGCTGTAATAGCCAACATCCTTTCTTGCATTCCACGATTAAACAGGATGCTATTTAAGATAAATTTGGAAAAAATGTATTTCCCTTTTTCTAACTTCCTATGCATATTTTATTTTATTATTTATTCTTGTAGTAATTTCCACTTTTATTTCAGATTCAGGGGGTCCATGTGCAGGTTTGTTACCTGGGTATACTGCATGAAAATGAAATTTGGGCTGTGACTGATCTCATTACCCAGATACTGAGCAATCATTTTCAACCCTTGCTCAGAGTTGTCCCTGAGCTCTGTGTTCACCTTTATGTGTCCTATGTCTACTCTGTCCACCTTTATGTCCACGAGTACCCAAAATTTAGCCCCCACTTATTAGTGAGAAGATGTGATATTTGGTTTTCTGTTCCTGCATTACTTTGCTTAGCATAATGCTTCCAGCTCCATCCATCTTGCTGCAAAGAACATGATGTCATCCCTTTTTATGGCTCTGTGGATTATATTTTTAATTCTTTTCTTGAGTCACTTTGACTTTGAATGCATATTAGAAACTTATATTATCCCTTTTCTTTCTTTCTGGATGTATCTGTCTCAATACTTTGTGATTTTTCAGAGATGCCTACCACCAAATTAATGTTTCATGAAATAGTATGTGTGGGCTTTAAGAGCTTGCTTGGATGAGACTATGAACTTGGATATGAAAATGAGGGTTATATATTTATGACCTTCTAGAGGAAAGAACTCCTAATTCCATCACCAACACAGTACCTGGTACATAGCAAGTACTCAAATAAATGTTTGTTGAACTGACAAGGTAAGCATCAGATGGATGTTTTGAGTTGCACATGGTAAAGCAGAGCTGAGAATTAGCACGGAGACCTAAGGGAGATGATCCACCTCCTTCATCCTCACTGTGCTTGTTGGTGTGTACTGTATTATATGAAGTTAATTTGTTATTTAGATTGTTGTTTCTGGAAAAAAATTATGGGGAAGGAAGACTTTACTCCCTGTTTAACAGACAAAAAATAGGCCATTGAGAAAACAGACCAATTTTCCAAGGTCAAATGTAGACATTTTTATGGGGGCTCTACTTTTTACTCTGTGGGATTTAAAAAAATCTTGATTTTTTATATCAAGGTGAATAGCATTTCAAGCCCTTTTTTTTGCTCAGATATGACATTCTCATATTATAAAAGAAAAAAATTCTTAGAAGAGCAAATAAAATTTAGCCCGTGAAATGGAATTACCAACTGATTCCAAACCTGAATCCTTGGTTGACTCTTAGATGGTAAGAAGTCACCTTGTGAGCCCCTATCTACAGAAATATTCAAAGACAATGGTTACCAGTAGGCTTGCACCAGAGAGTCATTTGGGGCCTTAATGGATTATTGTAACTATAATTTTTTTTGCCCTAAAGTAGTCATAGAATTATTATTTGTAGATTGTTGGAATTGAAAGGACTTTTAGAATTGTGTAGTCCAGGCTTCTCACTTTTTTGATAAATCAGTCAAAACCCAGGAAGACTAATTACATTACCAGTGATCTCACAGCTACTTAGTGAAAGAGCGGGAAGGAGATACCAAGCTTCTGGCTGAGCGACCTTTAATACAGCATAACGTACGTCTTCAGAAAAATACACCCTAGTGTTACAGGTGACCTCTCCATGACTTTTGAAGATGTCCTTATAAAAAGCAAGCCATTTGATAACACCAAATATGTCCTTCTGTTGATTTCCTAGCTTTTCTCCCTTAACTTCACCCTATTATTGAGGGAATATCTAAAGTTGGAAACAATTTTCTGTAACTAGTGATTTATAAAAATAGAACAGAATGATATCCTCAATCTCTCTCTCAACAAAAAATATTTCCTGAAGTTGGAAAATGATTTTTAAAAATTATTGAAGCCCCTTAATTATAGTTTTCATTAAAAAATCACTGTAAGTTTGAAAGAGGATAAAGAACACTCATGCACACATGTACAACACAGACACACACACACAGACACACAGACACACACACACATATATCCTTACTAAGAAACTAGAATGTGCCCAAACATTTGGCTGAAATTATTGAATTTGTGAGAATAAAAGTTATGTTATAATCATATAATAGAAAAGATATATAATAACAAAGATTTAAATTTTACATTATCATCACATTAATATGTTTATTGTACAGATAGGATAAAACAGTGCAATGTAATACATTTAATAATTTCAAACATTCAAAAAGAACAAGAATTAAATTACATATTGGCATAAAATAAGAGACTAAAATTTCTATTTATATAGCATATTTAAGATTATAATACTTCTTTCATAAACATTAACTTATTGGATACCTTTAAGAGTTTCGGGGTTTAGGTAAAAAAATATGTCAATATTACCTTTCCAGATGATTTGCAGCTCAGAGAGATAGGCTTGGCCCAAATCATACAGCAAGTAAGTGGTGAGGCTTCAGGTCATCTAGAATTTAATCCAGCATTCTTACCCCAGATCTGAGTGGTTCCTGGAGGAAGAGGAAGTATCAATGAGGAAGACTTACGTTGCAGGAATGATGACACGTAAAAATGTTGAAAAAAAAAAGGAATACCTGATTTTGAAAGCTGAAGGTTAATGACATCTGATAATTAGTGATATGGAACTGATCTGAATTTGTTCACAAACTTTGACTTGATAAAGAGAAATCAAAATCCAAAATCAGCTCATGCTGACTATATATCAGGAAGTCCATTTGATGTTGAAAAACGAAAAATGATTAAAACGTAGACTTTACTTTTCTGGGGCTCATAAATGAGAAATTAAGTTATAGCCAAAAAAAAAAAAGTAACCTGAAACATGAGTTCTAATAAGAAATATTTTAAATATGATACATCTTTAGTTAAAAAGGAATATGAGGTCAATATTAAATATTAAAAGAACAATGTAAAAATATTTGTATGTCAAAAAATGTTAATTATCTTTCAAATCTGATTTTTAAAGACAACAAGGAAGTTATTCTAAAACAGTTAATTTTATATAAATCTAAATTAAATGATCATTTGAATGTTGGACTTTTGAATTATATAGATAATTTACAATTAAGGGTCAGTTCAAGTAGTTTCTGATTTAAGAAAAAAAATCCTCAGTTTATGCAATATCAGATTTTCCTCATACAGATATCAGATAATTACAGCTAACACACATAAGCACACACATGCATGTATACATACACTGATATATACTTATATCTATCAGAAAGATATAAGAAAATTATCCGGCTTCACATCAAGTAAGTTGCTTTACAGTTTTATTAAATATTGGAGGCAATTAAGAAGGTTTTTAAAAATTGTTTATAAAATAGTTCATGTTTATTGTAGAAATATAAATATTATAATCTAGAATAATTTAAAAATAAACTTATGTTTTCTGCATATATATAGCCATTTAAAAATGAAAACTGGAATCATAAAGCTTTTTAAAATTCAAGTTAATATTTTTATATTTTCGTGAATTAGAAATTCTTTTGAGAACATAATTTTAATAATTTATAAAGCGAAAGTGTATACCCAATCGTGTTAGTAACAATGTTTTCCTAATCTTAGCAGAGAGGTGAACGCTAATGGAGCGGTGTGAGAAAGGGCCTTGGCAAACGTGGATAGAGTGAAGCGCGTGTGAGAAGTGGGGTGCAGGCCTGTCGGTGTGGGAGCAGAATGTAGACACACAGGAGAGCTGAAGCGGAGGACAGATGAGGGTGAAGTGGCTCCACTGTGCAGGCTGCTGGACCCTGAACATGGCTGGGAACCCTATAGATTGTGAAGCAGAAACTCTGAATCCCAGAGCCGAGAGGTTGTTAATCAGCTGGGTTAAAAAAATACATTTTGTATATTTCACTTCCTTAACGACAATCTTTAACGATCTTTAATCTAAATCTCTGACTTTTGTCTTCACCTCTGTTTTTGTTGTTGTTTTTGTTTTTGTTGTTGTTGTTTTTGAGACCGAATCTTGCTCTGTCACCCAGGCTGGAGTTCAGTGGCATGATCTCAGCTCACTGCAGCATTCGCCTCCCAGGTTCAAGCGATCCTCCTGCCTCAGGCTCCTGAGTAGCTGGGATTACAGGTGCCCGCCACCATGGCCAGCTAAGTTTTTTTTTTTTTTAGTATTTTTAGTAGAGACGGGCTTTCACCATATTGGCCAGGCTGGTCTCGAACTCCTGACCTCAGTGAACCCACCCACCTCGGCCTCCCAAAGTGCTGGGACTACAGGCGTGAGCTACCCCGCCCGGCCTTGTCTTCACTTATTTTACATAAATTCTTACTGCTTGTCCCTGAGAAGTTACCTAACATCTCTGAATCTGTTCCCTCATCCATATAATGGATTTCATGATTATGAATGCAAGTATTTTAATATATGTATAATACCTATACAACTATATGCTATAGCTAGTTTAGTATATAACATTCAATTTAAAATAAATTGCCTTAAACTACAGTAAGTATAGCATTTTGACTACTGTGTTTTACAAATGTTCTGATAATTATTGATCTCAATAACTGATATCAATAATTATTTTAGTTTGTTAGGTAAAGATATAATTTGACGGCTTCACTATGCCTTTCTTTAACCTGTCTTAAAACCAGAAAGCCATACTTCATTATTCACAGGGCCTGTTGCCAGGAGAATAAAAGTATGTCTCATAATTATTGCTTTTACAGAGTCCGTGCCTGAGTGGCTAGCACTCAATGAGTGAATGTCCTCAACATTCAGTATTTTGCAAAAAGCCTGGCATGATAGATGAATGGCTTTTATGCAGAGATGAGATGAGGCATAAGGAACAGAAATCTATTATAGATTTTCTATTAAAATTAGCAAGTAAAATAAGTCATGGTTATTCCAAGCTCTTAGGTAAGAGAGGAGCAAATGTATTGCTAGTGACTTTTTGGAGGACTCCCCCTCCTGCGGTTCATGCTCATTCTAAATTGCCTGAGAGTAAGCTGGAGACGGCACTGCACTATAATCCCACAGGTAATGTGCTGATAATTAAATCCCTCTGACAATTACATCATGCATTAGCAGGCTCACCCTGATCCATTACTCATGATCACTGTCTTGGACAAAACTAAATGGGCACACCAGGGACCATTCGTAGAGCAGATGCTCCTGTGGAAGAAGGTAGCCAAATTCTGTTTACGTAATGTGATCCAGGCAAGACTAAAGCAAGGGCTCCCTTCACCCTCCCCAGTGAGCACCAAGTTCATAGAGATAATGACATCCAATCTCTGCCACCTGCCTGGCCTGGTCTCATTGCCAGTCTAAAAAAGTACATCATAAAGGTCAAACAACATGGATGGCACCAGCATATTCCAGAGGGACTTTTGGCAACTTTGAGAGAAGCAGCAATGCTCTCATACTGAGCCTCACAGAACAAGGTTCTCCATTTAGAAAGAGCCAAACTATTTTTTAATTGCTAAGTTGAAATGTTGCTCTCTATTTGATCACATAAAGATCATTCTGAAGTGACAAAAAACAAATTGTTACATAATTACAATATTAAATTATAAGTATTTCCAAAATAGACTGTTTGTATGTGTGTATAAACACACACACACACACAGTGAAGTTTCACATGTCCGTGTATTTAACACAAGAAGTTAAGATATTTCCTCAAAATTTTTGCAGACAGCATGCATAACAACAATTTAATATTTACCAGATATATCCAAAACTGCTAATATTGTAATTAATAAGAATTCAAATAACCAACATTGTCAATTATACAAAACGTTTTTTTCTTGCAATAGACTTTTAACATATAAAAGAAAATAACAAGAGATGATCAGATATTCATATGCAAAATTAGCAAAAGGCAAGCTCATTTTTAAAAGTCAAGTTTATCCTGGGGTCATTAAGCTTTTGTTTGGATCTACATATTCAGTATATCCATTGTTATTTTTGGATAAACAACAGAGTAATGACTTTGAAATTTTTCTAAGGAGTGCTGACACCCTACCAGTGTGTACTTACAGGATCGAACAAGGTATTCTGTACTTACAATATCAAACCATGGTCTATTCTGATTGGCTGTATATCTACTTCACTGATACTCCAATATTTTGACTATTATTTCTGCTTCCAAGCTACAATAAACGTGCAATAATTTACTCATGTTTATTATAATCTATTAGCTCAGCAAAGGATGTAAACTCAGATTTTAAAAATTATTTCTAAGACAAACATAAAATACCAAGAGCTTAAACCAATGAGAGAAGTCGCCAAACTGTGGGAGAGGAGGCGGGGAATTGCTGGAACCGCTTCTTCCCATGGGCCTTGTACGTGTGTGCATGAGCTGCCATCTGTTTGTGTCTGCAGACCTGCTCCCTGGGAAGATTTTGCTCTGGTTTGACTCCTGGGGACTGAGCAGGTTCCCCTTCTGAGTGAAGCCAGGAGAATATATTAATTATGCACTTGGCTATAGGGTCAGACTAGCCTGATTTCAAAACCTGGCCCTACGATTTTCCAGCTGTGTGACCTAGGCTCATTCTTTACCCTGTCTGCACCATGCCTGCTTCTTTTTGCATTGCTCAGGACTGTAAGTCTCTGCTGCTGTAATAAACAAACCTCATAATCCTGGTGACTTAACACAATAAATGTTCATTTCTTACTCTCCTGAAGTCCAAAGTGGGTCAGAATACCCCAAGAGCACCTGCCTTCTCCATGGTAACATTGAGATCCAGACTGCCTCCATCAAAATATGCCACTGCACAGCTGGTCACGGTGGATCATGTCTGTAATCCCAAAACTTTGGGAGGCTGAGGTGGGTGGATCACCTGAGGTCAGGAGTTTGAGACCAGCCTGGCCAGCATGGTGAAACCTCGTCTCTACTAAAAATACAAAAAAATTAGCCAGGTGTGGTGGCAGGCACCTGTAATCCCAGCTACTTGGGAGGCTGAGGCAGGAGAATCACTTGAACTCGGGAGGCAGAGGTTGCAGTGAGCTGAGATTGCACCAGTGCACTCCAGCGTGGGCAACAAGAGCGAGACTCCATCTGAAAAAAAAAAAAAAAAAAAAAAAAGATACCACCGCACATCACATGAGAATTTTCCACTTGTTCTTAGTTGCCTGTGATTGGAAATGACACACAGCTTCTCTCCTCAATTGGCTGTAACTATTCTGATGGCTGCAAAGAAACTCTAAGAGAAGCTGGTTGGTCAGTCCACATGTGCAGGAAATACAGAAGACTGAAATATCAAGAGTATTAGCAATCTCCACACAATACTTCATAGAGGAAAAGTTAAAAAAAGTAATATTTTCCAAAGCTGTTGGTATACTACTTGACAGTAGGTATGCAAGAAATGATCATTTTTGTTATCCTGTAGTGTTTTATTTTCATTATTGTTTTATGATTCAGACACATAGGAGACTTATTTATCGATCCCATCCCTCCATTGTCTGTGATGACTTTATTGCCTTTGCAGGATCCTCTTTGGACTGCTAGGGCCGTGAGAAGATCAGGCTGTCTTCCCCAGATGCCTTCTCGGGAGACGGCTGTACATTTAACAGGCTACCTTTCCTGCTGGCCGACCAGACCAAGCCAAATGGTAAAATAGGTGATGTTTCCTACCTCCCTTTTAGTTCAGACTTCTGACATTGATAGGTATTCTGGTGATCCAAACGTCCCAGGATTTGCCACCTGTGATAGCTCCTGGCTTGCCTGTTTCATCCCATCTCCTCCACGGAAATCCAACCCGAACTCCAAATGTGGCTTCCCACAGGGCTGGGAAGCAGATCGCTAACAAAAATTTGGAGAAGCCTAAGGCAAAACAGATGAAATTTAATTTTAAACTAGGGAAGGAGAATCACTGCCAAATGCCATATGAGGAAGGTTGTATTGAGTTTCAGAAGGCGGTCTAGGTGATACATGATCAGATGCATTATGAGAGAAGAGTGGAAAGAAGGAAAGTAGGGAAGACCCGAATCTCGAAGTCTGTGTACTGTGTGATTTTGACCTATGCCCTAGCCCCTGCTGGCCTTAAGACTGATTTAACCTCCACTCTAATTGTTTCTAATTAGACTGCCAGCAGACTTTAAAATAATTGCAACCAATGTCTAAGCCTTCTCTTTTCTCATTGGCTAGCACTTTGATAGGCCTGTGTTACTGCAAGGCAACATGACAGGTTGGTAAGAGAGTGGACAGGACTTTTAAAATTTCCAGAAAAGGAAGAAAAATGAAAGAATAAGAAAAGACTAAGACAGAAAGCATGAAAGGAGGAAGGGGAGGGAAGAACTCCAATCTTGTAGGCAGCCATGTTCTTTCCAGACATTTGATCAATTTTATGTCTGGTCCCGCAAGCATGCCCAATTGCTTAGAGCAAATAATTATTCCTTCTTCACCGTGGAGGCCGAAAGAAAGCCCTGAGAAGTGTGAGTCAATCATGTTCTCTCTAAATGCCTTCTTTTAAAAGCTATATATATTTAGGATTCATTTGCTTGTTGGCCAACTGTATTAGTAGGTTTTCACAGTCCTATAAAGAAATACCCGAGACTGGGTAATTTATAAAAGAGAGACGTTTAATTGACTCAGAGTTCTATATGGCTGGGGAGACCTCAGGAAACTTACCATCATGGCAGAAGGGAAAGTAGGCAGCTTCTTCACATGGTGGCAGGAGATAGTGAGAGCAAAGGGGGAAGAATCCCCATTTGAATTACCCCTTGAAAGGGTTTCACTCTGTCACTCAGGCTGGAGTTCAGTGGCCCTTTGAGGCTCACTACAGCCTCAGACTCTTGGGTTCAAGTGATCCTCAGCCTCCCAGTAGTCTTTGTAGACAGCCTGATGGAGTCTCATGGCACAAGAAGATGAATTATACAATGTCTTTTAATTTTAATAAATTTCTACAATCCAAAACAAAAAAAGAATCCTTTATAAAACCATCAGATATTGTGAGAACTCACTCACTTAATCATGAGAAAAGTATGGGAAAAACTGCCCAGGTGATCCTATCACCTGTCTCCCTCCACACATGGGGATTACAATTCGAGGTGAGATTTGGGTGGGGACACAGAGCCAAACCATATCACCAATTCTTACCATTTTCTCATTCAGTAAGACTCAGTATACGGTATCAATCTCTGGAATCTAAGGGTTAGAACCATCTGCTCATGAAAACCATCTGGGAACAATGCAAAAGATGGGGTGCATTTCAAAGGTGAAGTGAGGACCATGTTGTTTTAATGTGCTTTGCATCTGTGTGTATCAGAGCAACACTAGTGTTCACTAAGCAGTCTGCATGTGCTGGTCACCATGCTCAGCACTTTATTTGCATCATCTCAGTCACTCTACAACACAAATCTATGATGCAAGTGTTATTTCACCCTCATTATACAGCTAAATAAATAGAAGATGAAAATATTTTGTGAACTTTCAAAGTCACAGAGATGCAGAATTAAAAGTTTCTACTGTATATGCTCTCAGATTGCTGCAGTTCAGACAGCAAACCCTTGGTTTGTGAGTAATTCTCAGTTCATTGTAGAATACATGCAAGGTACAGCCTGCTGTTTCTTTCCTTAAATAAAAAGTGTGTGTGCCATAATAGAAAGCTGCTCACAGAAGGGATGAAGGCACATTTGTATGTCTCATCAATCTCTCCCCCATTAATTCACTCAGAGCTTTGAGTGAAGCAATGAGTAGCTTCTCTTGGGCCCTCAGTTACTAATTCAGAGTCAGTGCCTGGCAACCAAGGTGTCTATAAATGCTTTTAGAAGGAGGAAAACAAACAAACAAACAAAAAATCTGGCTGAATAACTGATTGATTTATCACCGCAATAACTAGTCTCAGTGATTCTTCTCAGGTAAACTGGTTTATTCGAGCATTCCCCTTGATTTTGATTGACCCATGGAAAAATAATTGAGATGCTTCTCTGGGTTGGGAGATGGAAAGGTGACAAAATACTGTAGTACTGAACCCCTCTCAGCTCAAGGAGTGTCCTAAGTGAAAAGGATAAAGCTCCTTCCAGGCCACCTGTCATCGTCTTGAACTAAGGCACCATCTTGCACATGGGACACCTCCCACCAGCTCTCCCCAAACTGGAACTTTTTCTTTGTTTTCAGCAATTTAGTCTTTAAGTTTGAGGTGATGCTAATCAACCTCCTGTGAGAACTTTGCAGCTCTTTCTCCTCTATTTGGGTTCCCAAATGGAGAGGACTAGGAGAGCCTGACCGCATTCCCTCTTCCCTTATTTAGTTCCAAAGCCTACTCTATAAGTACTAAGACGATGCGTTCCAATTTTATATGAAGCTTGAGTGTGGATGCAACCTGAGGATGCCTGAATACTGGTTGAGGTGCCCTTTCGCTACAAAAGGCAAAACACAAAACAACTCTTACACAGATTAGAGGAAGAAATAGAAGCCCAAAGACACCATGAACCAGGAGGGGTCCAAGAGAAGACACACATTGCTTCATAAACCTGTGAACACTGAGACATTAAAAACCTCCTGTCTTCTAAGCAGGCCATAATCTACTAGCCCTACCGGGTAATTAACAATACTTGGGCTTGGGATGCTAACAGCCACCATCTTCGGGGAGGGGCTGGCTGGTTGGAGCACATTTTTGCCCATCTGCTGTCTAGCACTAGCTCTGAGTGAATTAATGGGGGAGATTGATGAGACATACAAATGACTGCCAGTATTTTTAATATGACAAGAAGGCATATGGGTAAGGACACAGAGGATATTCCTGTACTCATTTAGATAGGAAATAAAGCCAATATACAATCCACTCAAAAACTCTGAGTCTGCATACTATTAAGTAAGATCTCAAGTCACAGAAAAACTACTATAGTCATAAGTTTCAGTCATTTGGCATGTTTGGGAAAATGAGAATTCCACAGAAGTGATTTTTAGAAACTGCTGCGTGCCCTTTTCTTAGAAGTGGCTCTGCACCCACCCAGCTACAGGGACACTAGGCTCTCCTAATACTCAAACACAGTTCTGGTGCACCCCATCCCATATTTTATTGGACCAATTCCTCAAGTCCCCCATCTTAATATCCCAGATTACATGTCAGTTCCTCATATTAAACATTTCTAAGATTGAAATCTAGACTGCTTTGGTCTATGTATTGGCCATTTAAAAATGTCCCCTACGTCAACTGAATTGCTTGTCTAGTAGTCTAATGCTTGATCTTTCTAGCCAAATGTAAACCTGGAGAGCACAGAGTCTACGACTGATCTTTTACTCTTGCTATGATCTGAATGTTGGTGTCCCCCCAAAATTCCTATGCTGGAACCTTATCCCCAGTGTGATGGTCTTAACACGTGGAGCCTTTAGGAGGTGATTAGGTCATAAGAGCTCTATCCCCATGAGTGGATGAGTGTCTTTTTGGAAGAGACTTGGGGAGCCTATTTATCCCTTCCCTGCCTGAGGAAACGCAGGCACCACCCATGAGGAACAGACCATCTCAAGACACCGATTCTGCTCATGCCTTGTCTTGGACTTGCAGCTTAATAACTGTGAGCAATACCTTTCTCCCTTCCCTTCCCTTCCCTTCCCTTTCCCTTCCGTTCCCCTTCCCTTCCTCTTCCCCTTCCCTTTCCCTTCCCTTTCCCTTCCCCTTCCCTTTCCCTTCCCTTCCCTTTCCCTTCCCTTCCCCTTCCCCTTCCCTTTCCCTTCCCCTTCCCCTTCCCCTTCCCTTTCCCTTCCCTTCCCCTTCCCCTTCCCTTCCCTTTCCCTTCCCTTCCCCTTCCCCTTCCCTTTCCCTTCCTCTTCCCCTTGCCTTCCCCTTCCCCTTCCCTTTCCCTTCCCTTCCCTTTCCCCTTCCCCTTCCCTTTCACTTTCACTTCCCTTCCATCTTTCCATTGAGACAGGGTCTGGCTCTGTCACCTGGCCTAGAGTGCAGTGGAGCTATCTTGGCCCACTTCAACCTCCACTGCTTGGGCTCAAGCGATCCTCCCACCTCGGCCTCCTGAGAAGCTGAAACTGCATGCACACACCACCACATGGGCTTTTTGTAGAGATAGGGTTTCACCATATTGCCCAGGCTGGTCTTGAACTCCTGGATTCAAGTGATTTGCCTGTCTCCGCCTCCCAAAGTCCTGGGATTATAGATGTGAGCCACCATGCCAAGCCAATTTCTGTTGTTTATAAGTTACCTAAAGGTATTATGTGATGGTGGCCCCAAAGGACTAAGACAATCCCACATTTGCAATGGGTGGCAAATTGCGCTGATGAATATTTGCTGAGTGTTATCTAAGTATGCCCTTGACCATTTTTCGTCGAGACTTAACTGATTCCCATGTGCCCCATCTTGCCCTCTGATTCCAATACATTCTCCAGGTTAAAGCCAATGTGGTCTGGCTAAAACAAAACATATAATAACATTAAATTTTTGACAGTTCTCCAAGCTTGTAAAATTTTTGATGTTGGTTTTGATGTTATTATTTTTGTCTTTTCCTTTTCATAACTTTACTGATTCTACTAATGCCTCTGGTAATCAATTGAAATGTAACAAAACACCCTAAACTGAGTGGCCTACACCAAGAGCAGTTTGGGCAGGGCATAATCTAATACACTTAGGATTCACTTTCCTGTGTAGCTCCTAATTCTGTCACTGTAAATTGGCCAAGTCTCACAACTCCTTTGTATATACTTCATTCTCTCCTGGGTCACACTTTTTTCCTGTTTCTCTGGGAAACACTTGGACTTGAATCTGGTTATAGGTTTAAAAATACAGTTCCCAGGTTGTGCATCAATGTGCCCCAGGGCACCACAATACAATTACAAGGGTGCCACAGGATATTTTAAGGAAAATACTGAGATAGTCAATATTTGTCAGACTCCATGGGAACGACTCGCTTGGTGTACATCCCAGTTTCAGTATGAGATCATGCTGCAGCCTCCAGTGGTGTCCTGTGTTTCTAGATTGAGATTTTAGGTGTGCATGTGCCATTAGCAAATATTTGTGGTTGCTTAAGAATGGAATACAATTATTTTTTCTTTTGGTTTATCTGTAGTATTCTTTCAAGTAATAACAAAATAAAAATAAATAAATGAATAAATCAATAAATATTGAGGGGTAAACTTCATGAACAGAATTGTTGGCTATTTTATTTGGCCTGGGGCACTGCGGAATATTAGAGATGCTAAGGTAACCATCAGTTGAGGAAATCTGGAAATTTCTGGACTAGCAGCAATGAGATTTGGTGACAGGAGGCCCGAAGAATGATCCTAAGTCTCTCCTCAGGTGATTACTTCAGAGAATGCTATTCTAGGCATTGCTTTCTCAGGCAAGGGCTGGCTGATGTCCTCAGACAGGAGAAAAGGCTGTTTCTGTGGGCAGAAGAGGCTCAGCAGAATGTTTGAAGTCCTCAGTTCATAGGGACCTTCCCACCTGCTCCCATCCTTAGCTGCATTGATCATTCATTTTTCATGGCAATCTAGCAACCCGCTAGATTAGACTTCAGGTTCGGCTTTTAGAAATCTCAGTCCTGTAGCTAGAGGAGATCAGATTGCTTTTAGGGCAATCATAGCTTTCTGGTACATTTTGGACCTAGAATTGGGATTTTTAAATCCATGCAATTTTACCTGTTTTTTTTTTTTTCCTCCAAGATCTCTAGGATGTTTGCAAGCAGCCAATTAATTCCATTCTACTTATTTTCAGTAAAATTCACTATGATGGAGTTGGTTTCCAAAGGTATATGTTGACAGGTGCTCACAGGTGAAAATTTAAGCAAGAGCTTTGTCACTGCTTGGGAAGGGCCCTCAGTGCCCCCCTGCGCCCCTACAACATGGTCACTGTGCCCTTTAACCTCATCAGAGTATGCAAAGAATCCATTTCAGTTTCTTATCCTTAAAGTTATATTGCCCTAGAGTTACTCTTAGTATCACTGACTACATTAATGGAAGCAGAATAGAATTATAAAATATTCTGTTAATAAATTAGATCATAAAAATTGTGGTAAAAACTGAAAAGTAAAGTTCTAATAAGGAAAGTGTGAAAAACAAAACAAAACAAAACAAAAGTCACTCACCAGCTTAGGAGAAGGTGAATGATTTGGAGCTTGGGGGAAGCTGGGAGCTGGACATGCCCAGATGCTGGAGCAGAGCCTGAAGGGGCAGACGTAGACGTCTATGGGAATTTGTTGGGTGTCAGCAACCATGGCCTGCCTCTGGGTTTACGGCAAAGCTTCTGGTGATCAGCCGGGATTGCTACAGAGTCAATAGTCAAAAAGAACAGGGCATGAAGAGCAGAAAAGAAAAGTGAAAAGCCTTCTGTCTCACTGCCTGTCACTGCCTGTCATGAATGATGACCTTCAGAGCATGATGCAGGTACTTCACTTCCATCTCCCAACCTAGCACAACTTAGTGGCACAAAAGGACAACCATAACCCAGAAATACAGAAAGAAGAGGATTCCAGGGACTTCAGTTTCCAGCTAGCCAATTTGCCAGTAGAGCCATCACTTTGCACACGCACCCATTTGTCATCTGTTATCTGCTAACTCCTCTGTGGGCGTCTTTCACCACTGCTCTCTCTCCCCCTATTTAACTACTCAAAACTTTGAAAAAGAAACCGATTTCTCAGTTTCCTCTGGACTTCTTTATCCACCACCCTCCAGTTGCTATGTATTGGTTTTGGGACTCGTTGACCTCAGTATCAGTAACTCTTCCCCATTAAAACCTTCCCAAGCTCTCGAATGAAGGTTAATCACGCTCCTCCACCATCTGTAGCACCGTGTTGTTTCTGTCACGGTATTTTCCTCACTATCTTATGGGTGTCTACTTCTTTGTTGACCCAGCTAAATATAAACTTCTTTAGACTAAGGATTCTAGTTAATATAGTGTAAATACCTAGTGTAAATCTTGGCCGATAATAAATCCTAAACTAATTTTTCTTGTTAGAATAGAAAGCGAAAGAGGAAGAAGGAACGAAGGACTGGAGGAAAAGAAGAGAGGAAGGAAAGAAGAAAAGGAGAAAATCAACTAGAAAGGGCTGACTTTTAGAATCTACTATTTTCCATACATCTCTCCTGGTACTTATCCTTTATCAGTCAATGAACCCTCAGGGCCCATCCAAGGAAAAAACATCTGAAGTTTGGTTTCTTTTAATAATTGTTATTTTGATAGATTTAGAGGGTACAAGTGCAGATGTGTGACATGTATATATTTTGTAGAGGTGAGGTCTGGGCTGTTAGTGTACACACCTCACAAATAGTAAACATTGTACCCATTAGGTAATTTTTTAAACTTCGCCCCCTCCCCACCCTCCCACCTTTTGTAGTCTGCAAGGTCTGCTCTCCCCCTCCCTATGTCCATGTGTACCTGTTGTTCAGCTCCCACTTACGAGTGGGAATATGCAGTATTTGACTTTCTGATCTATTTCTCTTAGCGTAATGGCCTCCAGATCCATCCAGAGTGCTGCAAAATACATGATCACATTCTTTTTAATGGCTGAGTAGCATTCTATATATATTATGTATATATGTGTATGTAAACATATATATACACTATACTTGATATATATATAAACAACTATATATACTATGCTTGACTTGTATGATATATACATATATACTATATATACTACATATAGTATGTATGTAGTATATACATATACTGTATATACTAACTCCTCAGTGGGCCTCATATATATGTATGTATATGTATATATACTGTATAGATGTATATATGTATATACACAGCATAAGTATATATGTATATATAGTATATATACACAGTATATGTATATGCTACATACATACATATATAGTATAATGTATATATGTATACTATATATGTATAATACAGTATATATGTGCTGTATATATTACATATATGTAGTATATCATAAATGCTATATATATAGTAGTACTTACAGGTAGTGTGTGTGTGTGTGTGTGTATGTGTGTGTGTAGTATACCATAATACTTTTATAGTGTATATATACACACACACACACACACATATATACGCACTCTATATAGTATAGTATTATGGTATATATGCAACACTACACACATCAATGAAATATATATATTTATATACATGTACACACACACACATACACACATACACACCATATTTTCTTTATCCAATTCTCCATTGATGGACACTTAGGTTAATTCCATATCTTGTTATTGTGAATAGTGCTGTGATAAACATATGAGTGGAGGTATCTTTTTGATATAATGACTTATTTCCCATTGGGTATATACCTAGTAGTGGGATTGCTGAATAGAATGGTAGTTCTCTTTTCAGCTCTTTGAGAAATTTTCATAGAGTTTTTTCATAAAAATTATACTAATTTACATTTCCACCAACAGTGTATAAGCATTCCTTTTTCTCTGCATCCTCACCAATGTCTGCTGCTTTTTGACATTTTAATAACAGCCATTCTGACTGATGTAAGATGGTATCTCATTGTGATTTTAATTTGCATTTCTTTGATGATTAGTGATGTTGAACACTTTTTCATGTTTGTTGACCACTTGTTTGTCCTCTTTTAAAAATATCTGTTTATGTCTTTTGGCACTTTTTAATGGGATTTTTTGTTTGTTGTTGTTGTTGTTGTTGAGTTGCTTGAGTTTCCTGTAGACTCTACATATTATCCCTCTTTCAGATGCATAGTTTTCAAATACTTTTTCCCATCTATAGGCTGTCTGTTTACTAGGTTGATTGCTTATTTTGCTCTGCAGAAGCTTTTTAATTTAATTATGTCCTATTCATCTGTTTTTGTTTTTGTTGTTTTTGTTTTTGAGGACTTGTTCGTAAATTACTTGCCCAGGCCAAAGTCCAGAAGAGTTTTTCCTAGCTTTTTCTCTAGGATTATTGTAGTTTCAGGTCTTACACTTAAATCTTTAACTCATCTTGAGTTAATTTTTATATTTGGTGAGAAGCAGGAGTCCAATTTCATTCTTCTGCATATGACTATCTCATTTTCCCAGTACCATTTATTGAGTAGGGTGTCTTTCTCCAGTATATGTTTTTGTTGACTTTGTCTAAGATCAGTTGGTTATGGGCCTGTGGCTTTTTGTCTGGGCTCTTTATTCTATCTCATTAATCTATGTGTCTATTTTTATACCAATATCATGATATTTCATGGTAAATCCCGCATCAAACTCGGATAGCAAATGGTATTTCATTTGCTATAGCCTCGTAATATAACTTGAAATCAGGTAATGTGATGGCTCCAACATTTTTCTTTTTGATTAGAATTTCTTTGACTATTCAGGTTTTTTTTTGGTTCCATATGAGTTTCAGAATTGTTTTTACTAATTATATGGACAATGATTTGGTAATTTGATAGGAATTGTGTTGAATCTGTAGATTGGTTTGGGCAGTATGGTCAGTTTAATGGTATTGATTCTTCCAATTCATGAGCCTGGGATGTTTTTCCATTGGTTTGTGATTTATTTCATCAGTGTTTTGTAGTTTTTCTTGTAGAAATCTTTCACGTCCTTAGTTAAATGTATACCTAGGTAATTTAGTTTTTTTTTTTTTTTGTAGCTACTGTAAATGTGATTGAATTCTTGATTTGGTTCTCAGTTTGATCATTATTGGTGTATAGAAATGCTATTGATTTTTGTACATTAATTTTTTATCCCAAAAGTTTACTGAAGTTATTTATCAAATCTAGAAGTCTTTGAGAGGAGTCTTTAAGGTTTTCTAAGTATCAGATCATATCATCAATGAAGAGGGATAGTTCGACTTCCTGTTTTCCAATTTTTATGCCTTTTATTTATCTTGCCTGATTGCTCTGGCTTGGACTTCCAGTACTATGTTAAATAGGAGTGGTGATAGTGGGCATCCTTGTCTTGTTTCTGTTCTTAGAGAGGATCCTTTCAACTTTAACCCGTTCAGTGTGATGTTGTTTGTGAGGTTTTTCTTATATAGCTTTTAATATTTTAGGTATGTTTCTTTGATACCGAGTTTGATAGGGAATTTACCATGAAAAGATGCTGAACTTTATCAAATGAGTTTTCTGCATGTATGGAGATTGTCATATGATTTTTGTTAGTAATTCTGTTATGTGGTGAATCACTTGGTTAAGACATTACCTGGATGTGATTTCATTTTAAATCCTAAAGACTGCAAGTCAGCTTGTAGACAAATGGCAGAACTGCAAAAACAAAAGAAAGCGGCTTTATCTCTTCTTAATTTTGTGACATCAAGCAAGTCAATATATCTGAGCCTCCATTTATGACATTCAATGATACCAATGGCTCCCATTTACTGAGTGTTCCTGAATGCTTCATGTGCATTATTTGACTTAGTCTTTTCAACAGCCGTGTTAGGTAACTATTATTATTGCCATTTGCATAGTTTCAAAAATGTTACATTACTGTCTAAGGTCACACATCAAGCTAGAAGAAAATCCAAAATTTTATTCTAAAGATTAGGCCCTATGCTACATAATTTATTATTGAAAGGGAATGCTACATATCTGCCCTGCTTATGACACAGGACCAAACCAACTAATGTATGTGAGAGCTGTTTGTAAACCACTAAATATAAGCTATAAAATGTGAAGTATTTATTGGAATAGAACTTTGCCTTCTGAGGCAGTTGCTATACAAAATAAATTTTTGACAGTTCTCCAAGCTTGCAAAATTTTTGATGTTGGTTTTGATTTTATTATTTTTGTCTTTTCCTTTTCATTATCAGGCAGTCAGCTATATTTGCTTTTTGTTCTCAGTCTTTCTATTTCTAGGAGCCCTTGTCACAACTTGTGGAACTTAATCTTTTGTGGGTGGAAAACTAGATAGTCAAATGAGGTGCCGAGTAGATTTAAATGTGGAAAATACAAATTATGAAATATAAGTTACATGGGATTTGGAATATGTTTTGAATATAAAATATAGTTTTACCCCATTTTAACAAAATCAATGTCCAGTTTCTCAAGAGTTGAGGTCAAAAGGACCACTTGCTTTTGAATAAATAAGATTTAATTATATGGTAAAACCAATGACCTATTAGTGACAAAATATTCCATGCAAATGTTTAGCATTAAAAATACTTTTACCAACAGACAACATAAAAATGACTGTGACTAATGTAAACTAGTATCAATATCTTTATTTTATCCTAAAAAACAAAAACAGTATGAAAATTGCAGAAGGGGTGCATTTTTTTTCCATTAGCAATTTATGAAAAACTAGAAATATAGATTATGAAGATTTTTTTGAAAAAAAGATAACTTCATTAAAACACTGCATAAACCAAAATGAAAATGAGAACCCACAATTTCATTTCTGTGACTCCAGTTTTATGCCTGCCTTTAATTTGGGGAATCCAATTGCACGTAGGGAGAATTATACTATAATTTACTAAATGTGGCCATAATTTTCCTTCATTTTTGAGAGTACAATTGGCTTGCTTAGTCCACAATTACTTTAGTGTCCAATTGCCTACACAATTAATTGCAAATGTAAAATGTTACTGGGTAGAGGCTCTGGGAAATGTGTTCCTGATGCCTGCCAATGCCAATAGTTGCCCGATGAGGACCAAAAAATTCACTTTGAAGGACAGAGCTGGCTCTGCATATTGACAGAGATGAATATTATTAAAATTGCTTTTGAACCTAGATTGCAAGCAAGACATTGGCAAAAACCAAAGTGTAATTAAGAGATTTAAATGTAGATTTCAAAGGAGCCTTTTTAGGGCTTTTTAGCCAGTGGAGGAAGGATTAGCAGAGAAATCAAGCAAAACAGATGTAAAAGATTCTTCTTTAATGAAGTGTTTCTTAAAGCGTGTCTCCAGAGCGTTGGGAAACAACCAATAGGAATATTTTGACATTTTGACATTTCAACCAGCAGCTAGAAGGGAAGCCTCTGCTAGTTTTCAGCACCTTCCATTGTACACCACAGGGTGTCAGAGAGACGTTCACAGCAAAGGTGAGAGGTGTTACATGCAACAGACCAGGGTAGACTTCACCATTTGAAAAAGTCCTGAGAATTGATAGCTTCTCACCCACGTATGGTTGTTCATTTGCAATACCTCCAGAGTTTCTACTGTGTATAGAAAGAAAAGAAAGGAAAGGCAGATTGCAAATACCTTTTATGTTCCTAGAGAGAGGGCTGCAATTTGAACTGCATTTTGGAACCAGTTTAAATAATACATTTCTATTCGTGGATGTGAAAATAGGTTCAGAATTCATAGAGGTTGCTGACCTATGATTTGGTGATATCATAATAAAGTACAAATTACGTTTGATTAGATAAAGCAGCTTTAGCCTTTCTTCTACCTCAAGGCCTATGGAAGAAAAAAAAAGTAAAACTGTACAATCTGCCATCTCATTCTCTCTGTGAACATTTTTCTCTTCCCAGTGCAATAGAAACACACATATGGTGCCTAGAATTAACATCATGAAAGGGATCCCATTGCTCTGCAGAGAAGACAGTAGTGAGTCATATTCCGAATCCATTTGCACAATTTAGGAATTCAATAGTTAAGGTCAACATACATATGTGAATTTTCATCTCTCACTCCCTCTCTCTCTAACCATGATTTCACACTGCAATCTCAATCCAACACTACACACTCATTCTTGTTTTT
The DNA here is from genome assembly GCF_029281585.2 of Gorilla gorilla gorilla. Lineage (NCBI taxonomy): Eukaryota > Metazoa > Chordata > Mammalia > Primates > Hominidae > Gorilla > Gorilla gorilla. The sequence goes on along the minus strand of NC_073236.2, from coordinate 134,868,398 downwards.
CTTCTTTTCACATTTGCAATTCTCTTCTCCAGTGGTGAGAAAACCACCTCCTATTTTTTTACCTGATCAATTCCCCCTTATGCAACCAATGTCTTCTCACCCATGGGCACACCCCTATGTAGGAGTCCTCAGTACCCATCTGCCCTAGCACGTGAATGTCATGCTCATTCTCCTTGGGCTTCTACACTCTGCACCAGCTGTTTGTCTGGCTCTACGTTCTCCTCACTCCCTTCTGATTCTGAGACGCCCCTGCAGGAAATCTTAGCATGGATGCCTTTGCATGGGTGCATGAATACCCAGCTCCATCCCCACACCTCACACTAGGCCATCCCCCTGGAGCAGACCTTCTTCTCACTCTGGTTGGGAGTCAACGCCTTGCCTTGGGCCACTGCTCCCTCCACTGCCAGGCTAGTGTAGAATCCTACTTTGCCCCATCTGATGGATTTTGCACAGAATTGATCAGAAACAGAAGGGAAAGAAAGGAAAAGGAGAGAAGCTGGGAAAGAAGGGGATGGAGAGGCAAAGAAGAGGAAGAGGAAAGCTCACAGTAGACTTTTTGTGGATGAACTTCATCAGGGTGAGGAAGTTCTTTTCTATGCTTTCATTACCAAAATGTGTTTGTGTGTGTGTATTTAACACAACACACATACATTTTAAGTTTTATTAAAGCTTTTTTTCTGTATCTATAGATATATTTTCATATGGTATTTCTCTTTTTCATACATTTAATGGGACGTAGAATTCTGACTTTGTTAAGTGTATTAAATAAGTTAAACTCTTGTCTACATTTGTATTTGTCCTCTTTATTATTATTGATATGCTGTAGTTCTTTATATAGTCTGGACTAGTTCTTGGTTGGCTATACATGTTGCAATATTTTTCTCCCATTCTGTGACTTTTAATCTGTTAATTTATTTTCTGACATTTATTGACTTTCAAAAGTTAAATCAGGTATTGATTACAGGGGGCTGGAAGCAGGGAGTTGTACTGGGTTGGCTTTGGATCATAATCTGGAAAGACACAATCCTGAATGCCATAGTCCCAAATGTTGAAATCCCTAAAGATCAGAAACCCTAAAATCTAAGTCCCTAAAGTTGAAAATTCCAAATGTCTAAAATCCTGAAAATCACTCTCGCAGGATAGTTAGTTGCCTCATGTTAGGCAGAACTATCACCTTGTTATTTTCTTTATGCAGCAGAAAATAGATTTCAGTTGAATCCTCAAACCATGCCAGTTTTGGAATTAGGTACAATCAGGCTTTGAAAAGTAAATTTCAAGATGTTACCAATAAAGGGTTTTGTTACTGTTGTTGTTGTTGTTTTTAACCTTCAGCCCAATGCATTTGGCAGAAAAATCAGATGAGTGGATTAGCTATAAGATACGAAAACAATGGAAACTTCAGTTTAAAAATATGCTATTTGCCTGCATCAGCATTCTTTCCAACTGATGACATTTCAGGACCTTTTAATGAATTAAAGCCATATTTGCTGTAAGAAGCTAGCGAAGTTACTGACTGGTTCAAAAATAATTACATGCATGGTGGAAGAAGAAGACGTACAAAAGTGCTGTTGGTTGATCACCAATAATTGTTCCTGCCAAATATGTGGCCTATATATGAGCGCATGCGGAATAAATTTCTGTGTACCCAAAACAGCATAGAAGTGTGGCAGAGAAGATGGGAAAAATTATTAGAGAATGCTCTTGTTGGTGTATATCAGTGCATGAAAGAATTTCAAACTGAGCAGCGCCACATGGAAATGAATGTGAACATATTCTCTGAAAAGAGGACGTCCTAACATCTATCCCTGTAATACACTTATTTTTTACAATTCACTATACTACATATTTCATCTTTGCATCGTTTCCACTACTGGAGGTATAAATTGTGTAAACACTTTTAGAGAGTTCTTATTTGTTTTATGCATTTTTTTTACAAATATGACTCCATCAAAGCACATAATCACAAAGTTGGCTTTGTGTGTAAGCACTGTGCACGTGTGTAAAAACATTGAAACTTCCTCAATAAATGAAGAGATACCTCTTTTTGTGCATCGGCATTTGTGAAAGATAAGGTTTCTCTAGACCTCAGCTCTTTGGGTGATTCCATATGCGGTGGGGACCCATCACGGTTTTTTATCAACTTTGTCAAGAGTTGTTAAGTTGTCTTTCATCGTATTTCAAATGACTGCATTATGAAGCTGGGTGCACCACATAACAAGACATAATAAAGTGCATTTCTACATTTCAGTTTTTGATCTGTTGCTTTATAGTTTGACTCATAACTGTTATACCTGTATAACTGTCATTAATGTATCTGAGTATTTATGCTTGCTAAAATATGTATATTATTATCTCTTATTTTATTGTAAAGTAACCTACGAAGTGCTCTGTCACGTTTTCTTATGTTTCTCAAATAACTCTCTTTCTAAAGATATAAATGAGTATCTTTAAATATTTTTCATTTTTATTATTTTTTCCATAATTATATTTTGAGGATTTTAGTCTTCCTGGATTTTAGCACTCAAGATTTTGGCACCTGAGATTGTGTCTTTTGGGGTTATGATTATCTCCTAACTGGGCCATATTAAATATTGTTGAATTTGATTGTCTGTATTTTGTTTAGATTTTCTACCCATGTTGACATAGGTGAGATTAGCCTGTGGTGTTTCTTTCTCATAGTATCTTCTCTTGTTACTTTTCTTTGATTAACATGATTATGATAACCTTATAAAATGAGTTGAGGAGTATTTGCTCATCTTCCATCTTCTGGAAATGTTTAAACATTTTTAAATTTGTTATTGAATAATTGGCAAAAGTTGTTGGTGAAGCCTTTCAGCTTTGCATTTTGATTGTGACATGAATTTACTGCAGATGTTGTGATTTTATTGAATTTAAGATTATTTAGATTTCACTGTGGGCTAGTTTTGTTAAGTTATAGTTTTCTAAGAATTTATCCATTTTATGTAAATATGCAAATTGACTCAAATAAAGTTATAATTAATCTATTTAATTGGGTGTCTAGGTTATTAAAAATAGTAAACACTTATTTTAGGCTATGTGTATATTAATTCCCCTTAAGTTAAAAATGAGGATATAAATAGCAAAAGGCCTTTAAAATAAAATATAAAATATGGTCATAACCTCAGCAGAGGGAAAGAGTTTTTCAAAAGGATATGAAATTATTAAGCATAAAGTAAAAGATTATAAAATTTGCTTTGCTAAAATTAAGATTAAAAAAATTAAAAGACACCATAAGAAAAATGAAAAGTCAAGCCACAGAATGGGAAGAAAAACTTGCAAAACATATAGCTAACAAAGAATTAATACCCAATCTATGTTAAAAAAATTAAAAAAAACACTATAATATACCAATGAAAAAAGATACATAGAGATACGGATTAAAAATAACAAATAAAATTTACAAAACAAGATATCTACATCAAGACACCATAACTAGGAACGCATTTAAGTCTGACCAAACATTTATGGCAGTGTGGAGCAATGGGAACTCTTGTATGCTGCTGGCCAAAATAAAAACCAGTGCAAATACATAGGACAGTCTTCTGGCAATACCCAGTAAAACTTGAGTATGAGTGAACACATGACCAGTAATTCTGCTCCTAGGTATCTGCCCCTGAGAAGTTATTGCTCATGAGTACCAGGATATATCCTAGAATATTCATAGGTGCATTTTCTGAAATAGTCTGAACCTAGAAACTACTCAAATTCCTATGCCTTGTAGAATAGATACATATATTGTGGTATGTTTATACAAATGATATTACATAAAATTAAAAAAAAAATCTACAGTTATCTTCAACAACGTGAATATTCCACAAAGCATATTATTGAGGAAAAAGGCAAGGCCCAAGAGAGAAGGTGAAATTTCCAGTGTGATTATGTCACCCTGAACAACAGATCAGGAGACACTTCTGTCCCAATCCCTTCATCTCATCCAAGTGCTGCAGTGTCTCAGGCCACACCATTAGACTCCCAGTTCTGCTTTTGGCTTCACCTTCTACTGGCCACCACCCCCTGACTGTTTCCACTTTAGTCTCACTGGCTGCTGTGCTGGTTTTGAACACACCAGGCAAGGTCACTCTTTGAGTCTTCGCATGGCTCTCTTTCTGTTTAGAACCCTCTTCCCCAGATGGCCAGAGGCCCACTGTAGCACTTCCTTCAGATCCTGATGAGAATGTTCCACTTTCAATGAAGCTTTCTCAGGCCACTCTCTTTTGCTTTATTATTCTCAAAAAACATCATCACTACATAATCTATTATTCATGTCTTCATTCATTCATTTATCTAATTAATCATCTGTCTGCTCCTACTAAACTGCAACCTATGTGATAATATTGGTGCAAAAGTAATTTCAGTTTTTGCCGTTAAAAGTGAGGGCCAAAAACCTCAATTGCTTCTAATGGCAAAACCTGCAATAATTTTTGCACCCACCTAATATCTTTTTTTAAAAATTGCTTCATCCTTAGTTCTTATACAGTGTCTAACTCATAGTTGGTATTAAATAAATACTATTTTATTGAATGGTAAAGCAAATGGGAAATCCACACTCCAATTCCAGGAAAGTGATTACCACTGAGGGCGGTGAATGGAGACAGCATTAGAAGCTGGTGGCTTACATATACCTATTACATGTGTCGCATTAAAAAGTGAATAATCAAAAGCATATAATGCAAAAATATTAACAGCAGTTTAATCTCAGCTGTGCATATATTGGTTTCTATTTGCTTTCCTGTATGTTTGAAATTTAAAATGTTTTATAATTTTTTTAACATAAAGAGGAGAAAACTTTGGAAGTTTGGCATGCTACATTGTTCTTTTGGGATATAACATGTCATTTCCTTTAAACTCAGTATTTCTCAGATATTTGAACATGAGATACATTTTTTTTTCAACTGAACAGCTATAAATGATTTCTGCAAATAAATTTGGTTCCCTGTTTGTTTTACTACTCAACCAACCAATATTTATAAAATACCAACCACGAGTTAGACACTCAGTCTAAAAACTGAGGATAGAGCAGTTAAAAAAATGATATACCATGTTATCAGGTGGGTTACAGTCCAGTGACAACAGACAGATGATAAACAAGTGGAATAAATGAATGATTCAATGCCAGGATGATAGATTAAGTAGCGGGGATGTTAAAGACAAAAACAAAGCAAGAAAGAAAGACAGTGGCCTGAGAAACGAGATAAACTTTGATTTCGTTCTCTTTTCAACTTGGGTCTTGTTTATCTCTAAGGTTTGCCAATATGTACTAGGATCAAAGCTCTCCTATAAAATACTTTAACACTAAGACATTTACAAAAGTAGATCTCATATCACATTGTATTAGTTATGTATGTATGTATATACGTATGTATGTATGTATATATGTATCAGTTTTCTAACCATGCTGCTTGATTTCCCAAATCAAGTACATCATATTAAAAAACATCATAAACAATACCTCATATTAATTTCCCAAATCAAGCTGCATGATTTGGGAATGAATATGAGGTACTGTTTATGTAGATCATATTAATTTATATTCACCTCTGCACTTGTCTAACTGAATTCATTTTTTAAGTTATATGTGGAGCTCTGCCTTAGATTTTGAGGGAGAAGGGGCTACATGCATACACATGCCCTCAAGGAAAATGACAAATAAGTAACTGTTTTTCATTTTGTTTTGGCTTCTTGGGGGCTTATAGCCCTTTTTTTTTCAAATAAATTATATAAAATCTTGGACAAACTAAGCTAAGCCAAGGTGAACCTGGTCAGAATGATAAAATAATAAGAAAACAAATCCTTTGAAGGAGAAAAATGGCAGAAAAATTTGCTAAGAGAAAAAACAAACTTATTTTTAGGTTTTCAAATATTTGAGAAGTGTATGCAACTTATCTGTTGACCCCAGAAGGCACAACTAATACCAATGAGTAAAAATGCAATACAGGAAAGAACTTTCTAGTTAGCATAACCATCAAGATGGACTGAAACCTATCATTAATGTCTAATAAGCATGTCTAGTACACATGGAAAAATCTTGAAGTTTCTTTCCAACTCTCCAGTTCCATGAATCTATAAATGTTGTTCCTCTGATATTTCTGCCAGTCTTCTCTGTAATCTGGAATGAATGAGCTCACTTCCCACGAAAGACCAACGCTCCTTCCTCATTTAGCTTCTCTCTAAAGGCTCTGACATCTATTTACAAAAATTCTTAGTGTCACAGAGTTCAATGAAGGGTGTTTGCACATATGTAAATAAGTGTGCATGCCTTGTCCAGGGTTGTTAAAGGTTACTGATGCGTGCCATAAATTTTTAAGAGTCATCTGCTGCTCTGGGCAGAGGCCATGGCTGGTAAGGCTGTTGTGCTGCCATCCGCTCATCATAAATCCTTCAGAAGGCTTCGCACTGTCATGGGCAATTTTGTTTTTATTGTTACTCTTTCATTTAACAGAACATGATAAATTGGTCCTGTCTATTGTGCATTTCTCAAATAGCCACTTCCTGGTTCATTATCATGATTATATGACACGTGAAAAGAATAGGGAAGGCTGAGTTAATGGGGCTGTCTATGAGCCACAGACGGCTAGGAAACTAAAAAGATCTGCATGTTGACAGAATCACAGCTGAGTATCGGGACCCACCAGATGTCCCTGAGCTGTGACCAAAATCAAGGAGCGTTTGTTGACACCCCACCCACACACGCCAACACCCACAAAGGTTATGCATTAAAGAAAGATGACAGATCAGTATAGTGCAAAAAGGAATGAAAATAAAAAATAAAATATTTAATGTTTTCCTTATGAGTCTTCCAATTGCTTTCTATGTATCCCCTATAACTCTCTCTATTGTGCAAAAATCCAATTAACAATTTCATAAATCAATTACAATAGCTTTTTTAATGAAGTTATCAAATATTTAATGGATGTTTTTCAGAGCACAATGGTGAAAATCAGTATCTAGTAAATTAGTTTTTTTAACCTAATCCCAGAATATGCTTAATTATGTAACATAATTTTGTGTTAGGTATTTCATGACAGAAACAAGTACTATTTGGTCATTACAATCTCATGATTATAATTCATCAAAGTGCATTCAGCAGTGATTTTACCATTATTCAGCAACAATATCAACAAAACAGCCAATACTAAATTGAAGTGGAGTTACATATTTTCTAACATCAGAAACCATTTTTCTAGGCCCAGAGTTTTATGAGTGCGTGCTGCACATAACCAGCAATAGTAGTGATGAGGACTAACACATGCACAGAGCTTTGGAGTCTGAAATGGATTTGCTCACCTGTTCTCTCCTTTGATCATCCTGATTATGCTGAGAGGTAGACAAGCTCTACTTCATTTTCCAAATGAAAAACTAAAGACTCAGGGAGGTTAAGTGACTTTTCTTGGAGATGAATCTAAAGTGTGCTAGGCTGGAATTCTCGCTTCAAAATCTGTTTTCTCTTCCATTTTCTTTTCTTTTCCAACTCTGTCTCTCTGTCCATTAAAAAATCTGTGACTTCCCCTGCCACACCATGCCTTGTGGTTGATGCCTCAGTAACACTGAAATGCTGTTGGTGAGCAGACCTGCCATGTGATTCCAGAAGCCCATGCCTTTTACAGGCTGTTCCGATTGCTTGAAATTCTTCTCCAGGTGAACAATGAAGCTCCTATTGAGCTTATAAAGTTCTTCATTGTCGTCATCTCCTTAGTATCACATTTCCAGACACCTTTCCATATTTTTTAAAGCTTTGTATTTAATGCCCAAACACACCCCAAAATAGAATTTCTTCCAGCCTCCACATTTGTCAATCTTCAGTCCTTTGTGATTCTTCTATCATTTCCTTGATGTATTTGTTGGTTTTGTGCTGTTGTTTGCTAGAAATTTTCAAAGCAAATTTTAGACATCTGTGAATATGTTCATATGCATTCTAAAAAGTTTTGTTTCCCATCTGTAAACTATTTATGATTATGTCATTTCTTCCCCAGTATGTCATCAATTGTCCTCAATTTTTTCAACATGTATCTTCTGTTGGCTTATTCAAATAAGGATTAGAGGAGATTCTCACACTGTACTTTCTTGATGTGGAACTTCCACCTCCCTCAGTCTATAACACTTACCTCCTACATTTCCCCCAAGCTTTTTCTTTCTTGAAGAGATGGTATAATTTCTCAAAATCTGGACTTGATTCATTGTATCTCTTACTATTTACTATGTTCCTTTATCTTATTTCTTATTAACTGGGCAATTAAGTCTAGATGCTTGATTACATTCAGGCTGTATATATAGATAGATGAAACTTGATTAAATGCTTGATTAAGTTCGTTTTGTATGTATGTATATATGAATAATTGAAATAGGGTATCAAGCATTTCCTATTGCACCATATCAAAGAAGTATATACAATCTTATTGTTTCACTTTTAAAACAGTAAAGTTAATATCTGGGTTCAGACATTATCAATCTGATCCATTCATCAATGACATCCTTGTCAATCTTTCCCGGTGGATTTCACCCACGGTAAAGAAGGAAACAAAAGAAAACAAATATTTGTTACCTAGCACCATTATTTCATTGGAAGTAGCAAAATGGTAATTTCTAAATTCGAAAATTTGTCCTTTTTTTATAATTTTTTCTACAGCAAACTTAGCCTCATCAAGTATTTTCTTTTCTAAAATCCAGTCCATACTAGAAAGGCAGGATAAATGTCATCTTCTTTTACTTAGCAATATTTAGAATAATCAGAGGGTGCCCTAGCAAACTCCAAAGTTGATCAATAAGGTTATTACTTTTAAAAATGTATTATTATAAATGAATGGATGTGTGCACATTTGTGTGTATGTATATGTGTGTGTACATTTTCAAATGATTTTTATGGTGTAATTCACTCCACTGCAGTTGACATTCTCTTGGTTGCTCAAATTTTCTCATCAAGGGCAGTAGAAATCCATTTTTCAAGTTGCTTCTTATATAGACGGCCTCTTGTTCATCGGTGATAATTTCTTTGCTTTCGACATGACCAAATGTCCCAGGCTCATATTTTATTAGATGAGACCTTTTAAATTGCTGAAATTCAACCATTTTGAGCCTACAAAGGGACAACGTAATACAGTTCAAACTAATACATATTTTGCTCCTATCCTAGAGTCAGCTAGTTCAGGGAGTCCTGGTTCCTTACAGTGAAATAGTGTTTAGATATCATAGGGGATTAAATGTGAATTGGTCCTGGCTTTTGATTACTTCAATATGTATTTCTTAAAATATAAAAAAACTTGAGTTTATAATAATTTTTTAATTTATGTAAAGATTATATGATTTTATTTTTATTGAAATTCTCTTTTTATTTTTGTATTTCCTTTCTCTTATGATGAAAATCTTCCTTTCTAATTATGCTAATAAAAACATATTTTCTTTATCCTATTTAAACTATGCTAGGCATATGCAATAGTCTCAAAAACAAGGTAGTAATGTCAATATTGCTGACAGAACAAATATATTATAACAAAACTGTTATAGATTACCAGATGCAATATAAGGTACTATGTTAGGTTTTTCTTTCATTGCTGTAAAGAAATACATGAGACTGGATAATTTATAAAGAAAATGGGTTTAATTGGCTCATGGTTCCGCAGGCTGTACAGGAAGCATAGCTTTGACATTTGCTTCTGGAGACGCCTCAGGAAGCTTCCAACCATGGCACGAGGTGAAGGAGGAACAGGAACATCAATGGCAAAAGGAGGACCAAGCGAGGGTAAGGAAAAGGGCCACATGCTTTTAAATGACCAGATCTCCTGTGAAATCAAAGCAAGAGGTCAGTTCTCACCAAGTGGAGGGTGTAAACCATTCATGAGGGATCTGCCCCCATGGTGCTAACATTTCCCAGCCAGCCCCACCTCCAACATTGGTGATTACATTTCAATGTGAGATTTGGGTGGGGACAAACATCAAAACCATACCAGATACCTTGTGTTTACTTGTAGGTTTGAATATACTTGGGTTTTAGAGTAACTTAATCATTATCTGACTTCCTGTACTACCCAGCTGATATATTTTAGAACCATTTATTTCTATTAGTTTTCTATTTTTACAGATTTTTTTCTTTTTAATTTTTTAAAAAATTACATAATAGTTTTCATAGTTTTAGAGTCCTCCAGCTATTTTATAGTACCATCTTAATATTTATGTTGTTTGTAATCATTGTATGTACGATATTATAAATTTGTGTTTTCATCCCAGTACATCTCACTTGACCAGGAAGTAAGTGAGGTCAGGTTCTATGTCTATATATAGCAAAGTAGTTGGCAAGAGAGAAAGTTCTAAACTTAGCCATGAGTCTTGTGTGTGTGTGTGTGTGTGCGTGTGTGTGTATGTGTGTGTGTGTGATGTGAATAAAAGAATGAAACAGTTGTACATCAGAAGGGTAAACTTGTAATGTTCATTTCTGGAATATATAACATGTGTGTTGATCTCAATAAAGACTAGGAACATAGGTTGCTGTGGTATATTTGGAATCATTGGGTGTATTTCCATGTTGAAAAGTGAAAAGAATTAGTGCTGAATTAGGTAAAATGAATACATCTTAGTAGAATGAAGATGGGATATTAGCTGTGAAGGGCTTTTTGAAATTAGAACCTCAATGGTCAAGCTCTATGACTCTAGTTAGGCAGATCCAGATTCAAATCCCAGCCCAGCTCTACCTCTGAATAAATATATAGTATTGGACAAGTTATCTACATTTTCTCTAACTCAAATTCCCTTATTATGCAATGGAGACAGTGAAAATTCCTGTCTCTTAAGGTTGCTGTGAGGAACCAGTGATAAAATAAATACAATGTGCTTATCAAAGGGCTATGAACATAGAAATCAAGTAGCTATTACTAAAGAACTGTTATTACCACCATCATCATAATTATCTACTGCTACTGCTAATATTACTATTTACCACACTGTTTTTAAATGCACTTCAAATTTGTTAACAAAGGTAGTAGTTCTACCTTAATTACAAGTACAGGACTCCACATTTAATGCCTAAGGTAGTAGCTCTCAACCCTTACCGTACTTGGAATCGGGTGAGGGACCTAAAAAGTATGGATGCCTGGTTGCCACCCCTGAGGATCTGATGTCATTGCTCTGCAGCGTGGACCAAGCGTGGGGTTTGAAAAGCTCTCAGGTGATTATAATGCAGCACTAGGATGGGGGAAAACTGCTGAAGGCCTTCAGATTTCAAATGATCAAGTGAGAGGCTGTTTGTTAACGTTTGACTTATTCATTTATATGCACAATTCTGCCTGGCAGTTTGTGAAAAGTCAAAATAATCAAAATCAATTTCCATTAAGAGCACTAGGCACACCCCAGCTAGGATTCGGGGACACCCTTTTTCTCTGCCATTCTCTATCTGCTAACTATAATAAAGGTTTTCATTATCAGTAAAAAACCACTTGTGACTCAAGCTAAAGTACCAGTGAATCCCATTCATGTCATATGAAGTAAAGATAAAATGAATCAGTACTCCCAGGGACTAACATCCCGAGGTCAGTGAAGACCATTCTGCTCAGGAAAAAATAGATATGAGGCACATTATCTCCTCTCCCAAATATTGTGTTAATCTCTAAGTTTGATACACGTTAAGGATGAATACTTAAAAAGAAAGAAGCACGCAGTTCAACCCCCTGCACCAGCATGAGCTGAATCTCCAAGTGCCGTTGTGCTTTGTATTTTTTCGTCTTATTCTTCCTGATGAATGTAAAAACATTGCGGCTCATAATGCAACTAGGATCATCAATAAGGACCTTTACAAACAACCCAGGCATTTTAAAGCTCTCCATAATTACAATGGAGACATAATTACATAAACATTTTAAAAACACACAGCAGTATTACTGTAGCACCTTAGCTTTAAAATCAGATCCTGGCTGAGTCCTACATTTATGATTTATTAATTTTACTCATGATTTTCACATGAACATAGTTTTCAATGCTGAACAGGCACAGGGCAGCACCATCATTGATGCAGTAGGCTGGACCACGCCCCTCTCTGCTTGCTCCACGTGTGTGCCGCAGGACAGCTAAGGATGGGGAACGGGAAGGCTGAAACTATTTTCTTCAGCTCTGTTTGAAAAGTAAACAAACTGTATCATTTAGAAGAAAAATTCAAGAACTTCTGATTTCTCTTCAGGCCACTGTACCCGCACATCTGCTTGATTTTCAGTTTATTGAGAAGCCTAGTTTTGAGTTGTAAAGATTCAAGGACAATAGTAAGTCTTATCTTTTGAACGATCTGAATAATAAGAATCGATGTCACCAGAATTTTACTCCATTCCATAAATGTATAGATATAGATATAGATACTTCTTTTTTTGATTTCTGGCATTGGAACCAGGCTCTATGTCAAGAAAAAACTGAGTTAATAGTGCAATCAGGAATACCTAAACTTATTTGTCACATGAGCAAACTTTGAGAAGATAGCCCACAGGGCACCAGACATTCAGGACTGGATCTGGCTGATTGATAGTGGACTCCCATCGGGAAAGCCACTGACATTAACACAGATTCCCATCAATGTGTTTCTTACACATAATGTGTAATCATTACACATAGTGTATAATCATTACACATAATGTGTAATCTTACACATAATATGTTTCATTAGAAACAAAACACCCTGAGATAGGCTATATATATATATATATATATATATATATATACACATATATATATAGGGCAGGTCAACATAGTTGGTGGAAGATTAATATTGTTTCGTGGGTGGTCCTAATAAGTTGTCCAGGGTGTTACATGTCACCGACTGTGGAATTCCCTTGGATTTACCCTTTACAGTGATACGGACTATGAGTAGCAGTAGATGAAGACATGGTAGAATTGTTGGCACTGAACCCTGACTCAAAGATTCCTTCTCCACTGCCATTCCTAGGGCTTGAAATGAAGCTTTGGGGTCCCCAAGGCTCCCCTCTTAAGATATGTGGAAAATCAGAATATGCCACCTAAAAATACGCCTCTTTTGCCTAAGGATTGTTGAGCTCAAGGCAATTAAGAAACAGCAGATACAAGAGTGCTCTCTGCACTACCTCTGTTTGCCTAAACGTAGGGAATTGATTTACAAAGACCAAAGATATTCCACCTCCCTTTCTACAAGGAAAAACAAAGGTTAACCCCCTTAAGGCAAGTTTAGACCCTTTCTGGCTTGGAGAACAGCGGAAAAACTCCACACTAACAAAGTTCCCTAACTAGCCCGCAACTGCCAGTTATCTGCCTTCCCCAAGGGTTGCCACCCCTAGGGACTCAGATTCCTTTCCCTTGCCCTGTCATTTCTCTAAAAATGCACTGCTCTTTGTTGAGGATGCTGCATAAGCTGGAAATCAGAGCCATCTGACTGAAAATTCTCACTCCCTAGGTATCTCTCATGTATATGTGAAATATGCATGTTAATAAACTTCTGTTTGTTTTTCACTTGTTAGTCTGTCTTTTGTTATAGGGGTTCATTCCAATGAAAAACTCATGATACTTGAGGAAAAAAGTGTTTTTCTTCTCCCACTAGATGCAAATACTACAGGAAAGAAAAAGAAAAGGAAATGGGAGCAAAGTAAAACAAAAACATTTCCATATTGAATTTCCAGCAAATTGAGGCATAGAACCTCGTCACTGACTTGTCACTTCGTTGGAAAATACAATTGCATATCTAGACCTTGCCTTCCAAGCTCAGCCACTCAACTTGCTGCACGCACTAATATTTCTGCTCTGTTGCTGTCTCTCTCTCAGTGGCCGAGACTATTTTTTCATCTCAATATCCCCAGTGCCAAGTAAAAGCACTATGACTTATTAGATGCTGAAAGCGTGTTGAACTAAACCATCCATGTTAAAAATAGCAATGTTACCCTCCTCCCTGTGTAGATCACTATAAATAATGCCATTCAAACTTTAAGATAATGCTGTGTATATTGTCCTTGCTTTCATGGGGAAAAACTCAATACTTCCCTTCAGCAAAGGGCCAGGTTGCTTCTCATCACAGACCTGGGGCTTCCATATGTTGCTTTCCCACTGTGTTTCACTGAAGAATGATGGGAAAACCATGGCAAAGCGTGCAGAATGCAGAGCTGAGGTTAGCACTTTGATTGCAATTTTATCTTTCCTATGTTCCTCAATTTTCTGAGATGCTGTATCTTTTACAAGAAAAACTTTTTTTCACCGTGATCATTTTCAAATGTAGATTTTCTCTTCCAGAGTTTCTCTAATGTGCTGAATTCTGCATTCTTGCAAGTAAGGTATTGCAGCTTGAAAATGTGCTACATGGCATTTTCCTGAATTCTACATAGTTGTTAGTGTTGTGGCAAATCTATAAAATGCCATACTATATGTTTTGTTTTTTGAAGCTCTGGCACTCTCATTTATAAAGATGCCTTTGCTTCCAATGTGCACTGTATATTTTAACTCAGAGAGGCATGAGTTTCCTGGAGTCAGAGCGACTTAGCTGGTTATCTCACTCATAGCATGGGGACCCACAGAGAAACCCAGGAGATTTTTAGTAGTTCGGCATTACCTTGGCATAAAACTTGTTGGGCCAAAGGATGTAGGGAACTTGATTTCTTTCTGGGTAAATGTGAAAACTCATTTATTAGTTTCTCTGCACCAATGCCTACACATAAAACATTGTTTCAAATGACAGAGGCTGTCATCATGTGGAGCAAAAACAGTCCTCCTCTTTACTCCTTTCTGTAGCATCTTCTCTTCATCTCAGCATATTCCTACCTCTCAGAGACATGGCATGGGACCTAGGCTAGAGAGAGCAAAATGTTTCCATTAACTTCTGCAGATTTTCTGTGCCCATCAGAGTTTCTGAGAATCAGAGAGGATAAGTCATCTCCTTGGGCAGGAGTCTCTCACTATCCTAGAAAAGGTGGGAAACTGTGATTTGGAGGTGCATATCTTTGGAGCCAAATAGCTGATGGGTGGACAAATGTCTTGAATACTGTCTTACTCTACTACTATTCAACCTAGCAATCCCATCACTGGGTATATACCCAGAGGGAAATAATTTATTCTATCAGAAGGATACAGGTACTCATAGGTTCATTGCAGAGGGATTTACAATAGCAGGGACATGGAGTCAACCTAAGTGCCCATCAACAGTGGATTGAATGAAGAATGAAGTACGTGGTGTACTTATACCATGAACCACTATGCAACCATAAGAAAGAATAGAATCATGTCCTTTCCAGCAACATAAATGGAGCTGGAGGTCATTATGCTAAGTGACCAAACTAGCACAAGAATAGAAAACCAAATACGGCATGTTCTCACCTATAAGAGGGAGCTAAGCATTGAATAAACATGAACATAAATATGAGAACAATAAATACTGGGGATCACTAGATGGAGACTGGAGGTAGAGAGGATGTAGGCTGAAGAACCACCTATTGGAAACTATGCTTACTGCCTGGGTGACGAAAATATTGGAACCCCAAGCCTCAATGTCATAAAATTTACCCATGAAACAAAACTCCACGCATACCCTTTAATCTAGAATAAACTTTGAAATAAAAAAAAAATAGACTTCAAAGATCTGCACCATACACATAGCAGACAAAATTACAAATTGTGTAAATACCAGTTTTTACCATAAAAATCACTGGATGGTAGATATAGAAAAAAGAACATTAGCCAGGATTGAAAAGTCTGGGTTTGAATCCTAGTGTGAAATTCAGATTCACAATAGTTTAGTTCAGCACCTGTTCGCGAGCAAGAGAGAACAGGTGCTTCGGGACATATTGTTCATATATGTTCTAATTAATCTAGGCACTCTATTTGTAAGCCAATGGGGCATATCTGCACAGTCTAGCATATTGATTAAGTGCATGAGCGAGATATAAAGACTAGCTCCGTACTCACAAGCTGTGTGATCTAAGCTACTGAGTAGATTTTCTTCATCAATAAAATATTCTTCATAACTCCATCTGCAATGATGATTATGAGGATAAATGAAAAGGAAAGCATAGAAGAACTTAACAGTGGCAGCTATTATTTTGGGATAACTACTGTACTAGATCCTCCTCCTATGCTGAATATGTGTTGCTGCTGCTGCTCTCATTCTATTTTGTCTTACCGCCCAGCTGTTCACCTTCTAGTTTCAGAACCCAAATCTCTTCCCTCAGTAAAACACCCTCTCAGGAAATGGAACTATGGGAAATGTACTGGAACCTGAAAATGAGATCACCCAATTTTCAGGTTCCAGGTCTGGGCTTTCGAGCCATGACTGGAATTCTGAAAATTCTAAGTATACATTAACTAAATGTTAGTCCAATAAAAGGACCTATTCAGCAGCCATGAGAACTGCCTCAGTCATGGTCATGGGACCAAAGCCAGTTCACCAAGGCTTCCCTTTGCTTTTGCTGAGAATGTTGGGAAAGGATCATTGCCTTCATGCTGAGACTTCCTGCTGATTGTAAAGAATGTAAACTCGAAGCTGCTGATGGGCATAGACGATGTACATGCATGAGTCTGCAGGAAGGCAATCTTACTTGGAAGAATAATAAAGACCACCTGGATCCATTGAATTTCTACCTCGAACATCTCAGTTTCTTGACGTATTCTATTTTGCTTTTTATTTAAGTCAAATTGGGTAGGTTTCTGTCATTTGTCACTAAGAGAGTTATGGCTAAAGCACTTTTATTACATATCCCTCTTTTAAAACAAGATCAGGCCATTTAATATTTGTTTCTTGTTCAGAATTCTTCTCCGTCCTTTGAACTCAATGTTAGAAGCTGGCCTCCCAAATGCCTGTGTCCAGACGGCTTAGGTGGGACTTAGGCTTGGACACAAGTTTATGATTCTCCTAGTTCGGTATTTCCTGAAGCATTTACTCCATTGTAGGCAAGCTTATTATTAATTTATATGAAAACACAAAGGCTACAGGATAGCTAAAAATAACCTTCAAAATGAAAAAGAAAGTGGAAAAAATCACTCCACCCAATATTAAAGTCTATTATATAGCTGCATTAATTGAGACAGTGTGGTATTGGCAGAGAGATAAACACACAAATCAATTGAACAGAAGAGAAAATCCAGAAATTGACCAAAATAAATATGACCCACTGTTTTTTTGTTGAAAGTGCTAAGGCAATGCAATTATAAATGAATACCCTTTTTAACAAATGGTGCTGGAGCAGTTTAATATTTAGAGTTAAAAAAAATGATTTTGACCTAAACTTCACACCTCATATAATAATTAACTCAAAATAGATCTTGTACTTAAATATAAAATGTAACCTGATGAAACTTTTAGATAAAACATAAGAGGAAACCTCAGAGACTGAGAGCTGGACAATACGTTCTTAGACTTGACACCAAAACAAATAATCTACAGAAGGACAAAGTAGTAAATTAGACTTCATCAAAATGAAAATCTTTGGCTCTGTAGAAAACCCCATTAACAGGATTAAAAAGGCAAGCAACAGACTAGGAGAAAACACTTGTAAACTACATAGCTATTAAGAATGAGTATCTAGAATAGATGAAATCTCAAAGCTTAATAGTAAAAGTACAAATATTCCAATTACAAAGTGGGCCGAAAGACATGAAGAGACATTTCACCAAAGAGGATTGTGTAAACGCTCAATAAACACGTGAAATAAAAACATGTTCAAGATCACTGGCTGTTAGTGCACTTGTGCCTCCATAATAGCACCCACCATTGACTGGCAGTTTAAACAGCAGACATTTATTTTCTCACAGTTCTGGGGCTGGAAGCCCAAGACCAAGCAGGACTGAATTCTCCTGAGGCATCTCTCTTGGGCTTCATGATGGCCACCCTCCTGCGTCCTCTGCAGATGGCTGCCCCTCTGGAGATGTCTCTCTGGTGTCCTCATCCCCTCTTCTTATAAAGGCTCAAATCAGATTGGATTAGGGCCCAAACCAAAGAGCTCATTTTGACTTAATTACTTCTTTCAAGGACCTGTCTCCAAATATAATCACATTCTTAGATACTGGAGGTTAGGGTTTCAACATATGAATTTTGGAGAAACATGATTCAGCCCATAATGTTGGCCATTAGTGCAATGAAAATTAAAACCACAGTAAGACCTCACTACACACCTACGAAAACATCTAAAATAAAAAACAGTGAGGACACCCAAGGCCAGCGAGGATGCTGATAAACCGGATCACAAATACGTGGCTGGTGGGAGTGTAAAATGGACATGCACTCTGGAAAAAAGTTTGGAAGGTTTTTATTTTTTAATTGTTGTTTAGCTAAACATGCAACAACCATATAAACCCAGTAATGCACATTAGGCATTTATCCCAGAGAAGTGAAAAACTGTGTTCATACAAATACCCGTACACAAATATCAATGATTGTTTTATTCTTAATAGCCAAGAATAAGAAGCAACCTAGATGTCCTCATACAGGCGACTGTTTAAACAAACTGTGGTGCAACTCTACCATGAATACAACTCAGCAAACAAAATGAGCAGACAATTGATGCAAGCAACCACCTGAATTCCTTTCCTGAAATTTGTGCTGAGTAAATAAAACCCCTCCCAGAAGAACTGTATGTGACATTTGAAACGTGTTTATAACATCTGAAATCAGACAATTGTAGAAACGAAAAACAGATTATTAATTGCCGAGGGTTACAGAGAAAAATGCAGGCAGGGAGCAAGTGGGTGTGGTAAAGGGCAACTGGAAGGACCTTGTGGGGTGGAAATTTCTACTTCTTGGAAGCGTTCTGTATCAATGGCTGTGACACTGCCGGACAGCTTTTCAAGATGTTGCCTTCAGGGAAAATTCGGTAAAAGGTGGAGGGGATCTCTATGTCTTATCTCTGATAGTTATGTGTTAACCTACAAATATCTCCAAATTAAAAATACAATTAAAATATTCTTGATTGTACCAGGAACTACTGAAGAATGTACTTTAGCAAGGCACTGACCTCACATGGAAGAGAGCATTCTTTCCTATGCTTTGAAATATTTCAGAAAAAACTTTTAGAAAAAGGGCACGTTTATCAGCTACTAACTTTAAAACAAAACTTGTAGGATTATGCTGTCAGAGAAATTTTGGAGGTCTTTCAAAATTCTTATTTTACCAACCAAAAAATAAATGAATACTTGGAGTAAATGTATTCACCGAGTTCACATAGTGAATGGGCAACTGAACCAGGACGACATCTCCCAGCTCCCTGACCACAGTGACTGCTATCACACCACATTGTCTGATCTGGCTAAGCTTGATAATTAACTATTCTTAAATTTAATTTATAATATTTTTTCATTTTAATTAGTTAATTACCTACATAATGGCCTTCTCTGCATTGGAGGCTGATATAATTTGATGGATATTAGGGAAATTAAACCTTGAAAGTCCATAGCCTGCCCAGTTGGGGATACAGTGAGGAAGTGTTGGGGACAGGCACCACCCACAGTTTGTATGAGCCCAACCAGGGTGATGCAGGGACTCTGAAAGTCACACAGCTCTGCAGCTGAGATGAGCCACTCCAGCTTCATTGTCACCAGCTACACAGTGAGGGACTTGGTCGGGACCTACATGCTCAACGTGCATTATCCTGCTTTATGCTGAAGCATCTAAGATCTCTACCGTGACTCCAGGAAGATGGGACGCAAAAAAGGGAAAATGAGACCATGGCTATTATTTGAAGAAAGCTGTTTGTTACAAAGCAAAAGGGGAAGACCTTGCCTGTCTATAAACTGATGGTAAGAAAATGTTGACCTATATTGACTTTAAGTTAATGTCTAGAACTAAAGTCTTGTAATTTCACTAACCATTCCTAATAAAAATACACCTAAAAACTTAATTCTGCCTGCTATGGCACGTACGGGACAGCTATGTTCCTCACAGCCTCTAAAAAGGGTGCAATGCCCAAATTCAGCTGGAGAGAAGGTTCTAGGATTTATGTACATAAGCTCTAAGCTTAAAAAGACTGGCCTCAGTTATTCTCCATGTTGTACCCAGGTGCCGTAAGTTCGTAGTTAGTTTTTTATAACTCTTATGCTTTGTGGGCAGCTTACTTATACTCATTATTTCTTATCAGGACGTCTACATTGAATACACGGAGAGCAGTCTGTTACTCAAAGGAACACACACAGAGATGCACACACAGCAGATGCGTACATGGGCACACACACATACACATACACAAATATACATGCAGATGCACACACGGATGCAGATCCAGATGGGTAGACATATCCACACAGACGGATGCACACACAGATGCACACAGGTACACACACATACACATACACAAACACACAATTGCAGATGCACACAGGTAGCACACACACACATACACAAATATACACACAGATGCAGATACACATGATTACACACACACATAATTGCGAAATGTCTATTTCTAAGGGTTTTTGTTCACTAAATATGCTGTGCCAAATACTCAATGAACTTGCAAATTGATACTATAAAATGAAAAATTTTAAGCAGCTCATTAACATTTCTCCATTTACCCATTCATGAGATCTAGTTATGAGTTAATATTAAGTACATAGCAGAGTGAAGTTTACATTGAAAATGGGAACAGTAAGCTTTAACAAGGTTGAAAATCTTCTCTATATGCTACGGAAGGAGTGTTCCTCCGTAATTTATACACTGAAATCTTAACCCCAATGGAACGATGTCATGAGACATGCAATTTGGGAGATCATTAGGTCATGAGGATGGAGCCTCCATGAGAGGGACTGGGGTCATTATAAGAAGAGAAACAAGAGAGCTCGCTCTCTCTTCTCTGCCCTGGGAGATGACTGTCGATGAACAGGGAGCAGAACCACCTCAGGCTTTAAGTCCTGATCTTGGACTCCCCAGTTCGCATGACATATGAGAAATAAGTGTTTGTTGTTTAAACCATCTATGGCATTTTGTTAGAACAACCTGAATGGACTAAAGTGTATTATAATGCAGAAAATGAGGGGTGAAATCATGGCTTGAACTCCTATCTGCCCAACCCCAAGGCCCACCTCCTCTGCCATCTTGCTCCCATAATGGGCTCTTACTAAGGGTCTCCATGTGCCAGGCACTGTGGTATCAACTCACCTCTCTCCAGTGTCAACGCCATTTTCTGAATAATACAAATAAAATTACTAGAATCTTATTTTCTCTAAGTAGAATGAAAATGGATAGGTTACAGGGATGATAGATTATTTAAAAATGACCTACACTCTAAACTTTTACTTGCTTTGTATGAGTTGCAAAATGGTATTTTGGGTAAATAATTATGTTGCATGAGTGTCTTCATGAGCACTAATATTCTCTTCTAAAATATGGCTTTGTCATTCATTATCTTTGAATTAAGAATAAGTCTTTCATTTCTTTTTTTCTCTTATCTTTTCTCTAGTTAAAAAAAAAAGAAGAAAGAAAAAGAAAACTCTCCACCATTAATATACTCCTCTTCCAAGATAGGAATAATAAATCTTGAAGTGGTTCATTAAATATTAAATACTTATTTCAGTTGTTTCTTCTGATTTTGGAATGCACTTTATACAAAATGCTTCTAAATGGTCAGTTTTACTGATTACACAGTGTTTATACTTGAGGGAAGTGATGATTTTGTCACATTTGCTGTGGCTCATCCAAAGACAGGTATTTAGCTGGGCGTGGTGGCTCACGCCTGTAATCCCAGCACTTTGGGAGACTGAGGTGGGTGGATCATGAGGTCAGGAGATCGAGACCATCCTGGCTAACACGGTGAAACCCCATCTCTACTAAAAATACAAAAAATTAACTGGGCGTGGTGGTGGGCGCCTGTAGTCCCAGCTACTCGGGAGGCTGAGGCAGGAGAATGGCGTGAACCTGAGAGGCGGAGCTGGCAGTGAGCCGAGACTGCGTCACTGCACTCCAGCCTAGGGGACAGAGCGAGACTCTGTCTCAAAAAAAAAAAAAAAAAAAGAAAAAGAAAACAAAAACAAAGACAGGCATTTAGATTTAGTAACAGACAAATGGAGTGTAGTACCCTTAGGGGCAAAATAAGCAGGTTAAAAACTGTAGAGAAAATGGGAAATTTGAGTCACACTTTTGTTAGCCAATGTTTGCCTTTCAACTACCTAGATCTCCTGAGAGCTGGCTGACATGTACATGTACTCAGAACTGTATGTAATTCTAAGAATAACACAAAATGGCCCTATGAAGATGGGTAATAGTAAAAGCCCTCCATAAGTGTATGACACTTGGGTAAACTTTTCAAGCTTCTGACAGTCATTGCCAAGATACCCTGTCTGTTCTGACCTTGTACGGTTGCTACTGCCACACCCTCACCTCTGCACTTTTGGGCTCACTACTCTCAGACTTTTCAAGAACATTATGTTTCTACCATCACAGCTGTGCACAAGCTATCTTCCTGGCTAGAAATCCTCTCCCTCAGAATCTACCAGGTACTTCCTACTCATCTTGCAGAGCCAGCTCTGGTGTTCTTCCATCTTCCTTCTCCTGATAGCCACCATCAGGCTTTACACCTTGTTATTTAATGAATGAAGAATCTGTATGATGATGATTTTGGTGTGTCCCCCCATCTGAGCTCTTTTAGGATTCTGTGAATTCTTTAGGAACAGGAGGTATTTTTTTTTTAAATTTTCAATGGCTGAAAGCATCTAATAGATGATCAGTTACCATAAGTTGAATTTAATTTGTTAGATTGTAGAGTAGAAATCCAACCTCCATCTACTGACACAGAAGTAGCGCTCGACCCCCTTTCCTGTGCATTTTAGTTGGCCTAAAACAAACCTTTTCCTGCCAGCCGATGCTTACGTATCTTTAGTTATGAGAAATGTAAGCCTAAAGCTACATACAGTTGCCCAAAGGCTGAGGACTCAAGGAAAGCCAGAGAGGGACAGAGTTTATCTGGTTAGCCACACGAAAACCATGAATATCAGTTGGCAGCCTGAGTTCTTGCCTTGGTATTCTTATCTAGTACAGGATGACCAGCTGGGTGAGCTAATTAGCCCTGGAGTCTTGCTTATCTTCTAAGTCAGCCAGCTCCCTACCCCGCACACCACCAATTCACAGCTTTAAAAAATGATGTAGCAGAAAAGAAAATACTTCACAAAAAATGTGCTTTGTAGATTTTAATAAGGGTTACACATAGCCTGTGAAGGAGAATTAGGCAGAAAACACAGGAGCGGTGTGTGTCCTGCGATTCATGTGGTTTTTGTTGTTTGTGTTTTTGTTGTTGGCACACAGATCAGGAGAGATTTGTGTCCAGAGAATGACGAATGTAAAGGCCAAACGTTTTCTGCATTTTAATCATATTCTCTTATGCATTCTTTTCAAAAATACACTAGAGGTTATGCTTAGAAGAGATCTTTAGAGGCAACAATTTATATATCTCTTAGAATATTCCCAGAGATTGCTTTTAAATGTTCTGCCCTTATTTCAGACGCCCTTAGAAAATAAATGACAGTGGTATAGAGTTAGGAGGAACCATGGAGTTCATCTGACCTGAGCCTCTTTCCTCTACATTTTCCTACAAGTGGTGATGCAAGTAAAAAACAATAAATTACAATATAAAATTCTTTCCTTTGAAAATTGAATAGAAAACTGCAGATATGTAAATGGTGCACATTTGCTCTAATGCAAAACTTGCCAACACATAATTCATATTATAGCCTGATTGTAAGTTGTGCAGTTAGATGCCTCTTGAAAAGCTGAGTTTAAAAAATAAAAGCAAAACAAGCCATTACATATGGCAAATGGCTTTCTCTATTGATTTCTCTTTTAATCCGTTAAGTAAAGCAAATTCCAAAACAATTTCTATTAGGCACATATTTGATAATTAACTTGAAGTTAAAAATGAAAGAATATAAATTAAATTATATTAAGCACCTCATGCAGTAGATTATGTGCTATATGCTTTTATTTATACTATATCATTGTATATAAAAGTCTTATGTAAATACAAAGGAGGATGGGTTTCTTTCCATAATATTTAACTTTTGTCTACATATTTTATAATTCACATTAATTAGTCAAAGTGAGGTTTTCCAATCTCAAGTTGCCTGATATGGAAACTAATGAAAGCTTTTATATATTTTATTTTAGATATTTTAAAAAATTATATTGATTTTGCAATTCAACTTGCAGAGACTACTTCATAAGGAAATGAGGTAGAAAAAGACAAGAACAAAAAATCCCACTTTCCTCTTTTAAAAACTATCATTCTTTAGGCTATAGGTTATTCTATAAAAAATCTGTACCAATTAAGTATGCACTATTGTCATCCATATAATTTGTATTGATTATACAAAAATGAAACTTTGTAGGTACAATATTAAGTACTTGATGCACTTCGGGCTTGAAAACAGCAATGAGATACACTGTCAGACATGAAACAGGAATTAAATGAAGAACAAACACAAACCAATCAGAGATTATGTTTAAATATTCTCACATCTTATGAATCAGTGAAAGTCACTGTATATACTGAACAGAGCTGTGTTATTATAATGTAATATAAATACAAACCCTTCCCAAACACTTCTATGTGCCAGTTGCTATGTTACATGCCAAGGATGCAAATTTGATTAATGTAAACCTGATTACTATGCTTTGAGAATTTGTAGCTTGGTGGAAAAGAGTTAAGGATTTGGACAAAGATGTCCTTAAAATAACTATTATAATGGAGGTAAGTACACTTGCAAGATGGTGCACCTGGACTTCTCACTGTGGATGTAGCACTTCAAGTGAGACCCAGGGGGCCTGGTACTACCACGATCAGCCACAAGCAGTGTTCTTTCTTTGTTTAATTTAGGAAGGCTTCTTGCTTAGGGAGAATGCATGAAGACACCATTGTAAGAAAATAAAGATCGTATTTCATGTAGTGTGACTTTACTGAGTGGGTATGACCTTCCCTGTTTTTTTCTTGCCAGGTTGACCCCTCCTGGATACTTGAAGGGCCTCTACCCGTTCTCCTGTCTGACTTCTGTCTCTGCAGAGCCCATTCCTGGCTGCTCACTCAAATGTTGCTTCTCACTAAGGCCAGACCTGGACCATCCCTGGGTCCTGAATCAACTCTCTGCAGTGTCTCCTGGGAAGAGAGGTTCTCTGGATACCTAACTTTATCTCACTTCAGCTGGGACCATATGCCAACCACTTCCTTAACTCAACAGTTTAGACTGACATTCACTGCTGGCCTCTAATTCAATAGCATGCATAGTTCCAAAATCAATGAGTCAAATATACCTGTCTTAAAAAAAGAATAAATAAATAAATAAATAAAAAAGAAAGAAAAGAAAAAGAAAAAAGAAAAAAAAAGAAAAAAAATTTGCTTATCAGGGTCAAAGTATATTCAAATGAAGACCAGGCTTGAAGAATCCTTGAACAGACAAAACCAGTGTGGCATCATAAATAATTTCAACCCTGCTTGATTTGTAAACATAAGCAAAACTTAACTTGAGCTATTTCTTGTAAATACCTACATTAAAAGAAAAAAACAGAACTCAAGCTCAACCAATCAGAAGTAGCAAACAAACCTATAATTATGTAACTAGGGACCTTTCCCAATGGGATATACCAATTAAGGCCACTGTATATCTGTAACCAATCTAACATTTTCTTTGCTTTATTTCCATGTACATCCTATAAACGCCTCCCCCTCGGTGGAGCCCTTGAGCCACTTCTGATTTGGAGCTGCCTAATTCATGAATATTTGTGTGTTCAAATAAACTCGTTAAAATTTTATTGTGCCTCAGTTTAACATTAGCTTAACATACATCCTGTGCATAGAAAAGGGCTATACAGAGAGACCCTTTCTTCCTTGGGCAACAGGGCAAAAAAAAAAAAGAAAAAAGAAAAAAACATTAAAGAGACCCTTCCTTTTACCCATGAAAGTTTTAGAGGAAGACACTTCCTGTGATTAAATGCTGTAGGTATGCAGAGATATTTGAAACTGATAAAGCCAGGAAATTGCTGATGGGAAGTCAGATTTCTTTATGGATATAAATGTCTTCCTGAGAGAACTCTGACTAGAAGACAGTTGTTCATCTCCAATTTGTGAGATATATTGGGGAAAATTAACAGTCTTTCCATTAGGCATGCAGTGGGAAAAAACAAGGGATAAAGTTAACGACAAAGCAAGGTTTTTTAGGTGGATGTGGCATTTTAGAAATTGCCTATAGTAAGTAGAAAGCAACAGATGATGTAATTTAAATTTATTCTCAGACTGAAAGCAGGAAAGGTAACATAAAGGACTGTCAGATTAATGTTCTTTACATACCTTGTTTATTTTAATCCCTGCTATATTCTTAGGTAATATTAATGCATTTTATAAGATTAAAAAAAAACTGAGGTTAAGGAAAAGTGTGTGTGTGTATTTGTGTGTGTGTCTGGTGCGTGTGTGTCTGGTGTGTGTGTGGTGTGTGTGCATGTGTGTATACAGGCTCACATGTCTGATATGCTGGGGGACAGTGTTTAACTGTAGGTCTGTCCAAGCCACTCAGGGTAAAATAAATTACACCAAAGGCTGCAGCCACCCTGAAAAGTTTGGCGCACCTTTCAGCATGATGTGACACACCTTTCAGCACCCTCTTTTTTATCTATTTAGACACATGATATCTAATAAAGACATTAAAATAACATTTTAACTTCACCTAAACTTATACAATATTTGATAGCAGCATTTTTTTGAAATAGGCAATATGCTTTAAAATGATAGATGATGTATGCCATTTTTCATCCTCCTTGGGAAGAATACTGCTCCCAGGAAAGTATATTTGTGCTCTATTCTCAATCCTGCTTTCTCTTGGGCTCCCTCTCACTTCTGTCCTTCTCAAAGATATGGGTTTCATTTTACATTCAGAAAAAACTTTGTGATTCTACATTTCCCCACTCTCTTGCCTCCTCTCGTCAGAGCCACCATCCATTGTGTTTCAAAGCAGTATCTGGCAGAAATTGTATTTCCCCTTATCCTGCTGAGGATCAGCACCCACCAGTATCATCCCATTTCTTTGATTTTCTTTCCTTGTCATATCCTCATTAATGGATAACAAAAACTAATTAGCTAAATGCATTATCTGGTAAGAAAGATGCAGTGTTACTGGAAAGATAACCAATTGTACACTAGATCGAAACATTGCTTTCATCAATTTTTTGAAAGTTCTTGGTGGGGTGCGGTGGCTCACGCCTGTAATCCCAGCACTTTGGGAGGCCGAGGTGGGTGGATCGCGAGGTCAGGGTATCAAGACCATCCTGGCTAACATGGTGAAACCCCGTCTCTACTAAAAATACAAAAAAACAAATTAGCCGGGCGTGGTGGCGGGCGCCTGTAGTCCCAGCTACTCGGGAGGCTGAGGCAGGAGAATGGCGTGAACCCGGGAGGCGGAGCTTGCAGTGAGCTGAGATCGCGCCACTGCACTCCAGCCTGGGTGACAGAGCGAGACTCCGTCTCAAAAAAAAAAAAAAAAAGAAAGAAAGTTCTTCACTATTACACAATAGCCAAGATTCTCAAGTCACTTGCCTCTACCTCTCTTAAACATAGACACTTATGTCCAAAAGCAACTTCGTTTGGCTATTCAAAAACAACTTTAAGTTACAATTCTGAAAGGAAACTCCACTGACCCAGCAAAAGAACTCCTTTTCCAACTAGTTAATGGCTCCGTCAACTGCCCAGTCACTCAAATTAGACACCTCCAGCCTTGTTGATTCTTCCCTAACTGCCCTCCTCTGTCCAATGTATCCTTTAGTTTATTGTAATTTTCCAGAAAAGTAATTTACAAATATTGTCTTACCGCTCAATTTTCATCTTCATATTAGCTCAGGTCTTCTTCATTTTTAAACTAATCTGATCAACAGCCAACAACTATGTCTATAGCTTCCAATCTCACACCCTTCTTCTCCTGGAGTTGCTGTTTAAAATATAAAATTGAACACACATCTTTTCTACTAAAAACTTGGTTGACTCTCATTGCTGATAGTGTAAGGTTTAAAATCCTCAACAGAGCACACAGATTCTTATACTCTCTACTCAACTTGCACATGTTACTCCAGCCACTCTCTCCTCTAAGTATCCTATTCTTCAGCCAGCCACGCTGAACAGCTTCTTTTCCTGACAAGTGAATAGCATTTATTCACTTGCTGGGGAACAGTGTTTAACTGTAGGTCTGTCCAAGCCCCTCAGGGTAAAATAAATTACACCAAAGGCCGCAGCCACCCTGAAAAGTTTGGAGCATGATGTGACGCACCTTTCAGCACCCTCTTTTTTATCTATTTAGACACATGATATCTAATAGACATTAAAATAACATTTTAACTTCACATAATCTTATGCATTTATTCTTATATATAATCTTCACATAATCTTATAGCATTTATTCACTTGTCAGGAAAGAGACCTAGCTGAGTTCTAGACACAGAGACACTCAATCAGTGTTTATTAATGTAAATGGTATATTTGAATTCTCCACCTCTCCAGCTGGACTTGGCTTTTCTTTCTCAAATTTGTATGCTTATCTGTGCCTCTCTCACAAGTGACTCTCAAGATTGGAGAGAGAAAAAGATTCTCTGTGCATCTTTTGAAAGAGTTGGCCATTGATTCCTGAAGCAGGTGGTGCATGGTTCTCACGAATGCAGAAGACTAAGATGGTAGAATCATCAGAAAATGACATATGAAGAAGACAGATGTGATGTCCAAAGCACTCTGTGGGACATAGAAAATCAGACCATTCTGCTCCAAGTGCTAAGGGTCACTCTGACAGCACTAATGAACCCCACAGGGCTCATGAACTCAGTCATACATGCTCAGTGGTAGGATGGAACCACTTTATGCTTTAGAGTCAGTAAAAGCTGAATATAAAGTCTGGAATCACCACTTAATTTACGGTAAGTCCTTGGGAAAATCTTCATCAGCCTTTCTCATCCTGATTTCTGAAAGAAAAATGGGGATTGCTGTTTTCACCCTGGGTGGCAATGAGGGTTAGCAGGTAATGCTTAGTGCAGGGTCCAGCACATGACAATAGATGCAGGAAAGTGTTATTTTTAGTCTTTCATCAAATGTTACCAGAAGCATTATATTTCAAGGTCTAATTATGCTATTGATACCAATAACCATTTTAATTATAGAATTTTTTGGAGACCCACATAATAAGATACAAATTAGGTCCAGTGGAATAGATCTAAAAATACTTGTATTTAGACTTACGATAATAAGTTTTTCTTGTGTGCCTGAAAATTAACTGTAAAATGTTACCACAAATTGAATAATAATTAATAATTTAAAAATACTTAATTATTCTTTTAATCAATGAAAAAACATGGGATTTAGAGTTATAAAAATCTACTAAAATTCAAATATTAATTATACCCCTTAAAATATGTATTTAGTCAAATAACTTAATTTCTCTAAAGACTGAGATAAGAACTTTTTATTATTGAATAACTATGAATACCAAAAATTGCTGGGAACTTGGTAAATTAGTGTTGTCCCTTTTTTCTTCCATTCTGAATTTTATTTCTCCTTAAACAATTGTCCATAGGATTTTTCTGGAGGAAGAATTAAAAGGCACTTTGTAGAAACAATAGTTTATTCTGGGAAATGATAACATTTAGTAAATATCAAAAAGTTCCAATAGGGAAGTCATTAAAAAAATAATTTTCTCAAGGTTTCAGTATTTTATTGTTATTTTGGAAAAATGTACAAAAGCATGTTGATTTCTCTGTGCCTTTTCCATTGTGTGCAGGTTTTAAAAACGTGTTTGGTTATAAACATTTCCCAGTTGGCACCCTGGGAGGCGTCTCGCTTGTTTGAGCACATTGAACAATGAGCATTTCATGGAGCTGCATGAATATTGCTGTAATCAATAGGATGTCTGAACATCCTAACATAAACTCAATTTCATAACAAAATAAAACAGCAACAACAATCATAAAACAGAAATAAATAAAACAAAATAAAAGCTATTCAGCAGGTATATATATATATATAACTTCCCATGAATTATTTTTCTCCTCTGTAAAGTGGTGACCGTAGCTATGTCATATGGCTATTCCAGGACTAAGTTTAAAAGTGCTTAACCCAGCACGTGACACCAAGTAAGTATGTAATACATGTTAGCTAAAACACAAAACTGAGAGATATCAACTCACTGAGTGATATCTTTCATTTAAGGTTCAATTTTGTCCCCTCGTTAGAAATATTCCAGTAGGTATACTGGTTTTCTCTTTTTCTTTCTTTTTTATTTTTATTTTTTGTTTGTTTGTTTGTTTTTGAGACGGAGTCTCACTCTCTCTCCCAAGCTGGAGTGCAATGGCGCGATCTCTGCTCACTGCAATCTCCGCCTCCTGGGTTCAAGTGATTCTCCAGTCTCAGCCTCCCGAGTAGCTGGGATTACAAGCGGCCGCCACCATGCTAATTTTTGTATTTTTAGTAGAGGCGGGGTTTTGCCGTGTTGGCCAGGCTCGTCACAAACTCCTGACCTCAAGTGGTCTGCCTGCCACGGTCCCCCAAGGTGCGGGGATTACAGGCGTGAGCCACCACACCTGGCCTGGTATGCCACTTTTCAATTAGAAGAGAGAAGCTGATAGGCTGATGATGATGGCAGGGGGTGGAGTTTAGGTTCAAAATGAGAACAGGAAAGAGGTGGTATGGGGAGAGAGAGGTCACGTTTATTTCATAGTTTGTAAACACATAATATAGATACGTGTAATCTGTATATAACATATGTAGATGTCATGATGCACATGTTCAACTTTTTAGAGTTTGCTGCAAGCTCTTTCACACTCTGTTTGTTAAATAGAAAGCATTGAAATGTTTTTTTTTTTTTTTTTGCTAGATAAACAAATCGAGCGTTCTGAGCTGAGGGAGGTAAACCCAGTAACAGAGAGATCTTGAATTTAAGTCCAAGTCTTACACTGCTAAGTCAAATTTTCTTTTACTCTTTACCATGGCCACTTTCATATAAATGATTGTGTATTAATATGTGTATATTTATATATGTATAAATATAAATTTATTTTATATACTTGTGTGTTTTTATATTTTATATACTTGTGTGTAATTTTATATAATTGTACTTTAGTCTATGATAAATACATATTATTTTATAACCATATAAATATATTTGTATAAAAAGATAAATTTTGATGATTATGTTTTATATCAAATAAGCTACAACTTGCCAAATTTAATTCAAGTCACATAAAATGTAACATAATCAATAAGAGCAAATTAACCAATATATCAATAGCTATATTTCCTGCTATATCAATAGCAGGAAAAACAAACATTTCTTTAAATTTGATAGGGTGGATGAGCTTTCTACTATAGTTTTATGGCATCTGCATGCATTTTAGATAATGGAATCACATATTTTCTAAAAGTAAGTTTTAACTCTGGTGTTCTTTCTTGCATGCATTATGCTATATTAGCAAGTGGCTTAAAGCATGTTAACATGCAAAATCATGTCTCTGCAGTTAGCTACAAAACCCCCCTTCTATTAAAACTTCTGAAGCAACATTAATTATATCTTTGATTTTGAGTCCTTCATTTGCAATTTCAAAGAACAGAAATCTTATATTTCTACATATTCTAAAAGGCTGCTCCATACATCACTGGGTGGAGGAAGCAGGTCCTGCACCAGTGAGGTGCAAGCATGCTCTCTTGCTCTAGTTCCTCCAGCCGAGGAATGGCAACAGGGTCAAATGACTATGACATCATGGATATGAATCTCTCCACCAATCATAAGCATAATTCCAAGTCAACCTTTTCACAGACTTACATTTTTGCATGAATTCTCTCTCATTTATTGAACCATGCTAGGAAATGAAACGATTATGGTATAAAAGACAGAGTGATACATTCACAATCCAGGTCATATTTCAATCTAATTTAAACCTCAGCTGAAGGCTTCTTAAGTAGACATGGCCATTAAAAGGAATATCTTTCCCGAATGGAAAGTAAAATAAATCTGATTTTATAGGAGGTACAGACACGGGTTGAAAAATTAATCCCTGGTCCTTTTTTCCAAACCGGAAAGATTTAGGTGAATCAAAATGTACTAGGCTTTAGACAAACCTTTTTGTTTCAAGTAAAATGGACATTTTCTCTAAGTCCTGTATTGTTTTACTTATCTATTCTTTTGTACATTGGACTTGAAAAGTCCTTGCCCAGAGCTGGTGTGAGAGCTCACGTTTTCATAGCTGGAGACTTGATGGTATTCTAAAAAAGGCAACGCCGTAGACGGTATTACTCCATAGTGGCGACTTCCTACCCATCACACACGTGATTGTATTTCACATAATTTGAACCTGGTGTCCATGCCCACCTGTGTGAAGTGCTAAGCACAGGTCACAGTCAGAGGGGAATTCTCCTCTGGAAATCCACAGCACCAAGGACCACGGGAAAATAACACAAGGAATCTGATGCAGGGGTGAGCACAGTGCAGGAATGGGGAATTAAAATAAATAAATAAAAGTCAGGTGTCGCTTAGATGCAGGAATAAAGAGCAAGCAAGACAAAGGTGAAAATGCAATGAGAAATCCTGGGTGGGAGCCAAGTGCTCCTGTGCAGGGGTGTGGCCAGTGAACAGAGAGCATCACCGTAGCACGGGGTGCTCGCCACATGGGGACTGGATGGACCCATTCCTCTGACTTGAGCTTCACCCACATGAAGGCTATGTCCACAAACTGATCCTAGCTTTACATGGTTCCCAATCCCTGGGAGAGGAGCAGTGCAAGAAGCAGGTAAAACACAGGCTCGGAGCTGGACTGCTTGGGTTACCATCCCAGCTCTGCCACTTACTAGTTTTGGACAAATGGATTACATTCTCTGTACCTCTATCTCTTCACCTATAGCATGGGAAACTAAGAATATTTACCTCAAAGGCTTATCAAAATAAACGACTTATCCCAAGTGTAGCATTTATGATGATAAGCGTTTGAAAGGTGTTTCATTTTGGTGGTAGGTTGTTTCCATGAAACTTTTCTTCTGCATTTTTCAGTCACAAGTAATTGCTTTTGAGAGAAGAATGTTTTAGTCTTTAAAGTTTGGGTTCCAAATGTCTTTCTTAGCAGAGACTGTGTCTAAACTAATATTGTCACATAGATACACCAATTAAGGAAAACACTTCACTTAAGTTAATTCAGCCCTGTTTTTCAAGGCAGAAGTATGGCAGGTCTTCAAATAATGTCATTCTGTTCAATGTTGTTTTGTAATAAAGTTGATGAGAATAAACATTGCCTCCGGTCAGGGCAACTCTCTGTGTGGGTTTTCTCCAGGTACTCAGTTTCCTCCCACATCCCAAAGTTGTGCACGTTAGGTTCACTGGTGTGTCTCAGTGGCCTCCTTCTGCATGAATTGAGTGTGTGTATGAGGGCACTCTGTGATGGGATGGCATCCTGTCCAGGGCTGGTTCCTGCCTTAGACCCTGAGCATCCCAGACAGCCTCCAGCCACCTTCACCCCTGAACTGGAATCACCAGATAAATATCTTACTTGTTTTTATTAGCCTTTCTTAAATGTATACATAACTCACATTTATTCCAGTGTTCAATATTAGCAGTGTTTTAGGGTCTTTATTTTGAAGTTTGATGATGTTTTCGTGACCAGAAATATGCATACGAATTTAAGTCATGTTCATATCAATTAGCCTACAGTAATACTGACTTCCTTTACATTGTGCTTAAAACCCCATTTTCCAAGAACCTATTGATGACATAAGGAAGGACTCACTGTATATGCAAACTCATATTCACCGTAATGAGCAATTATATAGGCGAAATTTTAACAAGCGGCATCTCATTTTAATAAGTACAACCATACTTGATGGCGGGGCAGTTTTATCAGAGGAAAATTCAACACAGTATTCATGAGCATTGCTCATGCATCCAGTTCCTGAATTCAGCACATTTTACTTATATAGCCCTAGACACTTTTAAGCTCTGTGTGTCTCTGTTTTCTCATCATTAAATGAAAGTAATAATAGTACTTGCCCCACAAAGTTGTGAGGATCAAACACGATGCTACATGAAGGAGTCTCTAGTACAAGTATTAGCTATTTTTATTGTACCAATTTTGAAATTTCTGATGCTAAGCAAATTTAGCTGACTTGCCCCAAATTATATACATTTATTTGAAGTAGACATGAGAGAACTGATGAGTTTCAGCTGTGAACAATCATATCAATCACCAAAATGATTATCGTATTTTCAAATCTCTTGAGACAGTTTTTATTTAGATTTTTATATTTGGAAGACACTTTGTTGAGATTGAATGATAACTATACTTGCAATATTGCCAGTGTCTGAAAAAAAATCCACATAAGAGGAAGGCATCAGGTCCAGACCTGCCACAATAATTTCAGAAGGTTGGAGACTATATTGGAGACAGAATTTCCAGGACTTAAGATTGTTTATTGAGAACCAAGTCAAGGCTCTGCAAAACAAGCAGTCTCCAGAACTGGAGGCAGCATGGTGGGACAGGAAAAGAAATAGACGTGAATTCAACTTGAGCATTTTCTATGCTTGAATTGGGCACCTTACAGAGCATCCCTTTATCTTCCTGTCCACCAACAATAGGCGACAGTACCCTCTACTCATCTTTATAGCCTTGTTTTGAAGAATAAAGTCATGATGAAAGCGCTGTGTAGACCCTAGAGTAACACACACTGTAAAGAATGGAGAACCCAGGCGTGGAACTGAACCATAAGCTATGTCGAAGCATGGAGCACAGGGAAGGAACAGAATCTGAGAGCATCTCCATGCAGATCCAGGGTCCATTTCTGACCCCAGGCACCTGAGTTAAGGCAGTGGTAAGACACTTACTATGTCATATTCAGGATTCTGGGGGAGAGTTAGCAAGAAACCAGGGGAGACAAGAAGGACAAACAGCCCAACTGAGGAGGCCCTGTCTGGCCCCTTCCTGAGGAGGACAATGGGGTGGCCTTTTGGCAGGGTCTTCAGGGGAAGTCACCAGACCTTGGTCAACAGGCAGTAGGGGAGTGATTGGAGGCTTGGAGGTTTGAAAGTTCATATAAAAATAGTGCTCGGAATAGCCAATCTGTAATAATATAACCATTCATGTCAGTCACAAAGACACTCAGTAAATGATAATTATTAGTATCATTAATACAAAACTATAATGTGGTAAAGCTCCCAGTGGAATGAACAATGTGCTTTAACACAGAAAGGAGAGTGATAATAATAGGTTTGTGGAAGGGGAACTGTGAAAACTTTATAGGAAGGATGACTTCTCATCAGAACCTTAAAATACATTTAGGGCTTCCTATATTACATATATATATGTATGGATTAAGAGGTTAAGTGTGCTTTAGACCAGAAAAGCCACATAAGGAAGAAAATATGCTTTGGCTTAAGGCGTATTGTGTCCAAGGAGACAGCAATGTGTCTGTATTAGTCTGTTCTCAGATTGCTGTAAGGAACTACCTGAGACTGGGTAATTTATAACAAAAGGAGATTTAATTGACTCCAGTTTCACAGGCTGTATAGAAAGCATGGCTGGAAGGCTTCAGGAAACTTACAATCATGGCGGAAGGCCACGATTGGAAAGGGAAGCAAGCACATATTTACATGGCAACAGGAGAGAGAGAAAGAATGAGAGAGAGAGAGATAGCACGAGGGCATGAAGGGGGAAGTACTACATACTTTTAAACAACCAGTTCTCCTGATAACTCTGTCATGAGGCAGCACTAGGGCGATGGTGTTAAACCATTGGAAACCACCCCCATGATCCAATCACCTCCCACCAGGCCCCACCTCCAACACCGGGGGATTAAAATTCAACGTGAGATTTAGGTGGTGACACAGAGCCAAACCACATCAGTGTCCAAGATAAAACTTTCCATTGAACTACCCATGAACGAATATTTGGCTAGAGGAAGAATTGGCAATAAATAGCATTAATTAATTAACTAATTTTTGTCAGCTTTATTGAGGTATGATTGACAAATAAAAATTTTATATACTTAACATGTAAAATGTGTTTTGATATAAGTATATCTTGTGAAATGATTTTCAGAGTCAAACTAATTAATATATTTGTCACCTCAGAGTTACCTTTATTTGGTAAGAAAAGGATCTGAAAAATTCGAGTATACAATACTTTACCTATGGTTACATGTCAATAGCATTTATTTAACAAGTAAAAATGCTTGCAGGTCATCTCCTAAGTGCCAACCACTGTTTCATACTTTAGAGTTACATCAGCTACAAACCATGAACAGAACTGAGGTGATACTAGAAGGTGGACTGATATCATCCTTCAACAAAAGGATGCTGCCGAGTCTTCCACTGTGGAAAGCAGATCCTAAACGCCAGTCATATCTCCTAGAATAAGATTAAAGAGCCTAGTAGACCTGGTTATCTAAACCACCAAACGGACTGACTCTGATTGGACTCTGAGGCTACACCGAGGAGCAATCCACCCCCAGATTAATCTCCAGAAGGCTACTCAAAAGCTACAAAAAAGATCCAGTCAGTGTCCAGCTACAGATACAGATTAAATGACACCAAAGCTTATCCCTGCATGAGTTACCTTGTAAAAATACCAACATTTAACTTTACCAGTATTGAAAAACTCTATGGGTGATTAGTGATAGATTTGAGAAAATCTAAAGCAGAGTCCTGTGTGAAAACAGTGAAGAGTTTTCTGTAAAGAGTTTTTTTTTTTTTTTTTAAGCCAATGTACAAACATCATCAGCATTTAAATTAGACTTCGAGGACTAAAGCAGAGGTCTGAATTAATGTGGTTATTCTTGGCGCTCAATGCCTGTGCCTAGCATCTTGGGGGCTACCAGTTTTGCAGACTACATTCCAGATCTAATGTCTTGGTGTTTGCATTTAGTGATTTTGAACCTCTGTGTAGTGGAGGCACTGAAAGAAAGAACAAAAGAATGAAAAATAAAAATGTAAATGAGCTTATTTAACACACAGCCAAAATTCTTTGATGTTAGGTAATTGCTCAATATACCAAGATAAGCAAGAAATTATCAATTCATCATTTTGAAGTGTCTACTAGTCTGTATATATTGACTATTTTTGAAATTATGTACATCTACAAAATACATCTATATCTATAAACCGGTTTATAAGCATGATTAACTTTTCTCATATATATTGTAACAAATGTTACTAGGATTTAAAAAACAGCATAATCTAGAAATGATGACACTGACTGAGGCTCTGTCATGTAGCTCACCTGTATTACCTGTGATGGAAAAGGGCCCAGGGCCTGGCTGTATACAATCAAGAGCCACTGATGATGAATTGATGCATTTCTATTTGTGTGTGTCTGTGCCTGATGGCTGACTCTAACTGACACGAAAGAAAGACCCTTCCTCTCTTAGGTTAAAGCATTCATGTTTTGAAGAGAAAGGCCAGCTTTTAAGCCTTTGCATCTTGGAGAAAGAGATTATAAAAATGAGACTCCCTCCCTGTATGCTGCAGTTCAAAAAGACCCGGCATTGAATAACTTAATCTTTTGCAGATCTCCTTTTATAGCCTGACCTGACAGGTGCCCAGAATGCCTTGATACTACAAAGCAAATTAAAATTAAACACACAGGGAGTAAAAAGCTTTTGCTGTCAAAGCAGATACCAGGAGAAAGATGTCGGTTTTACAGCACTGTGCTAGGCCGCCAGCGACCAGACCAACCTGGGCCCTGCAGGCTGGAAGACACTGAGAGGAACCCAGAAGTCAGCACAAGCAGAATTTGGATCGAGGTATATTCCAATTTCGGGGAAATAAGACAATGATATAAGCTGGGCATGGATGGAACTGGTACCTAAATACTTTTGCTAGAAGGCCCTGTGTTATGGGCAGGGTCCAGATTGGGTGACCCACACACCTGGGACAGTCAAGAGAAGTCACACAAGCGCTGAGCTCTAGTCTGAATGTTCTGGGATGCAGATCTACATCCTAGGGCTAGGAAGGCCCATCTGAATCACCTTGGAGACTTTTTAAAATAGAAGTTTCTTCTTCCTCCTTCTTAAACTCCTTCATCCAGGAATCATAAACTAGTATATTTCCTTCCCCCAGGAATCATAAACTAGTAAACCTGAGAGTCTGTCCATATTTTTTACATATTCCCACATAACAATCATTATTAATGATTCCTCACTCTTGTCTCACTCCCCAGTTCAGTCATTCTCAATCCTGGCTGCACACTGGAATTGCCAGGTAAACTTGGACACTTTACTGATGTCTAGTTCTCCCTGCTGAGGGTTGGTTTTTATTGGTTTGAAGCAGAGCCCAGGTGTTAGTAAAATCTCCCTTATGAATATTGCATGCAATCCATATTGAAAACTGATGCAAGAGTATCTTCAATAATGTGCAGACCAAAGGGAAGACTGCCCTCCTTTTCTAAAGGCCCCAGTGACATGGAATCTTCTTCGTTGTTATGAAGTCAATTTCAATTTGGAGGGTCCAGTAGCAGAAAAAAAATTTTTTTGAAACAAACCAGAATCTGCTTCATGGCACCTAATTGTCATGGTCCCGATTCTTCACATGGATTAAATCGGCCCATGGGCCGTTAGAACATATCTCTGCTTTAGCTGATGTCTCCTCGGTAGGCTGGCCGCACTTTCTTCATAGTTCTAGGGCAGTAAGCAAGGCTGGCAGGAGATCTTATTCAATCAATACACGCTTATTTGGAGCCTATTAGCTCTCAGGTGTACCAGGCTTTAGGAAAACAGGCCAGACATGCCAGCACAGTCTCACCAGTCTAGGGTTGAAAACACATCCAAGTGGAGGCGGCTCGTAAGTGCAGACATCCATAGCCAGCCTGGGCTCCAGTACCAGCTATGCCTTAATCAGTCTGTCACTCCAGGGAAGCTATTTCCCTGAGCTTCAGCTCCTCCAGCTATAAAGTGGTGGTACTAACACAAATATTTGCGGGGTATTATTATGTATCAGATAATAGAAATTCAAAAAAGGTATAATATGATATCCAATTTAGGACAAAATATGCATGTAACCCACAATGCACAATGATATGTAGCATAGGAAGTGATTCTAGAAGAATCGAGAAAGAGAAAGACAGCATGATTTTCATGGGCTTCACCCCTGGGCACATCACATCAAGAAAACCGGTAATCAGGTTGGCCAATGCTGAGAATGTAACATCCATTGACTCCTTGCGTAGCACTAACTCAGTGAGCTAGACGAGATAATGTGCATGCACTTCGTGGGTCTACTATAGATATTAACTGTCATCCTGTTGCCTTAATTGTCCTCAATCCAAAATGGACAAGACTGACTCCAGACCTGAGAACAAAGGTAAATCCTTCAGAGTGCCTAAAATCCTTCCAGGTGGAAAGACCAAACTACAAGACTGTACCCTGGGATACAGATACCTACAAGTCACTGCAGGAACTGGAGAAACATGACACCTGCTTTTGGAGGAGGCTCCCTGTGTCTTCCAATTTTAATCTTCTAAGCAATAGGGTTCAGTCCTACTGCTTCCTTCCCGAACAGTTAGTGGCTTTTGACCACTGTAAAATAAATCCAGATAGGTACACAGGTGGGATTGATACACTTAACAATAAATATATTTGTAAATATCTATGTTTTCAGTCTTTTCAAAACATTACACAATTTTCTACTTCCTTGCACTAAGTAATCAATCTTCCTTATTGGAAATACTTTCCTCTAACTGTTGCTGATCGCTCCTATCTTTCCATTACAATGATGCTTCTGAACCTGGGCTATACATTAGAATCGACTGGAGCACATTAATAAATACTGACACCTGTGGTGAGGTATGGTCGGTGGGGTTTTTGAAAGCTGCTCATTAATTCTATTTTACATTC
This sequence comes from Gorilla gorilla gorilla, assembly GCF_029281585.2. NCBI lineage: Eukaryota > Metazoa > Chordata > Mammalia > Primates > Hominidae > Gorilla > Gorilla gorilla. Next base: position 134,828,610 of record NC_073236.2, on the reverse strand, counting down.
ATATTGAGCCCCATTGCCTCACAGCTGGGATAAACCTTCAGCTCTAAGCTGCAGCCTTCTCTAATCACAGCAACTGTAGTGATGGCCCCTACATCTGAATTCCAGCAGTAATTACTTCTCAGGAACACCAATTACAGACAGCTTCACAATATAGTTATTTACAGAATGATCACTAGGTCAAATTAGGTGTGTATTCTAGATTACATCACTTCTACCATAGCATGTAGAAATCTTAGAAAGTGAATCCCTGAGCCTTCATTTCCTCATTTATATTAAGAGCACTGTATTAGATGATTTCTAAGTGGCCTCACAGATTAAGTACATATTTTGAAAGTCAGCATCCTGTCTTCTAAACTAATTTGCAGTTCCCTGGAGGGCAGGGACCACATCCCATGCTGCTTTTGTTCCTCACAAGCAGTGGAGTGTTTCAGTTAAACTACGGATCTTATTTTTCCTGTGCCCGCTCCATCACAAGTTTCTAGAGGAAGCTCATTCTCGCCATTTATTTGGCTGTTACTAAAAAAATTACCATTCTTAGCTCCCACATTATCTTTGGAACTATCTGTTATAGGCATCATTTGTTAGGCACTACAATAATCACTTTACATCCATGACACATGTTCAAATATAATTGTAATTCTGAGTGGTAGATATTATGTCATCCAATGTTTGTTTGTGGGTTGGTTTCCAAATTAGTCCTGTTTGCATATGTTATTTTTTCAATAAAAAGAGAGTTATGATACCTTGATGGTGTAGAGCTCCACTGACCAGATAAATTTCTGAAAACTATAAAAAAAAAAATTAAAGGTCCCTGGAAATGGTACTAAGTACAAATAGCACATAAAGAAACATCTACTCAAGAACATTTACAAATATCAGCAAGGAAGAACAGAGTCTGTCTTATTTTGAATGAAGATGGCTGCAGCTCAGTGAGGTGGACTCTCCACTCCAGACTTCCAGTGCTGCCAAGCACTGGGGTCCCTTTCCGTGGCTCTTGGCTGGAGGCTGTCTTCCCAGAACATCAGTATTTCTCATCTCACCTCCAGCTAGTTTGTGTTGAGGATGAGACTTGGGTGACTGCAATGCCCGCTCAAAGCATGGCAGGCTGATGACACCAGGTTCCTCATAACCCTGACCCAACTAATGAGGTGGTGATCCTAGGCCTGCAGTCATAAACTGAGAGGACCTCAGCTGGCTGCTTCATTAGCCCACACGGCACCACCTACTAGAGTGTGGTGTCACTCAAAGAGAGACTTGTCATTGTCCCCACCCAGGCTCCAGAGTCCTGGTTAAGAGATATGCCTGGGGGAGGAACAGATTTAAAACAGCTCCTGATCCCTTCCCGAAGGCATTGACTTCATTGGCAATAAAATATGGAGAAAGTCAAGACCAAGGACTTTCTCAAGAAGAGTGGAGTTGTGGTGAAAAATCTGCAAGGAATTTATGAGTCACATAATGGTACAGGTTAGACCATAATCCAGCTAGCTTTCAGAAGACAGATGTACGCTTGACCCTTGAACAACATGGAAGTTAGAAGCCCTGACCCCCTATGCAGTTAAAAACCTGTGTATAAAACCTGTATAAAAACCTGGGTAATCCCAGCTACTCAGGAGGCTGAGGCAGAAAAATTCCTTGAGCCCAGGAGGCAGAGGTTGCAGTGAGCCAACATTGTGCCAACGCACTCCAGTCTAGGTGACAGAGTGAGACCCTGTCTCAAAAAAAACAAAAAACTGGCCTCAGAAACAGATTCATCCAAGAAGTCACAATTTCTAAAGAAGAGACACAAATGGTCAATTAGCACAAGAAAATATGCTTGGCATCATTGATCATCATAGAAACGTAAGTCAAAACCATAATGAAATACAACTACACTCCCACTAGGATAGCTAGAATCAAAAAGTCAGATAAATGTTGGCAAGAATGTGGAGAAATTGGAACACTTGTGCATTGCTGGTAGAAAGGTAAAATGGGGCAAAATCCTTTGGAAAACAGTCTGTCAGTTCCCATAGTAATTAATGGTTTCCATCTGATTCAGCAATTCCACTCCTAGGTATGTGCCCAACTGAAATGAAACGGTATGTCCACAAAAATGCCTGTACATGAATGTTTATGGCAGTATCATTCATAACATCCAAAAGGTAAAAAGAACTCAGATGTCCATCAACAGGTGAGTGGATAAACAAAATATGAAATGACCATACAATGGAATATGACTTGGCTATAAAAAATATGGAGTACTGATACATGTTAGCATATGGATGAACCTTAAAAACGTTATACTAAATGAAAGAAGCTTGACACAAAAGACCACATGTTATATGATTCCATTTATTTGAAATGTCCAGAATAAAGATATCCATAGAGGCAGAAAGTGGATTAGTAGTTATTCAGGACTGAGGTTGGGCAGAAAGGGAATAATGATATTCCAGAATTGATGGTGGTGCTATTTGCACGTATCTGTGAATATCCTAAAATCCACTGAATTGTACAGTTTACATTGGTAAATTTTATCTTATGAGAATTGTATCTCCATAAAGCTATTTTTTTTTAAAAAAAAGGAAAAACAGGTTAGAATTAAGGATATCAAAACTAAAAGGAACAGTTGCCAAGATGGTGTTAGAGGAAAAAAATTATTCGGGGTACTTCCCATTGAGGATAAAGAAAGAGCAAGCAGTATTGTCAAGGAGAGCCTTCAGAGCATAATACAGACCTGACTTGGACAAATAGAGGGTAAAGGCAGAGGATGCTTGGGTAGAAGGAGCCTCAGAGTGCAGTGAAGCTCTGAGCATTTCTAACCCAGCCCCAAAAGGAGCTCCGGCATAAAGCGTGGCTATTAATGAGTCCTGCATGGGCAGGTGTTTTCTTGTACTGCTGTCTTGCCTAGTCACCGGCTGGGAGCTGCCGGGAGAAGCATGACCTCAGTTCAAACAGTGCCGTGGATCCCAAAGGTGCAATTGCCGAAGGCCATCAGCTAATTGCACTTCTTATACCTGATCAACAAGCTCTTGAAGGGAAATTGGAGCCTCATAAGTCCATGTCTGCCACAAGGGGCCTTAAAGTAAATTATGTTTTAGATCTTGAAATCATCATTACAGAGGAAATATCAGTGTTAGCAGTGGTGAATCTGTACAGGTCTCAGCGACTCAATTCCTGCTTCCTCATGGGAAAGAATTCATCTGAGTGGCATAAGCCAGAGTGAGAGACTGAGGCAAGTTTTAGGGTTGGAGTGAAAGTTTATTAAAAAGTTTTAGAGCAGGAACAAAAGGAAATAAAGTACACTTGGAAGAGGTCCAAGCAGGCAACTTAAGAGATTCAAGTGCACCATTTAGTCCTTTGACTTGGGGTTTTATAAGTTGACATACTTTCAGGTTTTTTGCATCTCTCCTTCTTTGATTTTTCACTAGAGTGGGCTGACCACAGTGAGCAGTGGCCTGCAAGCACTTAGAAGGGGCCACAAATGCAGTCCGTTTACTGGAGCTGTGCACATGGTCATTTGAGGCATTTCTTACTAGTCGAGTGTTCCTAGAGGAGGGTCATTATACCAGTTAAACTCCGCCATTTTGCCTCTTAGTGCGCATGCTCAAGGCTACTCACCCAACTCCTTGAATCTTACTGAGAAGCTGCTCATCATCAGCTTCAGGTGTTTTCTATATATTGGAAGACTACCTTTCCCTAGCTCCAGATGTGAGCAATTACTATTTTAGAGAAACAGTTTAACAACCTCATGACCATCACCTGATGGTTGCCTTACATTCCTCGGAGGGGGCCCCCTCCTGCCTTGCTCATGTCTGCCTAGCTACCCACTCTAACATCAGGACTCCGATGAAAATGACAGTAAGTCCAGTGTCGTGAGTATACTGAACTTATTTTCTAAATCCTAAATCCCAAATCAGAATAAATAGTTTGATCAATTTTTAAATTATGAAATTGTATAATTTCCGATGCATAGATTAGAAATATTTCCTCTTTGTAAAGCATTTATAGTGCCATAAAGATTACTGACCTATTGAACAGGCACAGCCTCTACAACATTCTTACTAGACTTTTTAAATTATTATTATTTTGAAACAGGGTCTCGCTCTGTCACCCAGGCTTTAGTGCAATGGTGTGACCTCGGTTCACTGCAACATCCACCTCCTGGGTTCAAGTGATTTGTGCCTCATCTCCCGAGTAGCTGGGACTACAGGTGCACACCACCATGCCGGGCCAATTTCTGTATTTTTAGTAGAGAGGGGTTTTCACCATGTTGGCCAGGCTGGTCTCAAATTTCTGGCCTCAAGTGATCCACTTGCCTTGACCTCTCAAAGTGCTGGCATTACAGGCATGAGCCACCATGCCCAGCCCTTTCTAGGCTTCTTAATGTAAAATAATTACAAGAGACATTAATGTTTGACAAGTCTGTTATGAATGCATGGCATATGAAATAGTAAAAATCCCTTAGGCATTAGGAGTCCTCAAAATCTGATGTTCTTTATTAAGGGAGTTGATTCTAGAGGTCTTTCACTTCCAGATTATCCACTGGTCGTGATGATATTTGCAATAATAATTAAGACTTATCAATTCTAATTTTTTATAAACTGCTTGTGATGGTGATTAAGCTCCTATCTCCCAGCTCCAAACCCAATCTTTGCTCCTTTGCTTTGTGATGCTGGATTTAGGCTCTGCAGATAATTTTTCTGCCGTGACAGCTGGCTCTAAATTCAGTTTTGGCAAAAGGCTTACAAGAGCAAGGCAGGCAGAAGTAGGTAAGGACTTGTTTTTTTCTGCTTTTTCCCTGTCTTTTTCCTGGTCCTACAAACAACGTCCAAAAATCACCCCATGCTTCTGTCTGCAGCAGCAGGTAAAGACATTTAGCAGCTCTTCAGTACTCAGAGAACCAGAGACTAATCCTGTTTTCTCATAGAGCCCAGCAACAGCCTTTCCTTGGGCGTCTTATGTTTCAGCTCCATGCACCCCTCCTTGAGGCTTCTAAGTTCCAATAGTACACATCTGTCTTTCTAGTTCTGCCAGTCCTAAAGAGTAGGGCAAGCTACTTCCTGTAGTTGCTACCCTCATGTCTCAGTGTTGTTGTTTTGTTTTGTTTTTGTTTTTTTCAGTTCCCTACTAAATTTTATATAAAATCCTGCTTAGGTTCTCTCTTAAAATTATGTTGTCTCTCATATGTTATATACTTTTGACTAAAATATTTGCTAATTTTCAGTTATATCAGTTATATCTTCAGTTTCCTAATTGAACCTAATAGAGTGCTTTATGCACAAGATCTAATTTAATTTTTCCAATAACCTATCTAAATAGATATTATCCCTATTTTACAGATGAAGCATCACACCCTCAGAAATTGTTACTTGCTCAGAAACTCCTTTCTTGTTAATAAGAGACCTACATCCAAGTGCGTCTGAGGAATTCCAAAGATCTTGCCCTTAATCACTATCATAGGGTGTTTTCTGATGTGAGCCCGTGGGATTCCTGACTTTCTTTGGACACAGTTGTTTGCTTCTCTTCCAGAACTTTCTGGAATTAGTTTTCACTCTGTCATTCTGCCATTAACATAACTGTATGTTTGGCTCCATAAAACATTCTAAAATATTTCACTCACATTTTTATAGTCATAGTATATAGACTGCAAGAAAACAAAAAGTATCCTAAATCATAGATAAGACATTTCTTAAATTCAGTAATATTGACATCTTAACTTCTCCTTAACCTTTATTTTTTTCAAGGAGTTGAGGCATTTCCATTTCATGACTGTTGGAAAGCCCATGCAGGGATGCACAGCTTTCTTCCTTGACAGCTGTGTCCTCAAAGTGTACCAACTATGTCCTCTTCAGTGACAGTAGCCATGGCTAAAATGTCAATATGCTGCAGGCATCACAACCCTCAATTTTAAAACATTTTCATCATCTCAAAAAGCAACTCTGTAATTTTTAGCTTTTACTCCTCTATCCTCCTGTCTCTCACCTCATCCCCAGCTCTAAGCCATCACTAATCTGATTTCTGTCTCTATAGTTTGGCCTGTTCTGGCCATTTTATATAGATGAAATCATACAATATTTTGTGCTTCATGACAGGTTTCTCTCAGCATAGTGTTTTCAAAGTTCATCCGTGTTGTGGCATGTGTCAGTACTTAATTCCTTTTTATGGCTACATAATATTTCATTGTATGGGTGCAACGTATCTTCCTATACATTTGTTATTAGGTTGGTGCAAAAGTAATTGCAGTTTGCCATTGAAAGTAATGGCAAAATCCATGATTACTTTTGCACCAATCTAATAGTTGGTGGACATTTGGGTTGTTTCCATTTCTAGGCTATCGTGATTTGTGTATAAGCTCTTATGTGGACGTGTTTTCATTTTACTTGGGCATGAACCTCACGGTGGAACTGCTGGGTTATATGGAAATTCTCTGCTTCATCATTTGAGGGCGTGTCAGATTGTTTTCCAGAGTGGCTGCACCATTTCACATTCCCACCAGCCTTGTGCTAGTGTTACGATTTTTCCTCCTTTGCCAATACTTGTTGTTAGGTGACTTTTTGATTTTAGCCATCCTACAAGATGTAATGTAGTATTTTATTGTGATTTTGACTAGCATTTCCCTGATGACTGATCATGTCAAGCCCATTCTCATGTGTTTGTTGTCCATTTGTATGTTATACATGTTAAAGTGTCTGTTCAGGTCCTTTGCTCATTTTTTTAAAAAAATTAGGTTCTTTTTCTTTATTATTGAATTGTAAGAGTTCTTTATATATTCTGGAAATGAGTCTCTTGCAGATAGATGATTTAAAAATGTTTTCTACCATTCTGCAGGTTGATGTTTTACTGTCTTAATGCTGCTTTGAAAGCCAACACTTTGAAAAAAGTTTTTTGATAAAATGCAACTTATATATTTATTTTGATGCTGTGCTTTTTGGTGTCATATGTAGGACTCCTTTGGTAAAATTAAGGTCGTAAAGATTTATTTAACTCTGTTTTATCATAAGAATTTTACAAATTTTGCTTTTAGATTTGGGTCTGATCCATTTTCGGTCAATTTTTGTATGTGGTGTGAACTAAATGTCCAGCTTCATCCACTTCATGTTGCTATACAGTTGTTCCAGCACTATTTTTTGAAAAGACTATTCTTTCCTCATTGAACAATTTTGTACTCTTATGGATTATCATTTGACCATAAATACATAGATCTTCTTCTGGGGTGCTTTCAGTTTTATTCCATTGTTCTATGTAATTGGCTTTTTGTCAGTTTCACCCTAACTTAGTTACTACAGATTTTAAGTAGTTTGAAATCGTGAAATATAACTACTTCTATTTGGTTTTCCTTTGTAAAGATTGTTTTGGCTAATTTTCCTGAAATCCCATATGAGCTTTAGAATCAGCTTGTCAATTTTTATAAAGAAGTCAGCTGAGATACTGATGAGAATTTTATTGAATCTGTAGATCAGTTTGAGGAATAATACCATCTTAACAATGTTAAGTCTTGTTATCAATGAATGTAGGAAGCTTTTCTAATTATATACATAGTCCTCAATTTCTTTCAATTACATTTTATAGTTTTTAGAATATGTTTTGCCCTTTTTCCATTATAATCCCTTTAAGTATTTCATTATTTTTGAAGCTATTGTCAATGAAATTGTTATATTAACTTAATCCCCACAGTGCTTATTGAAATTGTACAAAAACACAATTAACTTTCATTTTGATCCTGTATCCTTCAACCTTGGTGAATTCATTTATTAATTTCTTTGTGTGTGAATTCTGTCAGATTTTTTATGTGCAGAATTATGCCATCTACAAATACAAATAGTTTTACTCCTCTGTCTTCCTTGTGGATGTCTTATTTCTTGATCTTGACTAATTACCTTGACTAGAATATACAGTTTACTGCTGAATGGAAGTGTCAACAGTGGATATACTTTTATTATTCCAGATCTTAGGAAGAAATTATCCAGCCTTTAACCATTGAGTGTAATGTTACTTTCTTCATAGATACCCTTTATGTTTATCAATTGAAAACATTCTCTTCCATGATGGTTAATATTAGGTGTCAACTTGAATGGAGTAAGGGATCTCTAGATAGCTGGTAGAGCATTATTTCTGAAATGGCATTTGTGGAAAAGATTAACATTGGAATCAGTGGACTGAGTGAGGAAAATCCATGCTCACTTAATGTGAGTGCTCACCATCCAATCAGCTGAGGCCCAGATAAAACAAAAGGTCAGAGGAAAGCAAATTCTCTTTCTCTCTCTCTCTTAGAACTAGGCTTTTCTCCTGCCATTGGTCATTTAAACTTCAGGTCCTCTGGCCTCTGGACTCCACAGCTTGCATCAGCAGCCCCTGGGTTCTCATGTCTTTGGATTGAGAATTACACCATCAGTTTCCCTGGTTCTGAGTCCTTTGGACTTGGATTGAGCCACAATACTGGCTTCCCTGGTCCTCTAGCTTGCAGATGACGACCTGTCATGGGACTTCTCTGTCTCTATAATCATGAGAAATAATCCCCTTAATAAACATATTCTCATATAACTATATCTAAGGCAATACATTGAATTGGTTCTGTCTGTCTGGAGAACCCTAATATACTTTCTTTCCTAGTTTGTTGATTTTGTTTTTGTTTTTGTTTTTGACCCAGTAATCCCATTCCTAGGTATATGCTGAAAGGAGTATATACATTTTTCTACTGAAAAGACGAATTCCTGTGTATGTTCAACACAGCACAATTCACAATAGCAAAGATGTGGAGTCAACCTAAGTGTCCATCAGTGGTGGATTGGATAAAGAAAATGTGGTACACATACACCATGGGATACTACACAGACCATAAAAAAGAATGAAATAAATAATGTATTTTGCAGCAACATGAATGCAACTGTAGGCCATTACCCTAAGCAAATTAACACAAAAACCAAAAGCCAAATACCGCATGTTCTCATTTACAAGTGGAAGCTAAACATTAGATACATGTGAACATAAAGATGAGAACAACAGACATGCAGGATTAGTAGAAGGAGAAGGGGGAGGAGGGAAAAGTTTGAAAAACTACCTATTGACCACCATGCTCATTACTTGGGCAACAGGATCAATCATACCCCAAATCTCATCATGCTGCAATATGCCCATGTAACAAACTTGCGTATGTATGCCCTGAATCTAAAATAAAAGCCGAAATAAAAACAAAAAAAATTCTATTGAAATAGGGTAAAGTATTAATTGAAATTCAGATGTTAGCCAGGTGCAATGGCACATACCTGCAATCCCAAATAATTGAGAATCTGAGGCAGGAGGATCTCTTGAACCTGGGAGTTCAAGACCAGCCTGAGAAATATAGCAAGACCTCCACTTAAAAAAAAAGTTCAATTCAAATATTGAGCCAACTTAGCATTCCTGGGATAAATTCCACTTAGTCATGGTATATAATTCTTTATATAGGTTGTAGGGTTGAGTTTGGTAGTATCTTGTCCAGGATTTTTGGATCTGTACTTGTGAGAGATATCTGTAGTCTTTTTTCTTGTGATATCTTTGTCTGGTTTGGGTATCATAGTAATATTGTTCTCATAAAATGAACCGGAAAAGATTATCTCCTTTTCTTTTTGTTTTTTATTTTTTGAAATGTCTTTGAAGAACTGGTATTACTATTTTTTTAATGTTTAGCATAGTTAAGCACTGCAGCCATCTGGGTGTGGGCTTTCTTTTGTGAGTAGCTTTTTGTGTTATTTTGTATTGATTACTTATCCAATAATTCACCTACTACAAGTGTATTCAGATTATTTATTTCTTCTTGAGTTAGTTTGGTTAGTTTATGTCTATCTAACAATGTGTTTAGGTCATCTATGTTACCTAATTTATAGTTAGTGCACAATTGCTCTTATTAATTGGTAATTCTTTTTATTTCTGTAGCACCAATAGTAACCTGAGTTCGTTCATTATTTATTCTACTAATATGAGATTTCTCTTTCTTTTTACTGTTTTTTCACTTGGCCATTATAGCTAAATGTTTCTCAACACTGTTGATCTTTTCGATGACTCAGCATTTTACTTGGATTTTCTCCACTGTTTTTGTATTTTATAATCAATTACTTTCAGCTGCATTCTTTATTTCCTTTTTTCTACTTATTTTAGTTTTAGTTTTCTCTCCTTTGTCCAGTGTTATTGATGTCAGAACTTTTATCTTTCTTTCTTTCTTTTTTTTTCAATAATTGCAACTTCTATTTTGTATTCTGGGGTACATGTGCAGATTTGTTTTATGGGTATATTGCCTGATGCTGAGGTTTGGGTTACAAATGATTCCATCACCCAGGTACTAGGCTTAGTACCCAATAGTTACTTTTTCAATACACTGCCCCCTCCCCCCATACCCCCTTTAGTAGTCCCCAATGTCTATTGTTGCCATCTTTGTGTCCATATGTATCCAATGTTTAGCTCCCACTTATAAGTTAGAACATGTAGTATTTGGTTTTCTGTTTCTGTATTCGTTTGCTAAAGATAATGGCCTCCAGCTTCTGTTCCTGCAAACGGCATGGCCTTGTTCTTTTTTTGCCTGCCTAATATTCCACGGTGAATATGTAACACATTTTATTTATCCAGTCTACCACTGATGGACATTTAGGTTGATTCCATTTCCTTGTTATTGTGAATAGTGCTGCAATGCACATACGTGTCATGTGTCTTTATAATATAATTATTTCTATTCCTTTGGGTATATACCCTGCAGTGGGGTTGCTGGGTCAAACGGTAGTTCTGCTTTTAGCTCTTTAAGGAATTGCTACACTGTCTTCCACAATGCTTGAAGTAATTTACTTTCCTTCAATGGTATATAAGTGTTCCCTTTTCTCCACAACTTTGCCAGCATCTGTTATTTTTTTACTTTTTAATAATAGCCATTCTGACTGGTATGAGATGGTATCTCTTTGTGGTTTTGATTTTCATTTCTGTAATGATCAGTGATGCTGAACTTTTCTTGATATGCTTCTTGCCACATGTATGTCTTCTTTTGAGAAGTGTCTGTTCATATCTTTTGCACACATTTTAATGTTTATTTTTCCTTATAAATTTGTTTAAGTTCTTTGTAGATGCAGGTTATTAGACCTTTGCCAGATGCATGGTTTGCAAAAATTTTCTCTCATTCTGTATGTTGTCTATTTACCCTGCCAATGGTTTATTTTCCTGTGTAGATGCTTTTTACTTTAATTAGATCACATGTGTCCATTTTTGCTTTTGTTGGAACTGCTCTAGTGTCCTTATCATGAAATCTTTGCCTGTTCTTACGTTCAAGATGGTATTGCTTAGGCTGTCTTCTAGAGTTTTGATAGTTTTGGGTTTTACATTTAAATCTTTAATTCATCTTAAGTTGCTTTTAGTATATGGTGTAAGGAAGGGGTCCTTACACCATATATTAGCCAGTTATCTTAACACTATTGAATAGGGAGCCCTTTTCCCATTGCTTGTTTCTGTTAGCTTTGTTGAAGATCAACTGGTTGGAGGTGTTCAGACTTATTTCTGGGCTCTCTATTTGGTTCCATTGGTCTATGTTTCTGTTTTTGTACCAGTGCCATGCTGTTTTTGGTTCTGGTAGCCTTGTGATGTAGCTAGAAGTTGGGTACCATAATGTCTCCAGCTTTGTGCTTTTCACTTAGGACTGCCTTAGCTATTTTTCAGTTCCATGTAAATTTTTTAAAAGTTTATTTTTTTCCTTGTTCTGAGAAGAATGTATCTAGCAGTTTCATAGGAATAACATTGAATCTATAAATTGATTGGGGAAGTATGGCCATTTTAACAATATTGTTTCTTCCTATCCATGAGTGTGTGTATTAATTCATTCTCACATTGCTATAAAAATAGCTGAGATTGAGCAATTTATGAGGAAGGAGGTGCAATTTGCTCATGGTTCTGCAGGCTGTACAGCATGCGTGGCAGCATCTGCTTCTGAGGAGGGCTCAGGGAGCTTTTACTCATGGAAGAAAGCAAAGCCAGAGCAGGCACATCACATGTCCAAAGCAGGAGCACAAGCTGGAGGGAGTTGCCACACACTTGTAAACAACCAGCTCTTACAAGAGAACTCACTATTGCTACCAAGGGATGATGGTGTTAAGCCATGAGAAACCACACCAATGACACAATCACTTCCCAGCAAACCCGCCTCAAGCAATGGGGATTACATTTCAACAAAAGATTTGAGTGGGGCTACAGATCCAAACCATACCAGCATGGAATGTTTTTCCATTTGTTTGTGTCATCTCTAATTTCTTTGAGACATGTTTTGTCATCTCCTTGTAGAGATTTTTCACCTCCCTGGTTAGCTATATTGCTAGGTACTTTATTCTTTTTGTGGCAATTGCGAATGGAATTGTGTTTGGCTATTGGCTTGTCTGTTGTTGGTGTATTGGAATGCTAGTGATTTTTGTACATTGAAACATTGCTGAAACTTTTTATCAGCTGAAGGAGCTTTGGGGCCAAGACTATGGAGTTTTTTATTCTGCCTTTTTCTGTTTTCCACTTGCTTGGTAGATTTTTTCCCATCTCTTTATTTTGAGCCTATGGGTATTATAGCTAGTGAGATGGGTCTCTTGAAGACAGCATACCAATGAGTCTTGGTTCTTAATCAAACTTGCCACTCTCTGCCTTTTAATTGGGGCATTTAACCCATTTACATTCAAGGTTAGTACTAATATGTGTGTATTTGATCCTGTCATCATGTTGTTAGCTGGATACTATTCATATTTGTTTATGTGGTTGCTTTATAGTGTCACTGGTTTATATACTTAAGTGGCTGGTAATGTTCTTTCCTTTTCATATCTAGTGCCTCCTTCAGGAGCTCTTGTAAGGCAGTTATTTTAGTAATGAATCCCTTCAGCATTTCCTTCTCTGAAAACAATCTTACTTCTCCTTTACTTGTAAAGCTTAGTTTGGCTGGATATGAAATTCAGGGTTGGAATTTCTTTTCTTTAAGAAGGTTGAATATTGGGTCTTAATTTTTACTGGCTTGTAGGGTTCCGCTGTTAGTCTGATGGGCACCCCTTTGTGGGTGACCTAACCTTTAACATTTTTTCATTCATTTTGACCTTGGAGAATCTGATGATTATTTATCTTTGGGATATTCTTGTGGAGTATCTTACCGGGGTTCTCTAAATTTCTTGAATTTCAGTGTTGTCCTCTCAAGCTAAGTTGGGGAAGTTTTCATGGTTGTTATCCTGAAATATGTTTTCCAAGTTGCTTACACTCTTCCCATCTCTTTCAGGGACACCCATGTGTAGTAGATTTGGTCTCTTTACATAATCCCATATTTCTCAGAGGTTCTGTTTATGTCTTCTCTTTTTTTTTCTCTATTCTTGTCTGGCTATCTTATTTCAGAAAGCCAGTGTTCAAGCTCTGGCATTCTTTCTTCTGCTTGTTCTATTCTATTATTAATAAATACTTGTAATTGCATTATGAAACTTGTGTAGCATTTTTCAGCCCTATCAGGTTGGTTATGTTCTTTTCTATACTAGCTATTTTGTCTGTCAGCTCCTGCACCATTTTATTGTGATTCTTAGCTTCCTTAGATTGAATTTCAACCTGCTCCTGCATCTCAGTAATTTTCCTTCCTGTCCATATTCTGAATTCTATTTTCAGCCCTGTCTGATGAGGAAGGCCAGTCTGTAGAAGTCAGGTCCAATAGCTCCCCTAAGGGTAAAGTCTTTTATGGGAAAAATTTGAGCCTAGGGGGAAGACTATCCCTTCCCATGCTCCACTAAAGATGCTCCCACACCAAACCCTTTGGGTTGCACATCATCTGGCTTTCTGCTCCTACCACTTCACTAAGCAGCAATCCTTGCTAACTTGAGTGTCCATAGTGTTCAAGAGGTCTCCTTCTGCTGGGATGACACAGGCCTGTGATGAGAACAGGTTGCTTCTTGCTAGTTCAATTTATCCATTCTTCCAGAGTTGTTGGGGACAAGGAACAATTCCCAGTCTGTGATAGGCCCTTGCATGGTTCCAAGCTTCCTCTTCCTTTAGCCCAGCTTCTGTGTCTTCCCTCCATTCACTCTCAGTGCCTTTGCTCTGAAGATGTTAGGAGTGCACCAATTGTCTTGTTCCCTTGATGGCAGCTGCTCCACCTGTCTCTGACTAGTGGGCCATCTTGCTTTCCCCTATCTTTCTTAATATAAGCATATACTGTTTCTCTCTGAACACTTTTTAGCTCCTGTTTCTCTCTGAACACTTCTTTAGCTCCATACCATAGGTAGAGGTATTTTGTGTCCACATTTCAATATGTGTTCTGATTTCCATTTTGATTTCTTCTTTACCACCTTAGTTATTTATTACCATGTTGTTTAATTTTAAAATATTTGCAATTTTCCCATATTTTTTTCTAAGTGCATTCTATTATGATTGAAGGACATATTTTAAATTATTTCTATTCCTTTACATTCATTTTATGTTCTAACATATTGTTCATCCTGACCAATGTTCTATGCACAGTTGAGAAGTATGTATTTTGTGTTACTGTTGAGTGAAGTATTCTATACATAACTGTTACTTATAATTGCTTTGTAGTTTTGTTTTTCTACTTCCTTCTTGATCTTCTAACTAGTTATTTAATCTACAATTGAAAGCAGAGTATTGAAATCTCCAATATTATTGTTGACTCATCTATTTCAACTTTTTATTCTGTCAGTTTTTTAATTATAATTATTATTTTTTATTATACTTTAAGTTTTAGGGTACATGTGCATAACGTGCAGGTTAGTTACATATGTATACATGTGCCATGTTGGTGTGCTGCACCCATTAACTCGTCATTTAACATTAGGTATATCTCCTAATGCTATCCCTCCCCACTCCCCCCACCCCACAACAGGCCCCGGTGATGTTCCCCTTCCCGTGTCCGTGTGTTCTCATTGTTCAGTTCCCACCTATGAGTGAGAACATGCGGTGTTTGTTTTTTTGTCCTTGTGATAGTTTGCTGAGAATGATGGTTTCCAGCTTCACCCATGTCCCTATAAAGGACATGAACTCATCATTTTTTATGGCCGCATAGTAGTCCATGGTGTATATGTGCCACATTTTCTTAATCCAGTCTATCATTGTTGGACATTTGGTTTGGTTCCAAGTCTTTGCTATTGTGAGTAGTGCCACAATAAATATACGTGTACATGTGTCTTTATAGCAGCATGATTTATAATCCTTTGGGTATATACTCAGTAATGGGATGGCTGTGTTTTGATGTTCTTTTATTGAAGTACATAATATAATTTATAATTGTTATACATATTATATATATGTTTATAATTGTTTTATCTTTCTAATAAATTAACTGCTTTATCCATTGTCAATGTAATATGGTCTATTTTATTCTGGAAAAAATTTTTGTTTAAAAGTCTATTTTGTCTGTTATCAGTACAACCACTCCATCTTTCTTGTGGTTTACTGATTGATTGCATGCTATATCTTTTTCCAACCCACTTTCAATCTATTTGCGTTTTTGAATCTAAAGAACATTTTCTTTAGACAGCATATAATTGGATAATTTTTAATTCAGTCTGACAGTCTCTGTCTTGTGATTATTTATTCCATTCACATTTAATATTATTCTGGATATAGTTCGATTTATGTTTGTCATTTTATATCTTCTGTCTCATGTCTTTATTTGTTCCTCTACTACTCCATTATACCTTTGTTTTGTATTAAGTGAATATTTTCTAATAAAACATTTACATTTGTTTACAAACATTGTTGCCATATTTATTTAAACATTTGTTGTAGTTTTTCTATGGCTTACAACATACATCATATCTTATCCAAAAAGCTTGATTTATACTAGTTTAATCCAAGTAGAATACTACTGCTATATAGCTCTGTTATAATTCCCTTTTTTTGTGGTATTATTATTATGCATATTACATCTATTAATGTTATAAACCCAGAAATGCATTATTAGAATTATTGCATTGCTATCTTAAGATTTTCTCCTACCACCCTTTGTAAAGTTATTGGCAAATATATTGCACAAGTATTTCATTTCTATAGGTTATATGCCCGTCAACATATTGTGTATGTATTATTTTATACAATTGCTTTTTTAAATATCTTAAGAAGGGGAACATATGAATACATATTGTCTCATAATTTCATAATTACTTTTACTAGTAATTTTGGTTTGTGTGGATTCAGATTACTGTATGGGTCACTTGTCTGAAGAACTTTCTTTAGCATTTCTTGTAAGGTGGGTTACCAGAAACAAACTGTCTCAGTTTTTGTTTTTCTGGGAGTGTTTTTATTTCACATGCATTTAGAAAAATAGCTCTGCTGGATCTTTGTTTAAAACCTTTTTGTTTCCTTTATTTTTTTATTTTCCTTTGAGGCCTTTGAATTCCAAATATTATCTCACTGCCTGTTGGCCTCCATTATTTCTGCGGAGAATTCAGCTGTTAATCTTATATTGTGATTGCCTTGAAAGTTGCTATTTATTTTCCTGATGCATTGTTTTATTGTGATACTTAGTTGTATTGTGTAATCTCTATTGCTTTATTTTCAAGTTCACTAATTCTTTCATCTGACAGTTTAAATCTACTGTTCAGGCCCTCTAGAGAATGTTTTTGGTTTGTTATTATAGTTTTCAACTCCAAAATTTCTAGTTTTTTTTATTAATGTAATTTTTATCTCCTTATTTATTTTCTCTATTTGGTGTGGCACTGTGTTTATACTTTAAATTATTTCATTTATCATGCATGCCTTTGGATTTTGAACATAATTCTTATGGCTCGTTTGAAATTATTTTCTATTAAAGCTGATATCTGGTCACTCTCACAGACAGTTATGGTTGCCTACATTGTTACCAGTGTATGAGATACACTTTACTCTTTCTTTGCATGCCTTGTACTTTGTTTTTGTTGTTGGAAACTACACATTTTAAATACCATATTGTAGCAACTCCAGGTATTTGTCTCACCATCAAACATATATCCAAGACTTGTTATTGTTATTTGCTTGTCTTTCCTTTTTCCTTTTGAATAGTGACGAGCTGAATTATTTTAGTGAAGTCTATTTCCTCCCTCACAGTTATTAGCCTTTGTTGTTGCTCCTCCAAAAGGTTGACATTTGGGGTATCTCCACCCTTACCCTGTGATGACAATAGCTTTGATGAGGATCTCTTCCACTCTTTACGTGACCAAATCCAGCTGTTAAACTTCACTAATGCCAGCTTATTGCTTATTGTCTTCTACGTTATTCTGGGCATGAATTTTGCTACAAATTACTTCATTCAAGTTATGGCTCTTTTGATGGATTCCTTTCTGTGGTCAGTGTTTAATGTTTGTTCTGACATCAGAAGGACTCCATCTAGCTGTGTTATTTTCCGGTACCTAGGCAAACTAACTGTCCTGAAGTCTAGCCGTATCTCTAATAGATCCATGAGTCTCTTCACAATTGACTTTTCACCACAATCTCTCTTTTTCTTAAGGAAACCCTTAGGCTTGAACGTCTCTATGCTCTGTTTCAAGAGAAGACAGTTACTTTGGGAAAGGATTAGGAGCTATCTACTCTTTAGCTTGCTTCCCCACCTCCCCCCAACCTCCAAGTAAGAACTCAGAAGGTGGAATTAAGGACAACAGCAAGCTTATGTCTAGTGATCCCGGCTCTAACACATGATAATTTAATGGAAGGAGCAGCAGTAGCATGGACGTGTTAGTTTGCCTCTTCCAGCATAGACCTACAGGTAAGGGAATGTGTATTAATGAACCAGTATTACACCCATGGTAAAGTCATTGTTTCATGATCAGGAACTAGATGAGAGAATGAAGCCCTTATCTCTTGACTGCCCTTGCCCAAGTCTAAGCCACAACACAACATAGCTATAGGTCTAATGAAAACTGTCATGTCCTACTTCTAAATAGAAGAAAGCCTTCCTTCTAAGAGCTGGAGTAGGGGAGAGAGGAGGGAGCCCTGCATCCTTGGCTGCAATAGGCTGGAGTTGGCTATGCTTTGCAGAGCTAGAAAGCAGAGGGAGGGGGATGTCTTGGTTCAAATACTGTAGACTCTTGCTGTCTTATCAAGTTTTTTGTAGATTTTCTTGAATAGATATTTCTTCATTGGCTGTTTTTCTTAGGACTATTTCCAGAGCCTTTGAATGGTGGTATTAAAAAAAATTGTGGCCAGACTCAGGGGCTCATGTCTGTAGTCCCAGCACTTTTGGATGCTGAGGAAGGAGGATTAATTGAGCCCAGGAGATTGAGACTAGCCTGGGCAATACTGTAAGACCTCATCTCTACAGAAAATTTAAAAATTAGCCGAGCATAGTGGCACAGTGCCTGTATTCCCAGCTACTCCAGAGGTTGAGGTGGGAGGATTGCTTGAGCCTAAAAGTTGGTGGCTGCAGTGTGTCAAGATTGCGCCACTGCAGTCCAGCCTGAGCAACAGAGCAAGACCCTGTCTGAAAGTAAAATAATAGTAATGATAATAATTTTTTCTAGTTTTCCAGGGGAGACAGTCAAGGGAGATCACCATGTTGCTGTGCTGGAAGTTGATGTCTTGGCAATTATTTCCTGGAGGACCCAAGTGACACATCCCTCCACCATTGCTTTTCTTCATGTGGGCTTTGAGAAACATTGAACACATATTTGCATGCAAGGGAAAATATTTCCACAGTAGTTGCTGTCAGTTCACCTGACTATGTAAGAATCTTCCTTAAGCAGCAGTCTGCCTTTATAAAGAAACAGCATTAACTGAGTGGCTCATTCTTCACAGCTCTTGACAGCCCCAGGGCTGAGCCACTCTATTTTAATACTGCTCTGTAGATAATGATCTTCATTTTGGCAGAACCTCAAAATGACCTTGATGTTTACAATAGCAAGGCAAAGCAGTGAACTGGCTGACAGCATTAAAACAGACAATTAATAGCAA
Organism: Gorilla gorilla gorilla; assembly: GCF_029281585.2. NCBI lineage: Eukaryota > Metazoa > Chordata > Mammalia > Primates > Hominidae > Gorilla > Gorilla gorilla. Next base: position 134,809,743 of record NC_073236.2, on the reverse strand, counting down.
GAGAGAAGGGAACTCCCTGTTCTTCTAATGTACACATATTTTCTAGTAGAAGTAAAAATCTATAATCTCTTGCTTAAATAAATTGTATACTATTTTCAACTTTTCATCTCAATTTTGTAAAACTGGAGAGAGTATTGTCAGGTTGTTTTAAACATATAAATCATACTCTTCTTTCTGAAAACTTATGTTAAAAAATAAGGGGTTATAAAATGTGATCTAAAAATAAAGTGCTGTATGCAGAGTGTAGAATTAGAGCATTTATTTCATGACTTCAAGGCAATGCTTTTTAACCCCCTATGTAAAGATGAAAAAGTAGTTTTGATTATTTCTTTAAAGTTTGTATTTAGCACTCTAATTTTATTTTTTATATAATAAAAGAGATTCTTAAAACTACCCATAAATTATCCTATGAAAGCAAAATAATCATTAACCATATAAATCAAGTGAGGACTAAATCACATTCTGCTATTTATAACAAGCTTTTGCTGTGCATTATCCAAAATTGAACTAACATACACTTTGACTTTTTTCCTGACATGATTTATAGAAATTTGGCCTTTTCATGACTTTCATAGCCATTATTCTTTATTTGCTATTGATTATAAGTCAGTTCAGTTTGCTTTGAGACATCTAGTTAGTAGTGATTCAGATTAAAGTCTGTTACAACTACATTCAGCTAATGTAAAGAAAATTAAATAGATGACTCTTCAGAACTATTGAGAAGGCAACAGCTAACCTTAACTAATTATGCTTACTTATGATACTCTATGGCCTTGATACTAAAAACCATTAGCTAATGCCAACTCAGTTCTGATCTCTGCATAGAATAACTACATCTAAGAAAAGTGTGTATTCTCTCTCTGCAGGTAATGTTCCGGAAATTAGTACATCTAAAAATCAAAAAATTCTTTTTGTATAAACACAGCTACATTGGTCATGTTTACCTATTTATAAAAATACAAACTGTATAAATTAGATACATAGAATATGTTATAAAATTTTTATTCATCTAGTTTTGCCATGTAAAAAGAGCTTGGATAATTAAGATTAGCAATGGCTAGAAAATATTAAGATAAATAAAAATTCAGAGAGAATCTGTAACTCTAATGATATTTATGACAAAAGTTTTGGTATTAACTGCCCTAGGTTTCACTATTGTGAGCATACAGGAAGCAAGGTGATATGATTTGGATCTGTGTCCCCACCCAAATGTCATGTTAAATGTAATCCCCAGTGTTGAAGATGGGTCTGGTATGATGTGACTGGATCATGGAACAGGGCTTCCCGCTTTGGTACTGTTCTTGTGATCAAGTTCTCATGAGATCTGAATTTCTAAAAGTGTGGCATTTCCTCCTGTGTCTCTCCTGATTTGGCCATGTAAGACATGCTTGCTTCTCCTTTGCCCTCTATCAGGATTGTAAGTTTCCTGAAGCCTCCTCAGAAACTGCTGTCCTTTCTGTACAACTTCAGAACTGTAAGCCAATTAAACCTGCTTTATTTAGAAATTACTCAGACTCAGGTATTTTTATAGTAGTATGATAACTGACCAATACAGAACATTAATACTAAGGAGTGAGGCATTGCTCTAAAGATATCTGAAAATGTGAAAGCAGCCTTGGAACTGGGTAATGGGCAGAAGTTGGAACAGTTTGGAGGGCTCAGAAGGACAGAAAGATGAGGAAAAGTTTGCAGCTCCCTAGAGATTGGTTGAGTGGTTGTGACACAAATGCTGAAAGAGAAGGCCAAGCTGAGGGAGGTCACAGATGGAAATAATGAACTTATTGGGAACTGGAGTAAAGGTCACTTTTTTATGTGTTAGCAAAAAGGTTGGAGGCATTGCACCCCTGTTCTAAAGATCTGTGGAACTTTGAACTTGAGAGTGATGATTTAGTGTATCTGGCAAAAGAAATTTCTAAGCAGCAAAGCATTTAAGATGTGGCCTGGATGCTTCTAGAAGTGTATGCTCATATGCATGAGCAAAGAAATGATCTGAAACTGAAACATATTTAAAAGGGAAGCAGACTGTAAAAATTTGGAGAATTTGCACTGTGGTCATGCAGTAGAAAAGAAAAGCCCATTTTTTGGAGAGGAATTCAAGCTTGCTGCAGAAATTTGCACGACTAAAAGGAATGCAAGTGCTGATAGCAAAGACAATGGGAAAAAAGGCCTTTAAGGCATTTTAGAGATTTTTGCAGTAGCCCTTCCCATCACATGCCTAGAGACCTAGAAAGGAAGAATGGTTTCCCAGGCCAGATCCAGAACCCTACTCTCCTTCAAGGCTCAGGGCACTGCTCCCTGCATCCTAACAGCTCCAGCACAAGTCATGGCTAAAAGAGGCCTAGGTAGAGCTTTGGCTGCTGCTTCAGAGGATGTAAGCCATAAGCCTTGGTGGTTTTCAGCTAATTTAAAGCCTGTGGGTACACAGAATGCAAGAATTGAGGGTTGGGAGCCTCTGCCTATATTTCAGACTATATACGGAAAAGCCTGGATGTCCAGGCAGAAGCCTGCTGCAAGGGTAGAGCCCTTATAGAGAACCTCTACTAGAGCAGTGGAGAGGAGAAATGTGGGGTTGAAACCACCAAGCAGATTCTCCACTGGGAACCACCCAGAGTCGCTGTGAGAAGAGGCCACTGTCTTCCAGGCCCCAGAATGGCAGATCCACCGACGGCTTGCACCCTGTGCCTGGAAAAGCTACAGGTGCTTTATGTCAGCTCATGAAAGCAGTTGAGGTGGTAGAAGGGGCTGTACTTTGCAAAGCCTCAGGGAGGGGGCTGCCCAAGGCTTTGGGAGCTCACGCCTTGCACCAGTGTGTTCTGGATGTGAGAGATGGAGTCAAAGGGGATTATTTTAGAGATTTAAGATTTAATTACTGCCTTGCTGGGTTTCAAACTTGCAAAGGGCCTGTAGCCCCTTTCTTTTGGCCAGTTTTTCTCTTTTGTGATTGTAGTATTTATCCAACGACTGTAACTCCATTGTATCTTGGCAGTAACTAACTTTTTTTTGGTGTTATTTTACAGGCTCCTAGGTGGAAGGGACTAACCTTGTCTCCAATGATACTTTGGACTGTGGACATTTGAGTAATACTGTAAAGAGTTAAAACTTTGGTGGATGTTGGAAAGACATAATTGTATTTTGCAATTTGAGAAGGACATGAGATTTGGGAGGAGCCAGGGGTGGAATGATATGGTTTGGACCTGCATCCCCACTCAAACCTTATGTTGAATTATAATCCCCAATGTTGGAGGTGGGTCCTGGTGGAAGGTGATTGGATCATGGGGGCAGGTTTCCCCCTTTGATGCTGCTCTCATGATAGAGTTCTCAGGGGATCTGTTTGTTTAAAAGCATATAGCATCTTCCCCATGTCTTTCTTTATCCTGCTCCAGTCATGTAAAATGTGCCTACTTCTCCTTTACTCCCTGTCATGACTGTGAGTTTCCTGATATCTCCCCAGAAGCTGCTATGTTTCCTGTACAGTCTGCAGAAGTATGAGCCAATTAAACCTTTTTTCTTTATACATTACCCAGTCCAGGTATTTCTTTATAACAGTGTGAGAACTGACTAATACACAGGGCAATTATATTAAAATCTCTTTGATCATTCCTCTTGTGTGAATAAACTAAGAGAATTAATTATTTCATTCATATAAATACACATAAAACAACTCATTGTCTTGAAAAAGGAACATGGTATCTGTAATACGTTATAGTCCACAGCTATTTGAGTGTCAGTTTGTTCAGGCTGCTATAACAAAATAACATAGATTCCGTGGCTTATAAACAGCAGAAGTGTATTGCTCACAGTTCCAGAGGAAAGGCAGTCCAAAGTCAAAGTGCTGGCAGATTTGGCATCTGATGAGGGCCCGCTTTCTGGCTCACAGACAGTGCCCCCTACCTGTGTCCTCAAATCGTGGAAGGGAAGAACAAGCTTCTTTGGAACTGTTTCATAAGGACACTAAGCCCATAAAATTGGCCCACTAAGACCATAAAATTGGTCTGAACTTTTGAAATTTAGATCTCATTTGAAAAGTTATTTTTTAAATGGGTAATACATAAAGAAACCTAAAATAATTTATATCTCTTATTTTGATAATTATACTTATAAGAGATTATCTTAAGAAATGAATAAAAATTCAGGAAAAATTATTTATTTAAAAAATACACATCTTGTGTGATGTTTATATAATTGGAAATAGCCTGTGGTCCCAACTGCTTTGAAATTATTAACTATATTTTGATGTTTATGTTTGATGGAATAAAGTACAACAGTGTAAAAGTAATATTTATGAAGAGTTTATAGTTGCAAAGAATATACATATATATAGCATGTGCATGAAAAAAGTGCAGAAAATACAATTCTTTAGCTAGAACAATAACAACTAGATAAACATTAAAATGAACATAAATCAATGATAGATAAATACTAGAAATAAATGGTTGTCTTTGAGTGGTAAGCTTATGAATAATTATTATTGGTATTTTTGTGCTATGTTTATGTTTTGCAAATGTTCACAATCAGTATATAACTTTGTAATGGAGGTTTTAGAAGGTTTTCATCATTTTGATTGGGATATAACAAAGAATGTATTCTAATTTATAGGTCTACTTAAAGTAAGAGAAATCATAGTGCAGCAGAGTTAAATTCACTTGAGTTCATTGACTGTTACTATTGTAGGCTCAGACCACAGCAGAGCAATGCATGAACATTACAAGTCAAGGAGACTAAAGGAGGGTATGAATGAGGGAGAATATATGGGAGGGCAGTTGCCATGTTATAGCACTGCACAGAGAGGTTCTCTTATAAAGTGGTATTTGGGCAAAAGTTGACCTCTGCAAATAGCTTGTGGAAGAGAATTCCAAGCAAGGAAGCCACAAGTTTAAATGCTCTGATGTCAGAGAAAACTGAATGTAAGAACAAAGGGACTCTAGCAGAGGAAAGGTTAAATTTAGGTTGGGGGTGGAGGTGAGAGGAGAATAGCCTTCTACAGAAGAGCAGATTTCTGAGTTAAATCCTTTAAAATGAGTAGTTTTGCAAAGCACACACACACAAAAAAAGAATGAGGAAGGGAGCCCGGTAGATAAACTGTCATAGCAAAACATGGAGGTGTAAAGCAGGTGGCCCAGGGATCAGCAGCCTTTGTGTGTGGCTGAATTATAGGGTCTAGGTAAAAGTGGAAAGAGGAAAAACAGGGAGGGTTTGGTTTTAACCAGGAAACTTTGACTTTACCCCATAAGTGATGAGAAAGCACTGAAGACCCATAAGCCGACCAGACATGTGTTCTAGAAAGTCCACCAGAAACAACATGTAAGATGTTAGAGAGCCACTTCTGGAGGCTTAAAGAGGTGGGCTCTTAGATTATTTTTACAATGATACAGACAGAGGCAATGAGGTACTTCACTTAGGCACAGGTAGTGATCCGAGACCCGTTCAGGAAATAAAACCTACAGCACTGGGTGATTAACTGAATCCTCTAATACAGTGAATGAAGGCACGGACTTAGTCCATAATAGAGTTTAGATTTCTGTTTTCACTGTGAGATTTTTGTACTTGGGCAGGCGGTGGGGGGATTATGTCATAGTTTATGTGGGAAGAGAAGCCCATTTTCAGTAAGCCTGATGACTTTCCATTTGGGTGTCTCTTATGAGACGTTGTAGCCATTAGTGTAAATAGCCAGTTTACACTGAGATATATGAGTCTAAGCTTATAAAAGATGGTTAGGAGTAATATGTATGAATCTTCAACATATGGCACTAAGAGTAGACAAAGGAAATAAATTGAAGGAGATGCATGATATTACAGTATTTTGCTCAATTAAAGTCACAGTATAAAACGACAGTGGATATTTTACAAAATCATAGTCAAATAATAATGATAGTCACAACTGAACACAATGAGTTGGTTCTCTACAGTGGGGAAGGAAATGAACATGTAGGACAGGAATATAAGAAAAGGAAAAATAAACAAGCAAATAGATAAAATAGTAAATGAGCTCATAAACTAAGAAAGGAATTTTGCATATACCCATAATGATTTTATGCTGTAAGCAGAAGTACCCGTTTATTTTTTGTACTTGATGTCCAAAAAATAAAAATAAAAAAAGAGAGTGAGAAATACTAGAAAACACAAAGATAGAGTTATAAAGCATGTTTGGGAATGAAGATTTGGTAATTACAATAAATGCTAATGAATTAAATCCACTAACCAAAATATAAAATCTCAGAATTGTTTAAAATGAAATAAAACAACAATACAATTCTCTGCCCTTGTTTTCTATAAGAGAAATACTTAAAAACAGAAAGATAAGATACATAAAGTTTGAAAATTAAAAAACATAGCTAAGAAGTATAGAGCAAAGTATAGAGCAAAGATATTTTTTGACTACAAAAAATATATTTAATTTTAAGACAAAAAATGACAATGAATAGAAAGGGACATTTCACATCAGCAAGAGAAAAAAAATGTGTCAAGAAAAAATAATAATGATGAACATGTGAATTTTTAACATAACCAACCTCAAATAATAAAGCAACAACAGGTAAAATTACCAGGTAAAATACATCAACTGACAAATATAGTTGGGAATTCTTTATCATAACTTTCCTAAATAGGTAGAACAAGAAAGTAAAAAATAAGCAAAGACATAGAAGATATGAATAACAATAAGCTTTTATATATATATGTGTGTGTGTGTGTGCATGAACTTTACCGAAAACAGAGATTTTGTTTTTAAAATAATATATGAATTATTCATGAAATTTTACTGGGCACTAGCGTACACACACACAAACACACACACATTAATTTCCAAGGATCAACTTTATACCCACTTTATTGAAGCAATAAAATGAGAAAATGCTAACTAAATGAAATCAAAAAGAAATTTCAGGTATCCGAAAATTATATAACATTACAAAATAATTTGAGTTGAGAAACAACATTGAGGAAATTGGGAAATAATTATAAATCAACAGTGTAAATGCTATGTGTCAGTATTTGGAGCACATGCTAACATCAGATCGTGAAAATAATGTTATACCTTTACATTCGTCAGAATACATGAATGAGCTAGGATTTCAAAAGAAATTGTTGGAAGATGAACAAATTAAACTACTGAAGAAAGTAGAAAAGACAAATATAATAAATATGAGGCAGAAATCAGTTTAACAGAAAGTAATGCCTGAAAAAAAGCACTAAAGGAGTTTTACAAGCCCAGGTCATCAAATAATGTCAAAAACAAAACAATTAAGAAGTTTAACAACCTCAGTTGTTGGATGTAACAAGCTCATGCACCATGCATTGCAAAAAAGGAAAAGAAAAACAGAAGAAAATACAACACTAAATTAAGAAATTGGGAAACAGCCAAGCAGATAACAGAGATTATAGAAAAAATAAATAAAATAAGTACATATGAATAACTTTGCTGGTCCAAGTGTAATAGATGAGTTGCTAGAACATACAGAATGTTAACAATGGGTTGAAAAGAAACAAAATTCCTGAGTAGACTAACAACCTTAAATGGATTTGAAACAGTTATCAAAGATCTTATAAACACTTTTTCCTCTCCCTACCCTTAACTATTTATAAAATGAACATTTTATTATGTTAATACAAGTTCGATTATAAAAATGAAGGAGGAAAATGAAAAACTTCAGAATTTATTTCATTTATGATTATAAATGCAAACCCTTAAATATGTATTAGATAAAACAAATAAATGTATTAAAATATATACCTTAATAACTTGTGTTTATCTCAGTAATGTAAGAAACATGTTCAACATCAGAAATATCACTGAAATTTACAATGAGAAAAATTATAAATAAATGGAACAGAATTGACAGTGTAGAAATAAATCCTAGAAAGTAGCAAGACAAAAAAGACATGTATCTGCAAAAGAGCCAGAGTTAAATTGACAAGATTTTTTTTGTCCAGGAGCGGGGGCAGTAGGTAGAGCCAGGGTCTTACTATGTTGCCCAGACTGATCTCGGACTCCTGAGCTCAAGTGATCTGTCCACCTTGGCCACCCAAAGTGCAGGAATTACAGGTGTGAGCCATCATGCCTGGCCAACAAGATTTTTAATGTCAAGAATGGAAACCAGATTTCAGTGAGGTACCTTCAATGTGCTAAGAAAATACATTTCTCAACCTGTAATTATATGACCTAATTTAAGAATGAGGACAGGGAAAAAAAAATCCAGACAAACAAAAAATAGGAGAATGAGCCACCAGAAGATCTGCTTTAAAGGAAATGTTAAAGATTGTATTTCAGGTCGAAGGAAAGTAATCCCGGATGAAAGTTTTGAAGGAGGAATAGAGAGGGAAGAATGATAAGTATGTGATTAATATAAATAAGCTTGACTTAGAATAATACCAGCATTTCATCAGGTTAAAATACAATGCAGATAAAATACTCAAAACTATTACATATAATGAAGACAAGAAGAGAGGAATTAAAATATTCTAGGGCCTTTCTGCTTCTGGAAGGAGGGTAAATATATTCACGATTTCTAGACTCTGGCCAACTGAGAACCAAGTGTGGTAGTCCAGGCCTTGGAGAGGTGGGAGGTGGGGGGGCTGTTGTCCCAGGGGCAGGCACTCCTGAGTGAGGACTCTCTGAGGCTCTGGGGACCCAGGCTCTGTGCCATCAGCCTACACCTGGCTTTCAGAAGGCGAAGAAATGTCCACAGTCTTCTTCAGTGCCTTTATGTCCGTCACCTTCACCTCCCAACTCTGCCAAATGTGAACGGGGTTCTGAGTCCCTTCTCTCGTCTGTGGGTTTTTTCACTTCCTCAGGGGACTCGGACAGGTTATAATTCTGTAACTATATTAACGTTTTCTTACCAGTTGTGTGAAAGTAACACTTTCTGACCACTTTCTGCCTCCTCAGTGGATGGGATTCTTCTTCGGTGTTTTTTGAATGAAACTTTTCAAGCATGATGTGCCTCATTCCTCATTCATAAATTCATTTTATTAAGCAAATCTATACATCAAGATTTGCGCTGAAATGAGCTGATTCTTGAGAAAGTTATCAACTTTCTTCAGATGTTCTATGTCCCCTTAGAAGGGAGGGGGATGCCTGGAGCCCCCAGGACATGGACCATCCTCTCTCCCTCCAGGAAGCCGCCTTTGCTCCTCTGCCAGCCAGTGCATCTGGGAGGCACAGTGTCTTTTGACTCAAGAGACAGGGTGGGTGTGCAATGTGCTAGGGTTTATGCTGGGTCAAAAGTCACTTCATTTATAACGAGTAATCATCAACAGTTCACCTCTGTGTGTTAGGCAATTGGCTAACATTTTCTCAGTTACAAGAAAGTTGGAGCCACGTTTGTCCTCTGAAGCAGGAGAGTCGGGATCTGGATGCAGGGGGTCTCACAGAGTCCTGAGCCCTGGTGGTGCCGCTGTCATTCCACTGCCTGTCTCTGCGGGGCAGGAGCCCAGGCTCAGGGCTAAGCATGCCAGGGGCAGGGCTGACGTCCAGCAAGGGGTCCGTCCACCGCCGTGAAAACTCACACTGCAGTAAAGACACCGCTGCTTTAAAGACACTGCCTTTCATGAAATTGTCATGAAAGAACATGAACCAAGTTACAGTTTTTAAAAGACATATAAAAATAAATAAATGGCCACAGATAAAAGGCTTCAAGCTCTGCACTTATCTTAACAGCTAAGGGGAGGGAAAGGTTATATTTTTTCACACTCAGGTGTCCCCATGGTAACGTGAAAAATCCCTTCTACTCTGCAAGCCACACTTGTGCTATCAACGCTCCCAGGAAATGTTTGCCTGTTTGTAATCAAAGACTAAAGAAAAATAGACACAGATATACAATGCTTTGGAATGTTTACTTTTGAGAGCTTTTACCCTAGGAAAATCGACTCTGTTATCTCGCTCCCTGCAATCTTTCTCTCAAGGGTAGATAGAGGAGCTGCTACAAACCAGCCCTGTCCGGGATGATTACTATCTGGGAGGTCCCGGGTTGCAGTACAGCCCAGTGGCCACAGAGCTGGTGTTGTCAGCTGTACATGCTCCTGGTGGCAAAGGTCCTAAGCCCTGCAACATCCCCAGCATGGAAAATGGAAGCACAAGTTTCCATGATACCAAGAAAATGACAGTGCAATAGCATATGGTCAGAATCATGGGAAATATCACTTAAAAAGTACATTTGACAGAGACCTTATTTTATGTATTCAGTAAGTGTCAGCAATTCTGGGCAGCCCAGACTCATTATTTAAAAGTCTTAACAATAAGATTGTCTACAAATAGATATATACTATCAATTAATATAGTTAACAAGGAATGACAAAATAAATTTACTTTTTACTTGTTTAACACAGTAGATCCAGATATTTTTATATACTTTTTAAACCTATAAACCAACAATATATTTTTAAAAAACAAGATTCAGAGGACAGTCTTTTGATGGATTGCATTGCCCCTGATAACTATGTCTTATCAATATCTATTAGGGCTATGTGCTAAGTAACTAATAGCCTAAGGCAATAAAATGGAGAAGAAAAGATGTTAACATCAGGACCACACTCTTTCCCTAGGACTTGCATGTACAATTCTTATTTATTCTTTGTGACCTCCCAGACCTTATCTCACATTGCTGTTGTGGAGCTTAACACACAGAGTCGTTTCTGTGTACCTTGCACTCCACTTATGAAGACCCTGGAGTCTGAGTCTGTTCCCCATTTATATTAATACTCCTGTAGCTAGAATCAAGAAGGTAGTCATGGGTCCTCAATGATCCTAAACACCAGCACGATTGAAACAACAACAATAAACACAGAAATAAGCACAATCCCTTGAGCAAATTTTCATAACAAGGAGGCACAAAATGGAGACGAAATTAAATTTGCATGCACTGAGCAATCTACAGACAGGATTACATTTAACTTTCAGAATGACCCTATGCAATAAGAATTATTACTCTACTCCTTTTTTTTTTTTTATGAGTAAACTGGGACTCAGCTTGTTTAGGTGACAGAGGACCCAAGAAAGGTTAGTGTGATAAGAACAAAGGGTAAGGGATGAGGGAGTTGAAGACATGCAGTTGTGCTTCTGGCTAGTGTAGACAGAGAACATCCTCCTTCTACCCCCACATACAAGTATACACAGAAGGTGAAAGCATCTGGGCTTTGGCAGCAGCAGTGTTTGAATCATGGCTCTTTCACTTACTAACTGGCATTTCTAAACATGTTCTCAATAAACAGTAAGGATTAGACCAGGCACCATGGCTCACGCCTGTAATACCAGCACTTTGGGAGGCCAAGGCAGGCAGGTGGATCGCTTGGGCTCAGGATTTCAAGTCCAGTCTAGGCAACACTGCAAAATCTCTATTCTACAAAAAATACAAAAATTGGCTGGGAGTGGTGGTGCATGCCTGTAGTCCCAGGTAATTGGGAGGCTGAGAAGTGGGGGGATTATTTGAGCCTGGGAGAAGGCAGTTGCTGTGAGCTGAGATCGACACAGCTCTGCAACTTGGGTGACAGAGCAAGACCCTGTCTAAAAAAAAAATAATAAAAGTAAAAATAAAAGATTAGTATATTTCTGCAAGTCATTATTATCATAGGAGGATGTCATTTAACCCACAAGTTAACCAATCTATGGTACATCTTGGTGTAGTAACTGGCTTTAGTGCAGTTCTTCATGAGAAAGACATTCTCTGTTGTATAATCCTTTTAATGAGCATTATAAAATATCTCCTGAAATTCTAAATGCAATAAAACCTCTGCAAATCTACTGCATGAAAGAACATGTTGGTAATGAATCAAATGAAGTAAGACGATATTCCTTGTTTCCTGCTGTGAGTGCATGCTCATCAGGAAACTATATGTTTCTGCGAGGACATTTTATTGCCAATGATGCCAGGTAGCAATTCAAGTGACACTGTACAGCATAATGCCTAGCAAAGGATCTCAAAGACTGTTTCCAGTAATCAGGGCTTGCTGATTCATATCTCTTCAGTCTGGCTTCCATGCACTTATTTTCTCACCAACCTGGCTAATGTTACAAACTAATAATTCAACATTGATGTTCAGATAAAATCTTGCAGGTCTGTATACTTGGTGTGAAGTTCATTTCCTTAACGATAATTACAGTAAAGGTGTTCCTAGAATGAATCTGTTTAACGCAATTACAGAAAATATCAGGACAGTGCTAGGAGAGAAGAGAAGAGCAGGCAGTTTATCATTGAAAATAAGATAACATCGTTTGTTTCAAGGACTGTATATACACAGAGAACTACTTAAGTAGTTCATAGAGGAGTTGGCTTCTTGGAGGGCATCTACATCCAGTATCCAAGGAAACATTCAGAAAGGTGTCTTGGAATAAGCGTTTGTTGGATTTATAGGCTCCTCCTTCAAACATGTAGTTAAAAAAAAAAGTACCTCTTGATCAATTCCAGAAATTGGACCACTGTCGTTCATTCAAAAAACACAGCAGAGCAGATGCAAGATGCCACCTTTGAATGGCTAAACCTTGGTGCACAACCTTCCTAGCTCCTGAAAGGCCCTCCATATTCTGGCTTTCACTACTCACACTCATTCTTCAAAACCAGCTTCAATTTTATTTTTAGGTACAAGAATTTCTTGACCCTATGGAAAAAATAAATCCTACCACCTATATTATTTTAGTGCCAAGTAAATACTATTTTTGTTGCATTTATTACCTAACACTGACAAGTATTTGTTTAGAAGTCTGTGTTGAGTATATATTAGATACTCAATAGAAATTTGTTGAATCAAATATTACCTTCTATCTCAGATGGTGGTGTGATAAGATGTCATGAATAAATGAATTCTTAGAAATTGAGACTCAACTCATGAACAGTGAGGGTTTTTTTCTGTATTAATTCATTCTATCATCCAATTAACAGATTTAGTGAGCATCTATTATAGCTACACATTATGCAAATCTCTGGAGAAGAAAGGAGTGAATAAGCTTTTCTATTTTATTCATAAGCTTAATGAAAAAGATGTATTTCTTATTTTTTGCAAAATTATTATATAAAAATTTTATAGATAATTTTTTATAATTTAGATTATCATATTTTAAATGTAATTACTGTTCAGAATAATGCCGTAGTTTTTCTTTTTTCTGAAAAAGGCACTGAGAGTGTGCCTTTCCTCAAAGATGTAGAGAGCATTTCAGGCATTATGAAAATAAATAGCCTGAAGCCTGAGAAGAGAATTAAATCCTCACCTTTGTGAACTTTAGCTTTGCCATCTATTGTTATCAAGATGCCTGCATTCAGGCTGAGTGGCACCAACAGCTGCTCTTTGTTGAGTGTTGCCTGGCTTTGTTGAGTGTTCCCTGGGTAAATAGCATTGTTTTCCAGTACTCATAGAGCAGAAAACGGAGAATTTTCTTGCTAATTCTCTGAGGCACTCCAAAGAGTTAGTAAAACCCAGTTGAGCAAGAGGGGTCTCTCTGAGCCTTGGTTTTCTCTTCACTAAAATAAATGGGTTGGGAAAGCTTGTCTACCTTTACCTAAGAGATTCTTTAATCTGCATGTTCATCTCACATATGTTGACAAAACAACCATCAGCTTGGAGGGGTATGGGGAAAAAGAAGCACTATGGGAGACTGGAGAGAGAGAAGAGAAGGAAGCAAACAACCTTCATTCAAATTCTGCTCCATAGGAATCCAAGTCTATTTCCATCCTGTCTTGGGTTCTATTCTCTGTGATTAATCACTAACTTGGAGCTGAAATACAGGTCTACACTTCTCTGCATCTACTGTCTGTATCTACATCTGTGTCTGTCTAGCTAGCCAGCTATTTATATTAAAATTCAACAATAAGGCACAGGTAGTAAACAAAGATGTTCATAGAGCAACTCAGGTAGCATCCTGGGCTACCAGCACCCTCGAGTCCTGATGTTGCATGGTGTAAACATGAGGATGGTCACTCATATTTTAATGTGTCAAGTGTACAGATCAGTGGTTCTCAAACTTGAATGTACATCAGAACCACCTAAAGGGATGATTCAAACGCAGATTGCTGGGCCTGACTTTAAGATTTTCAGCTCTAGTCAGTTTTAGATGGGTCCAAGAATTTGGATTTCTCACAAATTCCCAGGGGAGACTGATGCAAATAGTCCAGAGACCACCCCTTGAGAGAGAAGGGTGGGGCCAAGTGAGGTGAGAAATGCCTGTTCTCTATACCAATCCCTCTTCCTAATGGGAAAAATGTACCATAGCAAGGACATGTCTTCATTTGAATATTTCATGTTCTTTTACAAATACTGTTTTCTCTTGGAGTTCAGGCATTTGGAGGACACCTGTTCATTAGCCTCTGTCTATCGTTGGGTAAAGGAGGCAAAGACAAAACAACAAAGAAATTGTAAAAACTCAGATATGCTCAATATTACTTTATAAACAACCCTTGCTGCCCTTACAGTGTATAAACTGTGTATTTGCTCTACCTGGGCACCTTTTAGGTCCTAAGATTTTTCCTAGTTCTTTGGCTATTTATCTCCATATTTCAGCTCATGAACCACTTGACAGGCTTTGCTTTTAAAAAATGAAGAAATTCGTAAGAGTTTAACCGTAACATTTTACAACAATAATATAGGAAGCAGCAAATCTTAAGAAAACATATTAAGAAAACAAAATGTGCATCACTTGTCTACTTTTCTTTTGTATTTTTCCCTAATAATTACTGTGGGGCTGCCCCCTCAATGATTTATTTATTTATTCCTTTTTATAAAAACTGTATTCACTCGTGGAAACTCTTCTCAGCTCTTGAATTGTTGTCTTGGGCTAATTTTTCAATGTTATTTTAAAAATGACATGTTTTTCTTAATGAAATAAGCTTGGTAATAGTTTGATTCTTGCTCAATTATAATTAGGGGAATAGGTCAAAGATCAACATTCATCACCTCATACAAGGCTGACAACTATGTCTGATAGTTGGTATGCTTACATCCATCTTACAGAGGAGGAAACTGAGGCATAGACAGGAGAAGTAACTTCACCAGTTATCTGGCCACAGATAATAGCTCAGAGATTCAATTTGAGTGTGTCGGGTTCCAATGATTCCACTATGTGTTATTATGTATAGAGTTACATATACTATAAGAGAAATTGTATTCAAGGTACTCAGTTATATTTTTTATTCTGATCCAGAAAAATTACCACCCCCGCCCACAAATGCGCTTTACAATCTCTTCTGTTTGCATTTGAAGATACTCTATCAATAAAGCAAAAAGACGAATGACAAAGAGCCATCTACATCACCTAAATGTTACACAGGAGTTCTGGATAAAAATCATGAGTCCTGGCCCAGGGTTCTTCTCTGCACCAAAAACCACAATGTCCCCTTGTTCCCTTGTCTTAGTCATGTCATGCTCCATGGAGTCTCAAGGCCGCCTATCCTATCTTGTCCTGTACACACTGGAAGGTTTAGATCAGATAGCATATTTGCTCATTCTTTTATTGGCATTTGTAAAGAACCCTCATGGCATACAGTTCACAGTTAGGTGCTAGGATGATGAGAACACGAATAGGAGAAGATTTCTGATCTTCAGTGGCCACCAGATCATTGGAAGATATAAAGGGAATGACTGTGATTAGCAAGTATTACATATTAGCTGTTATTTCATGAAATTAAAGTGGTTGTCACAAACCAGAGCCAGTAAAAGACCATGAGGTATTAAAAGAAGTCAGGATTTCAGGATGGCAGGATTAGGAACATCTTAGTGGAAGAAAGTGGCATTTGGCTGTACTTTAATGTTCTGTTTTCAAACATGGGCACATGGTTCTGAGATGTGCAAGGTGACCAACTGAGTTAGAAGAAGAACACATTAAATTTGGAAATATAAGAATTTTTATCTAAATTATTTTTAAAACTACATTAATAAATGATTTACTACTGAGACTGGTACTTTCACCCATAACCAAGTGTCATATCTGACACGTGAGTTGTGCCCAGGGAAGGGCAGAGCTCCATGACAGATGGACTGTACTGACTCTTTTAACTTGCTAATATACATCCCTGAGTGCCTGGTTAATAGGATTTACAGATTCTATTATTTGGCTTTAATTAAGTAACACAGAGAAATGTACAAGTGGTTTGAAAATGTCTACCTAGAAGACATGGATTAAAGATGATATTACAAAGTCATCAATAAGAACATGGAAGAACTTCCTTTCAAATGCCTCGTACAAGTTCACTTTCAATTGTATTATAGACATTTCGAACCCCAAAACCAAAGTAATCAAGAAGATTATTTTAATTATGGATTTACAGCCACAATTATTCATTATCTAACTCATCCAACATGTATATTTTACCCTTACATATTGAATTTATTAAGAAACGTGCAAGTGTCATATTGGTGGATAGATGAATGAATAACTAAAATCTACAAATTATGCTTTTCTTAAGAACGTAAGTTAAGTGGCTCAGATCCATAGTTGAAAATATGTTAGTGATAAAGACATGGGTTTTGATATTTTTCTATGCATTCATCAACTTGCAAATTTGGGAATGTCAAAGCCTAATCTCACACAAAAATTGACCTTAAAATTTTTGCTTACAGTAATAAAACATGTATTTATTATAGGAATACATGTACATGTATTATAGACTATGTATCAGTGATTTTTTTTTTACCCGATAAAGTCATATGGTCTAAAGTTTACACATTATTGCCTACTAGATGGGCAAGATTCTGTACTCTAGTGATCCGAGTGATACCCCAAAAATTTGCAGGTTGTGAGGATCACTCCAAGCCCTGGTCAACTTGGCATCCCCAGCACTTGGCATCACACTTGGTCATAATAGTCATTTAAAAATTCACTGTTGAATAAAGTTTAAAATAAAATACACACAGTTACATGATAGATGGATTGAAATAATTTATATTTTCTTTTTAAAAGAGGCTAGAGAAGAGCAAAAATTATATTTCTAGATTGTCAGTGAAATGAAAACAGATGACTCGTCCAAAAGGAAATAGGTATTACAGACTTCCAAAGCATATGTCTATATTTACATAAACAACATGAGATATTGTTATTTGGTCCAACATTTGAAATTATATCAAGCATATTTTTATATCTTCTTCCTTTTCTCTCATAGTAATTATTTAACATCAGAATTATAATGCTTAAATTACATATTCTAATTACTTTAGGCAATGAAAGATATTTATACCTTTTTAACAGCAAATGTTTAATTAGCATATTAATCAAAAAATGAATAATTTATGAGTTGACTAACATATATGAATTATTCTAAAAGAGGCCTTGCCCATGAGGAGCTCAGAAAGTCTATCAATTTTTTGAGATGCTCCCAGGCATATAACCAAAAGTGTTACTACCTATTTAATCAACTATTCAGAAAAATAAGATTAAGAATCTCAACGAATTAATGACATTTAAATTATCTCCCAGATTTGTCCTTTGCCTTGAAGTCCTGATCTCTCATTTGGTCCTGTCTGAAACACAAAGCAAGAATGAGAAGCAATTAACTCCGGAGTGCCCTTGACGCCATGGCCTCAACAGCACCCAGACATGGTGAGAGAGTTGGGCTTCCTGCTCAACCTAGTGGAAACTGGCTTTGAGGCCTGAGTTGTACTCAAAATGATGTAGTTTGCTTAGTGCCTATGAAGACACACTCACACTCACAGGGTCTTGAGGATAGACGTAACTGAGCATTAAACAGAATGCTTTCCTTCTGGATCAATGCCCAAAAGTACAGGGTCTTTTAAGACGAACAGGACTGCTTCTCATCTCAAGACCTGTTTCTCTATTCTTAACACGATAGCTTATACCAAACAATTTACAAATAGACAACCAAGGTGAATAGGCCACGGTCTTGGGGATAGGGAAGACGCTATCTCCTCTGTTCTCTGATTAGTTTATTTAAATACCTCCTTTGTCCCTTCAACTCTGTCTTTGATACCAATACTTTATAATAGTTACTGTAACTGCAGCTATATTACACCAAGGCACTGGTTATAAAGTGAAACTCAAGCAAATGGTCATTTTGTGATTTGCAGTGCATTATCTTTAATAATACAAAATGACTCCATGTCAGGTAGCTTTGGGGAGAGTATTGCTCTAACCCTAGAATCACAGGGCTCTCCCAAGCCCTCCCTCTATCTGCTGACAGTCATGGCGAGGCCACTGGGTGTGGTCTCAGGAGGATGGTGGAGCAATGCCTGGTAATGGATTTTCTGCCAGTGTCGGAACAGGCTCCGGAGCTGTGAACAGTACCACCAAGGAATCCAGGCAGGATGACAGAAGAAAGAAGAGATAAAGAAATGTAACATGGGGTGGATGTGAATACTCTTCCACTGGACATCTCCTTACTTTGCCATACATTTTGATCTCCTAATTTAATTAGAAACAGGAATGAATGAATTCCCAGTACAACTTTCCCCTTTTTTATCCAAAGAGATTTTTTTAACCTATATTTTTATTTCCAACTAGAGTGTTTTAGAGTATGAAAACTGGCAGTGAAAATCCCTTTGGAGTTTCCGCAGAACAACCCACCAGCATTTCTTCCTGATAAGAGAACACAGCCACTGAGACCACTGACAAGTCTGGGTGGGTGCACGGTCAGGGTCTTCGTGCCCTCTGCTGCACCACTGGACATCAGGAGGCCAAGAACTCCACCCCCTGATTATGATAAGTAAGGCCATCATTTATTAAGCATGGGTCCCCTGAAGAGTTATGAAACTGAAAGGGGCAGACACAAACATACATGTAAATTTTTTTGCCTGTATTTAACATAAGTGCAATATATTCATAGGACTTTGAAATAAGTGATAATTTTTATTAGTCAGTGGATTCTTACCCATGCATTAAGAAGAACTTGAATATCTATGAGATGGTTTAGTATGATACCTATTAATCAGTGTGTCAACAGATATCCAGTAGAAGATGTTTAATAGCAGTACATGTTTGAGCAGGAAATAGTGGATGAGGTAAATGAATAAATATTGAATAAAATCACAGACTTAAATTACAAATAAATGAATGGCTATAAATGTTAGAGAGAGGAGAGTTGTGAATCTTGTTTTTCTTAGGTTCCCTTATCTTTGTGGGTACTGGGAAGCTGAAGATGCCTTATCTCAGAGGTAGGCTTCTGGGTAACACTTCCTGCAGGTTTGTATCTGTTGTAATCAAAACAGAATTACTATGGAGCTGAAAACAAGGCTTTTAAAGCTTAGGGGGGAAACAAAGTGTGTTCATGTATTCATGTCTTCATTCTACAAATCTGTGAGGAGAGTGTAAATATGATAAAATGTTGAGGGCCACCGCAAACGGGGTCAGCAATGACCGTAGGAATGTGAGAACTTCAGTGGGGCCTGTGCTGGGTGCAGTGGCTGAATGTGGAGAGATGACAGCAAGGGAGTCGGGGCGACTTGCCCCAGGAGTTTGTTAAGTGGTTCAACCTGTCAGTCTTGTCTTTGACCTTCAAACCTCATGATACCTTGAAAATTTGTTCTAAATTATAACATGGGGTTAATCAAGTAGGTTGCGTGGGACTTCATTTTAAAGATGTGAAAACATGAGCGAGTGTGTGGATGTGTTCCAAAGAGTGACTTTCTGCAATAAGTTACTATTTATTTAAAAATGTTTAACAAAATTTTCTCAAGGCATGCAAGTAATTAGCATAGGCTAATTTTGAAGTAAAGTAAGAGTCTACCCTTATTTTCACCTAAGTGTGCCCAAGAGATGATGTTAAAACCAAGGCTCCATATAAGTTGAGATAAACCATGCCTTCGCCTCACACAAGTACATGGCAGCATCTGCTGTCCACCTTCCTTCCTCCTGGTTCCAGTCCCAGCACAGGTACTCAGAATGGACACCTAGTTGACTCCAGGTGTCTGGTCCTAGAACTAATGCCATTTACAACTGTAAACTAACAATAAAATCCTAAGACCCAATTGATTGAATGGACCACCTCTTGGCCAAGGGGTCCCAAGAGTAATTTTGGAGAATGAATTTCTAGCCGTGATGGGATGAGAGGTCAGACATGCCTGGTTCTACCCTCTCCCTTGCTAACCATAATTAGGCTTTCTCCCTAACACTGAATAGAAACCAGCCCTTTCAAAAGACTCCACCACTGACATCAACCAACCACCTGATGCTGACCCTCCCTTTTGAGGTTTCTGCAGAACAACCCACCAGCATTTCTTCCTGATAAGAGACCACTGGTCACTGAGTGGCTCTGACAAGTCTAGGTGGATGCACAGTAAGGGTCTTTGTGCCTTCTGCTGCACCTTTTGACATCAGAGGGCCAAGAACTACACCCCGGATCATGCTAAGTAAGGCCGCCATTTGTTGAACGTGGGTCCTCTGAAGAGGCACGAAGGTCAACAGCACAAACCTGTGGCTTTCCCCATAAATATGAATGACTCTACCTGTAGCCTATTGAATATGCATATTTGACCTCCTGTCTCAGCATGAATTCCAATGCCCTTTGCTTCTCCCTCCAAATGCCTGTTTCTGGCCTCTGACTTGAGGCTATCTTCCCAGGCAGTCAGAATGGCCACCCTGCAGCCTGTGGCACTTTATGAGAATAAGGCTCCCTTTTCCAAATTTAGGAACCTCATCATACCTCAGTTGACAGAACCAGCAAAGTCCCGCTGAATGGGAAGCTTTGTGCTGAAATGGCAAGAACTCCTGAGAGTCACGTCTGTGCTTAGACAAAGGCACCACTATGGACTGAATGCGTGTGTCCTTGAAAATAAATCCTCACTCCCAAAGTGATGGTGTTAGGAGGTGATGAAGTCAGAGGGTCGAGCCCTGGTGAATGGGATTTGTGCCCTTGTAAAAGGGATCCAGAAACCTGCCTCGCCCCTTCCCCCATGTGAGGACACAGTCAGAATGTGCCATCCCTCAACTAGGAAAGAACCCTCACCAGACACCAATCTGCTGATGCTGTGCCGTGATCTTTCATGCTCCAGTCTCCAGGACTGTGAGAAATAAGGTGGATTTGTTCATAAGCTTCCTTGTCCATGATGCTTTGTTAAGGCAGCCTGCACTGAGACTGCGCTCGTGAGGTGCCTGGGCAATTCCTCCAGCCATCACCTCCTGCCTCTTACCACAGACACTCCAGCCTTCTCATGAGGACACGATCCTGCCTGGCTCACTGGGTGTCCAGCCTGTCCCAGTTTCCACAGAGCCCACGGTCCTAATACTGTGAGGTCTGGCCTTGTCCTCTGCAGGACACCTGCAGCTGGAGGCTGGCCTTGACATTGCTTAGCTCAAAGGCCCAAGTTTGCTTAGTCTTGGCCTGGACTTGCTTCTCTCTCTCTACCATGTGAGTTAATTTTGTTGTGCTCTTTTCCAGTGGACTCTGGAAGGACAGGCTTCCTCCCACTGTGCCTTAAACCCTGTGGCTAGTGGTGGCTGCAGGTCCCCGTGGCCTGTGCTTCATGACGAGAAGGACATGGAGTCCCAGAGGAAGGGAAGAAGGGAGGCTCCACAATCCTGCCAAGAGTGGGTCCTTGGGGTAAAATAACGTGATGCTTACACACATACATGAGACACACAGAGACACACACACACACCACCATACCACACACACCACATCACCATACCACATAAATCACCCACATGACACACATACACACACACACCACTCACAACATACCGCACCACACACACACCACACTACACACATACCATACCACACAGACACTACACCATACCACACACACACCACAAACACACACATTACATACCACACTTACCTCACATCACACTCACCAGAGACCACACACACCACACTGTACATGCTACACACAACACTACCATCCCCACCACACCACACATACCACATACACCGCACACCATACCACAATCCACACCACAGCACTCACACACACACACCACAGACATCACACCACTATATCACATGCACCACCCACATTACACACACACATCACACACACTACTCACCACATACCACGCCACACCATACACACACCATACCACACAGATCACACATACCATACTATACCACACCACACACACTCCACAAACACACTAAATACCACACATACCTCACATCACACTCACCACAGGTACCACACACACCACCCACATCACACCACACACACCACCATTCATACCACACACACACCACATTGTACATGCCATACACACACTACATACCACACATAATCTCACATCATACTCACTACAGAGACCACACACCACACTCACCACACACTGCTCACCACTCCACACCAGATGGCTGGTACAGGGCTTACATGTGGTCCATTAGGAACACTCACTCATTCCTTGAAGAAACTCTTGACACAAGGGCTAATCTAGCCTGCCAGTTTCTCTCCCCACCTGAAGAATTAGCTGGCACAATTCAGGGACGGCTCACTGTGTCCTACAAGGTCTAGAGGGCACACTTCAATCTCTGCAGGTGGTCCTGTGAAAGCCCATCTCAATTAGGTGCAAGGTGAGAATTAAGAACCTCCTACCGTTTCCCTTGGAGGTGAGATTCACAGGATCCCAGCAGCTCTTATTGAGGAATTTTCAACAACTCCTCTCCTCAACTTTTCCTATGCCCTTTGGGTGTTTCAGGGAGCATCCTATTTCAAATGTCTGAAAGTACTATCAATGGTCTATTTCAAAATTCGTTTTGGTGGTTTTAACTAACTGTTATTAGTGCCTCAATTTTTTTTATTTGGTGCCTCGGTAAAAATTGCTAATATAATATCCTGTTATAAATATAATGTGAATGAATATACAAGATGTAATGGAAGGCCAGAGAAAGGGGTAGTGCTGGAGAGTTCATTTCCTGCCTCCAAAACTCTTTCCAGGTGCTAAAAAAAAAAAAATCCTCAAGATATTTTTTTTTCTAGATATGCAGTGTAACAGGAATAAATTCACCCCACATTTCTAACACATGAAACTTTTGTTTTCAAGGAATGTTTATGAACTGCACATTGTCAAGTCAAAAGTGAAGATGACCCTCATATTTTGGAATTTTGATAAAATATAGGAGTAGGCAAAGGGAAACTCAATTAGTTCAGTAAGATTTTAATATAAATTAGATTTCATTATTTTTCAATTATCAGCAAATACATGGACAGTGTAAGTCAGTGAAACTAAATCTCTTTAGTTACAAAAAGAGACCCAAGCTATTTTAGTATAAAATAAATAAATAAGTAAATCTTTTAGTGGCCCAAGGCAAAAAGTTTTGTGTATCTTCTGTATAGGAAAGGAATAATTTATAACAGGAAGAAAGCCTGATTTTGGCACTGTACTACAGAATTACATCTGTTTGACATGCATTATGTTTTTGGACAGAATAGACAAAGTATAATATATGGCAATGTAACCAAACTTGTAAAGCAGAATAAATCATTGTCTTCCACTAGCAAAACTCAAAGAAGCCAGAATAGAATACTGCCAGAACTGCCTGCCACTTTTTTTAACCAATTCATTTGGGAGAACATGATTTTCATTGTAAGATGTATTTAATTTCTATTCTGTAATTTAAATCACATAACGTTATCCACCATCATTGATTACTTAACAACATGCTGTCTCTACAACTAATTTTAGGCAAAAAGTAAACTTAAAAGCTATATTCTACAATCCAGGGGGTGGAGGGGATGAATCACGTACGTATATATTTAATTCTGAGGAATTAAAAAATATTTTGTCATTTAGAATATATTCAAATGTCTTTGCAATATGACCAGGCTCTATATAACTGTAATAACAAAAAGTTGTAAATCCTGCCCTTTCTGATCTTCAATTCTTGTTGGTTTTAAGAGAAGTAATTATTCAGGCTAGGTGTGGTGGCACCCATCTGCAATCCCAGGTACTGGAGAGTCTGAGGCGGGAGGATTGCTTGAGCCCAGGAGCTGGAGGTTGCAGTGAGCTATGATTGCATCATTGCACTCCATCCTAGATGACAGTGAGACCTGTTTCTAAAAGAAAGAGAGAGAGAAATAATGTGCTTGCTACCTTGCTAAATGGTGTCTTGTCATCTTGGACAAGTGGATCCCTTTGGCTCATTCTGCTATTCTGTCTCCTTGCTGATCACTCGTGGAGGACAGAACTCCGAGAAGATCGGATGGCTTCCCCTGACCAGAGAAAGTTGCTCCTCTCAGAGTCAACTTGTCTTTAAACCACTTTTTCTGCCTGGGTTCTGCTCACACTTCCTTCTCTGCCCTTTGGCTGCAGGGTGCTCCACTATCCCTTCTGGGTTTTGTTGTTGTTGTTGCAGTTTATCCTACCAAGACCTACACAAATAGTCTCTTTATTAAATGCGCCTCAGATTATCTCAATTTGAAGGTTGCATTTGTCTCTTGCTAGGAGTCTGTTTGAAACTATGGATTTCTAAATCTCTGTGTATTTATGTAGGTATACACGTACCCATACACCCTGTAATGGTTTAAACTGTGTTGTCTCCAAAAGATATGTCCTTGTCCCAACCCTGGGGACCTGTGAACATGGCATGATGCAGCCACAAGCCGTGGAGCCCCTGAAGCCACTAGAAACTGCAAGAGGCACGGAAGGACCCTCTCCTACAACATCTACAGGGAGCACAGCTTTGCTGAAGCCTTAACCTTTTGGCTTTTGGCTTTGAGAACTGTGAGAGAATACATTTCTGGTCTCCTAAGCCACCTAGTTTAATGCTCGTCTGTTTATATAAACCACAGGAAACAAATATATGTCTATATGTACATCAGCATCTATACATTTGTTTATACAAGCATAGATAATTTCTATAAATACATAGTAAAATCTTGTAGTATAATTACTTCTGAGAGTGGGACAGGTGCACTTCATGTATTATTTCTGCAAAGGTACATGTGTGTTTAGAATGTATTTATGTTGAAAATTTAGGAAAAGAAATTATTAAAAAAGGAATTAGAGCATAAAATTTCCTTTAAAGAGTATTTCAGTTGAACAATGATCACAGAACTCAACAAACTGAGTCTTTTCATGGCAATAAGAATGACCCCTGGGCTGGGCATGGTGGTTTACGCTTGTAATTCCACCATTTTGGGGAACCAAGGCAGGAGGACTGCTTGAGGCCAGGAGTTTAAGACAAGCTTGAGCCACATAGCGAGACCTCATTTCTAAGAACATAATAATAAATTAGCCAGGCGTGGTGACACATGCCTGTAGTCCCAGCTACTCAGGAGACTGAGGCTGGAGGAGGATCACTTGAGCCCAGGAATTCAAGACTACAGTGAGCTGTGATCCCACCACTGCACTCCAACTGGGGTGACAGAATGAGACCCTGTCTTTAAAAAGGAAAAGAATGCCCCTCTTTTCAGTCCACAGTGAGTGGAGTACACACACACCTCATTTTATTGCACTATGCTTTACTGTGCTTTACAGATACCATATTTTTTTCATAAAATGAAGATTTGTGGCAACCCTGCATCAAACAGTTATTGGCACCATTTTTCCAAGCACCACCTGTGCTTACATTTTATCTGTTTCACATTTTGGTAATTTTCAAAACATTGCCAATGTTTTCATTATTATGATATCTGATATGGTCATCTCTAATCAGTGATATTTGATGGAACTATTGTAATTATTGTGGGACTCCATGACAACACCCATAAAAGATGGCAAACTTAATCAATAAATGTGTGTGTTCTGACTGCTCCACTCACCAGCCTTTCCCTACCCTTCTCTCTCTCTCTTCTGTCCCACCTATTTCTTAAGACGCAACAATATTAGCATTACACCTTTTAATAACTGAGCAATGGCCTCTATCTATTCAAGTGAAAGTAAGAATCTTACATCTCTCATTTTATATTAAAAGGTAGAAAAGATTGGTGAAGCTTAGTAAGGAAAACAGTCAAAAAGCTGAGACGGCCCAAAAGCTAGGCCCTTTGTGTCATGCAGTTAGGCAAGCTGAGAATGCAAAGGGGAAGTTATTGAAGGAAACTAGATGTGCCGCTCCAGTAACCAAAAGATGAGAGGAAAAACAATCTTACTTCTGACTGGAGAAAGTTTTCATGGTCTGCATAGATCAAACTGCTACAACATTTGCTCAAGCCAAAGACCAGTCCAGAGCATGGCTCTAACTCTCTTCAATTCTTGCAGAGGTTGGTTCACGAGGTTTAGGAAAAGAGCCATCTTCATAAAATAAATGTGCAAGGTGACACAGCAAGTGCTGATATAGAAGCTGCAACAAATTACTCAGAAGATCTAGCTAAGATCATTGATGAAGGTGACTACGCTAAATGACAGATTTTCAACTTAGATAAAACAGCCTTCTGTTCAAAGAAAATGTCATCCAGAACTTTCATCGCTAGAGATAAGTCAATGTCTGTGTTCAAAGTGTCAAAGGACAGGGTGACTCTCTTGTTAGGGGCTAATGCAGCTGGTGACGTCAAGTTGAAGCCAAGGTCATTGGCCACTTTAAAAATCCTAAAACCCTTTACAATTATGCTAAATCGATTCTCCCTGTACTGTAAAAATGAACAACAAAGCTTGGATGACAGCACATCTGTTTACAGCATGGTTTACTGAATATTTTAAGCCCACTGTTGAAATATACAGCTCAGGAAAAAAAATTCCTTTCAAAATATCACTGTTCATTGATAATACATCTGGTCACCCAAGAGCTCTGATGGAAATGTACAAGGAGATTGTTTCCATGTCCACTAATGCAACATTCATCCTGCAGACATGGATCAAGGAGTAACTTTTAACTTTACTATTGAAAAATACATTTTTTAAAGCTATACCTGCTGTAGATGGTGATTACCATTAAGAACATTGGTGATTCACGGGAAGAAGTCAAAATATCAACGTTAAGAGAGTCTGGAAAAAGTTAATTTTAATCCTCACAGATGACTTTGAGGAGTTCAGGACTTTGGTGGAGGAATTAACTGCAGATGTATGGGAGATAGCAAAAACAAAACAAAACAAAGAAAACTAGAATTAGAAGGGAGCCTAAAGATGGGACGGAATTGCTGCAATTTCAAGAAAAAACTTGAAGGGATGAGGAGTTACTTCTTATGAATGATCAAGGAAAGTGATTTCTTAACCAAACACCACATGTTCTTAAAAGTGGGAGCTGAATGATGAAAATGCATGGACACATGATGGGGGAACAACACACAGTGGGGCCTGTTGGAAGGGGAGTTGGGGAGGGAGAGCATCAGGAAGAATAGCTAAGGGATGCTGGGCTTCATACCTAGGCAATGGGATGATCTGTGCAACAAACCACTATGACACACATTTACCTATGGAACAAATCTGCACACGTACCCCTGAACTTAAAAGTTGAAGATTTCCTGTTCCCTCTGTTGTGTCTTGGAGTCTGGAATGATGAAGACCTTGTGCTCTTAGGCAGGTCCTTCCTCTTTATTATTTTAGAATTCTTCTGGACTCACCCCAACAATAGTTTCAACATGTTCTGATGATTGGTTGTTAGTCAGAATGAAAATAAGGCCCTTTGATAAAAACATGGAAGCTAGAATTGGTGACATAGATCTGGAAGATAACTTGTCATATAACATGTTTGCTCTCATTTAACTATAAGTTTATTTCCTGTCACTTCTTCTGGGATCAAGAAAATGATGTTCCAAAGAAATGACATTGCCACATTATTGGAGATCAGTTACAGACCAATGTTGGATACTACCAATGAATTTTCAGTGGTTTGCTTTGTGAAGAAACTCAAATTCCCATCTGTGATACATTTTGGAATGAGTGGGTTTGATGCCAGCACATTGAAAGATATCCCACAAAAAACAAAAGGACAAGAGTCATCAGCTCCCACACGAAGTAAAAAATGTGAACCTAATTTTAGCAGTGTTAATAAACAGCAACTATCCATGAGTCACTGCATCAACAATGCCTGTGTTAGAACATCCTCTCTTACCTAAGGCACAGGGGTAAGTGGTACATACTTGTCTGAGACCAGTTTCATTAATACTGTTGTTGGTTGTATGTGTCCATAGATGAGTAGCAGTATCTGTTACCAGTTTCACTATCTTTTGGAGTTTTGGATAACGTAACTATGCTGTGATATTTACACTTTTTAATGAATTAATTTTAAGTAAAATTGCCATTCTAACTTTGTATGTGAAATAAAGTTCATACATAATAAAGCTTGCTTATAAAAAATAAAAATAAGATACAAGTTTTTAAAAAAAGAAAGTGGTTTCTTGAGATGGAATCTATGGAATCTACACCTGGTGAAGCTGCCATCAACATTGTTGAAATGACAACAAAGAATTTAGAATAGTCCATAAACTTAGTTGATAAGCAGTTGTCAGGGTTTGAGAGGACTGACTCCAATTTTGAAAGAAATTCTACTGGAGGTAAAATGCTACCAAACGGCATGACATGCTATAGAGAAATATTTTGTGAAAAGAAGAGTCAATTAGTGCAGCAAACTTCATTGTTTCATTTCAGAAACTGCCACAGCCACCCCAACCTTCAGTAACCACCACCCTGGCCAGTCAGCAGCCATCAACATTGAGGCAAGACCCTCCACCAGCAAAAATATTAGATTAGAATGTATTATAGGCTCAGGTGATCATTAACAGTTTTTAGCAATAAAGTATTTATATTAAGGTATGTACTTTTTTTAGACATAATGTCATTGCACACTTAAAGTACAACATAGCATAAGTATAAATTGTATATACACTCAGAAGCCAAAATATATCCAGGCATGTGACTCTTTTCATTGTAATATTTACTTTATTGCAGTAGTCTGGAACAGACCTGTAATAGCTTCGAGGGATGCCTGTAAATGAGAATTGAATAGGAAATGTAAATTTTTTCTTTTCTTTCTCATATGTATTATTTTTAGGACCACTCTTCTCTGACCTTCACAAATATGGTTCAGGTCCTGAAGTAAAGAAGTCCTACAAAGTTACATTCTTAGAAACATCTGCATTTCAAGCAAAACAAACCAATAAACAGAAAGCAGATATTTTTGTATCATGACATACCAAAGAAATTCATGTAAATTATTATCCATTAGCCATATTAAACACAATGATGTGGTTGTACTTCTCTATTATTCTTCCCAATTTTTATTCTAAATCAGTGCAAGTGCCTGAATTACTGAAGAGTCAGTATTCTTTGCTTTGTGGTTTTACTTGTATTATGGGTCTTCACAAAAATTGCCTTGCGTAATTTTGCAGCAGACTATAATTTAGGGAGCATTAGAATGAAGTCCAACATTGATATAAAAAATGAACATCATTTTATTCAGTAGGAAATAGCCTGGCATATTGTAGACACTTCTGTTTACTTATATGTAATAGCCAATTCTAAGCAGAAAGTAAAATGTTGTATAGAAAGAGAATTGCTGCATAAATGTCTTCTTTTGAGAAGTGTCTGTTCATGTCCTTCACCCACTTTTTGATGGGGTTGTTTGTTTTTTTCTTGTAAATTTGTTTGAGTTCATTGTAGATTCTGGATATTAGCCCTTTGTCAGAAGAGAAGGTTGCGAAAATTTTCTCCCATTTTGTAGGTTGCCTGTTCACTCTGATGGTAGTTTCTTTTGCTGTGCAGAAGCTCTTTAGTTTAATTAGATCCCATTTGTCAGTTTTGGCTTTTGTTGCCATTGCTTTTGGTGTTTTAGACATGAAGTCCTTGCCCATGCCTATGTCCTGAATGGTAATGCCTAGGTTTTCTTCTAGGGTTTTTATGGTTTTAGGTCTAACGTTTAAGTCTTTAATCCATCTTGAATTGATTTTTGTATAAGGTGTAAGGAAGGGATCCAGTTTCAGCTTTCTACATATGGCTAGCCAGTTTTCCCAGCACCATTTATTAAATAGGGAATCCTTTCCCCATTGCTTGTTTTTCTCAGGTTTGTCAAAGATCAGATAGTTGTAGATATGTGGCGTTATTTCTGAGGGCT
The DNA here is from genome assembly GCF_029281585.2 of Gorilla gorilla gorilla. Lineage (NCBI taxonomy): Eukaryota > Metazoa > Chordata > Mammalia > Primates > Hominidae > Gorilla > Gorilla gorilla. The sequence goes on along the minus strand of NC_073236.2, from coordinate 134,779,903 downwards.
CTGTTCTGTTCCATTGATCTATATCTCTGTTTTGGTACCAGTACCATGCTGTTTTGGTTACTGTAGCCTTTATTGCGGCATTATTCACAATAGCAAAGACTTGGAACCAACCCAAATGTCCAACAATGATAGACTGGATTAAGAAAATGTGGCACATATACACCATGGAATACTATGCGGCCATAAAAAATGATGAGTTCATGTCCTTTGTAGGGACATGGATGAAATTGGAAATCATCATTCTCAGTAAACTATCCCAAGAACAAAAAACCAAACACCGCATATTCTCACTCATAGGTGGGAACTGAACAATGAAATCACATGGACACAGGAAGGGGAACATCACACTCTGGGGACTGTTGTGGGGTGGGGGGAGGGGGGAGGGATAGCATTGGGAGATATACCTAATGCTAAATGAAGACTTAGTGGGGGCAGTGCACCAGCATGGCACATGTATACATATGTAACTCACCTGCACTGTGCACATGTACCCTAAAACTTAAAGTATAATAATAAAAGAAAAAAAAAAAAAGAGAATTGCACAACAAGAGTGTTTTTCTGTCCACTTACCTGAAAATCGTGCTAACATCTCAAGACATTTAATCTTCCCCATGCATCCTCTTTCTTCAAAACAATATTTTTTACATTTTTATTTTACATTATTTTAAGTGGAAAGACTTTATTTCAGTCTATATTGAGAGAAAATTCACTTTGTGCTAATGGTGCAAGGAGGAGAATATTGGTGATGTAAGTTTAAATGCATTTGTTATTGGAGATTATTTTTTACAAGATTGTTAACACATTACGAAAACATAGTTCTTATCCGTAAGCTGCCAAATGTGGGGCTGAAGGGAAGATCAATTTTCTGGGTGTGTTTTCCAACATTACATTAAGCACTATCTTTTTAAAAAATTGGGTTGTGGCCGGGCGCAGTGGCTCACGCCTGTAATCCCAGCACTTTGGGAGGCCGAGGCGGGCGGATCATGAGGTCAGGAGATCGAGACCATCCTGGCTAACATGGTGAAACACCGTCTCTACTAAAAATACAAAAAAATTAGCCAGGTGTGGTGGCGGGCGCCTGTAGTCCCAGCTACTCGGGAGGCTGAGGCAAGAGAATGGCGTGAACCCCTGGGGTGGAGCTTGAAGTGGGCTGAGATCATGCCACTGCACTCCAGCCTGGGCGACAGAGCGAGACTCCGTCTCAAAAAAAAAAAAAAAAAAAAAAAAAAAAAAAAAAAAAAAAAAAAAAAAATTGGGTTGGTTTTCTTTTGGTAGTTGTTTCATATTGTTTTAATTTTTCAGCTGGATTTACATTGTTTTAACTTATTCACTCATTCCTCTTTTTTTGTTATGTTTTTTTGTTTGTTTGTTTGTTTGTTGTTTTGAGATGGAGTCTTACCCTGTCACCCCGGTTGGAGTGCAATGGCACGATCTCGGATCACTGCAACCTCCGCCTCCCAGATTCAAGTGGTTCTCCTGCCTCAGCCTCCCGAGTAGCTGGGATTATAGGCGCGCCACCATGCCCAGCTAATTTTTTGTATCTTTAGTAGAGACAGGGTTTCACCACGTTGGTCGGGCTGGTCTTGAACTCCTGTGTGATCCGCTCGCCTCCGGAGGCCTCCCAAAGTGCTGGGATTACACGCGTGAGACATCGCGCCCAGCCCTCATTCATCTTTTTTTAAATTATCGCTGATGTGCAGTGTCTCTGTCAGATACTGAGGGGAACATAGTGAGAATGAGAAGACACAGGGCGTTGTCATCACCAAATGCATTTCTGAGTCTTTCTTGCCCCAGCACACAGGCCGAGGAGCTGTCTTAGCACTGCCACCTCACAAGCCGTAATGTGGATCTTTAGCTATCAGCGAGAACTCTACCTGGTTTCAGGCCAAAGGATTTTAATGTTTCCAGCAAATTAAACATTACTTTTTTTTCTCCACATAAGATTGTAGATTCCTCAGCCAAAGTAAAACTCCAGGCAGTGATAGACAGGATCTGTTCCTACTATAGGCCTGCTTTTTAAAATAAACTTTTCATTTTGGCACAATTTTAGATTTGTAGAAAACTAATGGAAACAGAACAGCGTTCCCCTATGCTCTGTAGCCAGTGTTTCCTGACTTCCGTGAATATGGGGCATGTGGCCCAATAAATAAGCCAATATTGGTCCATTGTTATTAGTTAAAATCCATGGTTTACTTGTATTTCTTGTTTGTTTGTTTGTTTTGTGTTTTACTTGCCTTTCTTTTTTCTGTTCCAGGTTCCCATGCAGGTCCCATCCAGGACACTGCCTTATATTTTGTTGTCATGTCTCCTTCGGCTCCTCGAGGCGATGGCAATTTCTTGGGCATTCTTACTTTTGAAGACCCTGACAATTTTATGTGCTACTGACTGAGTGTTTTGTAGGATGTTTCATAATTGAGATTTGTCTGATGTTTTTGTCATAGATTGGACTGTGGGTTTTGGGGAGGAAGCCCACAGAGGCGAGGGGCCATGCTCCTCACATCCCGGTCTGTCACTGTGGGTACTCGCCGTCTTCACCTGGTAGAGGAGGGAGGTCCTCTTTCTCCTCTGTAAACTCACTGTTTTGTTCCCCTTTCCACATAGTAGTCTTTGGAAAGAAGTCACTATGAGCGTCAACCTGGGCTTTAATCTCAGTTCTGGACTCTGTCAGCTGTCAAATATTTTAAACTCTCTGAGCCCATACTTTCCACCTGTAAAACAGGGATGAAATGCCTGCCTCGAAGAGTGGTTGTGATGATGAGAAATTACTTATTCTGAAGCGTTTCATAAACAGTAATTCTCCCTGTTGATCTTCTATGTAATAATGTGTGCTATGCAAATAAGTTCCTTTCTCATTTCCTACAAACAAGTTGTAACATCAAATATTTAAATGTTGTACTAAGTAATAGGTATTTCTTGATAGTTGCTTATTCTTCAATATAATGTTATGTATCTTTTTAAAGATGATTCATTAGGACCTGATTATGCTTTGGTTTTCACTTCACTAAATCCGTCATATTTTACACGTGGATAACAACTCACCTGTTTTTCTTTCTAATTACTGCCCTCCTTAGATAAACTTATTAAGTGCCAATTATATTACAGGTGCTAAATATTGTCTTTATTCTTCACAACAAACTGTGTTATAAGGATTTACTTTCATTTATTCATACTGAACTTAGATTCAGAGAGGAAAACACTTGTTCAAAGTTCTAGAAATAGCAAGAATGCAGGAGAAATAGCAAGAATGCAGGAGACCTCCATTTCAGAGTTGAATTTAATGCTTGAACTCATCCTTGTTGGATTTAATGCTTGAATTCATTTCACAGAGCATCACACCACATCAACAGCCTGTGGTCTGGCGTTAGTTCCAGTTATCACCTTTATACCTCCTTCATCCTGTGGGTCTGTGGTGTCTTTCCCTATGTGAGATGTGCAGTATTCTTTGAGAACACAGCCACTTTCCACCAGAGAAGGTTGATTTTTTTTTTTTTTTTTTTTGAGACAGAGTTGCACTCTTGTTGCCCAGACTGGAGTGCAATGACGCGATCTCGGTTCACCGCAATATCTGCCTCCCAGGTTCAAGTGATTCTCCTGCCTCAGCTTCCCGAGTAGCTGGGATTACAGGCATGTATCACCACGCCCCAGCTAATTTTGTATTTTTATTGGAGACAGGGTTTCTTCACGTTGGTTAGGCTGGTCTCAAACTCCCGACCTGAGGTGATCCACTAGCCTCGGCCTCCCAAAGTGCTGGGATTACAGGTGTGAACCACCGCACCCAGCCTGGTGATGATTTTTCTGCAGAGAAAAAAATTATTTTACTTTTCTTTTGTTCACTTTGCCTGCCGTGAAAAAATACTCCCTGAAGTCTCTCTTAAACTTTATATTTGAATCCCAAAATATTAATTGAGAATAAGCAAAAAAAAAAAACAAAAAAACCTAGTTTAGTCTATTTTTCTTTCAGATCAGTAACAGCACAAAAAGAAACCCACAGAGGTTACAGAAACGTTCACTTAGATAACATTTAGGCTTATTATTCAATGTTGGTCTTTCAATGTACACTCTTACACTTACTATAAGTTTTATATCAAGAGAAAATTAGTTTTACACATTAAAATAGTATGTAATGAAAGATTTATGTAAGTAGGATCTGAAAAAGTAATACCAATACATTTTGACCAAAGTGTATTTAATTTATTTGGTAAACATAAAAATTAATTTGGCCAAACATCTACTTCTATAAATAAGAGCAAGAAGTAGGAAACCTCATTGCTAAATTAAGTTGCTATCACATTGCATGCAGCCATAATCACATTGGGATGTAGTGTGCTCTGTAGCAAATACATATCACAAATAAGTTTTGGTTGCATACTATATAGGACCATCTATTTAAGTGAACTTTCATTTTTTAATGGTTTACTCTGCTTTGAAAAGTATATTATAATAATTATGTTATTCTTTTCCATGCTATGGGTAATGGGAATATTGTAATACAGTATCTTGAAGAAAAGTATATCTCGTAAACGTAAGCTGCCCGGAGATATACAAGAGAAAGTCACTGTATCAATTAATTAAATCATTCCATTAAGACTAAGACTGGCAAAGGTGAATTTTTAAAACTAGTTTACTGATTTACTTAGACCCACATTTGACACTGAGACAGGAGTTTGAAGCACCATTGTATCACTCATTAGGGATTGCTACTATCTGTATTCACCAGATCAAAGATTCCCCTCTATTCTCCATCAAACATACTCAGAAATTGGGTGTCAGTGTGTCCCACAGGCAGATTGAGAAGGCCGAACCAGGGAGCTAGCAAGACCCTCACAGGAGCCAGAATATGTCCACGGAGATAGGTGAGGCCAGGGCAGGGCGGAAGAGCCCATTCTTAAAGCGAACCTGGGAGTCTGGAATTAGGGCATCAATTTATACCGAGAGCATATTCAGTAACAGAAGGTTGTAAGTCAGAGTCACGCTATCGAAATGGTATCCAGGCATACATAAAGAGCAAAAGCGAGGAAAGAAACAGGTTAAAGATTACTCAGAAAACCAGAAACCAGAGGGGTATAAATCCCAAAAGCCACAACGCAAGCATTTGATATGATATTCTCATTCCCACAGTGGCCTCATTCAGCATCATCTGTGTGATGCCAGTATCCATTCCTCTGTTGCCACCCTCACCCCCAGGCTTCTCGGAACCAAAATCTGTGGAGTCTAACTCCACAGAGACACCATTCTTCCCTGGGCCCCATCAGAGCCTTCCACTCCTAAAATTACAAACTCAGCCGTTGCTCTCTGGCCTCCGCCTCCTGTCCTTGTCCTCTTCTTTGGAAGTTGCTACATCACTCTTCTCTAACCCATCAAGGTTATGACAATTCCAGTTTCTGTCTATAGGTGCCTTCCTGACTTCACATCTTGCTATTTCACTTAGATTTTAAAAGTTGAGTGCTTCATGGCCGGGCGCGGTGGCTCACACCTGTAATCACAGCACACTGGGAGACTGAAGTGGGTGGATCACCTGAGGTCAGGAGTTCGAGACCAGCCTGGCCAACATGGTGAAACCCCATCTCTACTACTACAACTAATAATAATAATAATTAGCTGGGTGTGGTGGCAGACTCTTGTAATCTCAGATACTTGGGAAGCTAAGGCAGGAGAATCAAATCGCTTGAACCCAGGAGGCAGAGGTTACAGTGGGCTGAGATGGCACCATTGCACTCCAGCCTGGGCGAAAAGAGCGACACTCCACCTCAAAAAAAACAAAACAAAACAAAAAAAAGTCTATTGCCTCAAACACTCTCTTGCTAATATTCTGAACTCCCTTGATTTATTTGTTTTCAATCTTCCTTCTCTGGGCATTTCATATCAATGAAACCGTACAATAAATGGTCTGCTACTGGCTTCTTTCAACTAGTGTCATGTTGCTGGGATTCATTCATGATTTAGTATGTGTCAGCATTTCATTCATTCTTAATGCTGGAAAGTATTCCACGGTATGGATATACCATATTTTGTTTATCCCTTCACCAGTTGAGGCACTTTTTGGTGGTTTCCACTCTAGCTATCGTGAATAATGTTGCCTCGAATATTTGTGCAGAAGTCTTTTGTGGACACATATTTTCATTGAGTAGATTTTTTAAGTACACTTGCTATGACATGTTTATGTTTAACTTAATAAACGGTTTCCAAAGAGGCTGCACCATTTTACATTCCACCTGAAGAAATCTTTGAGGCTTCCGTTTCCACCCTGCAGCACTTGGGATTGTTTGTCTTTTTATTATAGCCATTCCAGTAGGTGTGCAATGGTACCTATTGTGGTTTAGTGTGTATTTCCCTAATGACTAATGATGTGGAACTTTTTTTATTATTTTTCTTTTAGTTTCTTAAGATGGAAGCATCGATTATTATCATTTTTAGAGACCTTCTTTCATGATATGTGCATTAAAGTTATACATTTTCTTCTAAGCATAATTTTACCTGTATATCATCCATTTGTATACGTTGTGCTGTTGCTTTCATTCAGGTCAAAAATGTCTTAAAATTTTCTTTGTTATGTATTTTTTGACTCATGGGTTATTTGGTATTGTAATGTTTAGTCTACACATATTTTGAGTTTTACAATTTTTTTTTCAATTGTGGATCACTAAATTAAGTTCATTGTGATCAAGGTACCTATTTTATAGAATTTCAGTCTTTTTAAATAAATGTCTCCTTTAAAAGAATGTATATTATGCTAATATTTTGTGAGATGTTCTGTAAATGTTAATTAGATCAAGTTGGTTGAAAGCATTGTCCAAGACTTCCATCTTTGCTGATTTGCCATCTAGTTGTTCTATCAGTTACTAAAAGTTTTCTATTGACATCTTCAACTTTTATTATCATTGAATTGTCTTGTCTTTTCCATTCCTACTATGATTTTCTTTATGTGTTTTGGTACTCTGTTGTTAAGTGTATATATGTTTTTGTTATATCTTTTTGATATATTGACCATGTGATTATCACAAGTTACCTCTGTTGTTCTATATTAATATTTATTATATAAATTTTATTTTGTCTGATATTAATATGGCCACTCCAGCTTTATTATGGCTATTATTTTCATGGTATATCTTTTTTCTACAATTTTTTCTTAAACCTATTTGCATCACTAAATCCAAAGTGTGTCTCTTGTATACATTTCTCTTTATTCAATCTGATAATCTCTGCCTTTTTCATGGGGTATTTAGCCCATTTAAAGTTTTAATATATTATTTGTATGGTAGAATTTGTATCAGATACTTTTCTACTTTTTTATTTGCCTTGTGTCTTCATGTTCCCCTGTTTTTCTTTTACTGCCTTATGTTTGTGTTAAATAAACATTTTTAGTGTGCCTTTTTAATTCCTCTATTCATTGGCTATAGGTTATTTTCCTAGTGGTTGTCCTAGGGATAAAAATATGCAACTAACCATAGTACAATATACTTTGGCATTATGTGCACTTAGCTCTGATAAAATATGGCAACTTTTTTCCAGTACTTTTCCCTCCTCCTGTTCTGGGGTATAATTGCTATATATATAATCTTCATATCTATTTATGTTAGAAGCCCAGCAATACAGTGTTTTAATTATTACCTTATGCAATCTTAAGTCATGTGAAAATTAAAAACAGAAATGAGAAAAACAACTGATATGTATAACTGATATATAGATACATAAATACATACAATATCTTTAATAAAGACTCAGGTATACATATCCACACACATACATATGTCTGTGTGTGTGTGCGTGCATGTGTGAGAGAGAGAGAGAGAGGAGCGGATAATTTTATATTAGCCCACATACTTACAAAGTGAAATTTTATATTAACTCACATACTTTCTTATTACCTTTGTTTATTCCTGTGTACACAGCGCATAGTAGTTTGGTGTCATTTTGTTTTAACCTGAATAACTTTCTTTAATATTGTTTGAAAGCATAGCAGCATTAATATATCTCAGATTTTGTTAATCTAGGAATAGCTTTATGTCACCTTCATTTTGAAGAACAGCTTTGTTGGATATTGATTTTTTTTTTTTTTTTTTTTTGAGACAGGGTCTTGTTTTGTCACCCAGGCTAGAGTGCAGTGGTGAGATCATGACTCACTGCAGCCTCAGTCTACTGGGCTCAAGTGATCCTCCCACCTCAGCCTCTCTTGTAGTTAGGACAACAGGCACGCATTACATGCTTGGCTAATTTTTAAAAAATATTTTGTAGAGACAGGATCTCACTTTGTTGCCCAGGCTGGTCTTGAACTCCTGGGCTTAAGCAATCCTCCTGCCTTGGCCTCGTAAAGTGCTAGGATTACAGGCATGAGCCACTGCTCCTGGCCTGGATATTGAATTTTTGAACCATCACATTGTGTCGTTCTCTTACTTTCTGACCTACCTCGTTTCTGATGAGGTCAGCTATTAGTCATATTGTTGTTCCTCTATACATGATAACTAATATTTCTCTTGTTGCTTTCAACATTTTCTCTACATCGTTAACTATCCAAATCTTGACCAAGATATATTTAGTTGTGATTCTCTTTGAATTTTTTCCTGCTTGAGTTTTGTTGGGTTTATTGGATCTGTAGATTAGTATTTTTACCAAATTGGGGACTTTTTGCCATTATTGCTCAAATATTATTCTTCCGCTCCCTTTTCTCCTTCTGGCACAATCATTGCTCATGTATCCCACAACTCTATGCTGCTCTGCTTATTTTTCTTCCCCATTTTTTCTCTCTGTTCATGAAATTGGATAATTTCTATGAATGCATCCTCAAGTTTACTGATTCTTTTTTCTATCACTTCAAATACATTTCTGAGTCCATCTAGTGCATTTTTCCCATTTCAATTACTATAGTTTTAAATTTTAGAATTTCCATATTTTTGTGTTTTATATTTGCTTTATTGTCCCTGAGTCATTGTCATACTTTTGTATAAGCCTTTCGGCATGGCTTCTATTAGTTTTTTTAGGCAACTGTAATTGCTGCTATGAAGACTTTGCCTACTAAAGTCAATATCTGGGCACATTCAGCAATGCTTTCTATTGGCTAACTTTTTCTCCAGACTATTTCTTTCTTATTTCTTTGAATATCTTGATTTTTAAAAATTACTGAATATTTTAACACAGCAGTCCTCAACTTTTTTGGCACCAGGGACCAGTTTTGTGGAAGACAGTTTTTCCACGGACAGGGAGGTGGAAAGGGGTATTGGATGATTTCAGGATGAAACCGTTCCACCTCATTAAGGAGCTTGTAACGTAGATCCCTCGCGTGGGCAGTTCGCTTCTAGTGTTTGTGCTCCTAAGAGAATCAAATGCCGCCGCTGGTCTGAAAGGAGAGGGAGCTCAGGCGGTCCTGCTCACAGGCCAGCTGCTCACCTCCTGCTGTGCGGCCCGGGTCCTAACAGGCCATGGACCTGCATCAGTCCACGGTCAGGGAGTTGGGGACCCTGGTTTTAAAGAACATGTTTTATTCACTTTTGTGTGTGTGTTAACTTTAGCCTGCTGCGGGTTTTTGTTGTTGTTATTGTTGCAATTTGTAACTTGCATGGACTCAACCTTCAAAAGCTATCTCCCACACGTTGTAGGCAGCTTTGCGTTTGTCATTTTTTTCTTTTTAAGTTTGGTTTAATGTTGGGGCTACACCTATGTCTGCATAGCTTAGTGTTCAGCTAAAGATTGGCCAGAAGTTGTATTCAAAAACCTCAACTCAAGTCAGTGTGGTTTACACTGTCGGCTGATAGATAGGTGTGTGAACCAGGGAGTACATTGAAACTAGACTTAGTTTCCAGATCTGCCTCAGTTTTATTTTCTGCTGGTTTCTGCCATGTGCCCTCTGTGCATGGGCACAGGCTCTGTTAGCCAGAAGGTGTGGTGGCCTGGGCCTCTGTGATCATGCTGGAATGGAGAGCTTATTAATCCATGTATGGCCATCTCATTTCCCAAAGCTCCCTGCTAACTTACCAGCTAGTGGGCCAGTCTGTTGCTCGACACAAGACCTGAACCTCAAGCTACCAGAGCTGCTGCCTCCCTTACCCCACCCCCAGCCGGCTTGCACCTAGCTCACCACTTTAACTCATGGGGCTCTCCTTGGAGAGAGCTCATGCTGGCAGCACCAGGGAAGCTGCAGGTTTTCAGGGCCTGTACCTCTCCTCTGCTCCCAGTTGAATCCCCACACTGGCCAAGCTTAGGGAGGAGCGATGGGAGTAGCCCCAGGCAGCAAAACCCCAGGTTCACACTGTCCTTACTCAACTTATAGTAGTTCTTATGAATAAATGATTTGTTTCTGTTGTGTACCATTGGTGCATTACCAGAGGACCGAAATAGTTTTTTGTCAGTTTCAGTAGTTTGCTTTGTGAGAGTAGGATTTGTCAACCTCTTCAATCTGTAATGCCAAAAGTTAGGAGTTCTCACACATCGTTTTTCTGATTCTGTATCTACTGCAAACTCTATGTTTCTGTCTTTCCTTTCTCTTCACACCCACACTTCTTAATTATTATCTCTACTTCATGTTTCCATTTTCATATTTCCCATTCACTTCTTGGATTTTAAAATCTGACTTCCAGGTTAATCATGACATACAAGCATATCCTGTGAATATCCCTCATGACAGTCCTATTGATACATTCAGTAGAACATTTTGATACATAGTTTTTCTTGTATCACCTCCCACTTTTGAATAGGGCCCCATCCTAGAAACACTCTGTTGTCTTGGTTTCTAGTCCGCCACACATGTGGTTTTGCTCCGATTCCTAAAGCTGCCTGTTTCAGACTCTGAAACAGGGCTAAGGAGTCCTCACCTACTAGTGCTCCCCCAGCTGTGCTCCAGCCACATCATTCTGGTTGCATTACCCCTGCCTCCTCCTGTGGGTCTCCAAAGACTGTTTTTACCTCTGATCTAGATCCTTTACCTGAGCTTCAGAATTTATCTTCAGTTGCTTTCTGGACCTCTCCATTTGATTCCTCATCCCACAGACATGCAAAATTCTTAATGTCCAAAACTGAACCTATGATTTTCCATAACAAATCCATATCTCCTGTCATACCCCCATTTTAATGAATAACACATCCATCAACCAAGTTCTGCTCTGGGTCCATGGATGCCATTCTTTACTTCACTTCACTACATTGAAGTACATTTAAAATTTAATGACCATGAATCATTTCATTTCCCTACTCCCCAGCCACTTCTTCCAGTCCCCATTGCCACATCCCTGGGTGGACCACAGTCAGTGCTAGCATGGAAAATCTGCAGAACCCCTACCTGGTCCCTTCACTACTTTCTTCTTTCCTTCCCACCTACCTAGCTCTATCCTACTTGTCTTTTACCCTAAGTTAGACGTTTCTAACTTCAGGGTTTCCTCAACCCCTAAGTCCATGTTACGGGCCTGATAAGACTTTCTAATGTTGTTCTGTAACCTCCTTTTTAGTTGTCCTGTTCTAATCCTAAATTCCAAGACACAGCAGGGTTCACGAGTATCATAACTTACAAGCTCATTCTCAGCATCTAATTAAGGGACTGACATGTAGTTCCTTGGATATGAATGTATAAACCAAATATGCCCATTTATACATAAGTTGGTTGGGTCTCTGAGAGTTTTTTTTTTTTTTTTTTTTTTTTTTTTTGAGGCGGAGTCTCACTCTGTCACCCAGGCTGGAGTGCAATGGTGTGATCTTGGCTCACTGCAACCTCCACCTCCCAGGTTCAAGAGATTCCCTGCCTCAGCCTCTGGAGTAGCTGGGATTACAGGCACCCACAACCAGGACCAGATAATTTTTGTATTTTTAGTAGAAACAGGGTTTCACCATGTTGGTTAGGCTGGTCTCGAAATCCTGACCTCAGGTAATCCACCCGCCTTGGCCTCCCAAAGTGCTAGGATTACAGGCATGAGCCACCACACCTGGCCAAGACTCTGGGAGATTTTTAAAAGTCAAAAAGGCATATAGCCACTAACTAATAGAATCTTCGTTAAATCTATATTTCTTATAATTCTGGGGTTAGAGGTTAAGAAGAGATGAACACACATACATCAACTCCTTCTTACTTAGCTCCCATTAGCCTTCTCCATGGTATAGAAAAAACAAATGTCAAATTTGGTCTTGAATGGCAATTAAAAACAAACATTTTACAATGCTGGGCAAATAGTGATTTCTAAAGGAAAAATAAATGTGGTTTTTGAGACTGGCAATACTGTGAAAGCAAATTAAGCTAGGTAAATACTTTTCTATTAGAGTTGCCAAATTCTTATGTATATGCAGGCACATATGCATATTATATGTAATATATATGCATATGTGTAAATTATATGCATTTATATCCTCAAGTAATTTATATTCTGCTTAATCCCAAAATAAAAGTGCCATTACGTGTTAAAAAATCTACATTGAAAACATTATAAATTATTTTTAAAGCCTACATTAAAACATACATGTATATTTAATACTTCTCCTTGCACAGTCTAAATAAGAAAGCTTTATTTTTCACCCAAATTAACTTTAGAGGCTAAACTGTGACACTGCAATTAAAATAAAAAATTTGAAATATTAATTTTTGGTGTATTCTCATACATGAAGAGCTGATCATAAAAGTAGGCATGTAAATCTCAGTTGTTGCCAAATGGTCTGAAGGTAATGGTGTGTGTACGTGTATGAGAGAGAGAAATTTTCCAGTAATCAAGAATTGAAAAACTCAAGATTTGTAAATCAACTTCCCAGTTATAAGTGGTACTCAGAAGGTAACAAGCAGGACAAGATACTGAGTATGCAGGTCTGGTACAACATGCTCCGAAATACAGAGGATTTTAATAAGGCCTTGGATATATTTTCTATTAAAAGTATGCCTTCAGTAAAGCTTACTTATTCAGTGTTTCTTCCTTTACTTACTGATATTTAGTACATAGGATTAGATATAATTTCCTTTTGACACATATCTCCGCCCTAGAAGTAGACTATTTTGCATTTGTCCTGTTCTTTAGAAAATCTAATTGCTTAAGAATATCACAATGGAAAAAAAACAGGTATATAAAATTAGTCATTTGGAAATACATGTAATAGAGAGAAAAAGTTTTTTAAAGAAGAGAATACATGTCTTGCTGATCACATTTATAATAGCAGATGTACACATTCAAATTCTCTTGCATTTTAAAAGTTTTAAAGTCTATTATTTCAACAATTTGAAAGATTCACTAACTTTTTGTTTGTAGGTGTTGAAAGAATAAGTGCACTGAAATAAAAGAAAGCAGATTATGCATTTACACTGATACTAAACCGAATTCTTATGAATATAAAACCATTAGTTACTTGCTCATTTCTTCATCTATTTTTGAATATACTAAATGATTTCTGTATACTAATTGTATAGTGCTGCAATATATTAATGTTTCATATACTATTTTATTTGCCAGCAGAATACTTGAAGTGCAGAGAACAATCTCTGGGCTTAGCATTCTGGGGCTGTAGCCTCCACTGTGGTATGAATGAGTGTTTGTCCACGTCATACCCAGTCTGTGGAAGATGACCCTTCTTATTCTTTGATTGTCGTAGGATCATTTTCACCTTAAGTCTCCAGCACAAATGCACTTATTTTTAAGAGCTACTTACATATATTAGTTGACTCTTCAGTAATCAGTTAATATGTCAAGTGCAAGAAAGAAGCATCTTTGTGAAGATACTGGAAAGACAGAGGCAGTGAAGAAGCAAAGCAGGCAAAACATCTGAACGGCACTAGGGTGTGTTCAGCAAGAGCCTGCCTGGTCTACAGGGGAGTGAGTATCTCCATCATAATTATTAATTAAACTTTGCATGCAGATTCTTCTTCTTAGCAATATTTTAGAACTTTGTCTTGGACTGAATTTTAGTCTGCTCATATGTAAAGCAAAACTCCACTAGACTGGGCAAGGACTAACTGCTGAGCTGGGGTGGGGAGATATGTTATGGTTTTTAAGAGCCAGACCCAGAGACTGTGTCAAAAACCCAAAGTCATTCAGTAGATCCCAGGAGAGCCATGTCTTGGGAATAAGACTAAACTGGCCCTCAAAAAGAGGGTACCTTCTCTAACAGACCTAAAATACAAGATTCAAAGGATTAAACTGATCTGCAAGTAACTTGAAAACAAACTTCAAAACCCTTTAAAAGAAGACAATACAATTGAAACATAAAACCATGCAATATTCAAAATCTCAAGAAGACAAAAATAATTCAAAAGCTTTGGGGAAAAAAGTGAAAACTGACCCATAAACTGAAGAAAAATCCAAGTGTATAGCTAAAAGAAAAATCCAAATGCAGAAATAAAACCAAATGCTTAAATAAAAGAAATGATGAAATTAGCAGTCAATCACTTTAAAATGGATGCTACAAGTGACTTCATGGTTCTTTTTTAATAAACATAATGAGGGAAAAAGAAAGATAATAGAAATTAATGGTACCTATAGGGCTGAAAAATGTAATAATTAGAGATGCAAAATACACCAAATAAACTGCAAAATAGACATTGCAGAAGAAAGAAACTGGGGACTTGAAAACATAAACGTAGCAATGGAAATTAGCTAACCTGAAGAAAAAGGATAAAAAACGACTGAGATTAAAAAAAAAAAGAACAAAACCTCAGTGACCAGTGGAATAATATCAAGATGTCTAACATGCATTTAATTGGCATGAAAAATGAAGAAAAGCAAGAGAGGAAGGGCTACAAAGATTGGAATAAACAATGGCCACCAGTTTTCCAAATTTCATGAAAATTCTGAACATACAGATCTAAGAAGTACAACAAATTCCAGCAAGATAGAAACAATTAAAACCTTAAGAAGGTATATCATGATCAGATTGTTAATAAATGCTCATAAAGAGACAATACTTAAAATGTATATGCAGTATAAAAAGAAAAGCAAGATATAGATTTTCTGTAAGGAGAGAAGTATAAGGATGATATATTTATCATTAGGAGCAAGGAAAGGCATACTAAATTTAAACACCAACTTTTAAAGTGTTAAAACAAGGACTGTCAACTTAGAATTGTTTATCAAGTGATATCTTTCAAATATTAAAGGTAAAATATATTTTCTTCAGGGCTGCCAAAGTTGAGGTAATCTTTTACCAGCAAATTTGCACTTCAGAAAATATTAAGGAAAGATTTTTTAGGCTAAAAAAAATAGACACTTGGGGGAATTGCAGATCAACATTACAAGAATGAAAGCCACATAAACAAGAAAAGGTGGGTATAAATATGAAAGCAAAAATTTAAAAAATAAATAAAAACTTTTTTAGTTTTTAATTAAAAATAACCTCTAAACACAAAAACTAACCACTTGAATTTTTGAGTTGATAACCTATATACAATTAAAACATTTGAAAACGACAGCACAGATTTTGAGAGGAGGGTAATGGAAATTATTGTTAAAAGCTTCTTGACTTTTACATGAAGTGGTATAATAAAATTTTAAAGTAGATTATAATAAGTTCATTGTACATTTGTAAATTTTAAATCAATGACTAAACACACACACACACACACACACACGCAAACACAAAGAGTTTTATCTATTAACCAACCAATCAGGTAAAATGGAAAGCAAACAACCAAACACTCTAAGTAAAGTTTATTTAAAATAATGCTTAAGAATAAGAGAAAAGAAACAATGAACAAAGGGGATACATAGATAATACATGTAATTTAAGCCTGGGACTTAAATCCAAATATATCAAACTACATTAATTATAAATATCTAAACATTCCAAATCTAAGGCAGAGATTGTCAGACTGGATAAAAAAGAATGACTCAACTATGTGAAGTCTACAAGAAAAACTCTCTTTAAATATAAATATTTAGGTAAGTTGAAAGTTAAATGATTAAATTTTAAAAAATGGACCTTACAGAAAGATGATTTTACTAAGATTAAACAAATAAATTTCAGAAGAAAAACTATCTCCAAGGATAACAATGGGTAATTCATAATGTAAAGTGATCAACAAACAAGAAGCTCACTGAAATTCAAAATGTATGCAACTAATAACAGAGATACAAAATGCATAAAACAAAATCTCATAGAATTAAAAAAGCAAAGGAAAAAATTCACAATTATAGTTAAAGATTCAATACAGTTTTATCAGTAATTTATAAAAGAAGAAAATCATTAAGGATACAAATACAAAACACTATGTCTAACAAACACTGTCAACCAGCTTGACTTAATATTTGCAGCACACTAAAAGCCAAAAAGAAAGAATACCTTTTTTATGATATACATGGAAGACTCACTAAGACTGACTTTTTACTAGGTCTGAAAATATTTCTTTCTAAACATAGAAAACATAGAATCATAAACAGCGTGAATACGCTGATGATAATAGAAAATATATTAAAAATCAATAACAAACACATCTGGAAAAAAAATCCCCAAATATTTAAAAATTAAGTGTATACTTCTAAGCTATCCATGGAACAAAAAGATGTATTTTAAAAATTAGAAAATATTTTGAATTAAATTATGTTAAAAATAATACGTAATATTTTGGGGATGCAGCAAATTCAGTTCCTAAAGAAAAAATATAAATAACTTACAATAGAAGAGGCCCAAATCAGTGGTACAACATTCCACTTTAAGAAGTTAGAAGAGTATATTTATTACAAATTAAGTAAAAGAAAGAAAATAATAGTGATAAGGCAGAAATCAATGAAATGGCAAAGGGATAACAAATTGAAAAATACATAAAATCAATAGTTGTCTCATGGAAATATTAATAAAATTATAAAACTCCAGCTATGTTAGCAAAAAAAGGAGAGAAAATACAAATTATTAATAGCAGAAGTGACAGAGGGGTTATCACTATGTAAGCATAAAAACATAAAAAGGATGTGAAATAAAAGTTATAAACATTATGCCAAGTTTCTTGAAAGCTGTATGTTAACAAAACTAACAGAAGACATACAAAATTACAGTGTTTGTATATCTATTAAATAAATTGAATTTGTAATTAAAGCCTCCCCATCAAGAAAACTTTAGGCCCAAATGTTTTTACTGATGAGTTCTGTCAAAAATTTAAGGGAGAAATTATACCAAACCTACACAATTCTCTTTCAGAAAACAGAAGTATGACTACTTTACAACTTACTTAGTGATGCCATTATGGCACTAATATTATAAGATATATTACAAGAAAATGAAAGAAACTTCAGATCAATATTCCTCATAAACATACTTGCAAAAATGCATAACAAAATATTAACAAATTAAACCCAACAATATATAACAATTATAATACACTATGACCAAGTAGATTTTTTTCTCAGCAATGCAAAGTTGATTTAAAATTATACTAACATCTCTACAGGCCGAAAAATCACTTGACAAACATTTCACACTTAGCACAAAGTATTGGGTTGTCAATTCAGACTCATATTGATCAGAAATCTAATCCAGTATCAAGCTTAATTAATAACTTGAATAATATGAGCAATCAAAGCAGGAATAATACCGAAACATGGAGTATAGTTTCACAGATCCTATTTTTTCTTTTCTGATATGTGATGTCAGGACTGAGTTGATGGAGTCTCTCTGGAGCATTTTATTTTTACTTAGGGGGCAAATATTTCTTAGGTAAAATATGGAAAACATGAATCAAGAAAGAAAAAAATAGATAAATTGGACTTTATCAAAACTGTTTAAATTCTTATTATTCAAAAGATTATTTCCTCACTGGGTAGAGACAGTTTTTCTTAGGAAACTTTTTTTTTGTACATTTCTATTTTGTACCTCAGAGTTCTGCATAGGTTACAGAACATCCTTCAGGGACAGGTGCCTCATAACGCCATTGATTTTTGGGTGTGGCTATCATAAGCGGATCTAAGCCAGCGTCATTCTGTGAAGAGTGTTCCACAGACTCTCCTCTAAGCTGATATCATTAATCTATTTATGCGAAGGTCCAGTTATCGCAGGGCGAATATTGGGTTGAGTCTCCTGTCTTCTGTGATTTCTTCAAGTTGGTCCTACAAGGAATCAGGGAAACACAGCACAGCTGATGTTTACCTTTGCTCTCTCTAAACCATCATCCATGATAAAAACTCTCAAGAAACCCTGAGTATAAGAAAATGTCTTCAGGCTGTGGAGGGATATCCATGAAAAACTTTCAGATGCCAACATACGTGATGATGAAAGGCTGAATCCTTTACTCTTAAGGTCAGGAACAAAGCTAGCCTGGTCTTTCTCACCACTCCTGGTCGACGTGTCACTGGAGGTCCTCACCAGAGAAATTGGTCAAGTGAAAGAAATAAAGGGCACATTGATTGGAGAGAAAAAGTAAAACTTTCTATTTCACAGTCAGTACGATGATTACTTTTTTTTTTCAACTCTTAGCTAATCCCTACAAAAAACTCCTGGAACTAATAAATGATTTTAACAAGGTTTCAGAATATTAATATCAATATAAAAGATCAAGTGTATTTTTATGTACTAGCAGTAAACAGAACTTGAAATAAAATATAATACTTGGCATAGTGTCAGAAAAAATATACGTTCAGAGGTTACTTACAAAAATTCATACAAATCTTTAAAGGAAATTGGAAATTATTGCTACAATTTTAAGATGACCAAAAATTAACTTTGGCCCTTTCCTCACACATAAAAGTAAAGCATAGTGGGTCTTAAACCTAAATGTGAAAGCGAAAATCTGTATAACTTCTAGAAGCAAACAGAAGAGCTTTTTATTTTTACTTAGAGGGAATAAATATTTCACAGGTAAAATATGAAAAACATGAATCAAGAAAGAAAAAATAGATTGGCCTTTATCAGAAATGTCTGAATATTTGAAATTCAAAAAAATCATGTAAAAATAAAAATGCAAGCCACAGAATGGGAAAAAGTATTCACAATACATATACTTGACAAAGAACTCACAGCCAGAATATAAAGAACCCTTACAACAGAATAAGAAGACAAGCAATCCAACTTAAAAATCGGCAAAAGAGGCCAGTCCCGGTGGCTCACACCTGTAATTCTAGCACTTTGGGAGGCCGGGGCGAGTGGATCACTTGAGGGCAGGAGCTTGAGACCAGCCTGGCCAGCAGAGTGGTACACTTTCTTTACTAAAAATACAAAAATTAGCCAGGTGTGGTGGAGCATGCCTGTAATCCCAGCTACTCGGGAGACTGAGGCAGGAGAATCCCTTGAACCCGGGAGGCAGACGTTGCAGTGAGCTGAGATCGCGCCCCTGCACCCCAGCCTGGGTGATAGAGTGAGACTCTATTTCAAATAATAATAATAAATGGGCAAAAGACTTGAACAGATATTCATCAAAGAAGAAAGATTCTCAACCTAATTAGTTAGCAAATAAATGAAAGAAATCACCACATTGAGATTCCACTCACTACCCACCATAGAAGGACTAAACTTGAAAAACCTGACAACACAAGTGTCAGTTCAAAACTCTCATTGATTGCTGGTGACAGTGTTAAATGGTGTAACTACTGTGGAAAACACTGTGCCAGTGTCTTCTAAAGAAAACTGTACACTTTCTATAAGATGCTGCAATTTCACTTCTAGATATTTACCCAGAAAAATTGAAAATGCTCCTTTCACGAAGACTTCACATGAATGTTCCTAATAACTTTATTCATAATAACAAAAGTAGAAATAATCCAAATGCCCATCACCAGGTGAATGAATAAATGAATTGTGGTCTATCTACAAAATGCAATATTAAGCAATAAGAAGAAACACACACCTGTAATCCCAGCACTTTGGGAGGTCGAGGCAGGTGGCTCACTTGAGGTCAGTAGTTTAAGACCAGCCTGGCCAACATGATGAAACCCCATCTCTACTAAAAATACAAAAATCAGCAGGGTGTAGTGGTGCACGCCTTAATCCCAGCTACTAGAGAGGCTGAGGAGGGAGAATCACTTGAACCTGGGAGGCAGAGGATACAGTGAGCTGAGGTTGCACCATTACACTCCATGCACTTCAGCCTGGGTAACAGAGTGAGACTCTGTCACCAAAAAAAAAAAAAAAAAAAAAAAAAAAAAATCGCACTGTTGGCACAGGCAACACCATTCATGAATCTCAAAAGCAGTATTCTGTGCAAAAGGGGTCAGACACAAAAGAGTAATGAAATAATTTTATTCATAGGAAATTTCCAACTTCACATGGTAATCTGCAATGGCAGAAAGCATTTCTCCTGGGTCTTGAATGATTAGGACTTCAGTGGAATCGGAGACTTGCTAGGGTAGAAAAATTAACATGAGCACAGTAGATTCCAGATTCACTTGAGAATATTTCTTGTGACTTTGACTGTGTGCAATACTGCAGTTCATAAAAATAAAGCTGGAAAGAGAATTCTGGATGAGTTGAAAGAGGATCTTGAATTTAACAATGACACATGTATTTATCCTTGAAGTGATTGGCATTATCGGTTTTCGAAGAAGGGAAACACTGTGGACCTTTGCAACCAATTTTTTTATATTCACAAGGACATTTTTGTATTATAACTCATATGAGCAATCCATTTCCATCCTAATGTTTTTTGTATTTAACCAATAACAAATATGCCCATTAATGTCTTTTAGAACACCTAAATTGTGCTGCTAAAGTATCACAGAATAAAACTATAGGAGGGTTTTCAGGAATGTGTGTAACACAAACATTCATTGATGCTAGATATAAAGTAAAAGATGGGTTCCACACCTGATCCAGGCTGGTAAGCTAAGATGAAATCAATTGCTTGAGTGAATTTGTGTTAATAATCATATCCCTTTTATATTAAAGGGTGTTTGATTAAATGACAGTCATGATATTCTTTCCCATGAATTAATGTAAACACTAACTCAGCACATTCTATATGCCAAATACTATACTTGGCTCTATTTTATAAGACTTGACTTTAACTGCTTCATGGAAATAATGTTTAAATTTCTCAGGATATATTACTGTTCTTTTCTGAGATAAAATGTACTCTCTGGGACATGTTCAGTATATGAAAAGTACTTAAATATTCATTAATTTCCTTGTGTCTACCATATCGTAGAAGATGACTTAAACCTCAGGATGATAATGTTGAAAATTTTTTCAGACTAGGAATGTGCGTTATCAAAAGGATAAAATAAACAGAGTACGCAACATAATCTATTTTCGGAAGTGTAGCAATGGAAAACTCAATTCTTCCCACAACTTTCCACCAAAGATTATAAATATGATTCTCTTTCCTCTTTAAATCAGCAAGGAAGCGCTCTGTCACCATGGCTATTCTCTCTCTATTCCATTTAGATGTCATTCAATTATAAATAGAGAAAGTAAAAATACACAAAAAGAGTTGTTCAACAGCGATTTTAACTCTACATTTATTGGTAAGTATAATCGCATGCACATATAAATATAAATTTAGAAACATCTCTGCCAACGTAACCTAAATACATATTAAAGCATTTTATTTCTACATTGTCAACATAGTAATACAGCTTATTAAAAGGTTTTAAACCTTACTGATCTTTCTTGGAAACAAATATGAAGCAAACATTATACTATTAAAGTCATTAATTCCAAAAACCATCCTGTCTATATGGACTGCTGCCCTGGAATTCTCCAGCTATTGCCCCTAGGAAACATATTTTCATAACAAGGTGACACTTAGGAACCCACCACATATATTAGCAGTATTAGTGCAACCAGAAACGTAGCAGCCATTATCTCAGGGTTGGTTCATTTTCTGTTATTGTTGTTCATTCCATGTAATTTCTCCCTACAGTGTTTATAGAAAAACTCAGTATTTCAATGAACCTGATCTTTTTGCCAAATTAACTCCTTTCTTTCTCAAATAGTGCTTACTCAGTAGTTAAATTATAGGGAATTCAGTCTCTAACTAGCAGAAAAATAAACCCTGAGAGGATAATTCAAGTTTGATGTTCTCATTGGCTTCACTGCAATTTCTGAGAAGACCTACTCACCCACTGAGGCACTGCATAAAAATGAGTGCCCAGTGAGGGCAGTAAGAACCGCACACGCTGAAGAATGGCAGGAGGAGCCTCATGTTCCTTATGCGAGATATCCCCTTCTTTCTCCATGCAGTTCATTAAAATGCGGCCTTCTCCAAATTGTGGCTCATACTTGGCCTATCTCTCTTGGTCAAGACTCAACCATCTGGAGTAGCTCATCTGTCTCCCTTTAGCTCCTTCTTCCTTTACTCTATTTTCCTCTCTTTGGTTATTTTCTACTTAAAACATTATTTTCATTTCTCACTTTGCTGTTGAAATCACTAACTTCAAGTACCAAATTGTCTGTAATGTTAGATCTGGCCAATGTAAACAACCCAAAACCCCAGGCTTACTAATTCAGTTCTTAGAAACCACTCCAGTTCATCTTCTTCTGGACCAAAGTGCCTCCTCAAACCATTTAAATCTATTTTTAGTTCCACAGTAAGCTTTCACATTTAGTTTATGTTACTAAATCATATTTGATATTTTAAGAATGTATTAATGTTTTATGTCACACAGTTCAAATTTCTACTAAATAATCAGTCACTCAATATCAAGAAATATAGCCTCAATAAATGATCTGATCCTCTGGTTTTTGAGTCTAAGTTTTACTGGCTATTAAAGAGATTGGCTTGCTTTTAAGTAAGTCAGGCAGTCACCCGAATGGGCTTCGTGTTTAGACATGTAAAAGTGATGACTCAGTGGATGCCCCATTGCATCTGGTAATTTAGGAAATTGCTAAAATATAAGGCACCCTCTGGTAAAGTCACACAGTACTCATTTGTACTCCATTATCAGTCGTCTAAGGAAGTATCTGTGATCTCCAAAATAAAGAATATAGGAAAATATTGTTCATGGCTGCTTAGTTATGGATAATTTTTGTTGTTCTCCATGCCAACATAGTGAGACAAAATATTATACATATATAAAATCTTCATTTTATATATATATATATATATATATATATATATCAGAAGATTGGGTCTGGATCTGCCAACCTTTGTAAATGGCTTTATCAAACAGAGTTCAATGCAGGAATCAGACACACACTGGATATTCTTAGCAAAAAAAAGAAAAAAGTTTTTTTAAACATAACTGAGTAGACTTGAGCAATTGAAATTAAAAAGACATCAGTTGAATGATTACTTTTGCAAGGGTGTCCAATCTTTTGGCTTCCCTAGGCCACACTGGAAAAAGAATTGTCTTGGGCCACATAAGAGATGATCTAACGACAATTATCTTCATTTTAAAGATTTAGGGACTTAGAAGAATGATAAAATTTTGAGTTGTAAAGTAGCTGAGCAAACTAAAAGCCATTCTAAGTTCAATGTTGTTTTCACATTAATGAACTTCTGATAGAGTTATCATTGCTAGTGCATATCCACTGCTCCATTTGTGTAACCCCAGGAATTTGTCAGAACAAACAAGAACTATTGGAAGTAAGAATGGCATAGTCATCAGGTTTCATTAAAAGAGCACAGTTATGGTTGTGCAAGTTCACTCGGTATCCTCCTTGTGTTCTTCACTCTGGTAACAATCTTCAGCTTCTGGGCCACAGGGCTGGCTAGCTACATGCAGAAAACTGAGAATGGACCCCTTCCTTCCACCTGATACAAAAATTAACTCAAGATGGATTAAAGACTTAAATGTAAAACCCAAAAACATAAAAATCCTAGAAGAAAACCTAGGCAATACCATTCAGGATATAGGCATGGGCAAAGACTTTATGACAAAAATGCCAAAAGCAATTGTAACAAAAGTGAAAATTGACAAATGGGATCTAATTAAACTAAAGAGCTTCTGCATAACAAAAGAAACTGTCACCAGAGTGAACAGGCAACTTACAGAATGGGAGAAAATTTTTGCAATCTCCCCATCTGACAAAGGTCTAATATCCAAAATCTACAAGGAACTTAAACAAATTTACAAGAAAAAAAGTAACCCCATCACAAAATGGGCAAAGGTTATGAACAGATATGAACAGACACTTATCAAAAGAAGACATTTATGTGGCCAACAAATGTGAAAAAAAGCTCAACATTACTGATCATTAGAGAAATGCAAATCAAAACCACACTGAGATACCATTTCACACTAGCCAGAATGGCGATTATTAAAAAGTCAAGAAACAATAGATGCTGGCAAAGATGTGGAGAAATAGGAATGCTTTTACACTGTTGGTGGAAATGTAAATTAGTTCAACCATTGTGGAAGACAGTGTGGTGATTCCTCAAGGATCTAGAACCAGAAATACCATTTGACCCAGCAATCTTATTACTGGGTCAAATTTATATAACCAAAAGTTTGTAAATCATTCTACTATAAAGACACATGGACACGTATGTTTATTGCAGCACTATTTACAATAGCAAAGACATGGGACCAACCCAAATGCCCATCAATGATAGACTGGATAAAGAAAATGTGGTATATACACCATGGAATACTATGCAGCCATAAAAAAGGAATGAGATTATGTCATTTACAAGGACATGGATGAAGCTGGAAGCCATCATCTTCAACAAACTAACACAGGAACAGAACACTAAACACTGCATGTTCTCACTCATAAGTGGGAGTTGAATAATGAGAACACATGGACACAGGGGGAGGAACAACACAAACTGGGGGAAGTCGGGGAGTGGGGAGTGAGAAGAGGGAGAGCATTAGGACAAATAGCTAATGCATGAAGGCCTTAAAACCTAGCAGATGTGTTGATAGGTGCAGCAAACTACCATGGCACACGTAGACCTATGTAACAAATCTACACCTTCTGCACTTGTATCCTGGAACTTACTGTAAAATTAAAATAATAATAATAATAATAATAATAATAATAATAAAGAACTACCAGAGACTGGGCAATTTATAAAGAAAAGAGGTTTAATTGACTTACAGTTCCACAGGCTGTACAAGACGCATGGCTGGGGACCCCATGTAAGTCAGGAAACTTACAATCATGGCAGGAGGATGAAGGAGAAGAAAGCAAATCTTCACATGGTGGTAGAAGAGACAGAGCAAAGGGTGAAGTGCCACACACTTTCAAACAACCGGATCTCCTGAGAACTCACTCACTATCAGGAGAACAGCAAGGGAAAAATCTGACTCAATGATCCAATCACTTCCCACCAGGTCCCTCTCGCAACATTGGGGATTACAATTTCACATGAGATTTGGGTGGGGACAGTGTCAAACAGTATAGAGTCTATATTGTTACATTGTTTCACAAGCGTTGGCATACTGCACAGAACTATTAGAAAATGAGGTTCATGGGACGATTTCCTTTTTTTGAGGCTGAATAGTAAGTATCCCATTGTGTCTATATGCCACACTTTCCTATTATTCATCCATTGATGAACGCTTAAGTTGATTTCATATCTTGGCTGTTGTTGAGTAATGGCACAATGAACATGGGAGTGTAGATATTTCTTTGGCATATTGATTCTGTTTCCTTTGAATATATACCAAAAAGTGAGAATGCTGGATCATATGGTAGTTTTATGCTTTTAATTTCTTGAGGGAGCCCCATACTGTTTCCCATAGTGGCTGTGCTAATTTACATTCCAACCAAGAGTCTACATAGGTTCCCTTTACCTCACTTTCTTGCCAACACTTGTTATCTTCCATCTTTTTGGTAATAGCCATTCTAACAGGCATGAGTCACTTGCAGCGACATGATAATTCTTCAGGACATTATGTTAAATGAAGTAAGTCAGGCACAGAAGACAAATACTGCATGATGTCACTTATATGTGGTATCTAAGTCCAATTCACACCAGCAGAGGGTACATGGTGGATACCTGAGGCTGGGGGCAGTGAAGAGCTGGCGTGGGGGGATATTGATCACAGAGTATAAAATCTTAGTAAGATAGGAGGAATACGTTCAGAAGATCTATTGTACCACGTGGTGACTAGAGTTAATAACATTGTATGATATACTTGAAAAATGCTAAGAGAGTGGATTTTATGTGTTTTCGCCACAAAATAAATGTATGTAAGAAAATAATGCACACAAGTTCTCTTGATGTAGACATTCCATAAGGTATACATGTGCTAAAGCATCATGTCACATATCACAATACTCAATTTTTATTTGCTGATTAAAATTTTTAAAAAGTAGTTTTAAAAAGCCAGCTCACTATTTTTTTCTAGACAAACTGGTTCCAAAAGTCTTTCCATGAAGCCATAGTATGCACTGAGGGAGAGGTCCCAGTGTAGCAGAAGCAGGGCAGTAAGTCTGGAAATCACTGAGAAACCAGGATGACTCAAGTTTCCTCATCTATTTCAGTTCTAAAAGGTTGCATAGATTAAATACCCACACCAAAATCAAACAATTACGTCTTTAGCCCTCTCTCCTTCATAATATCAGTTGGATTTTGTCTGAGGCAGCTGAGGATTTATTCTCTGAGACTTGCAGGTAACATTGTCATCACTGGAATTAGAGAAGCTATTTCAATAGCAATACTGTGAGTGTCTTAGGACCTAGAGAGGATGAATACTACAGTGCTTCCGAGGGCACTGCTTTTCTACTCACGGATGTATTTCTTACTACCTCTGTGAAAGAAATGCTGCCTGTATCCTCTCAGGGCCATAGTTACTGGGTGCATGCTGAATCTCACCTATTTCCTGAAAGCTTTGTGTTTATTACTCCACAATAAAGCAAGGATATCTGACATC
Organism: Gorilla gorilla gorilla; assembly: GCF_029281585.2. Taxonomy (NCBI): domain Eukaryota; kingdom Metazoa; phylum Chordata; class Mammalia; order Primates; family Hominidae; genus Gorilla; species Gorilla gorilla. The sequence goes on along the minus strand of NC_073236.2, from coordinate 134,753,270 downwards.
TCAACCTCACAAAAATGTGTCACCTGAGAGTCTAGATTTCAACCAAAAAGTGAGAACATGTTTGAACTTGCATATTGAAACTCTTATCTCTAATAAAAACATCCTTGTTTATAAATTGACCTAATCTGAAATCATGTTTCTTGTTCATTGGTATAGAACACTTGGAGCCCACTGGTATACATATTCCCCAAGTTCCTCTGTGTGTGTGTGTGTGTGTGTGTGTGTGTGTGTGTGTGTGTGTCTATTTTACATACAAGGAAACATTGGTATTGGTATCATATAATATTTTATGACAGAGGGAGAGAGAGAGAGAGAGAGAGAGGAAGACTTTTGGCGTTAGCTTTCTTCCTTTCTGGGTCAGAAGTTGTGTATATGTTCTAGGGTCATGCTGAGATCTGACAGTATTTACAAATGTGGAGCAAAAGAGAGAAGAAAAATATATTGCAAAAAGAGAATTGTTACTCTTTTCATGATAATTACCCCAGGTGAAGTATATATGGCCTCATTATATAGCCTCTAAGTAATATGAGAGACTTCATTAGACAGAGAAAGAGAGCTGGTTTCCACTAGCGAGGGATAATCGTTGAGAGTGGATGTTAAGGGTATTCTGAATTGTCTAAATCGATTGAATTGAGTTTGTCCAATTTTCAGTTTCCCACTTGTTTTTATTCAATGCCTAGAGCTGCACATACATGGCGTAATGATGCTGTGAAATCAACTTCTCTTGTCATGCAGCACCCAACTCACTCACCACATTTGTGGAATGAGTGTTGAACAAGTTGATCTCTAAACTCCACAGACTATTATATGTGCACAAACTAAACCATAAAGGCTCAAAATCATATGGCATTTAAACAAAAATCTATTCCTTGGAAGTCTTTGCTGAGGTAAGAGCGTTTCATTTTTCTGTTTTGAAAGTATTTATTTACCACTTATTGCTTATAATGAACTCTACGTAACATGCTATTTTGTCCATTATTTTCAGAGGCCTGTGGGACTATATCTATTGTATCTCAGAACACTAGAAAAACATAGAGCAGCAAAATAATTTTAGCAAAAATAATTCAATTTGAAGCAGATGAATAAAACATGGAAGTGTCACACTAGATGCAAATCACCAAGTTAGGCTGATACAGCCTTCAATTGATCATATCTATCAAGAGTGCTCAGAGAAGGTAAAGTAGGATCTAAAATTAATATTTGCTAGACGGCTTTGCTTTGTATTTTTGCAAGTTCCCTTATGTCAAAACGCCATGTTAAAGAAATGCATTTTATATTACATTTCAGAAATCACCATATAAATGTTTGCCTTTTATTGAAATATGAATTGTTTTAATATGCTTCTGAAGCTGAGATAAAAATTGCTTTAAAGTATTGGAAAATATAATTTTTAAATTGTTGCAAAATAGCTAAAATAATATCTCCTGTCACCCTTTTCACCTATCTCCCTTCCTCACTCCATGGCCTTAAGAGACATTCTACTGCACCTAATGAGTTAATTTTCTGTAGGGGAAATATCATTTCTCTACAGGAGAATCTGTTGCTTATTTCAAATGTAGCATTAAGAAGCTCAGTATTAAATAATGAGTTGCAAGCTTAGGATCCAAAGACAAACTGGAATTTAGATTTATAAAGAATGATCACTATATTTAGAAAGTCTAATTTCAGCAAAATCAAGCAATATTGTTTAGTTAAAAGATACAGTGCTCCCAGAGACAGGATATAAACAATAAATCTTTCTTAATAAAGAACCCATATGCTATGTAATTCTCACATAATTAATCTTTGAGACTCCTAAAAAACTTTTAGAGATATTTTGAGGATTTAAAATATATATTTAACTAAGAGTACTATTGGAATGATAGCTTGGCATTTTATGTAACCAAAATATTCTAGGTTAAAATAGATTTGAGGATTCAAAATTAAAAAAGCGAAGTTCCCCACCTGTCTCCTGTTGTGTTCCGACATGATTAACAAACCAGCATTTCTTTTCATAACATCACATGAAAACTATTTGACTTAGAAAAGTTTGGCCTTATTATTCCTCATAGAGTCATTATTTTGAAAATAGCATGTTTATATATTTTCTTAAGAGATCTTCCATTCAACAATGCCTGATGGTTTGGTGATATAAATTAAATATTCCACAGTTATATTTTGATATTTTTTAGTAGTAAAAATATCGAAGAAAATCAAGAATAGCATTGCAGTGTTAGAAGGGGGTTAATGTTTGCTAAATCAGTACTATTTTTCTTTTGGAGATAATATAGTGCTGTCTATATTTGGCTAAAAATTAAAATATCAAAACTATAAAATAGGACATCACCATCATCTTAAACAACTGTTAGTAAATTTCAGGTGAAAATAGGAAATATTTATGATAAAAATTACAAAGAAAGTTAGAGGTAAGAAGGTCTAATAGTAAATGTTTAACCAGGTGCACTTCAGGAAGCTGTATGGAATTAATTGGATGGGTCTATTGTATTTATAACATAAAAAATAGACACTTTTGAGAACAGAAGTCCAGCATGCTAACAAAATACAGCATAATGCTTCCTAAAGTGTTCTGACTTCCTTCTGTGAAGGAATCTGCATGTATGGTATAGCTGCATGTGTGGTACAGCTGCATGTCTGGTATACCTCCATGTGTACAGTGAGGCTGCATGTGTGGCATAGCAGCATGTGGGATACAGCAGCATGTCTGGCATACCTGCATGTGTGCAGTGAAGCTGCATGTGTGGCATAGCTGCATGTGTGGTACAGCTGCATGTCTGGCATACCTGCATTTGTGCAGTGAAGCTGCATGTGTGGCATAGCTGCATGTGTGGTACAGCTGCATGTCTGGTATAACTGCATTTGTGCAGTTAAGCTGCATGTGTGATGCAGCTGTATGTGTGGTACAGCTGCATTTCTGGTCTACCTGCATGTGTGCAGTTAAGCTGCATGGGTGATATGGGTGCATGTGTGGTACCACTGCATGTCTGGTATACCTGGATTTGTGCAGTTGAGCTGCATGTGTGATACAGCTGCATGTATGGCACAGCTGCATGTCTGGTCTACCTGCATGTGTGCAGTTAAGCTGCGTGTGTGATACAGCTACATGTATGGCACAGCTGCATGTGCAGTATAGATGTTGCCACCTCAGGCATCTGTGTCTGCTCATGCTACAAAGCTGAGGGAGCAAAAAGTAAATAGACAAAGCATCATGTTAAAAATAAAAGTCAGCACATTTGAAAAATAAGTATAATAAAATGAGCTCAAAGTGCTTTTATTCTTAAATGAACAAATTCCAATGTCACAGACTTTTCTTCTTGACTTAATTTTTCTTAAATAAGTCACCTGCAACATAGAAGGTCTATCATGCCCATTTAAAGATACTGCTATTATTTTCTGTCAAAAATATACAGAATATATTGAGTACTTAATACGTGTGAAATGCTATTTTAAGCATTTTGTAGTGTACTATCTCATTTAATCCCCTCTCTCTCTCTCAGAGTTAGATAACAGCATCTTCATGTTACATAACAGGAAATATTGTTTGGAGATATTACTTTTTTTTTCTAAATTCACAAAGTAAGTAGTAAGCCTGGAAGTCCAATTTTAGGGTCTCTGACTTCAGGTCTTCAGATCCCTTGCTTTTAGCATTGCACTATGATCTCCTTTTCCTACATGACTCCATTAACCTAACAATTCTGCGTGAGTAAAATTTCTAACACACTCTTTCAGTTTGTTTTGTGGTATTACAGCAAAATACCTGAGACTGGGTAATTTATAATGAACAGAAATCTATTGGCTCACAATTCTGGAGCCTAGAAAGTCCAAGATCAAGTTGCCAGCATCTGGCAAAGGGTAAGACATGGCAAGAAGGCCCAAGCTCGCACTTTTACAACTGCACCAATCCCATCCACAGGGTCCCCATGGTTTAGCCACCTCTGAAATGTTCCACCTTTTAATACCATCGCAATGGCAATCAGATTTCACCATGAGTTTTGGAAGGAACAAACATTCAATAAATAGTACATACATTTTTATTTTATTAACTGCAGTAAAATACACATAACATGACAGTCCCCAAGTCCAAGCCCTAGCAATGGGAGTGAGGAAGATTTCAAGATGACAGCACCCTTGCACCATAAGGTCTGCCTGTATCCTCATGGGAGATCTGAAGCCAGAAATGCATGGTCACGCCCCATCAAATTCCTGGCCTATAGATCATGTCAAAGACAATACATTATTTCCGTCACATGTGTGGTATAGCTGTATGTCAGGTATAGCTGCATGTCTGCTAAACCTGCATGTGTGCAGTGAAGCTGCATGTGTGGTATGGCTGCATATATGGTACAGCTTTCCACCTCCATGGAATGTGACTAACAGACAAGGGGCAGCAAACTCAGAATAAATCATCTCATCCCCAGCTTCAGAGTCCTCAGAAATTCCCTCAATGTTTCCTTTCTGTGGTTTGGTAGCATGAACCACAGTCACATCATTTGAAGTCACATAATTTTAAAGTGATTTGTTATATAGCACCAGATACCTTTAAAAATCCATCATATTTGTTTTTCTATCTTTGTAATAATCATGTGAGATGGTCCAAGGACAATTATCCTCATTTTAAAGATTTAGGGACTTAGAGGAATGAGAAAATTCTGAGTGGGAAAGCAGCTGAGCAAACTAAAAACCATCCTAAGTTCAGCATTCTTTTCACATCAAGGAACTTCTGATAGTGTTGTCATTGGTAGTGCATATCCTCTTCTCCAATTGTGTGACCCCAGAAGTTTCTGATAGAACAAACAAGAAATATTGGAATAAGAATGTCACGATCATCAGGTTTAATTAAAAGAGCACAGTGGTGGTTGTTCGAGTTCACCTGGTATCCTCCTCGTGTTCCTCACTCTGGTAACAATCATAAGCTTCTTGGCCACAGGAGTGGATGTATGATCTAGAGTATGACATCTTTCAGTGGCCTAACATGGTCTAAGACTAAGCATCATTGGAGGTCTTCTAGAGAGTTTTTCAAACTAGAACCGGTGGAGTAGATCCATTTTCATCTTCACTCATGAAGCTAGAAGGTGAAAAACCACAGCATCTGTGGCTGTGCTCGCCGTCATGCAAACAGTCTTCCACCTTCAGGGAGCATGACCGACAGCCAAGGGGCAGAAAACTCAAAATAAATCATCTCACCCCCAGGTTCAGAATCCTCAGAAATTCCCTTGATACTTCCTTTCTGCGGTTTGGTAGCATGAACAAAAACCTTCCCCTTTGATGGCTTAATCATTGCTTTCACTTTTAATCAAGATTCTGGAATAAAATAAATAGCTTCTGTATGGGGAAATATTCCCACAAATCAGTCATGGTGAGAAGTGCTTCCATAAATGAAAAGACTTTTAACCCTAATGACAACTATGCAAAGAAAGTTTCATTGTTATCTATTAATAGTGACAACAATGCAAAAATAAATATTGTTATATGGGCAGGTGCATGTGACTGACAAGGATTAAGAAACTTTCCGCACAGTTGGTAATCAGCTGAGCCAGGCTGTAAACACAGATATCTCTGACCTCAATATTCATGACTTGAATGTAATAATAGCAATCCCAGTTGAATCTGAAACAGATCTACACACTTAAAATACTGGGAGTAAAAAAGATGAACTAAATACTAAGCTTTAAAGAATGCTTTGTAAGCAGTGTCCACATGCTTTTTAAAGAAGTTTTTAGAGAAGATCTGTTGGAGACATTGGTTATGCTTTGTGCTCGCCAAATACATAAACTCTACAGGATGTCCAAAGAGCTTTCTCCTACAACTTACCAACCCCAGCATGAAAAGCCATGATAACACCCAGCAAACTGCCTGGTGCTCCGGAAGCCCTGCATGACCCAAGGCAAAAAGAAAACAATGAAAACGAAATTGCTGGAGTTCACATGGATTAACAAAGTTTGGTATTTTTACAACACTCCTCTGTCTTCCAGAATATTTTTATTTTGGTTACATTTTATCACTGTTTGTACTTTCTTGAAAGGTTTTATGACCACAGCTCTGCATTCAAAGAAATGAAATTGCCGTATTTTCCCTTGTTTTATTTATTTTATTTTTTCAAATATCTACAATGTTGATGTATTACTAAACCCTCATTTCAGAAAATGTTGGTCAAAAGTTATATTGATTGCCATAACTGCTAGTTAGACCACATTAAATCAGGCAATGGTAGTAAGTTTGGGAAATAAAGCAGTGTGATGTGGAAGTAGTCATTAAGAAAATGATGTAGATTTGTCACCGTTCTTTCAATGAATGGTCTCTTCCTACCCTTTTTTTAGAGAAATAAAATAAACTCAATCACTAAATTTTACCAAATGGGACCAAGCTCTTTTTGAGGTTGGAATTGCCTTCTCCTTTACTCTCTCCCAGCCTGTAGGTTTTCTTTTCCTTTTCATTTTTTAATTTCTTCACAAATCAGATATGCCAAAATTTTGTTATAATTTATTATTACTGCACTTGAAAAAAAAATTAACTGTTTAGCAAGTGCTGAAAATGGCTTTCAAAGGCCGTCAAGCATTTTGCAAAACTTCTGCTTCCATAATTCAGAAATCTGTATTTTAAGGAAAATTTTATGTTTCTGTTTGATTTACATTTAAAACATTATCCAGCATTTTTGTAGGGCCTGTTTGATATATTGAGTCGTATATTTATTTTCATTGCAAGATTGTTTCATCTTTAAGTATTATTTGCTGAACCAAAGGAACAGATTGTTTCATCTTTAAGTATTATTTGCTGAACCAAAGGAACAGCAAAGAATACTACGCCTTTTGTCAGAGATGTCAAGCCTGAACATTTTGAATTAGTTATAGACTAGTCCAACTCTGCTTTAAATCTTAATGGACTTATAAACAGCAAGGGAAAGCAGGAGATCTAGCATAATAACTTTAGAAAAACGAAAAGTATTTTAATAGCAAGGAGTTTCTACTGTTTAAAACTTTACATTAGCAGGAAGCTGTCTATATGAGTCACAATCTTTATTTAGCCAAAGTTACAACTGAGAGTAATTCGAAAAGCGAACTTTTGAAGTCACTTATGGAGCATGAAGTAATCTACATCTCCACACCTACTCAGCATGCACAATTATCACTGTTAGTCTGATAAAACATTCTTATTATACCAAACACGGTATACAAGCAGGGAAGCTTATACAAATGTTTTCTTATTCCTCATCTCCAGCCAATCATTCATCCTTTAAAATTGAAGAACATTTTCTGTTATTGTTTCCTAGGATGAACAGAAAATATTTCATCTCAGGTAGGAGTGTAACTGGAGTTCTCTAAATCTAAAATAAAATAAAATAAATAAAATAAAATAAAATAAAATAAAACAAAATAAAATAAAATTCCAACCAGGCAAACAACAACAAAAATACTTTTCTATCTCCTGAGCAATTCTGATTCACCTGTGCACCCAGCAGATGTCAATCCATGAATGGATTCTGATATTGATCCTGATTCTAAGCATCTGTGAATTAATTTTAAGAAAATTAAATTAACATACATAAAAACTACTCTGAAATCCAAATATTCTAAATCTATTATTTATAATATTGCTATTCTAAATAATAGTGAAGAAAAATAAATTACAAGAGGATTGCGTGGACCCTCTGAAAGCTAAGGCAGGAGGTGAAGGGTAAATGCGTACCTGCGCAGGCCGGGAGAAAGTAAGCAGAGTGGCTGGGGGGTGGCACTAAGCACAATGCTCAACACGAGTCCCCCACAGCCACCCCTGACTCCTGGTCCTGGCCCATCTAATACTAGTGCACATGACTAGTTAAGGACTAGTGTAACCTGGTAGTTAACAGTCAGGTTTTGCCAGAACCTCATTTTTCTGATTCTAAGTCCAGTGTATTGTCTACTACCTACTTCATTCCAAGTTTTCAAATGGAATGTTGCCATATTGAAATTTATTTTAAGCTTGTCAGATAGAAAGCCTTCCAATAATGGTGAAACAAAGTTATCTTAGACTCTATTAGGATGTTTTGCAGAGTTCAGAAGCATGTGAAGAAGTTTGAAAAAAATAATTAAAAAACTTCTCTCAAAAAGAATTGATTAAACAGTATTTTCTAAGGGCGCTCCTGTGTCTCCAAGGATTTAAAATTTCATGCAAATAATCTGAACTGCCTAAACCAATAACACTGAATTAAGGTAATAGTGTTTTGCCTGTCAGCGAATTGCTATGACTTTCTGTATGAGCTCAGTCGACCAAATCTGGACATCACAACTTTCTCCTATGATATTTAATTCCCAGAGTATTATGTTCAGAACCTCAAGGTAGATAAATTGTATTTGAGAAACATGATATTTTGGGAAGAAAAGGGAGGATGGCTTTCCAAAATGAAAGGAAATAAAATAAACATCATATAAATAGTATAATTACCACAACAAAACTTAAATACAAGATATCGAATAAAGAGAATATTGACATTTACATGGCTTCTAGAATACTATGGATAGAACAATTTACATTCATGATCTCGAATTTACCAACAATATTTTAGTCTCTTTGTTTATGAACAACGAAGTGTTCATAAAATTCAGGGATAATAGAATTCTTAAGATCATAGGCTCTGGATCTGACTGCTCCAGTTTGAATTCCAGAGTCACCATTTACGACCCATACAAACTTAGGCAATTATTTGATTTCTCTAAGTAGTTTTACCATTTGTAAAGTGGAGATTATACAAATACTAACTCTTGGATTATGATGAGGATTTAACATAAGTAATCCATATAAAGAGCCTAGTTAAGTACCTGATACAGGATGTGTGGCCTTGCATTGGATAATCTGGTTGTTATTAATACAATTATTTTAATAAAATTTGTTTCGTTTTGGAAATCTCTATGGCATGCTGGATAGAGGGACAAATGAAGTTTTGTAGTATGCAAAAGACTTTCAACTAAGCCAGTCTGTGAGGTCATTTTGCTTCTGCTCATTAGAAGCTGATGGGAATTGGCCAGGTGAGGTGGCTCATGCCTGTAATCCCAGCACTTTGGGAGGCAGAGGCGGGCAGATCACCTGAGGTCAGGAGTTTGAGACCAGCCTGGCCAATATGGTAAAACCACATCTCTACTAAAAATACAAAAATTAGCTGCGTGTGGTGGCACGTGCCTGTAATCTTAGCTACTCCGGAGGCTGAGGCAGGAGAATCGTTGGAACCCAGGAGGTGGAGGATGCAGTGAGCCTAGATCACACCACTGCATTCCAGACTGCATGACAAAGCAAGACTCCATCTCAAAAAAAAAAGAAAAAAAAAGAAAGAAGTTGATGAGAGTATATAATAATTACAAAATCCAATCATAGTGATTACAATTTTGTAAGTAAGTTAAAGTAATTAACAATTTATATAGGGCTATATTTATTAACGCATTATACATTCTACAAGAAAAATGACAGTATCTGTTGTGTTCAATATTATATCCTTATAGAGTAGGCACTTAACAAATATTTTAAATAAATTACTGAACCTACACTTGAAAACTCTCTAAATGAAGGGATGTTAGGTTTGGTCAGGGTTTACTTGTTTATAGTATCTCAGGTTGCCGTAACAAAATACTTGCATTAAAAAAATACTGTTGCTTAGGTAACAGGAATTTATTTCTCACAGCTCTCAAGGCTGGAAAGTCCAAAACGAAGGTGCTGGCTGATTGGTTTTCCTGGTGAGGGCTCTGTCCCCGGCTTGCAGACACTTGCCTTCTTTCTGTATTCTCATGAGTTAAAGAGAGAAGAAACAAAACCTCTTGTGTCTCTTTTTGTAAAGACACTGAACTCATCATGATGACTCTACCCTCAGGACTTCATCTAAACCCAAGTACCTCCAAAAGGCCCCATCTCCAAGTAATCTAATAAAATATGACACAGTGACTTAAACAACAACATTTTTTTTTGCAGTTCTAGAGGTTGGAAGTTCAAGATCAAAGTGTTGGCAGGGTTAGTTTCTCCGGAGACTTCTCTCCCTGGCTTGTAGATATGCCTCTTAGCTATATCCTTACCTGGTCATTTCTCTGTGTATGCACATCACTGTGGTCTCTTTTTTCTAATAAAGACACCAGTCATATTGGATTAAAGCCACACTCTGACAGCCTCATTTAAATTAGAAACTTCTTCAAACACCTTATAATTACATAGTGATGGTTGGAATTTCAATATGTGGATTTGGAGATGCACAATTCAACTATAACAGATGTAATTTCAACCATTTCTTACTTCCCTGCCCACAAATAATATAAAGCAATACCCATCATTAAATGTCATATACATACAACTTTTATAGTTTCCATGATATTATTTATCTAAAACTTCATAATCTGTAAAAAAGTTGGATTTCTGTATTATTTATGTAAATTTATTTGAATTCAGGAAAAACTATTTGGATTATCTTAATAAGTATTCCCATTAATCACTTTATGTCCGATAAATGTTTTGAGTTTCTAATATGCTCAAAGCACTATTCTAGATACTGCGACTTTGTCCATAATACAAAGAGAAACAAGAAGTCCTAAATTTTTAAAATATGCGTTTAATTGCTTTTTAGAAGCCTGACTTTAAAATCATTACTCTAATTAATATGACTTTGACCTTGAAAAAGATTTAATTTATTTAAGTGTTTGTTTTTCTTCCTTTAAATGTGATATTCTTACTACCTACTTTACAGGATTGGGATAACATGATGAAATGACGAGTACGTAAGATGGCTGTGATTCATGAAAATCCATACCCATCTAAAGGGTTACATTATTTTCACAAGACCAGAGTCAGAAATGATATAAAATTATGATTCCAGTAAGGTCACATAGCCACTGAAATTGCCTTTTCCCTGGATACATTTATCTTTTCCTTGGGCTTTAAGAAACCGCATGTTCGAGGTATAGAAATAAACATCTGATATTCCAGAAATACAGAAGATAAGATAGAAGAATCTGCATAAATCTACAATCCTTTTAAAATGAAGAGGGACATTGTGTTAGTTTATTATTGCATTGCTATTAAAAAATACCTAAGACTGGGCAATTTGTGAAGAAAACAGGTTTAGTTGGCTCATGGTTCTGCAGGCTATACAGGCACGGCTCCAGCATCCACTCCTGGTGAGGCCTCGGGAAGTTTCCAATTGTGGTGGAAGGTGAAGGGGCAGCAGGTGCATCATATAGCAAGAGCAGGAAGAAAAGAGAGAATGTGGGAGGTGTCACACTCTTTTAAACAACTAGATTTCTCATGGACTACCAGAGCAAGAACCCACTCATCACCAAGGGGATGGTGCTAAGCCACCGATGAAAGATCCACTGCCATGATCCAATACCTCCCACTAAGCCCCGCCTCCCACACTGGAATAACATTTCAACATGAGATTTAATGGGGACAAATATCTAAACCATATCAGAGATGGAGATGCAAGACTGTCTTGAACTTGACGTTTAGAAGAGAAAAAAAAAAAGAAAAACAATCACCAGAAATAGTTAACAAGACTTTCATATTTATTTGGAGATATAATTGCTTCTAATGTATTGTCTTTAAAAACCAATCCAAGTAATAAAGTCTCCCTGAGATAGCAGATATTTGGCAGAGGTAACACTTTTTCTCTAGAGGAACACTTTTTTATAGCCAGTTCTTAAATGGTTCCCAAAGATAAAGTTCCAATTAATACAATCACACTGTCTTAAAATCACAAACCACTAAAGCAAAAAGTACAATAAGCAAGTCAAATAAGTAAAAAAGAAGTTTTAGAATCAGATCCACAAAGCAAGAAAATATGATAGTCCCCAGAATATAAAATAGGTAGGTTTAATATGTTTAAACAAACTGAGGAGGGTGCCAAAAATTATCGCTGGGAAATAAAATAAACAGGCCCATTTGATACAGAAATTAGAATTCTGTTTTCTACAGAAAATAAAGTTTTGATAAAGAAATTAGAAATCTATTTTTCTACAGAAAATGGATTTTTTGAGATAAAATGTATTAGGTAAAATTGTTAATCAATGCAAGAGTTAATCAGCTGATAAAACAATTGTTGAGATTGAAAATAGATTAGTACAGTGATATGGTTTGTCTGTGTTCTCACCCAAATGTCATCTTGAATTGTAGTTCCCATAATCCCCACGTGTCATAGGAGGGACCTAGTGAAAGGTAATTGAATCATGGGGCTGGTTACCCCCACACTGCTGTTCTCATGATAGTGAGTGAGCTCTGATGAGATCTGATGGGCTTTTCTCCTTTTTGCTCAGCACTTTTCCTTAATGCCACCATGTGAAGAATGACATGTTTCTTTCCCCTTCCACCATAATTGTAAGTTTCCTGAGGCCTTGCCAGCAATGCCAAACTGTAAGTCAATTAAACCTCTTTCCTTTATAAATTGCCCAGTCCCAGGTGTGTCATTATTAGCAATATGAGAACACACTAATATAGTAAATTGATACCGGGATGTGGGGTACAGCTGTAAAGATATCTGAAAATGTGGAAGCAACTTTGGAACTGGGTAACAGGCAGAGGGTGGAACAGTTTGGAAGGCTCCGAAGAAGAAATAAAAATGTGGGAAAGTTTGGAACTTCCTAGAGACTTGGAGGGCTGAGAAGACAGGAAGATGTGGGAAAGTTTGGAACTTCGTAGAGACTTTGTTGAATGGCTTTGACCAAAATGCTGATAATAATATGGACAATAAGGTCCAGGCTGAGGTCATCTCAGATGAAGATGAGGAACTTGTTGGGAACTGGAGTAAAGGTTCTTCTTGCTATGCAAAGTGACTGGTAGCAGTTTGCCCCGCCCTAGAGATCTGTGGAACTTTGAACTTGAGAGAGATGATTTAGGGTATCTGGTGGAAGAAATTTCTAAGCAGCAAAGCATTCAAGAGGAAGTGGAGCATAAAAGTTTGGAAAATTTGCAGCCTGACAATGCGATAGAAAAGAAAACTCCTTAACTCGTCATTTAGCATTAGGTATATCTCCTAATGCTACCCCTCCACCAACATGGCACATGTATACATATGTAACAAACCTGCACATTGTGCACATGTACCCTAAAACTTAAAGTATGATAATAATAAAATTAAAAAATAAATAAATAAATAAATGCAATTAAAAAATAAATAAAAACATATTTATTTAAAAAGCCAAAAAAAAAAAAAAAAAAAGAAAAGAAAACCCCTTTTCTGGGAAGAAATTCAAACCAGTTGCAAAAATTTGCATAAGCAACATGAAGCCAAGTGTTAATCATCAAGACAATGGGAAAAATGTCTCCAAGGCACGTCAGAGAAATTCACAGCAGCCCCTCCTATCACAGGCATGGAGACCTAGGACGGAAAAACGGTTGCCAGGCTCAAGGCACCCTTTTGTTTTGTGCAGCCTTGGAACTTGGTGCCCTGTAGGCTAGCCCCTCCAGCTGTGGCTAAAAGGGGCTAACATACAGCTCAGACCATTGCTTCCGAGGGTGCAAGCCCCAAGCCTTGACAGCTTCCATGTGGTGATGAGTCTGCCGGTTTACAGAAGTCAAGAATTGAGGTTTGGGAAACTCTGCCTAAATTTCAGAGAATGTATGGAAATGCCTGGATGTATAGGCAGAAGTTTGCTGCAGAGGCAGGGCCCTCGTGGAGAACCTCTGCTGCAGCAGTGCAGAAGGGAAGTGTAGGGTTGGAGCTTCCATACAGAGTTCCCACTGGAGCACCGCCTAGTGGATCTGTGAGAAAAGGGCCATCGTCCTCTAGACCCCAGAATAGTAGTTCCACCAACAACTTGCACTGTGCACCTGGAAAAGATTCAGACACTCAAGGCCAGCCAGGAAGGCTGCTTGGAGTGGGCTGTACCCTGCAAAGCCACAGGGGTAGAGCTGCCTCAGGCCATGGGAGCTCACCTCTTGCATCAACGTGACCTGGATGTGAGACATGAAGTCAAAGGAGATCATTTTGGAACTTTAACGTTTAATGACGTTAAACTCTGCTGAGGGCAGAATGATATGGTTTGGCTGTGGCCCCAACCAAATCTCATCTTGAATTATACTTTTCATGATCCCCACTTGTTGTCGGAGGGATCCAGTGGGAGGTAATTGAATCACGGGGATGGTTACCCCCACGCTGTTATTCTCATGATAGTGAGTGAGTTCTCACAAGATCTGATGGTTTTATAAGGGGTTTTCCCCCCTTTGCCCAGTATTTCTCCTTGCTGCTGCCATGTGATGAACGATATGTTTGCTTCCCCGTCCACCATGATTGTAAGTTTCCTGAGGCCTCCCCAACCATGCTGAACTGTGAGTCAATTAAACTTCTTTCCTTTATAAATTACCCGGTCTTGGGTATGTCTTTATTAGCAGCATGAGAACAGGACGAATGCAGTATCTCTAATTATATAGTAGAAAGGAAATTAATAATATAAAATATAATAGACATAGAGAATAAGAAAAGGTATAACATAATTCAAATTCCAGGAGGGAAGACAAGAGAATGAAAACGAGGCAATATGTAAAGACATATGGAAGAATATTATTCAGAATTAATTTTAAAAATCTAAGAATTGAAAGTCTTAAACATGATAAATAAAATGTTATTCAAAAAGTATATAAACCAAACAAAAACAAGGAAACTATTTTTTTTGAAACAGCTAACCTGTATAATAACAACCTGGTTTTCAAGATTAACAATGACAGCCAAAAACAATTTCACAAATAAAACTTTCAGTGAACGTTATGACCCAAGAATTTGTACACCATAAAAATCTTTTTATAAGTAGCACTAAAGTAAAGACAAATTCAGATAAGCAGAAAATTTTTTTAATGGACCCTTACTCAAAAAATGTTTTAAAAGAAATGTCAGAAAAAAATGAAAAAATGAATTATTTAAAAGGGGACTCTAAGGCATTATCCTTTATTATTTAAACAACAATTTATAATAATAATACTTAACTTACAGATTTAAATATATATTTTATACTGAAATACTGGACAACAATTGTTTATAAGTCCAAAGGAATATGATAATATTTTTAATCTTAAAATATACAGAAGAAGGTATGTATTAATTTTATGTTTCACGAATGTAAATATCTATACATTTTTAAGGTAAAAGCTGAAGGAATAATGATCAAATATTAAAACTTCCAAACAATAAAAAAGGTAAAATGTAATATTTTTAAAAACACTAAATCTAAATGCAAGCAAAAGAAATGCAAAAATTAAAAATGGAGACAAACAGAAATTAATATGATACAAAAAACTCCAAAAGCATCTGTAATCGTAATTAACATAAATAAGAAAATAGAGAATTTAATTTTAAGCAATGAGAAATAATCTGTAACAGATTAAAGTTGTTCCAGGAAAATAAAAAAATCCTTCACAAAATGCACAGAAATATCTGTTTGAAATCATCAAATAACTACAAAGGCAGTCAGGACTTGAGCCAAGAGACAAAAGAAAAGGGAAATATGGTGAAATAAACCTAGTACTTCTGTATGACTTGTTTTGCCACTCATGACATATGAACCTTCAGAGTAGTCCAAGGGGTAGATTATATTACAAGCAAATGAGAGGCTGACAATCCAAGCAGAGATATCGGGAATTTCATGATGCTGGAAATAAAAATTTGACTCAGATCTTATCAGCTTGGAGTGGCCCTGATGAACACTGGAGGGTTTAGTTGAAACTCCCCAAAGAATGGACTCTAGAACTAAGGGTGAATGGTTAAGTAGACCAAGTGCTACACAAAAACCCAACCTCTAGGCAACTTAATCCCTGACAGAATCAAAATGATCTGCACTTAATTTGTCGGGCATAAAGTTAGCAAAACGCTTTCTGGAAAAAAATATCTGGACTTCTATAGTTTTTAATAGAAAAGATGAAAGATTCTGTCAAAAATTATGTGATTCCCTGACAGACAAGAGCAATAGTAAAGCTATCAGTGATCCAGTTATTAGTGTTATCAGAGATTTAAAAGTAGTCATGATCAAAATGTTTCAGGAAACCATGAAGAATTCCACTAGACCTCTGGGATTATTAAAGAGAAACAAATGTGTATTCGAAAACAAAAGCATATCATAAATTGAAAGTAAAACCATGCATATGGGGCTATTAGCATGTTTGACTATCCTGAAGAGAGTTAGTAGAAAATGTCAAAATCAAGTATAGAGAGACAATAAAAAGGGGGAGGAAGAAATACAGGGGGAAAAAACGACTAAAGATATATAAGACTTTGTGAAAAAGTCTAATGTTTTGTAATATTGGAATGTTAGAGTATAACAAGAATGAAGCAGAAACAATATTTACAAAGTCTTTGCCTGCAAAGAAACAACATGTCCTATGGTTAACTCACCACAGAATGAAGAAAGCATAATGACAAAGAAATGACAAACGTAAAGTTCTGAAAGCAAATAACTGATGATCTGGAATGCTACACCTGGTGAAAATATGCTTCAAAAATGAAGACAAAACATTTCCAGAAAAAGGAAAGTGAAAGATTTCATTGCCAATAAACCCATGCTAATATAAACACTACAAGGAGATTTTCCCTTTGAAGTACGTTCCTTAATAAAGGTATAAAAACACATGATAGAATTAGGGGTAATTCAAATATATCAGCAATTATATTAACTGTAAATGTATTAAATACTTTAAAAAGTCAATGACTGATAGGCTGTATTAAAGCAAAAACTTTATACTGCTTTTAGAACAAAAATTAACATAATGACCTCAAAAGATTGCAGATAAGAAGATCGAAAGGTTATATGTGATATTAATCATTAAAAGAAGATATAATTAAAGTAATAGATGTGTAGACTTTAAGGGAAGAAGCAATTCATAATGATGAAAATATATTCTATAAGAAATATATAATAAATCTGAATTTATAGGTAACTAATAATATAGCTTCAAAATATATAAAGCAAAATTTAAATAACTAAAAGTGATGTAAAAGTATTCACAAGTCAAAGAGTATATCACACTGTCTTAGGAGCTAATTTAACAAGTATTCTAAATAATCCTTAAGAATATAGAAAATGTAAATGATACGATTTATGAACTTGATCCAGTTGACATGTAGCGAATACTGCAAACAGAAGTTTTATTAGTAATTACATCATTTATTATTAATAATTTAATAATTATTGAGCTATCAAACTATTAGAAAACATAGACATTAGTCTTCATAATCTCAGATTCAGCAATTATTACATCTGACACCAAAAGCACCAACAACAAAAGAAACAATTGATAAATCGGACTTTATATAAACTAAAGATGTTTATGTTTAAAGGACACTATCAAGAAATTAAAGACATCCTCACAGAATGGGTGAAAATATTTACAAATCATATATCTGATAATTGAATTGCATTCAGGACATATAAAGACCATATATAACTCAATAATGAACCTAATTTAAAAATGAGCCAGACTTTTGATAGGCACTTCACCGAAAACATGAACTGGCTAATAAGCATATGAAAAGATGGTCCACATCTTCAGTCATCAGAGCAATGCAAATCAAGAGCACAATGACATACCACTTCACATGATCTAGCAAGGCTGTAATAAAAACCAATGACCAAAACAAAGTGTTGGTCAGGGCCTAAGGAAGCTGAAACCCTCATGCACTGCTAAGTGGTGCACTTAGAAAAACACTATGGTAGTTCCTCAAAATGCTTAACACAGAGTTACTATATTACCCAGAAGTTGCACTGCTAGACCAAGAGATATGTAAACATTTGTCCACACAAAAACTTGCACACAACTGGTGTTAGCATCATTATTCATAAAGTCAATAAGTGAAAACAATCCAAATATCTATGTAGCCATAAGTGAATAAACAAAATACGGCAAATCTATATAATAGAGCAGTATTTGACAATGAAAAGGAATTAAGCACTGATACATGCAGAAGTCTACATGAACCTTGAAAACATTGTTAAGTGAAAGAAGCCAGACATAAAACCCCACATTTCGTATGATTCCATTTATATGAAATATCCAAAATAGACAAATATTTAGGGATAAATACTTGATTAATGGTTAACTAGTTTTGCTGGAGGAACAAATGGAAAGTGATTGCCCAGAGTTTTAAAGCTGGTGAAATTGTTTTAAATGATATTATTGTAATGGTTACATAACTCTCTATGTTAAACTATTGTATTGTAAACTGTAAATAGGCTAATCTCATGAAAATTATATCTCAACATAATTGTCTTCTAAAAGAAAAGTAAAAACTCATACAATAATGAACCTTCAAAATATGTGAGATAAAACATGACAGGTAAAAAGGAGAAATTGGAAAATCCATCATGTCAGAGGTTTTTATTCATTCTGTCATTAATTGATAGAATGGATGGAGAGAAAAACATTCAGATGTAGTAGGTTTGAAACAACACAATTAACCTTCTTGGTATAATAAATATATACTACACATCTAATGATTGGAAGATGCATGCTCTTCAGAAGCACACAAAGGACATTTATAAAAATGGGCTACTTATCAAGATATAAAATGACTTTTTAAAGTCAATATTATTCAGTTTATACTCTCTGCTTTCAAGTATCTATTTTTAAAACAAATAATCTGATTCTTTACTGTATATCAAACTCCAATGAATGGCTTTTTGAAACACATTTTTTGGACCCAACCAAATTTCTGCTTAGGAAGTGTAAGGTGAGACCCATATTTTGCATTTCTAGCAAGTTCTCAGATGATGCTTATGTTGCTAATCAAGGGGGCACGTTTTAAGAACTATAGCTCTTAAATACGCACTCACGAATTTAAAAACATGCTTCCAAATATCATATATTATATGTAAAGCAATTGAAATAAAATATACTTTAAGGCACATAATAATAAAAGTGCTACACACCAAAAAAGCGGGGATACAACTAAAGAGTGCCTTAAGGGTATATTTAAAGCAAACATAGTTATATGGGTAAATAAGAATGACTAAAAATTAATGAGTCAGGCAGCCGGTACAGGAAGTAAGCAAAATAGCCACGGAATAAACTCAAAGATGCAGGAAAAAGGAAGCAATAAGTATGAAAGCAGAGATTCATAAAATAGAAAACAAAGATACAATTGAGATCATTCACAGTGCCAGATTCTTTGTTTTGAAAGTGTAATAAGATGGACAAACCTCTGGCAATGATGGTCAAAGTAAAAATAAAGAGAAAATGTGCAAATAACCAATACTAGAAATCAAAATGGGAATTATCACTGCATATAATAAAGACTAATATGATAACAGACTATTATGAAAAAATGTGCCAGCATTTTGAAACCTAGGAAACACAGAAAATTTTCTTGAAAAGTATGAATCTGTAAAACTGATTCAAGTATTAGAAGACAACCCATAATAAAAAACTTTCAGAAAACTACAAGAAGAGCACTTCAATAATCTGTAGAAGGAATTACCGGAAACATATGAAATAATAAAACAAAACAAAACAAAATTATTAATATAGTCAGAAACAATACCAGATTTCCACACCTGTTAAAAATATATATTTTTTATAACAGGAAAGGAAATATTCCTTTCCTTCTAGTAAGGAAAGGAAAAAAATATACAAAATGTGTGAGAATCGAAAAGAGAAAATACAGAATGGTCATTATTCACACATAATATGATTGTTTAGGTAGCAGTCCCAAAAACTTCTACAGACAAATCTCTGGAATATTGGAAATTATGTTAGGTTACACTCTGTAAGATTAATACTTAAAGTAATAGGATTTTTATACTGAAATAGCAAACATATCACAAGTTTTTTATTTATAATAGAAAAATGTATTTGTAACTAACAATATATTTTTAAAATGCATGTGTAAATACACTACAGAGAAGAATGAAACTTTATATTGAACACGTTAAAGGAAGTCCATATAAATTAAAAGGTAAAACATGCTTATGCATAAAGAGACATAATATGAGAGAGATACCAGTTTTTCCCCAAGTTGCCCTGTGTATTCAACTGCATTCCACAAGTACTCTGATTGTTTTTTGTGTGTTTTTTGAGGGGTTTTTGTTTGTTTTTTGATGGTATCAAGTAAGCTGATTCTAAAACAAAGCAACAATAGGCAAGATATTTCTCTGGATTTCAAACTCCTTATCCTGGAGTTCAGGAGTTCATGCCTTACAAACCCGAATTATCTTCTTCAGAGTTTTTGCTTGGGGGATGGTGGGTAGCTTTCTACTTTCTCTGTATTCTGTCTCAATGACTTCACAACATCCACTATGCAATCTCTGGTATAATGGCTGTTTTTGTATCTTTCTGTTTCTACTTGATTATATATGCTTCATGAAAAAAGACCAAATGTAATTATCTCTGAATCTTTTATAGAAGACTCACACTCACTCACCCTCTGCTCCGGAAATGCCTCCTGCATGCTTGGCCTCTTTCTGAGTCCTAGGGACACAAAAGTCAACAAGACATGTAAAGCTGCTCTCCTGTGAACTTATATTCTAGAGGTGCTACTTATGTAAACATTTAATGAATGAAGGGATACGGATTCAAACGCCAAAGAGTAAAAATTATTTTGCTGTAGAAGATATCAGACAAGTAAATGTAATAAAACATACAAAAACTATGCTTCCTAACGCTATTAGCATTAAATATAATTAGAATAATAGAATGTTAAAGCTGGAAATTGGCTCAGATATTATCTAATCAGGTAACTTCCATTTTTAGATGAGGGAAAAAAGGGCTCAGAGAGCTCAAGAGGATTTGTTTTGTTTTAGGGCATTTGACTCCGGATATTTTTTCATTTGGACTAAAATTTATTTTTTGGAGGAATGAACTTAAATGAACCCATTTGACTCTGGGTATTTTTTCATTTGGACTAAAATGTATTTTTTGGAGGAAAGAACTTAGATGATGAATACAGTTAGATAATGAAATCTTGCATGAAGGGATGAATTTCATTATCGGTGTGCGTAGGATGGTTGATCTGATTCTTATGTGAGGCCGCAGTGCCTCTCGTGTGCCTGACTGAACGAAGACCGTCAAATGTGCCTATCAAGAGGTGCTAACAAAAGTCTCTTCCTTTATGTTGGAGCAGTTATATCAGAAAAACAAGAATGCTACAATCTTCTTGAAATAAGTCAAGAAACAGCAGAAGTGAGGTTCTTCGATAAGCTATAGCTAGCCAGGCATGGCGATGTGCACCTGTAGTCCCAGCTACTCAGGAGGCTGGGCAGGAAGATCAGCTGAGCACACATATTTGAGGTTTTATGAACATGCCTGTGAAGAGCCACTGCACTCCATTCTGGACAGCATAGGGAGATCTGTCTCTTACGAATAAATTTTTAAAAGGATATGTGTCTGAAGAGAGTGTGTGAGAACCAAGTTACATAAAAATAACCCAATTTGAATGCAATCTGCATGATCTTCTCAGGTCCCAGCAGGACGGGGAAGGCCTTCATTGTGTTACTCACTAGAATAGAACCTGAGGCCTTCGTAGATGCATAGTTACCACTTAGTCACCACTTAGAGAACTGCAAAATTCGCTAAGAGAGTGAAACCCATTCTCACTGGTTTATGAAATGTATCCTATATGCATTTATTTTCCTAAAAAATCCTGGAATATTTGCTCAGGTTCTTAAAGCAGATTTAAAAAACCAAGCCAAATCATTATTTGTGCAAAAAAAATCATATTTACTATTAAATTTTATGTATCATGGCAGGCACTTTTAAGTATAGATATATTTTCTGAATTGTTGAAACGCATTACGGTATCCTACATATGAAGTTCTTTGCTTTGCAATATTATATGAGAACAGTTAAAAAGTTATTCAAGTGGTTTAGAAGTATGGAGATATAAAGAGAATTTCTCATCATTTCTAAAATCAGGTATAATAGTCCTTAGTCCTTATCTAAATTATTACTACAATGCCTATCTAAAAGTTTTCATAATGAGCTCAATCCTTTTCAAGATTATAATTTATCTCTGAGCATCATATATTAAAACAAGATCCTCAGTACCAAATGTGACTAAGCTTAATTTTAAAATATCTCATTAATTTGCAGTAATGAGATGTAATGAATATTTATGGGAGGTTTTATCTGTACCTATTAATTTGCCATGATGTATCACTGATAAACTAGTCCTCTAAGCTGAAGCCAAGAGATGTCCAAGTGAAAAGCATATAAAATAATGTTCAATAACTACCACTTGAGATTCCGACATTTGGTGTAAAAGGTAATATGTTTTCTGCAAATGAAAGTTTACTATGTAATGCGCTGAATGCACCACAGGGAGCGAAGTCATTTTCTCTGCACACACAGTTTATTACTTTTAAATATCATTGCTCTCTTTCTCTCCTACGGCACCAACAAGGCAGAACAACAGTGTTTTTCCTTCAGCAGAAACCAATTGTCTTCACTTCTCGATCTGAGATCAAAGGTCATTTGGATTGCCGATGAAAGGAGGTGGCATATCTGCAAACCACCAGCAAGTTCTGTTGAAGGGTTAGAAGATGTGTTAGGCCTGGCTCCACGCTGGTTCAATGTTTTGGCTGAGCACATTCTGTGGGACTTGGGCTGTGCCATCCTGGTTGTCACCGTGCCACTAAGGGTCACTGAGCACATATCCTTGCACAGTTTCCAATGGTATCTTCATGTGCCTCAAAGCAGCAAACTATAATGAATTATTTAGTTTTTTCTACAAAAAGGCAAATTTAAACACATGGTCATCCGCAAATTTTCCTGCTTGATGAATCTTGAAGAAAACTCCTTGCTTAATACTGAGGTCTTAACTCTGGCTATTACCAGTTTAAAGAAGACTAGCCTTCAGCTTAAGTGAACTTAATCACAGCCGAAGAGCATTTTTTATGCCCTAACCAAAAATTGTGTCCAGAATCGGAACACTCAAAAATTTGTAACAAGAAGCTATAAAACTATGGTCTTCAAGACATAAACCTTTTGTGATAATGAGGGACATTTTCACATAAGTCATAAAGACCTTAATTACTGACTGTTAAGCAGTGGTATTTCAAATCATTAATTTTGCAAATTAAGAGATCTATATAGAAATGTGTTTTTACTTTGGCTCAGGAATAATCTGTTAGAAGGAAATTGATATTAATTTTGAAATTATAATATAGTAGAGAAAAAGCTTTTTAATTTTGTAGTATAAATGACCAAAAGCTTCTTTTATTTTCAAATAAAAAGACAAAACTATTGATTTAATTTAGATTTCGACAAGTTAAGTAGAAATGTTTAAGATTAGTTTAATAACCAACAGAAAGAGAAAATTAGTGCACAGAGCACAGAAATCAATAAAGGAAATGGAATGAAGGAGAAAAAAAATCATTCTAAGAGAAAGTGAGACATAAAGCAGGAAGAAAAACAGGATAAAAAGAAAGTTAAAGAATGAGATAAGAGAAACTCATTAAGTAATTATGATGGATATGAATGGACTAAATCATCCTATTAAAGGAAAAATTTGAGGCAGGGCATGGTGGCTCACACCTGTAATCCCAGCTACTCGGGATTACAGTAGCTAATCTGACTTTGGGAGGCCGAGGCAGTCAGATAACCTGAGGTCAGGAGTTCAAGACCAACCTGGCCAATATGGCGAAACCCAGTCTCTACTAAAAATATAAAAATTAGCTGCGCACGGTGGCATGTGACTGTAATCCCAGCTACTCGGGAGGCTGAGGAAGGAGAATTGCTTGAACCTGGGAGGCGGAGGTTGCAGTGAGTCAAGACCACACCACTGCACTCCAGCCTGGGAGACAGGGCAAGACTCCATCTCAAAAAAATTAATAAAATAAATAAATAATAAATAAACATAGGAAAATTTTGGTAGACATACTTAAATCTAAAGAAAGAAGCAATTAAATTTATGGTGGGCAAATGCCAACCATAACAAACAGACAAACAACTGAAATAAAGTAACTGTTTTATACCAGGCAGCAGAAAATATCAATGCGGTTAAACAGGAATGTTTTCTAATGATAATAGTTTCAACAATACAAGAAAATTTCATACTAAGCTTGTCTGCACTCTTAAAATAGATCTTCTTATTACAAGGTAGAAACTATAAGAAAATAGATCATTTATAGCAGCAATAGAACAAAATTTAAAATAAGAATAAACATAAACTTGTAAAATTTATGATAGAAACATTGGAATACTCCTGAAAAAAAGACAAACATACGTTAAAACAAATGACAAGGTTTCTCATACAACATATAAGAATATACGTTAAAGTTATATAAGAAACTGAGATTTCCAGTGTCAGAAAGAAAAACAGATGCTGATATAATAGCACATAAGAAGTTAAGAAAATACCCCGAAACGTTAAAGTGGAAATGTGACCATGAGCTAAGGATCTTTTATTAAAAATAACTCCTAGCTCTCTTTGCTGAAAGATACTAAAAGAAATAAACATTAAAAGTAGTCAGAACCACTAGTATCTAAATCATTGTTTCTAAATACCATTTTCCAATAAAGGAACTAAAAAACACTTGGAGAAATTCTAAGACAGAGGACAGAGTTATCCTGGAATGTCTTGTTCCAGAAAACAGCAAGATACAAAAAACCAAGGAGGGTATGTTTAAAGGACAGAAGAGTTAGATTAAAGTTGCTTCTATTGGTCAAATGTGGGATAAATCAACATCAAAAATGAATACTCACTGTATTTTATCATGCCACATTGAATCAATAAAAAGCTATGTGTTTGTGGCGATGTGAGGTTGGGGTGAGGTGGAGAATGCACATCATTTGACATCATTATTGGTGACAACTAAATGTTTTTCTTGCATTTCAGGTAGAACTATCGTAGTTCATTCCAGTTCATGAGGAAAAAATTTCTGTTTTCACCAAAAAAACTAGTCCATAAACGTGGAAGAAGCTACAAAACACCATCTTTCAACTTGAAAAAAAAAATTGATTCAGTTAAGATTTATCAATTACTAACGGACACGAAAATCATTTTCTGAACACTTGTTGGGAAGGATATTTCCACAGTTCCAAAAGTTAGTTCTGCTTGTTAATTGGAAAGGAAAACAAAACCAAACATAGCATTATAATTAAGCTTCTCAATCTTCACCAAGTTATCAGACTTAGTACCATAAATAATGAGGCATGTGACGCCATATGCCTCCAATGCAGTTCAGCGTCACGTACACAGCATTGCCTGTCTTCCTAGTGATGAAAGAAAAACTTTGCTGAATTAAATTTAAAAGAGTTTAGTTGAGCAATGACTGATTCGCAAATCTGGCAGACCCCAGAATCACAGCAGATTCACGGAGACTCCAGGGATGCCTCGTGGTCAGAACAAATTTATAGACAAAAAAGGTAAAGTGTTGTACAAGAATCAGAAGTGAGGTATGGAAACAGTGAGATTGGATACAAGTTGGTCTTTGCCCTATTTGAATGCATTTTGAACATTCAGCAGTCTACGGGTGGGTGAAGTATAGCCGCTGGATTGGCCAACACTCAGCTATTGTGACAGGTGCACACTACTAAGTTAGGTTTTCAATTTTGTCTGTCAATTAAGCTAGGTTACAGTCCATCTACAAGGACTCAAATAAAGAAGTACGAAGTCCTTCTCAGGCCATGTTTAGTTTGCTTTGATGCTAGTTTTCTAGGCTGCCTTAACCAAGTGCTGTCACAGACTGGGTTACTTCAAGCACGTCAGGAATCAAGACATCAGCAGGGCCATGCTTCCTCCGAAACCTGTAGGGCAGGTCTTCCTTGTCTCCCCAGGTTTTGGTGGGGTGCTGGCAATCCTTGTCAGACCCTGGTTTGCAGCTGCTTACCCCGCTTCTCTGCCTTTGTCATCAGGTTGTTCTCCCTGAGTAGATTTGTCTTCACATTTTCTTACAGGGGCCCACTGTACTCCAATATGACCTTATTTTAACTAATTACATCTACAGTGACCCTATTTCCAAATAAGGTCATAATCTAAGAAGGTGAGTGCATCTTTTGTGGAGAGGCACAATTCAACCAATAACATGGTTTCTTGCCGAACTGGTTCAACCTGATTCTAACCAAATAAACTAATGTCTAGATTACAGGACATTCTGGGGTTACAGAACTATCTGCTAAAACAACTTAGACCCACTCAGCCTTTAGATGTTCTTCAGGACAATAATCCTTTGTTCTTCAAATTTCAATGTTTTGCAAAACAGTAATAAGTATAAATAAAAAATGTAGGGAATTTTCTAGATTAAAAGAGGTGAAAGAGAAATAAAATCCAAATGAACTGAATAAAATTTGATCAGATTCTTGTCCAATACAAAAACCATCAAAAACAGTATTTTTGAATAATTGGAAAATTTAAATATAGTTCTTGGTATTACAAATTATGAAGGAATTATGGTTGTTATTCAAAGATTAAAACGGTATTGGGTTACTGTAGGGGACTATTATATTTTTATGCATGGATTGTCATCATGTATATAATTTGCTTTCAATAAATGAGCAGAAAAAACATGTATATATATAAGTAGATCAATGGATAAATATAGCAAAGAGCTAAAAGATACTGAGCATGAAAAGCAGGCTACTTTGTGTTCATTGTAGTCTTTCCTCAGCTTTCTCTTTGTTTAAACATTTCAAAATAAAAAGTTGGGGTAAAAAGAATCACTAAAAATTTTAATGCCTGTGAAAAGGATTTATGCTACAAGTAAGGTATCTGTTATTATAACCCCAAAAAGCATGTGAGGGAAACGTTTCTTTTCTTTAATTAGCTTTTCTGAGTGTTACTCTTCCAGGAAGACAGTCTGCAGGTGTCCAGAGCTTATCTCCTGTGCTGTCCTGAGTGGTGAGCTGCTCTGGTGGCTCCCAAGAATTTTTGACCCCAGAATCAGAGATTACAATTGTAAATGTAGAAAGACATTGCTGGAGGGTTTCTTTCTCTCTTTATGGAATACAAAGTATATTTATTTAAAAAATCATTTAAATGTGTTTATATACCAAGAGTTAAGGAAAGTAGATGTATTTTAACCTCCTGCTAGGTGAGAGATCCTGTCTTCTTACATTTATTGTCTATTGAATTCTAACAATTTTAAACAAGATTGGTGTAAGTTTTTATGTAAGAAAAGCCTGAAACAGAATTTAAGAAACATGCCAACTTTTACCTGTCTGGACATGGCAGATGTGGCTTTGCAATGCTGTCCAAATCTCTCTGTCTGTCCAAATCCTGTGATCTTTCCAGTGTTCTTCTCTACTGGGAGCTGCTCTCCCAGACTTTGTCTTTACTGTCACCACTTGCTATTTCCATCCTTCTTTCTACCTCATTTGTCACTCAGATAATAGGACACCGTCCCCAAGTCTTTCCTCATTAGCTTTCAAGATGAAGGTCATTTGTATATACTTTCATCTTTTGATATCTCCACAGACATACATGTAAGTTCCCCTAAGCACTACAAAGGCAAACAGAAATAATTATATATGCAGCAGACACTATCTATTTCTCAAATAATTAGATTTTTATTTTATTATATAGACATTATTTTTATGGGAATAAATAATGCCTTAAACATATGGATGTAGGGTGACTTTTACAACTCAATCACTCTGATTTATTCAATAGACACTTTCCTAACCAAGACTCTCAACTCGTAAGAATGTGGTCAAGGTATATGCAACCAGTCTTGGATAGAAAGTGGGGGCCAATCTCTGACATTCCAAAGATCAGAGAAATTATGTGTTGATGATATTCCAAGGAAAGATGAGAACTTGTGCCATAATTCGGTACTTCTAACTCTGAGAAGCAAAAGCCTTTGCCATGAATAAGCAGGTTTTACTTCTCTTAGCACATGACATTCAAATTTGTTATATCAACAGATGCTTTTCAATATTTTCTCTGTATGTGACATATTAATAAGTATTGTGGAGGATAAGGGAAGGATCATACTCTTAAAGAATGTTAATTATTTGCTGTTATTGAGGTTCCATGACATTCTGCTTAGAGTTCTAGAGTCAGCCAGACTGCAGGTATGAATCGCAGCATAAACCTTAGCATGTTTCTAATCTCTGCAAGCCTTTGCATGCTGCACAGGAATACGTAGTATCACTTAGGTCATAGAGTTGACATGGAGATTACATAACACAATGCATACAAAGCAAATATAGCACTGATATGAATGACAACTAAGAAGATAGTGAAGAAGACTATGATGATGAAGGTGTACATGATAAGTAGGAGGTGAAGGCTAAAGTCATAGTAAAGTCTACACTCCCCACCAGTTTCAGCATCCCTTTCTGTGCTGTGTTCACAATGCGATGACCATGATGATAGGCCAGTGATAAAACATTGTTGAGATGAAAGAAGAGGAGGCTATGAAACCAAGTATAAAAAGGGTGTCCAATCCAATGTGGAGTCAGAAAAGGTTTTCTGAACGCAGTGATGCTGGTGCTCAGTCTCAAGGATGGGTATGAATCAGCTTAGGTAAATATATGCTCAGAGAAGGTATGTCAGGACAGCGGAGGAAGGAACTCATCCATATGCTTGGAGGAGAGACATTGGAAAACACAGTCTACAAGTGACCTAAGAAGACGCTACGTGGTGGATACCCTTGAGATCCGGAATAATGCCCTCTTGCTCAGCTAAGTAGCCCAACTCTTCTGAGATCTATGAGACAGTAAAAGAAAGATACATATCAAGAATGAGAATTACAGATTGGTTTACTTTTATTTTGATTTATTTTCATAGTGTAAGGAAATTCATGTCAAGCATATTGTTTCTATTATATTTGTACACCACTCAAACATCGTTGATATTGATGCATCTTTTTCCTGACTCATATTTGTTGATTACCCTGGATAAATAGATACAGAGTAGTAGGCTACCATGAATATTGTTTTAAAACATACAGCAAAACTGGCCCTGAAAATAATGACCTCGTTGTTCCCTAGCAGCAGCCATAAAGGCAGCAGCCTGTCTTGAAGACGGCATTGCGGCACAGGAATGGATTATACTGAGTGATAAGGTGAGGAACTGCAGGCTATGAGACTTCTCAGATAGGCATTACCCTTTGCTTTGGCAGAAAATAGCTAAAGTAAAGGATCAGAAAGAGAATCGTTATGGTTGAGCAGTCCTGTAACAAGAAGACGGTGACTTTTCAATTCATTTTGTAATCAAGGGTCCTAAGTGCAGTAACCCCTTTTGTCTTCAAGACATGAAGCTCTCCTTCAGCTGACAAACTACCTAGAGCATCATAATCAAATAAGAAACCCTTCCAGGCTAGAGAGAGGCTCAAAAAGAGAAGTGAGGCGGGCATTTTTATAAGTTATCCTTTTACAACAGCTGGAGAAGCACGTCATCTCCAGACAAGTCTCAGCCACATGCGGCTAGGAATTCTATTGAGATCTGACGTAAAAATAGCTACACTCCTCAAAGTAAAATTGACAGCAACTTCTTTGTAAAAGTAGCATGTGTTTAAACAGCAGGCTTACTTTTAAAGTTTCCACACCACAAGTAGTCTTGGTGGGTACTGGGTACCAAGGTTCTTAAAGATGTTAAACATTTGATTTAGTGACATTTCAATCCTTACATTTTGTGCATTTCAATGTCCAATTTGAAGCCAATATTTTATATCACACATCCTTTTTGCTTGCCTAAAAAATGAAATATAAGAAATTACATGGGTGAATGGATGGATTATTATTTTATTGCTAATATAAAAACATTCAAAAAGTAGATGTTTTGAGATTAGCTCTATTTTACCTGTGAACACCTGGCTGTCTGAGGATTTGGCTCACATTCTGTATAGGATGAGTTTATTTGCTCAAAAACTCTTAATCTTTGCAAAGCTCATCGTGGGCAGGTAAAGATGGTTTATCCCTGCTTTCATGACAGCAAAAACATGGCTCAAAAGACCTGTTGTACTCAATGGATCTGGGACTTTAAAAAATGATGAAAGTCTTCACTTAAATGTAGGCTAAGCCACATGTAATGGTTAATTTTCTGTGTCAACTTGACTGGGACATGATACCCAGACATTTGGTCAAACATTATTCTAAATGTTTCTGGGAGGGTGTTTTCAGATGGAATTACCATTTAAACCAGTGGAATTTTAGTAAACAGACTGCCTTCCACAGTGTGGGTGGGCCTCCTTCAATCAATTAAGGCCTTATTAGAACTAAGAGTGATTTTCCCCCAAAGAGGAAATTCGACCAAGCAGACGGCTTTTGGGCACAAACTGCAACATCTCCTTCCTGGGACTCCAGCTTGTGTTCTTACCCTGACTGGCCAGCCCCCACCATCCTGTGAGCCAGTTCCTTAAAATCTCTCTCAATAGGCAGGTGATAGACAGATGAGCTACACATCCTACTGGAGAATACTCAGGCACCTCACACACCATATTTAGCTAAAGGAATAGAAAGAGAAGTATTTTTTACAAACGTATTTAGAAGGCACTCTCTCCTGCTGAATGTTCGTGGCTGCTCTTCCATTTACACAGACGACATGACTGTTTTGTTCCCTCCTCTCTGCTGTCCTCAGAGGCTAAAGCATTTGGTGCCTGAGCATCAGAGAAAACACAAACCATGCAGGAGCGGCAGCTGAAGCTGGAGACACACCGGCATTTCTCTGGAAAACCGTTTGAAGTAGGTGCTGCGTGCTGGAACCAAGCTGCCACAGCCTGCAGTTACCAAGAATTTCTTTTAAAAGTAAATTCTCCTACACACAGCCCATTGAATCAGGCCCTGAGGATAATACAAAGTATTTTGTTTTCAAAACACCCAGCCTCCCTTCCTTCAGCCACATCCCCACCTACATGAAAGGCCCCACACTCAAGGCAGCAAGAATGCCCGAGGACATAGCTAATTCCAGAAATTCCAGCAAAATTCTACACCCCTGTATTTCCCCACCCTCTTCACCTGGGAGACTGTCTTATTCGTTTCAAATAAATAAAAAGGAAAGCCAATTTTTAAAAGTTCATTTTGAAAATAAACTTAAAAGCTCGGTCTTCTTATTATAAGCCCTTATTAAACACTACTGTGGCCCTATGCAAGAGAGATGGCTCCTGAGAGCCCTGGGCCGTGAGAGAAAAGAACGGAACAATGTATGCTTGAACTGACCACACTGTCTCTGTCTTTTCAGGTTTGACTCAGTTAGCCCATACAGGCCTATCTAATAAACAGCGTATACGGAGGAGAGAGCATCTGCTTGGGTTCCAGTGGCCATGGGTGCAAATCCTTTCCCCCAACTCATAAGCTATAGGTTAGGGTCAATTAGATGAAGGACTTTAGAGTCTTTGGGTCACAGACTTCCAATTTATTAAGTGGGAAGAATAACTCCTACCTCCGGGGTTGTGTGTAAGAATTAAATGAGAGAGTGTGTGTAACACTTGCTAATTAAATAGATAGTCACAGAAGATTAGAATTCTCGCTCTTTATTAGCTGGGACTGATGGCCTTTGATAATAGACAATGCAATCAATAGTGTAATTTCCTGTTTATCAGGGAAAATTTATGTACGCAGTGACCTAGAGAAGGATATAAGGCAGATGTATTATCATCAATAAAAAGAAACACAGATTTCCTAAGTGATGGAAGTCAGAATGCTGATTAGCTACAAAGGCAGACCTTGAAAACACGTATGAATGGGTTATGTCCCTGCGATTCTTCCTGCATAATGCACTGTCTCTTAAACCAACCCTAAAAGCACTTAGTGCTATATAAGGTAGACTTTAGGTGCTCCAAAGGGCTGATTATTAATAATTAATGTTTGCCTAGGGTTCACATGCATTACCCTCTCAACAACTCTCGAAGAAGGCATGATTGCTGTAATTCCCTTGCTTTCCTACCCCGTGGACATGATCTTCCACTCCCCGCCACTTTTGGTTAGTATCAGAAGCCGTGTGCTTCCAAGAGGGCTGGAAGTAACCCCAGCCACCAAGGTGAATCTTAATTAGCATCAATCTATGTTGGTAATTCCACTCACTTGCCTGTGGTTGTTTAAGAAATGAGCATATGGTGCAATTCTGGTCAAAAGCAAACAAGAGAAGATTTTTCTGACAATGAAGGAAGAAGTGAGGGTCTGGAAACATTTTGCTGCTGCTGAAGGAAACACACAAGAAGGAGACAGTCCTCTCTTCATGTCCTTTGTGTGTTGCTGTGGGAGAATTTGTTCCCAGCTACAGCCATTTTATAGCAATGACGGGACAAACTGAAGGGAAAAAAAGCCCAAACATTGAGGAAGGCAGAGTAAGAAGACAGGGAGAACTCTGAAAATGTTGTTATTCAGCCACTGAACTCACCCACCCCAGAATCAAATTGAGAATTTTAGTCATATAAGGCAACATGTCTTATCACAAAATTCTTACATTTTTAAGCCACTTCTAGTTTCTGCCTTGGTTAAAGCATTCCCTTCTATCGCCTATACTATTCAGCATTTATTCTACAAACATTAATTAAGACCAACTGTCTATCAGATACTGGAGCAGACACCATCTGATATGAAGTAGAAAAACAAGTAGAATGTGATCCATATCCTAAAAAAAAGCATGTGGGCTTTTCATTTCTTTGTTTGTTTATTTTATGGTGTAACTACTGTGTATCAGAAGACATTGCGATAGATTTTTGATTGGTTCCCTATCTCTAACTATTACCATCTCCAATTAGACCCCTAGTCTCCCACAGCCCTTGATGAATTATCTTTCAACAATTTAGATTCTATCACATCACTCGCCTGATTTAAAATTCACTCTGTATGGTAGCGATTCTCAAATCACATGGAAAGCTTGTTAACACACACATTAGCCGACCCACCTCCCAACTCTCAGATTCAGTAGATCTAGGGTGAAGCCTGAGAATGTGCATTTTCAGTGTATTCACAAGTGCCGCTGCTGGTGTGGGAATCACGTTTGCTGACCACTGATCTATAGGATCCAGTCCATATCATTTGGAAAGCATACTTGTCCCTGTGCTATGGGTCAAGGTTTGGCATCTTTTCAAATATTTATCCTTCTGGCTGGAATATGTTTTCCCATCTTAGTCAAAACCTGAACTCTTTATCTAGGATATCTTATTTAGTGTAGATATTCCCCCATATACATATATGCATATTTGGCATTAATAGACACTTCTCTATATTTTCTTCTGACTTTTTACATGCTTTCCATTTTACATACTTTCAGATTAATGATATATTGCTGTTGGGGGTCCACAGCCTGAGTTTTAGGTAACAAAGAATCTGGCTTACTTACTACATTAAAATGTGGACATTTCTTTAGGATAGGTAGCATATAGAATCTGCTTTTTCAGGTTGGTGTGTAGGCACAATATATGACACTCACTCCAGTTCAGTGTAAAAAGATTGGTGAATATAATGTATGTGAGACGGGAGAGTGCCTTCACTTTAAATTCCATCTGAAGGTATAAATGAAATGTTGAAACAAAGTTTAATGATATATTTTTAAGTTCAAAATGGACCACCAAATTGTTGACTCTAGAGTAAATCAAATCATTGACCAAAAACCAAAAGGATTTATACTAAGTGGTATTGCTTTTACTTAATCCATAATATGTTTCCCAGAAAAGAGTTTTCGTTTTAAAGGTCACCTGAAAGAATTTCATTTTCTCATTTGGAATCAGCCATCTCAGTTTATTATTCCAGCACTGTTCAATAAGAATGTAGAATTTGTTAACAAATAATATCATTTTTATTCACAGTTCTTTTTTTCTTCAAGATATTAAGAGTATCCGAAAGCTCATGAAGTTGATGAATCTTATTAACATAAATTGCATCAGGTGCAGTGGCTCATGCCTGTAATCCCAGCACTTTGGGAGGCCGAGGTGGGCGGATCACGAGGTTAGGAGTTCAAAACCAGCCTGGCCAATATGGTGAAACCCCGTCTCTACTAAAAATACAAAAATTAGCTGGGTATGGTGGTGCATGCGTGTAATCCCAGCTACTAGGGAGGCTGAGGCAGGAGAATCGCTTGAACCTGGGAGGTGGAGGTTGCAGTGAGCTGAGATTGCACCACTGCACTCCAGCCTGGGCAACATAGTGAGACTCTGTCTCAAAAATAAATAAATAAATAAAATTAAAGTAAAAAAAATTAAAATTAGAAAAATGAATGCATATATTTATCTAAAATGTTATAATTCAATTACCTATTGATTTTAACTTCTGGGATAATAATATCATTATATAAACTTTTCTAATGTACAAAAGCTCCTATAATCAAGAATTAACACTGTGGCCCTTCCCTCCAAACAAAGAAAACAAAAGGAAAAACAAACATAAAACAGCCAGTACAATTCCAATCCTGGTCCACTTTCTCTTCCCTGTGTTTCTATCATAATATGCTTCATTCTAGGGCTTCCCTCACCTATGGGTTGTAAAAAAGGTTAAACTCTCTGTGCCACAATTTTCTTATACAGTAAAAAAAAAGAAACAAACATAACTTATATGATTATTCTGAAGATTAAATGATGCAATCAACTAAAGTCATGAACTTATGTTAGGCCACATTCAAAGCCGTCCTGGGTTGCACACACCCGGTGAGCAATGGGTTTGGACAAGCTTGGCTTAGAGTTTAAAGAAACATGGAATTAAAGTGCATTGCAACAGTAACATGAAAGGTGAGAGAAAATGAAATGGGATTAAAGGGCTCTGAGGTCCTAGCATTTTTGGGCATGAAGTGTGAGAAGTAGTATCTGTTAAATTGTAATAAGATGATGACTAATATTGTAATCTCTTAAGCAGCAACTAAGTAAACAGTAAAATAATTAATTTAAGGTCTAGTCCTGCATGTGAAGTCATTAGACTATATTAAGTTTGAAATCATGTTCTCAACATTGTTTATTATTATTATTTCTATAGGTACTTATACAGTCAAAGTATATTGCTTGTTATTTTGATAGGTACTTACACAAAGTACAAGCAGTCTTCACTTTTCATGATATTGAAATAACTTTACAATCTCTGGAAAACAATCTTAACAACAGATGGGAATAATGAGAATTGTCCTATGACCTTTAAAATTTTGTCTTACTATAAATTATAAAAAAATAGGAGTATAAAAACATAGCAAACCTAATATTTGGTTTGTACACTATACTATAAAGCATTAGAACAATTAAAGTGTTTTATTTCTTTTTAAAAATGTATTAAGTAGTTTGAAAAATGCTGATTCTTCATCATTGCATAGCATTTTAACTTTTATACTTTTAATATTGTGACATATCTCCAAGAAGTCCTCTTTGAAAAATATACTGATTTAATTAACACATAAAAATTATATGCAGGCATACTTTGCTGTATTGCAACTTGCTTTATTGCTCCTCACAGATTGTGTACTTTTTACAAATTGAAATTCTGTGACAATCCTGCATCTAGCAAGTTTATTGACACCATTTTTCCAACAGCATGTGCTCACTTTGTGTCTCTGTGTCTTGTAATATTTCAAAGTTTTTTATTATTGTTAAATCTGCTATAGTGACCTATGATCAGTGGTCTTTGATATTACTATTATAACTGTTTTGGGTCATCATGAACCAGGCCCACATAAAACAGAAAACTTATTTCATAAACGTTGTGTGTGTTCTGACTGTTGTATTCACTGACTGTTCTCCAGCTGATATGATTTGGCTCTGTGTCCCCACCCAAATCTCATGTTGAGTTGTAATCCCCGGTGTTGGAGGTGGGACCTGGTGGAAGGTGATTGGATCATGGGGGCGGATTTTCCCCTTGATATTCTTATAATAGTGAGTGAGTTCTCAGGAGATCTGATTGTTTAAGAGTATGTAGCACTTCCCTCTTCACATTCTCTCCTGCTCTGCCATGTGAAGACATGCCAGCTTCCTGTTTGCCTTCCACCATGATTGTAACTTGCCTGAGGCCTCCCCAGCCATGCTTCTTGTACAGTCTGCAGAACCATGAGCCATTAAAACCCTTTTCTTTCTAAATTACCCAGTCTCAGGTATTTCTTTATAGCAGTGTGAGAACAGACAAATACATCATTTCTCTCCCTTTCCTCAGGCCTCCCTATCCCCGAAGCACAACAATATTAAAATCAGGCCAATTAATAACCCTACAATGGACTCCGAGTGTAGAAATGAAAGGAAGAGTTGCCTGCCTCTTGCTTTAAATCAAAAGCTAGAAATGGGTAAGTTTGTTGAGGAAGGCATGTAGAAAGCTGATATGTGATGAAAGCTAGGTCTCTTGTGCCAAATAGCCCAGTTGCAAATGCAAAGGAAAAGTTTTTGAAGGAAATTTAAAGTGTTATTTCAGTGAACACACAAAAAATACAAAAGCAAAACAGTCTTATTGGTGACATGGAGAAGTGTAATAGTCTAGATAGAAAATCAAAGCAGCCACCTCATTCCCTTAAACATGGCCCTAACTCTCTACAATTCTATGAAGACTGAGAGACATAAAGCTGCAGAAAAAAAGTTTGAAGCTAGCAGAGGTTTGTTCATGAGATTTAAGGAAAGAAGTCATCTCTATAAAATAAACATGCAAGGTGAAGCAACAAATGCTGATGGAGAAGCTGCAGCAAGTTATCCAGAAGATCTGCCTAAGACCATCGATGAATGTGGCTACAGTATACAACAGATTTTCAATGTAGATGAAATAGCCTTCTATTAAAATAAGATGCAATATAGGAATTCATAGCTAGAGAGGAGAAGCAAATGTCTGGCTTCAAAGCTTCAAATAGCAGGCTTGCTCTCTTATTATTGGCTAATGCAGGCTAGTGACTTCAAGTTGAAGCCAATGCTCATTTATCATTCTGAAATTCCTAGAACCCTGAAGAATTATGCTAAATCTGATCTTCTTGTTCTCTGAAAGTGGAGCAACAAAGACTAGATAATAACACATCTGTTTACAGCATGGTTTACTGAATATTTTAAGCCCACTTTTGGGACCTAATGCTCAGAAAAAAAATCTTTTTGAAATATTACTGCTCATTGGGAATGCACCTGGTCACCCAAGAGTTCTGATGGAGATGTGTAAGGAGATCTCATTTTCACACCTGCTAACACAACTTCCATGATGCAGCCCATCAGTCAGGGAGAAATTCCAACTTTCAAGTCTTACTATAAAAGAAATCCCTTTTGTAAGACTGTAGCCTCCATAGATTAGTGATCCCTCTGATGGATCTTGGCAAAGATAATTGAAAACCTTCTTGAATGGATTCAATATTCTAGAGGCCATTAAAAAGATTTATGATTCATATGGGAGGAAGTCAATATATTAACATTAACAGCAGTTTGGAAGAAGTTGATTCCAACCATTATGGATGACTTTGAGGAGTTCAAGACTTCAGTGGAGGAGGGAGCTACAGATTTGGTAGCTAGAGAATTAGAATTAGAAGTAGAGTCTAAAGATGTGACTGAATTCCTGCAATCTCATGATAAAATGTGAATGGATAAGGACATATTTCTTATGGATGAGCAAAGAAAGTAGTTTCTTGAAATGAAACCTACTTCTGGTGAAGATGCTGTGAATATCATTGAAATGACAACAAAGGATTTAAAATATTACATACACTTTGCTGATAAAGCAGGGTTTAAGAGGTCCAACTCAAATTTTGAAAGAAGTTCTACTGCGGTAAAATGTTGTCAAACAGCATTGTGCGCAAAAGATAAATCCTTCATAAAAGAAAGAGCCAATTGATGCAGCAAACTTCATTGTTGTCTTATTTTTAGAAATTCTCACCGCCATTTCAAACTTCAGCCACCACCACCATGAATCAGTCAGCAACCATCAACATCAAAGCAAGACTCTCTACTAGGAATTTGATTATGACTCACTGAAGGCTCAGAAGACCATAGCATTTTTAACAATAAATTATTTTCTAATTAAGGTATGCACATTTTTTAACAACATAATGCTATCTCATTCTTAACAGAGTACAGTATAATGTAAACATAACTTTTATATGCATTGGGAAACCAAAAAAAAATTGTGTGACTTTCTATATTGAGATATCTGCTTTATTGCTGTGGTCTGGAATCGAACCCACAATATCTCAATATAGAATGGCTAAATTGAGCTAATTAACATATGCATTACCTCATATACTTACTATTTTTTGTGAGAATACTTAAAATTTATGTTTATTTTCAAGAATATGATATATTGTTATTGACCCTAGTCTTTATGTTGTATAATATTGATCTCTTGAACTTATTCCTTCTGACAAACTGAGATTTTGTATCCTTTGCCAATCGGTCCGCATGGGAGCCTCTCTGTGGACAGAGTGGAGCCATCAGGGAATGGAGCGTCCTTGCAGGGGATGGAGCACCCTCACAGGGGATGGAGCACCGTCACAGGAGATGGAGCATCTTCACAGGAGATGGAGCACCCTTGCAGGAGATGGAGCACCCTCACATGGGATGGAGCATCGTCACAGGAGATGGAGCACCCTCGCAGGAGATGGAGCACCCTGGCAGGAGATGGAGCACCCTCACAGGGGATGGAGCACCCTCACAGGGGATGGAGCACCGTCACAGGAGATGGAGCATCTTCACAGGAGATGGAGCACCCTCGCAGGAGATGGAGCATCCACACAGGAGATGGAGCATCCTCACAGGAGATGGAGCACCCTTGCAGGAGATGGAGCACCCTCACAGGGGATGGAGTACCGTCACAGGAGATGGAGCACCCTTGCAGGGGATGGAGCACCGTCACAGGAGATGGAGCACCCTCACAGGGTATAGGGCACCTTCACAGGGGATGGAGCACCCTCAAAGGAGATGGAGCACCCTCGCAGGAGATGGAGCATCCTCACAGGGGATGGAGCACCTTCACAGGAGATGGAGCACCTTCAGAGGGGATGGAGCACCCCCGCAGGAGATGGAGAACGCTCACAGGGGATGGAGCATCCTCACAGGGGATGGAGCACCCTCACAGGAGACAGAGTACCCTCACAGGGGATGGAGCACCGTTGCAGGGGATGGAGCACCCTCACAGGAGATGGAGGACCCTCGCAGGGCATGGAGCATACTTGCAGGGAATGGAGCACCCTCACAGGAGATGGATGACCCTTGCAGGGCAAGGAATACCCTCTCAGGGGATGGAGCACCCTCACAGGGAAGAACCCAGAGTCCAGATGTGAGGAAGCCAAAGACCAGATGATAAGTGGGGGAGGATCCAGGGATAAGCAGAGACAACTGGAGAAGGGAGGCATGTGGATTCCCCAAATCCTCGAGTGTGTTCATGAAGAATAAGAGACAACCCTCTTGTAGAAAAATCAAAGGCCAGGGTTGCCTGAGCAACACCCCCACATCTGCCCGCCAAGGCCTGGCCACCCCGCTCTCAGACAACATCCTGTTACTTGCTTCTCTTCATATGACAAGCCCCATTATTTGTGAAAACTTGAGTATGTCTTTGTATTTCCAAGCTAAGCCAGACAATGTAATCCAGATTTCTCAGTCAAAATCATCATAAAAAGTAAAGTCCACGAATGGGGAAATTATGAGTCTTCTGTTTCATCCAGTATCTAGAATGGTCTTAAAAGAAAACAGCCATTATAATGTGACTAAAGTAAATGCACCTGTATAATACCTTGCTTCTGGACAGGAGAGATGATCACAAATAACAAATTTCTACGGGGAAGTGCATTGCTAATTTTGAGGAATGGCAATAGAGCTAGTAATGGTGAAATGAGGCAGATGTCAGAGAGGTGGTAAAAACCACAGCATGTGGGATTTGGAACTGACCCTGGTTAGACACTGGTATATATTTTAAAGAAATAATACAGAAATAAATAGGGAGATGTATGCACAATAATGCATATCCTAATGTTATAAATACAGTCTCCACACTGGAAATGAAGAACTAAAATAGCTGTAATAATAATAGCTCACACCCGTGAGCTATGAGGTCAGTTAGATATTTTCTAAACATATTAAAGACATGATGAATCTTGTTCTCATATCAACTCTGTGAGGTAAATAGTATCATTATTTCTATTTTATAGATTAAAAAATGAGGCAAAAAATCTTTAACTAGTTACTTGAATTCCACAGCTGTATTAACCAGGTTTCTTCAGAAAAAAAGAATAGATGATGGATAGATAGATAGATAGATAGATAGATAGATAGATAGATAGATAGATGATAGATAATTAGATAATGTGTCTGTGTGTTTGTGTGTATAGAGAGAAAAGAAAGAGACAGACAAAGAGAAAGGTAGAGACAGAGAGACAGTGAGACACAGACAGAAAGATTTACTTTAAGAAATTGGCTCACATGATTGTGGGTGCTGGCAAGTCCAAAATCAGCAGAGCAGACCAGCAGGCTGGAGCCCCCAAGGCAGTGGATCCCCTCTTGGGCAGACAGTATATTTCTCCTAAGGCCTTTAACTCATTGGCTGAGGCTCACTGACATTAAGGAGGGCCGTCTGCTTTACTCATAGTCTACTCATTGAAAACATTAACTGCATCTGAGACATACCTTCACATCAACATTTAGTCTGGAATTTTACCAAACAACTGGACACCATAGTCTAGTGAAGTTGACACATAATAAATTTAACCATCGCAACAGCAAGGAAGTGTTGGCTTCAGAATACAGGTCAGCAGACTGCAGAGGCTGTGAGCTGTCACCACATGGCCCTGGCTCCCAGAGCACGCATTAGTAAGGCAGCTTGCTGAATGTAGCTGATCCCAAGTCAGCAATACTTTGCCTGCTCACAGAATTATGCATAATATTTAACTACATGAAAAAAAACCTTAAGAAAAATGTTAAATAAAAATACTGGGCATGAAATTAATTTTTAAAATCTCAAATTATTAAGATATCTATAATTTATAAGAATTCTAGGCTAGGTGTGGTGACTCAGGTCTGTAATCCTAGTACTTTGGGAGGCCGAGGTAGGCAGATCACTTGAGGCCAGGAGTTCAAGACAGCCTGGGTAATGTAGCGAAAACCCGTCTCTACAGAAAATACAAAAGTTAGCTGGGCATGGTGGCATGCACCTGTAGTTTCAGCTACTCATGACGCTGAGGTGGAAAGATAGCTTGAGTCTGAGACATCAAGGCTGCAGTGATCCAAGATCATGTCACTGCATTCCAGCCTGGGCACCAGAGCAAGACCTCATCTCAAAAGCAAAACAACTATATACATAATACACACACACACACACACACACACACACATACACATATATATGTGTGTATAATTTAATGTATATATGTATACATATATACATATATACACATGAATACATATATACATATATACACATGTATACATATATACGTATATACACACTTATATACATATATATAATTTCTAGAAGAAACTATTTAATGTATAGATTGAGTATCTCTTATCCAAAATGCTTGGGAGCAGGTATGCAGTTCAGATTTTTTCAGATTCATGAATATTTGCATCATACCAGTTAAACATCCCAAATCTGAACATCTAAAATCTGAAATGCTTCAATGAGCAGCATCTCCTTTAAGTGTCATATTTAGGCTCAAAAAGTGTTGGGTTTTAGAGCATTTCAGATTTTGGCTTTTCAGTTTTGGGATGCTCAATTTGTGCTAACAGTGACTAGATAGCAACAAGATGTTGAGATTATAGATTTCGCTTTTATTTTCCCAATTTTATGTGCAAGTATACATGACTTCCATTATCAAACTAGATGCATACATGAGTTTTGCATGCATAGACACACATAGACGTACATTCACACACAAATACTACTTTTTCTTGTTATTTGGGGTTTTAGACTTTGATTTTGAGGTCGGATGTGGTGGCTCAGGCCTGTAATCCCAGCACTTTGGGAGGTTGATGCAGGTGCATCACTTGAGGTCAGGAGTTCAAGACAAGCCTGACCGACATGGTGAAACCCTGTCTCTACTAAAAATACAAAAATTAACCGAGTGTGGTGGCACATGCCTGCAATTCCAGCTACTTGGGAGGCTGAGGCAAGAGAATCACTTGAACCCGGGAGACAGAGGTTGTAGTGAGCCAAGATCTCATTACTGCATTCCAGCCTGGGCAACAAGAGCAAAAGCTATCTCAGGAAAAAAAACAAAACAAAAAATAAAACAAAAAAAAAAAACAAAAAAAACCTTTTACTTTGATATAATTTCAAACTTACAGAAAAGGTACAAGAATTGAACAAGGAATCCTAAACATCCTTTATGTATATTCACCAATGTTTGATATTTGTTTTCATTAGTTTACATCTCTTTCTATCTTATTATATATATCTATATATCTATAAACACATATACACACATACAGATGCATATACATATATATATGTATATACACACACATAGCTACACGTTATGTATGTTGTATTTCTGAACCATTTGAGGGTAACTTTAAGCCATTCTCACCCTGTGTCTCTAATTCCCTCTGATAATGCAGTGTGCATTTTCTAACAAGGGTTTCCCTCCTTATCAATAACCACAAACTTTATCATAAAAACCAGGAACTTAATATTAATGCAATAATAGGATACAATCCGTAGTCTGTCTTTAAATGTCATCAATTTTCCCAGCACTGTGCATCTTGTTCCTGGTCCGGGGTTCACTGGCTCTTCCTCCTTATTTCTTCCTTAATCTAGAGCCGCTCCTGGCAGAGACGTTTTCAGGTAAACACAGCAGCACATGTGCATCACTAGGCCCTCTTCCAAGGGACGACCTGCAGAAATCATACCTGTGTCCTGATGATGCTGCTTTGTATTTTTAAGTTTCTGGAATTTTTCTCTGAAATTTTCAGTTGCAGTCATCTAATTAGCTACATATGATGACCCTTTATCATTGCTTTTAAAATCCAGCCCCATGTTCTTCAGCTGGCTGTCATCACAAACCTTTTCAGCAGAATTTGTTGGATGACTGTCACTATTTCCAGAAATTATGACCACACTTAATGGTGAAAATAATTTTAATGTGTGACCTCCTAAAAAAGCAAAAATCATGCATTCTAATCAGACGTACAGAAGAAGAGAAAACTATTCCCCAAATCAGACCAGAGGTACCTTCCTAGGAGACAATTCCGGAGGTGATTCCTTCCCGTACTGAGCTATGACCCCTGCAACTCTATTTTTAACAATCTCATATGAATCTCTATAGATTACAGAAAATGTAGAAACCAAATTGTAGAAACTTAAGAATTATCAGAAAAATAATCTATGATGAATTCTTGTAATTTCAAATAATATTCAAAGTGCTGCTAACTT
Organism: Gorilla gorilla gorilla; assembly: GCF_029281585.2. NCBI lineage: Eukaryota > Metazoa > Chordata > Mammalia > Primates > Hominidae > Gorilla > Gorilla gorilla. The sequence goes on along the minus strand of NC_073236.2, from coordinate 134,710,181 downwards.
TATCTAAAACTTTCCAGTAATCCATAAATTACACTTCTTTTTTTCTTAATTTTTAGAGATTATTTTCCTGTCTTTATTTTCTTTTGCTTTATCTTCTTATTTATTGTCAACTAATGTTCTCTTGTGTGAAGAGTTATGATGCTTTGTAAGATAACAAAATGATTTTGGACCAAAGTATCCTATAGATAAATTATTAAATTAATGACATTACAAGAGACAACTCTGTTTTTGCAGTTGACTCACCAAATGCATTCAATATTTCTTGAATGTTCCCATCTGCACCGGGTGCTCTTGTCTGGTTGCAGGCATTGTTCTGAAGGACTTTCCTGGTACACACTATCTAGAAGTTGTAACATGACATGAGGCTTTTCTAAATACCTGAACACATCTACAGACTGTTATACAAATAAATTTTATGACGTTGGAGTAGCAGTTTCCTGTGACTTTACCAGGAAATACTTGCTCCTATATTCTTTGTGTACTGTGTAGGTTAGAATCCTAGTAATTTTCCAGACTCAGAAAAAATAATTTAAGCCATATGTTCGACAAATGTTTTCCGGACTCATAATCCTTGACCCGAGTCTACGTTTTATTGCTTCTGCAAACTGTCCAGGGGATATGACAGGTGATGGCAAAACATGTGAAAAATAGGATGAGTGCTTGGCGAATCCAAGAGCAAATCCGAGGAGGTAAAGAAACGCAAGCTCTGGGCATGGCACAGCTGCCATTTGTTTTCCCTCTGTCAAGTTAGTGGTTCCGGAAGTCATTTCAAAACAATAAACTTTTTGGCATGTTGCAAATAAATTTGCTTTTATCTACCACGCTGGTCATTCATGGTCTATTATTCCTTTCAGTGACAGTACATCATATTTTCTAGATTGAATCAATCCAGCCTGGTCTAAAAGGTGTTCTTTCTTCTTCATGCTTACCTGTTATTCTGATGAGGGCAACAAAAGGCCCAGTGTTTCAGCCAGCAGAGAGCAATGCTTACAGTGTGGAGGGAGAAAGAACTTGCCCCTCTTCCTCTTTCTCCTCCTCTTCTTTTTATCCTTTGTCTCTTCCTTACTTCAGCTCTCACTTCCTGTCTCCCTTTTTGTCTTTTCTCTATTATTGTAGATAGATCCAGCAAATGCCAAGTGCTTATTTGGTATTTTTTATTATAAATTCCAAGCAAGGTCAATTGAAATGATTTTGAGAGTTTTTTTTCAACAATGTTCAGCTGTTTGGTGTAAGAAGATAATTAAGTGGGCTCTGCATTGGAAGGTGAATACAATAATCAAAGAAATGAGTAAGGAAGTCAAACATGCTTTCACAGGAGTGGTTTATGTCCAAACCATGAGCTCTCAACTTGGGGCAGGAAGACAATGCAAATGTAAAGATGGCAAAAAGTGAGAGAATGAGTGGTTTGGAGATTGACGAATAGCTGGAGAAACCCAGCTGGAAGAGTAGGAAATGAGACTGAGAATGCAGGATTCTTCTCTTTTTTAATTTTTGTTAAGTTCAGGAGTACATGTGCAGGTTTGTTCCATAGGTAAACGTGTGCCATGATGGTTTGCGGCACAGGTCATATCATCACCTAGGTATTAAGCCCAGTGTCCATTAGCTGTTCTTCCTGGCGTTCCACCTCCTCCCCCTCCACTCTCCAACAGGCCCCAGTATGTATTATCCCCCACCATGTGTCTATGTGTTCTCATCGACAATGCAGGCTTCTTCAAGTGAACATTTAGAAATGCCCCAGCTACTGGTCATTCTAAGCTCTACTGAAAGTGGGTGGCTGAGGTTGAATAGAGGTTGACTATGAGAAGACCAAGAACCACAGAACCTCTGGTGTTGAGTGATTCATCATATAAGTACGGAAGTCACCAAGTGAATTTGATTTAGTCTGTGTCCTATATGGTTGCAGAGTTTGTCCATTACATAAAGCTGCCAGGACCTCCTAGCTTATCAAGTGCTACATTTGCTTCCTACCCACAGGAAGAAGCTCCATCTTCTAAACCTCCTGACCGTAGAGGTAAGTGTTCTTGTTTGCACAGAGTTGATGTATGGGTTAGTATATTTTGTTTGTCTGTCTGATCATGTTTAAGTTGTATACACTTGTCCTTTGCACAAATGTTCAAAAGAACATTACGTGCAAAATCAGAAAGATGCCTAAATTAATGCATGCCCTTCCCATCATAAAGTTGTGTATCTCACGTTAGCAAATCAAATTCATGATTGCAATGCTGTTTTTAGTCTGTTGTATTTAGATACACCCTGCCATTTTAAAATCATTTTTTGAAAGATTTTATTTTTAGAGCAGTTTCAGGCTCATAGCAAAGTTGATCAGGTAGTGCAGAGAGTTTCCATATGCTCTGATATAGTTTGGCTGTGTCCCTACCCAAATCTCATCTTGAACTGTAGCTCCCACAATTCCCACATCCCACGGGAGGGACCTGTTTGGGAGCTGATTGAATCATCGGGGTGGATCTTTCCTGTGCTCTTCTCATGATAGTGAATATGTCTCATGAGATCTGATGGTTTTACAAAGGGGAGTTTCCCTGCACACACTCTGTCTTGCTGATGCTAAGTAAGACGTCCCTTGCTCTTCTGCCATGATTGTGAGGCCTCCCCAGCCATGTGAAACTGTGAGTCAATTAAACCTTTCTTCCTTTACAAATAACCCAGTCTCAGGTATATCTTTATTAGCACAGTGAGAACAGACTAATAAATGCTCCCTGAACACTCAAAACCTAAACAAACTCTCCCCCACTATCGACATCCTGCACTGGAGTGGTACATTTGTTACAATGGCTAAGCCAACATTGATATCTTTTTATTCACTAAAGTCCATAGTTTACATTAGAGTTCATTCTTGGTATTGTACATCATATGGGTTTTGGAAATATATAATGTCATGTGTCCATCAGTATAGTATTATGCAGAACAGTTTCACTGCCCCAAAAGTCCTCTATGTTCTACCTACTCATTACTGTTTAGCTAATTATATTATGACGTAAAAAAAGAAAATAGCAAATGTTTATTGAGAGATCAAAAAAATGTCTTACATTCAAAGTGCAGAGTACTTTCACAATGGGACCTCATTTTCTTTGTGGCAGACATGGAGCCATGCCACCATGCCTCTCAGATCTCCCATCAAAGACGCACCTTCCCAGCTGTCTTTTCCATCAGGCTTGGCCTCAGCTGACAAGAGCATCCTCACCCAATAACATGCAGTTCTCAGGGGCCACTCGCATCCAATGACAGGTCGCAGAGTTTCATAATGGTCCAAACTATTCGGGACAACTGTGACAAGTAATTTCCACTCCAGAAACTCCATGTAAGGTTAGCTAATGTTTCGTCTTGTTCAAAGGGACATCCAACTTATCTTTCTGCTCAATTTGCCTCCTCTCTCCAGTGATCACCTCCAATAAAAATCCAAAACACTAATATCCCCCTCAGAGTCGGTTTCTAGAGGGTCCAACTTGTGATGTCTCTCAAGGCAGAGAAAATTGTGTCTTACTTTTCAGAACTAGTACAAGAGTAAAACAGGTTTCAGAAGATTCAAATCAAAGATCAAGGTACCTGCATTAGTGGAAGCAGGTATCTGAGCTTCTTAAAACATCTTCTAAGGAAGCCTACCTAGAGATCTCAGAGGTGAAGAGAAATCACCAACAGGCTGGCCTTAAAATCTCTCTTGCTTCTGCAGTAATTAATGGAGCTTGAGAATGCTGCAGAAGGTGAAAGAGAAAAGAAAAGGAGCAATGAAGGAGGGTGACGATGTTGCATATGGCCACACTGAGCCCCAAACCCTGAAAAGCTGATCTGCGCTCATCTCTCTTGTGTGTCCCATAACTTTGCCATTCTTGAGTTTTCAAAACATTCCATGAGAAGAAACAGCAGCACATTAAATATCTGAATTCTTGCTGTTTATTATTTATTTCTCTTTCAGCGGCAGGGTCTCACTCTGTCACCCATGTTGGAATGCAGTGGCACGATCATAGCTCATTGCAGCCTGGAACTCCTGGACTTCAGTGATCTTCCAGCCTTAGCCTTCCAAGTAGCTGGGATTATGAGCATGAGCCACCACGCATCAGGAATTGAATTATTGCTAGTTCTAAGACTGATAACTAATCCAAGAAGAAAAAAGGTTGTTTTCTAGATTAAAAGTATGTGTCCAAGGACTTGGAATACAATGATTTATAACTGTCTGGTACTTACCAGAAATAGACATTGAATATACAGTTAGTGAGGAAAAGCAAATCAGCCAGCATGGTACATCCTGTGGTTTTCTGCCATATGACTTACCAAAGGTGACTATGCCGGGGCCACAAATCCAAGGGGGCTTTCTGTGCGGGTACCACAGGCAACTGTTGAGTTTTAGGGAGTACTTCAGGACCCAGGTAATTCACAGCAACTCCTGCTTTAATTATCATGGTTAAAAGGCTACTCCTGAGATTTAAGGATGCATAGATTCCAGAAGAGCATCATTAGGCTAGCACTGTTTCACTGAAGTAAGTAATACAGATCCATGAATTGTCACATAAGTGGTAAATACGTAAAGTCAAGAGCCATTTATATGCTCACAAGACTTTATAGTCTGCAAAACAGTTGCAATGATAATAGTTTAAGCCCAGGTGAGAGCAAAACCCTATAAAAATAGACCACATAGACTGGCCTGTTAGCTGGGCACATGCCCAAATAAATGACTTAAATTACACCAAGCTATTCAACCTGAAAATCCAAATTCCAGAACTGCCAGGCTTTGACAGGTTAGAGTATTTTCAATATTCCAGCATTCCCTATTGAAAAATGCAAGTATTCCTCAATGACTCAAGACCCTAAGTCACTATATTCCCTTGTATGGATAGGGTGTCACTGTGGAATATACTGAAGCCATGCACATGTGTGTGTACACAAACACAGAGCAATTCGGTAAATAAGACAGAAAGAAAATGCCCCAGAATTGGGAAAAATCTAACACCCATTGAACAGTGTTGCCAGGAATCTAGGTCAGGAAGACTTGGCATCGGGAACTTGGAATCTACATCAGGAACATGATCAGATAAAGGTTGGTACTCGAGTTGCAAAAAGATGCAAGTGGATAGAAGCAGAAGAGCAAGGGGGAATCCAGGCATAGGCACAAACAACACGTGGACCGGCTCATGATCACAGCAAGGATTTTTACTTTCTTAGATGTTGCAAATATGTTGGTAAATCTATAAAGAATAATTAGCAAAAGTTGCAAATCATTCCCATAGGCTCATCTCAACCACAGGACGTGCAGTGAATGCTAATAGTGTGCTAGTCCAGCAAGCCTGCTCCTACTGCCCTTACTGCCCCTCTTACAAAAAGGAACACAGCAAAGATGAATGTAATTCTGGTCCATGGTTAACGGGCAAGAGCTCTGATCATTTTCCTAGTACAAGGTGTCTATCATTTTTATGTTTTAGTAAATGTTAAAGAAAAAGAGCACAACTTCATGTATATATAAACTATATTTATACTATATACACACACTGTGTATATACAGAGAGATAGTATGTACATATATACACGTTTATATAGATAGTGTGTGTATATATATATATATATATATATATATATACATGTATATACTATATATATGTGTACATTCTGGCCTTACAAATTAGGCACTTCCAGCCCCATCCCCACCCTACCCCACGGAGTTCTTTGCCAATGTGTTCTAAGGAGCAGTGCCTGTATGCTTATTTTGCTTTGAATGTATATGTGGGAGGGGGATCAGATGATAGAGTGACTTTGGTTAACCCAAGATGGCCAAGGCGTGGTCTGTTTTCCATATATACATACACTATTCGTTTGTGGTTTTTCTCTCAATGTCTAATACTAGTTAGAAGCATCCTAAGGATGATGATGATGAGCATAGAAGATAAGATGTTCCCTCTGCTCATTCTTTTGCAGGTTTTAACGTGTCATTTGCCCTACCCTTTGCAGTGGGGGTATATTATGTGAAGGATCTATAATGGCATGTTTCATAAGAGATGATCCTGCAAGCTTCTCACGTGTGAGCTGTTTTCATAACCTATTCTTTTACGTTGGTCACATTATTCTTAAGGAGATGCTTGTTAGAAAGATGGAAATGTGAAAGACACTTGATGCATACATTAAAGGCATGCTTTTCTCTGGATGCTTGCAATTGTATCTGCAGGAAGCACAATCTCATATGTACAAGAGAAAATGACATTGAATTCAGAGGTAGGCAGAGAGAGGTCAGAGCCCTTTGTATTTACAAGAACTGACAGCTTTAAAATGCACTGATTCCAGACCACACAAGAAAAGTGGACATCACGATTCACACACCAATTTTCCCAACCTGTCATTGCGGTGTTGGCTCTGGGGGCTGCAGTAAAGGCTCATGAGTCCAAAACGATCCTAGTTGTTCTCTTTCACTGTTGCTTTAAATAGCATGGCCTACCATGGCTGCATGACTGACTTTTAACCTCTTTGAGGTAGGAGAAATGACAAGCACATTCAGGAAGGTCTAGATAAGCAGGTTACGGAAAGTATTGTTTTATCTCTTAGAAGGGATGATTTGCTCACCAATCCAGAAGCAAAGTTCCAATAACAGCTGTTTACATGAATAGTTTGTGGTGCAGAAGTGACACTCGTGCCCAGGTGCAAGTCACAGGAAGACAGAAATGCTCGCTGTGGCTCACAGGTAACTGATGGCTGTATATTTAGAAAAAAACTCCCACTTAGCTCCTGGTTGTTTTTGTTTTCATAGCAGGAAAAAAAATCACTGGAATATAGGGATTTTGAAAGTAGGGAATTAAAATCAGAACCTTTGAATTGTGATATAGAAGAGGATGAACTAGGTTGTGTCTTAACATTTTTTTGTAAGAAAAAATGTATGTTTTAAGATCAAAGTAAGCCTTTGGCAATGAGACAAACATGAAAGAGTAATAGAAGTATTGACACATTCGGTGTAAGATTGTGTGTTTACAGCTCCTCGGGAGACCTGAGCAAGCCCACTGATATGATCAGGTTGGCTGAGCCTTCAGGGCAGGGGAGGCAAATTCTCCCCAGTCAATACGTGAGGTCATTTTGAGTTCTGCACACCATTGTCTTAAAAACAAATGGTTAAATATTCTGTGATTACCAAGGTTTCAGAACAGCATGCTCATATTTCTTAGGATTAGAAAACTCGTGCAAAATGTTAAACTAGTTGTGTTTTCTTTTCATCTTTTGAAGCTCATCTTCAGTGGAAGCAGCTTCCTCATCATTTCACATTAAGCTACTGAGGAAGGTTTACAGGAGGTCGAGGATGAAATAGCATCTGATGATCTTATTTTTTAAATGATCCATTGCTCCTTATGGAACAAGTAATAAGAAACCTTTAAGTGTGGACTATGCCTTGAGATAGCTCAGCTCCACAGGACTCTTAATATAGTTTTGGAAACCAAGGCTTGAAAAAGTTAAGCAGCTTTCCCAGGGTTGTGCAGTGAGCATCAGGGACAGTCTCCTGATGAGACCTCACCCGACGCACTGCTTCTTCCCAGTGTGCATGCAGGATGCCATATGGTGGGCCACTCCCAACACCAGAATATAAATGCCATCCCTGTCACTGGCAGGTAACTGCTTATCCATGAAAAGAAAGTGTTGTGGATTATCTAATAAATTAACTAACGATTAATGTTTAATATAAATTTAAGGTACATTTTAATTTGAATAAGTTGACATATTAATGAATAAATGAATGAAAACTTTCTTAATTAAAGTGTCAGTTTAAGATCCTAGTTATATTTTTAATGTGGTTAAGAAAACTGAACTATCAGGTCAGGCACAGTGGCTTACGTATGTAACCTGGCCACTCTGAGAGGCTGAGATGAGAATATCATTTAAGCCCAGGAGCTGCAGATCAACCTGGGCAACATGACAAAAACCCATCTCTATCAAAAAAAATACAAAAATTAGCCAGACATGGTGGCAGGCACCTGTGGTCCTACCTACTTGAGAGGCTGAGGTGGGAAGATCACTTTTGCCTGGGTCGAAGTTATGGTGAGCTGTGATCGCGTCACTGGACTCCGCCTGGGAGACAGAGTGAGACCCTGTCTCAAAAAAAAAAAAAAAAAAAAAAAGAAAGAAAGAAAAGAATACTAAGCTATCATGACTTTTAGTAGGTAGACTCACACAGGAAAAAATTAGAAATTGAAACACATGATTAGCCCCTCAGTGTTTACCTGTTACTGAACGAAATAGCACTGTCACAGAGTGATGGATAGGAATAAAAAAGAATGGCAAGAAGAGCAGGTACACATTCAATGTTTGCACTGGATATTGCAATATTAGGAAAAAATATAAAAAAATAGAGAAAAATCAATTATAGCCTTTCAAAGAACAAATATGTGAAAATGTAATACAAGAAATAAAAATAACAATGTGTTTAATAATAGATATCAGCATTATGGAAAATTTAAAATATAATTTTAAATGTGTACCAATATATTAACTTGGGATAATGTATTACTCCATTCTCATGCTGTATAAGGACATACTCGAGAGTGGATAATTTATAAATGAGAGAGGTAAAATTGACTCATAGTTCCACATGGCTGGGGAGGCCTCAGAATCATGGGTCAGGGAAAGTGAGGAGCAAAGTCAAGTCTTACATGGCAGCAGGCAAGAGAGCTTGTGCACAGTAGGGGAATTTCCATTTATAAAACCACCAGATCTCGTGAGACTTATTCACTATCATGAGAACAGTATGGAGGAAACCACTCCCATGATTCAACTGTCACCACATGGCCCTACCCTTGACACTTGGAGATTATTATTCAAGGTGAGATTTGGGTGGGTACACAGCCAAACCATATCAGATAATTATTACTTAGGTAAAAGGTTAATGTGTTCATAAAATATGGTACATTTATTCCCAGCTCCCTATCCAACCGAATGCCCTTGTGATTTTTTCCTAAAATCAAAACCTGTTAGTTTGGGGTACATAATGAATTTAGTTACTTAATAAAATAAAATCTTAAAGTTTTTACTTTTAGGCACTATTTGCACTTCAAATAATGTCAACACCTAAAGTCTAGGGGCTGAATTTATAATAATGCATTTCTAAGTCTCCTTGCACTAGGTGATGGAGAAAACTGGGGTACGGGAAGATTTCAAGCAGGAGTAACACACATGGCTTCCATAGACAATGTTCTATTCATTCCTAAGGCCATGCCCTGGTTCTAAGATAATATGTTAATATTTTCATAAATGGGGAAGAAAGAATATTTTCAAATATTTGGATTTTTCATCACCGATCTCCAGAACACCAGATCACCACACCCTAGACCTGACAAGGTGCCCACCATCCCACCATTCTCAAAATAGTTTTTCTATTGAGCTGCCCACATTGATTCTGAGGATACACCCACTATCATTTATCATTGTTTGTTACGTTTGGCTCTAAGTATTCTGGCTATGATGTCCTAGATGTGGTTTTCTGCATATTTGTTTTGTTTCAGGTATGCTGAGCTTCATGGATATCCACATTAGTGCCTTTAATCACAGAAAGGTAAAATTCTCATTATTTACAGTAGGCAAAATGTGTATTCAGAAAGTTGAAAGGAATCTACAAAACACGTCAATCACTACCTAATTATTTAATCTGTCTTCTCTTTTTTTTTTTTTTTTTGAAATGGAGTCTTACTCTGTCGCTCAGGCTGGAGTACAGTGGCACAATCTCGGCTCACTGCAACCTCTGCCTCCCAGGTTCAAGCAATTCTCCTGCTTTAGCCTCCTGAGTAGCTGGGATTAGAGGCGGGTGCCAACATGCCCGGAAAATTTTTGTATTTTTTTAGTAGAGATGGGGTTTCACCATGTTGGTCAGGCTGGTCTTAAATCTTTCAATCAACAAAGTGTTTTACTCTTCTTGCTGTTCTGTTTATTTTCCTTTTAAAATAGTAAATATGCCTTTGACAAGTTGGAAGGAGACATATGATGAAGTTTAACCCAGAGACTGGGGAGAGCATTTAAAAATCCTGGCTAAGGGATTGCGAACCAGCCTATTCAAGAAGGCTATTGATTCTGCACATTTACACGTTGGCTTCCAGTTTCTGACACTGCCTCTGTTCAGGGCTTTATCATAATACCAAGCAATTTACTCTCGTTCCTGTCCTGAGTCCCAACCACTCATCCTACCCCCATGTTGTCTGCCTCTGGAATACAATCTTAGGGGAGGGGCAGGCTGAAACAGATTGTGTGTTTAAATGTATTGGAAGGGAGCAAATGTAATTCTATGTAAAAGTGAAAATCAAACTCAAAGGAGAGCCAACATTGGCACCAAGGAAATGTATAACATGTACAGTCTGACAGGTAAGATATTAGACCATTTGTTCTTTACCAGGGGTGATTTCCTTCCCAAGGGAGACATGGCAATATCTACAGATGTTTTTGTTGTCATGACTGGATGTGGATGTGACTGGTATCTGGTAGGTAGACACCAGGGATGCTGCTAAACGTCTTACAACGCACAGACCAGGCCTCCATAACACAGAATTATCCAAACTAGAATGACAACAGGGTCATCATTGAGACCCCCTGATGTAGCAGAGGCTAAATGTGAGCTGAAACACTGTGACGAGTAATGCTAGAACATGGCAGGGACAATTGAAAAATGGAAAATGGCTGCGGACAAGGCAAGCTGGCTGAAATTTCATTCTAATTTCATGCTTTAGTTTTCTTACTTTTCAGAATGTATTATGGAAATTATGACTTCTTAAATCATTTTTAAAGAATTTCAGGGAAAAACATTCTTTCTGAGATATAGAGCTTTCTGTAACTAACTTTAATTGGTTCATTTCTGATTTTTCCATATCTTGTACATGTATCACTAGTATCATCTGAAATGAGTTTAAGTAGTATACAAATGGATATTCTATTTCATTTTAGTAGATAAGGAATGGTAAATGGTAGAAAAAACATGTCTATCACCTCAAACTTAACAATTTTTCTGATGACATAAAAATTTCAGAGTAAAAATTTTAAAGTAAAAAATATTAGGTTTAATTAAAGTAAATATTCTATGCTTCTAACATGTTGCACTGAGCCACATGTGCTCACTGAATACTTGCAAATGTGGCCAGAGACATGGTGACATAATAATATTTTCAGTATACCGGATTAAATAAATATCCTAAAAAATATAATCATTTATGTGTTTGACTTTTGAATGTAGCTACTAGGAAACTTAAAATTACACAACTGGCTTCTATTACATTTCCATTGGCAGGCACTGCTCTATACAATTTCAATAGAGCATCATGAAGATGGAACCTGAAAACCCCATGTTCAGGAACCACTGGTCTAAGTTCAATCATGTTGCAACACAAGTCATACAAACTCTGTCACCAGATGACAAGCCGTGCAATGGAAAATGGATCCCTGGGGCTGTCCCACTCACTCACTAACCCAGGATCACACAGGAAGCAGCCAGCAGTCCTGAAAGCAGGCATAATCGATCATTATTGATTGATTTGGGTGATTCTCAGAGAGCCAGTTACTTGATTCCGCTCCCAGCCCTGCTGAGATCTGTCCCAGTGACCAAGGCTTGCCCAGCCTGCCTCCAGCCCATCATTTTCAGGAGCTAATTTTCCCACCACCATCCAGAAAGTACCAAGACAGCCGATACAGTCTGAGCCCCGGCTCGGGAACTCTTCAGCCAAATGCTTTCAGTTTCCCTTGAATATTTTCTCTTATTGGCTGCCTCTGGCCCTTGACTAGGATGACTTCAGATCTTTGGGTCAAAACCCACACCTATTTGGGTTTGGAACTGTGGTTTGTGGTTTTCTAACCCAGCTGGCTCATTCTGATTCTTGGTTCTCTGAGCTGCAGAAATGAGTAGGAGCAGATGACAGCTCCAGTGTCATTAAACTAGATAAATAAATAAATAAATAAATAAATAAATAAATAAATAAATAAATAGAGCCAGCTACAGTGGCTCATGTCTGTAGTTCCGGGTACTGGAGAAGCTGAGGTAGGAGGATGGTTTGAACCTGGGAGTAAGCCAGGAGATTGCACCACTGCATTCCACCCTGGGAAACAGAGTGAAAGGAAGACAGTTTCTCAAATTAAGAAAAAAAGGACTGGGAAATGTACAAATGAGCAGTTCCATGGTGGGATAGCAATAGTGCAGAATGTGTTTAAAGAGATCAAACTTCTGTAAAGAATCAGATTGAGAAGGTTTTCTTCAGTGCCTTCAATGGATGATCGTGCTTTGCCTTGTTTTTTTTCAAATTATTGACATCTAGAAAATAATTTCATAGAATCCTTCACTGAAATAATGACCTAATAACATTTTTACTCTAAATTGGTGGTAATATGGCTTGATTGATTTAAAATGAATTTGAAGAGTTAGAGAGAAGGATAATTGTGAATGTCATGTTTTTTCTGCTGTACAAAATCCAACATGGCAAGTCACATTTATATCAGTCAGAGTTCATCAGCTCCTTAATAGACATATTCCACTTTCCATCCCCTCACAGGAAAGGTCACCTTTAATACTGAACACCAGGTTCGGAATCTCTAGCAAAATGCTGAGGATTATCTCATCCAAGTAACTCATTTCTCTCATGCCTTACAGAGAAGACTCTATAAATTATGAAAAGGAGCACTTTCCATTAAATAATAGTAAAATAAGCAGCTTCGCAGAAAAATTAGTGTAGACAAACAAATTAGTGCTTTTAATGAAAGAATTACAAGCTAGGCATAAAAGAAAATTGAAATACCTCTTTTCTCTTTCCTCATTTATAGGAAAAGCACCATTTACACTAGGAATAGCATTCTTAATTTTATGTCAAATTAATCAACTCACAATACAGGTCTTAATCACTGCCAGATGCACGTTTTAAACATTAAATGTTTTTATCCCCAATAATATTGTTGTTTTTAGACACAACAGTATTGTGTCTGAACTTAGGCAAAGAGAGTTGAGAAATGTTAGTATTTGTCTGCACTTCTGTACAATTGTGAATCCCAGCTGTCTTTAATTTTGCAAAAACAAAAAAAAATGATTTTTCTTTAAACCTACCCTAATCTTATCAAAGAAACGTAAGTGAACACATCATACAATGTTAGTATGGGAGGAAATATGGCCATTACCAAAAATTAATAAATAAAAAGTACGTAGTGCTTTGTTTAGTACTATTAAAAATTCACTTCAAATTTGGCCGAATGCCTTACATGATCTCTTAAAATGTTATTTTATTATGAATAACAATAATCTTAGTTACTTTTCTACCTGGAAATGTGTTTCTCCCTTTTTCTCAGGCATATGAAAAAGAACTATTAACATTTCCTTTCAGTTTATAAGTATTTGATATTTTTCCCAAATAAAATACACTAACACTTTTTTCAATAATTCTGGGCGAATGTTTATAACATTTAGTTCCCAATTTTCATTGATTTTGGATTCTCCTAGCACAAGCTCCAACTTTGTATCATAAATTTATGGATGAATCCTTCAGCCCTGTTTCTGGGGTTTGAACCACCTTTACCTTAGAGCAAGCCAGAATGATTTAATGATATTTTATGGTTTTGCACAGTTTCAGCAGCCTTATCTGCCGACCCTTCTGTAAACAGAAAGCCAACTTCAGCATGTACACACAGTAGCATTAAGTCACTCAGCTTCTATTTTTTTCTTCCTTTAGAAGTACCTGTTTACTCTTATTCAGCTTAATATGAATAATTGCAATTAAAACACACAGAGTAAACACCACATTACAATGATTGCCCATACCCTGAAAGCTGAAAACTAGTCTTACGGTGAAATTCAGAAGTAAGGGACACAGACCTTGCATCTTCCCATTGTTTGGATTAATCAACTCCATTCTCCTTTACGCCATCTTTCAGTTTGCATGGCCAGAGGAGACATATGCCTGTCCCCAGGATGTACCTGTCCCTTAAACCAGAGAACTTGCCTGGAGCATCCCCGGGCATATATCTGATCCAAGCACAAAGAGGCATGAGGATGCCAGTGTGGAAGCCTGCCCGTGTCAGGGATTGATGGGCATTTCACCTGTTAATGTCCAGGGGCCTTTGTGCATCTCTGGGTTCATGTAGTATTTATTGTAGATGCTCGCATTTCTCTTCTGTGATCTTCACACCACATGTACAATGAGAAACACATGCCCTGCAAGAAAAAGATCCCCAGGTAGTTTTAAATATAAGTCAGTAGAAGCAAGCTAGGAGGGGAGGGGATAGGAGGAGCTCCAGGAAGTGCTTTCCGGGGAGTCCAGAGACTAGAAGACACGAGCAGAGCAGCAGCTCTAGCCCCTCCTTCAAATGAGAGCTGTCAAAATGAATGCAGTCTTGTCTTTGCCCCAGAGAGCCCTGGGTTTTGCTTAATATGGTTCTCCTCCATCTGCCTACTCACTATTAATGTAAAGGTTGCTGCATGTGACATTCCCAGGCTCATCTTGATATATGTGCTCAGGAGATTTCTCTGGGGTCTAGACTGGGGAAGTCAAATTGCATAAAAGTAAAATCTCAAGGGTGTTCAGTCTTTAAATTGGTGAAGGGGATGTATCAACAATAAGCTCTAGAAATTTTCGAAATTTGTCTTGCGATACCAGAACAATGCACATTTACTCACATCCCAGCTACCTTTAAGGGCAGAATCTGTGTACGATGTCTGCTCCTATCAGATGTTCAATATATCACCTGTAACTTTTTCCCTCTCTAGTATCCTAACTATTGCAAGTGCACAACAGTAGCATCTTCCCTATCAGGGGTGACAAGGGAATTGGCTCATTAGCAGGGAATACACGTTCGTCTTCAATAAAGGATCCCTTTCTCTCAACATCTTTATCAATTAAAGGGGAGCAGGGGAAATAAAGCAATGCTTCAGTTAGACTTCAGGTGTTTCTAATAACTGTGGCAATGAAGCATAAGTATGAAATTGTAGAAGGAACTGATTCTGAAACACTCCCAGAAAAATCATAGAACGCCAAGTGGAATTGTACAGCACAGTGAAAGCAGGTGTTTGGCTGTCCCATCCCTGTTGTGTACACGCTATTCACACAGGCATGTGTAGGTATTTATAAACACAGATACGCAGTGTCTTAAGGCATTTGGGTGCCACATTTTATAAATTTCAGTAGTGAGCATTCAACGCTGGGACTGGCTGGAAGGGAATGAAGTCAGGGCCAACGTCATCTTTGGATTCAGATGCCAGGTGCAGCACAGCTGCTTGCGACTCAGTTCCTTGCTGCCCCCAGGCCCCTATGCCAAGGGAAGACCACCTGAAGATTGCGACGGGCCATCCTTTCGACTCGGCCTCATGTGAATATTGATTTCCCTTGCTGCCTCTTGAAACTTCTGCATCAGGAATTACAACTTAGCAGCTCACTCAAAACCCAACTTTGAAATTCAGCACCCTAGCCAGGAAAAACTATCTTCCTTTATCTTTGGTTTTCCTCAAAGTTAAAATCAGTGCCAAAGCTTTACTTGAGCTCAAGTTCACCCCTACGTTCAAAATAACAGCTTTCCTTTTCCCCTCATGTGAATCACTGCAACACAAGCCCAGGCTCTTGTATGAATATTTCAGCAGCTAAAGTGTTGCTGGCAGCAAAACATGCAATTCATAGGCAGGAGACTGTGAGTCCCTCTTGCACCAGAGAAGGAAGGATGCATTTCATCTCAGTCCAAAAATAAAGGAAATACAATCTCTTCCTCTAGAAAGTTGACTCGAATATTGAATATCATAGGATCTTGTGAATCTAAGTGGCTGTTATTCCAAAAAGCGGGTTCTCTGTGGTATGAGTCATTCTCCAACATAAATGAAAAAAAATTTCTTTAGAATAAAAGTAGTTTAAGTGAATTTTCAATTATTGCTTAGTCTAAAAGAACCCTGCCATATATCTAAAGCAATAATAGAATGACATAGTCCCCCAAATGCCTGCTTGAAATTTCTGTTATGGAAAATGTATGTATGGCCTAGGGAGAATGCCCTAATTTTCTTAGTAATTAGATGCAGAGACATCTAATTATTTGTCAGCCAGTGGATATAATTCCATTAGTCAGGGACAATATGGAGATAACAAGAAAAATATAGGTCTTTAAGACTTATCTTGTGAATTTAATTAATTTTGCCCTCCTAATTTGGTTTATGATGAATTTGTCTACTGAAAAAGTAAAAAAAAAAAAAAAAAAGCAGGTTAGATATTTTTAAATTCCTACACTTTCTATTTAAAGTGATTTGTTTCCAGAGTTAAAAATTTTTTAAGAATTTAAGTGTAAGGGTAGTAAGATAAAACTATTAAATATCAGGTTCCTGCTATGTGCTAGATCCTGAATAATGCTTTCTCACGTATATTACTTCCTGTAACCTCGACAACAGACCCAGAGAGCAGAGATTTGTATGGAGGTCCGTGTCCAACTGCAGGTTCATTAGGAAAATTACTTCTTATTCTTTCTGCAAATATATTTATTGTGTCTCTCCTAGATACTACTTGGTAATATGGGAACAACATTGAATAAGATGAATAGTTTCTTACTCTTGAACAAAAATTTCGGGAACTTAAGACAGTCTGTTAAAAATGTCAAATCTTTATCAATTTATAGCCAGAAAATACCAGAACTAGAAAGAACTTCATAACCAATACAAAAGCATATTGTATGTAATGGTGTGGTTGGGCACATACCTCACCAGATATTAAAAAAAAATACTCTTCAAGTAATAATTTAGTGCTAGTATATGGAGAGAAAAACAGAGCAATGGACCAGCTGAAAGTTCAGACACAATCCCACATAGGTATTAGGATTGAGTAAGCATTTCAATCAGAAGGCAAAAATAATAGTTAAGAAGTGATATTAGAAGAACATCTAAGCAACCTAAGAGAAAAGGTGATACTTTTTTTTGTTTTTAAAGACAGTTTCACTCTGCCACCCAGGCTGGAGTGCAGTGGTGAGATCTCAGCTCCCTGCAACCTCCACCTCCCAGGTTCAAGCGATTCTCCTGTCTCAGCCTCCTAAGCTGGGATTACAGGCACATGCCACCATGCCTGGCTAATTTTTGTGTTTTTACTAGAGATGGGATTGCACCATGTTGGCCAGGCTGATCTTGAACTCCTGACCTCAAGGCCTGAGACACTGCAACCAGCCCAAGAAGAGGTTATAAATCTTAATTGCTATCTCACTGCTTATATAAAAACAGAAGGTAGCTAGATCAATGATTTTCACAGTAAAACGTTAAAACTCTAAAAACACTTCAGAAAAATAGTGGATTGGTACATGCTCTTATTGAAGAAAGTTCAAGTAGGACCAAAAAAACCCCATAAAAATAATGATAAATTTGGCTATATAAAAATTGCACCAACTAAAAACATTATGAAGGGAAGGCTTAATTTTCATTATGTGGAGAGAAAATGCAGAAGTAAGAAAAAAGATCTAAATGTACACAACTCAAAAAAAAAAGTGGTAAAACACTGAAGTATGTATTTCATACAAATAAGGAAAAATAAATGTCTTATAAATACCTGGAAAGCTGTAAAACAACACTCATGCTTATGAAAATGTAAATAAAAGCAAATAATTTTTCCACAGAAAATCAGAATTGGTAAGACATCACTTTCATATATTTTAGGTGGGTTTGTATTTGGTATAGAGGCTTTGAAAAAAAAAAACAGTGTTATCTATTAAAAATAAAGTGCACATGCTTTATAAAGTTTATCTTTTATTTTTAAGGGTTTTTAAAATCCATTTTAGAGTAGGAAGAACATGAAAACCCTACAAAATTCAGAAGGAATAAAAGTGACCTTCGTCTTGTAGTTTTTGTTTTCTTCCAACCTTACAAGTAATCTCTGCTCATATAAGCACATACACTTGAATTAGATCTTCTACACAAGTGAGAATATTCTTTTTGTAACTTATCATGAAGATATTTCCATATCTATTTATTTTAATCTGTGTGTTTTCTTGTTTGCTCATTTTAAAGGCTACATTAATTTTAAATCTGTAGATTAACCTCATCTAATTTAATGCATGGTTAAGTTGTTTCTAGTCTTCCTTATTACAAACTAACTCTATGGCATTTTGTAATGCATTAGCATATTTGTAGGGTCAATTATTAGTCATAGAACTGGTGATCCAAAAATACGTATATTTTACTTTTGATAAATATTGCTGAATCTATTTTGACTACCATATGTGCACGTAAAATGTTTGTACCAAAAGGTCCACTGCAGCATTATTGTGTTAAATAAAATGAATATTATGAATAATTAACCAATAAATTTTATAACATAAAAAGGATAAATTATTGACAAAAACACAACTCACTTGAACTGACTTAAGAAGAAATGAAAATTCTAAGTAACACTTCCTAAAAAAAGAATTTAGATTTGTAATTTTTTTTAAGTTTCCAGAAATAAAACTCCAGGTGCAATTTGCTTAATGTTTAGTGCTACCATAAATTTAAGAAAAACATAATCTTTATACTACAAATATTTACTCAGAAAATAGAGGAAGAACAGTTGCTTCCATTTTTAGGACAACATAAAGATAACACCAAACCCAATAAATCTACTATAAAAAATGAATAGTCATCATAAACAGAAACAAAAATCATAATCTGCAACAGAAATGTGTAATACAACACGACCAAGGGGATTACATTTGCATTAATATTTAACAATCATTGAGGCCAGGTGCTGTGGCTCATGCCTGTAATCCCAGCACTTTGGGAGGCCAAGGTGGGTGGATCACAAGTTCAGGAGTACCAGACCAGTCTGAACAATGTGGTGAAACCCCGTCTCTACTAAAAATACGAAAATTAGCTGGATATGGTGGCACGCACCTGTAATCCCAGCTACTCAGGAGGCTGAGCCAGGAGAATCGCTTAAATCCGGGAGGCAGAGGTTACAGTGAGCCAAGATTGTCGCACTGCACTGCACTCCAGCCTGGGTGACAGAGTGAGACTCCATCTCAAAAGATTAAATAAATAAATAAATAAATACTATTGAAATAATTCACTACATTATCAAAGTGAAGAAAATGATAATTTCAACAGATGCAAAACAATAATAACATTGGAAAACACTGAATACTTCTCTAAGATTAAAAGCTTTCCAAAGACTGGGGATAGAAAGATACTACCTTTCTCTGATGAAGCACATCTAGGGAAAATACACATTTATTTGCGATATACTAAATACTTTCCCGTTAAGATGAAGAAGCTTTTTTCACGAGAGTTTCTGTCAAGCCAAATATTTAACTTAGTTATTATACCTGGCACATTGTTCTAAGGGATAGTGTTTCATGTAAGAATATATTTGCATTTACTTGGTGTTTACTAAGAGGTCTTGTGGTGTGGAAAAGAACAGACATGTCTAAGGGAGGGCAGAAGCCCAATTGTGGTAGTCAGCTGTAGGACTTCTGTGAGAGAACTGTGCACAGAGGTGAAAAACCCAGGTAAACTGAGCCTGGTTTAGCTGAAGAGCCTATGGGTTGAGGCAGGGGTTGTTTCTGGGGTTAGAGTCAGGGCTGTTACTGGAGCCCATTCTAGCAGAGTTACTCTAAGTGTGGACACCAGAGCCTCGTGCATCAGTTAAAAGAGTTGTTTTGCCAATTTGTGCCATATGAGGAGGCCCAGTTTAACCTGCTGGGAGCTCCTCTTACAAAGCACATCGAAAAGCCAAGAAGGTCATCCTCCTTTTCTCTTCAATGCAACTGCAGAATTGCCAAGACCTGAGTCGCAGGCAGGTGCCTCAGCAGGGGCCTCAGAGCAGATGCAGGCTCCAGGGTGACCAGTGTGGAGGGCGTCGTGCCCATCAGAGCTGAGCTGGGGGAAGCACAGCAAACAGAATGTTGTTTTTTATGTGGCAAAAATGATCTCTATGGACATGTCCGTACAGGGTCAGTAAGTGGTAGATGGGGGCGACAAAACCGGTCTGTCATATCCCTTACAGGTTAGTGTTCTTTCTTTGGGAACAGTTTTGCACCAAGCAGTTTCCGGGTCTTTACCTGGAGGGGCTGCCAGGTGAGTGCTGAAGAGATGTTAAGGCAGGCAAGCATTGCCCCACCTGGGCACTTTTCATTGACGGCTTCCCAAGCGTCACCCTAAGACACAAAAACGACACTGAACAAAACAGTTTCACTTCACAAAGAAAACTCTTTGTCTCTTTGTTTTTCCTTCAGTAACCAAGCTGTTGTTATGGCACAACTTACTAAAGGGAGGCGGCCCTTGTCCTTAGCATGACACACTAGTTTGTTATCCGTGGACTCTTCACAGAATGTGGAGTCCGTGAGTTTAGGCGTGGGCAGCTCGCCCACGTCCACATCAGCCGTGACCATCACGTTGTCACCGAGAGCTGCAGCTTCCCCCTCCTGGATCCTGTAGGACAACAAGCACGCCTCTCCTCTCCCAGAGGTGGGGCCCATGTCCCTCAGGGAGAGTTGCTGTTCCATCTGTGCCAATGAGGTGGTGACCCGAAGTGGAGACTCAATAAACCTAAAACAGCTGTCTCGCACGCAGTGGTGCAGGCTCTGAGAGGTGCATTTGGTTTTGACCCAGTCCTCTGTGGCCCAGTGTCCGTGTGTCTCTGAGAGCTGTCCTGGCCCACCAGTGGACTCATCCTAAAACAGAGCAGATTTCTGTCTATTCTGTCCTCTGCTGGGAATGCCCATGGAACATTCTGGGAAATGTCTTAAACAAATGCTCACATCATAGACTTTTAAATTGGAATATTTTTTGTTCTTTTTTTTTCTTACTTTTTATGTGTTCATTTTTTTTTCTAGTTTGCAAAAGCACTATATTTGTTTTAAGTAAAAATGTAAAGGGCTGTGGAAGACTCTCCTCGTTGCCTTCCCTGCAGTCTTCCCCTCCCTCCACCCTCGTTTCCCCACTGCCAAGTTCTGCTTCCCACGGCAGACTCTGCAAAAATCCATCCTCATTTTCTCAGCCTTTCTTGGACAAAGTGGTTTGAAAGCTGAAAGGAATACTGCTGAGGAGTTTTTGGCTTTTGTCAAAGCCTTGAGAGGGAGAAAGAGAAAGACAAGCAGAGAAAGAGAGTGAGAGCGCCCTCTCTGCTTTTGGACATCATTACATAGGATGGTGTATTAGGATTCTCCAAATAAATAGGACCAATAGGATACATAGCTATATAAGAGGAGATTTATTATGGAAATTGGTTCCTATGATTATGGAAGCTAAGAAATCCCACAATCTGTCATCTGCAACCTAGGGAACCATGAAAGCTGGTGGTGTAGTTCCCTCCGCGTCTGAAAATAGGGAGGGAAGGTGTAAGTCTTAGAATCTGAAGGCCAGAGAACCAGATGCTCCAATGTCCAAAGGCAGGAAAACATGGATATCAGAGCTCAACCGGAGAGAGCAAATTCACCCTTCCTTTCCTTTTCGTTCGATTTGGGACGTCAACAGATTGGATGATGCCCAGCTGCTTTGGCGAGGGTGATTTTATTCAGTCTACTGGCTCACTGCTAACCTCTTTCTGAAGCACTCTCACAGACACACCCTTAAATTATGTTTTACCAAATACTTGGGCATTCCTTAGACCACTCAACCTGACACATGCTATTAACCATCACAGATGGGATGTCTGGAGAGGGTGGTTACTTTGAAACCACGAGAATTGTGAGGGAACAACGTGATGATGAAAGTCAACAGGCAGAAAAGGTCAGAACAAAATTCTTTGGAGTTAATCACTTTGTTAGGGTTAAGCTATTTCTATTTAGGTAATCTGTTGCATGCAACTGAAAGCATTCTAATTGATTCACGGGTTCACTGTAACTAATGACATACTGCAAAGATTAAAAAAAAAAGGTAAAAAAAAAAAAACTCTACCCAAACCCCCAATCCTATTTCTTTAAGGATGCTGATCTTATATCCTACTGTATAGAATTCAATAGTTGTCTCTATTTTCCTTCAAACATATATATCCATATATACATGAATATATGGATTTGTCTCACTTGTTCTTATGAAACAGTACTATTCTATACACATTATTCTGAAATTTGCTTTCTCAGTTTATATGGCTATGCCTCAAGGTCAACAAATACAGAGACAATCAATTTTAAATACCTGCATACAATTCCATCCTACAAATTTAATAGAGATGAACACGTCTTCAAGCATTTCCCCAGTGACAGACAGTAAGGTTGCTATAGGTTAGGCCTCTGCAAATATTGCTGTAACAAATATTGTTATGCAGACATCCTTATATCCAATAATATCTATAGGAGTGTTTCCCAAGAATGGTATTGCAGAATCAAAAGCGTGCATTTTCAATTTTAATAGTTACTGACTTTAAGGAGACAATACTCAACAGAATGGAACACCATCATATTCCTGGATTATATAGATATGTTTGTGAGTACCAAGGGCAGAATCAATCTGTTCCTTATATTATTTTCACTATCTCCTTGCAAACACTAGCATATAATAACTATTACAATGACTATACCTATTGCTATTAGTCATCATCATGTATTACCTTTTTTGAATCAACCACCAAAATAAATTTACTTTCAAAATTTACAATAAACTTATTAGTAGCTCTCCATTTTAAAATGTCCAATGTCGCACAGCTAATAGGAAGTAAACCCAACATTTCAGAACAATTCTCTCCTCTGTCAGCGCTCACTCTTCCCTGATGAGCTGCCTGTGCTCATATGCAAATGAAGCACTATGGATATGAAGCCATCATTTTCCCCTCCCTTAAGAAAGGCCACCTCCCACACCAAATACTAAAGATAGATCAATGTCTTAAGAGGAATGGACTAAAAACTGAAAGAAATGCAGTTTAGCATAATGAAAGAACATTGGATTCAAAGATAGGAATCAAACTTTAATTCCAGGCTCATAAGCAAGTAGTTATTGAAAACTGCCAATCTTCCCTTTCACATACATGCGTAATTATATACATACAGAAATGTACATAATTACTTCCTTATTTGGAAAATGTAATGTAATTTGGAAAATGTACATAATTATACTTTTCTGACAACCTCCTGAGGTTGCTATGAGAAAAAATTGAGATCACACATTTAGAAGAGCATTGTAAATTACAGTGCCAAATTAAAAGAAGATATATTATTTCTGTTATTCTCTCAAATTAATTTAATTTTAAATTTAGTACACAGAAATATCTTCCAAACAAATTATTGGATATATTAATATGATGCTATTGAGCGATCATGTTATTGTGTTATTATATATGTTGGTTTCCAATCAATCACAACTCCCTTACTCTGAATTTCTCTCAAAATATTTTTCTCATTGAACATCCTAGAAGTATTTCAGAGGGATATGTTGGACTCTGTCCGCAGCAATACTGTTTCATAGAATGCAATAGTGAATTCTACCTGGCCATTTATTAAAAACAATCTTCTGAAATGAAATTCAGTGAAGGTATTTTCTGAAGGACTAGACTAGTAATATCAAAGCATACAAAATTTTAGTGAATTGGCCTGAGGCAAGAACAACATAAATACTTGGAAGCACAGAATAAATCATCTCCTGTGCATAGAAGTAATGTAGATTAATATATTTCAGAAAATATATATTTACCTTCTTCAATGTGAGAGAGACAGACAATATTCTATGAGATCAGCTCTCTCAACCAAATATTTGGTGAAAGGATAGGTGGAAGGCAATTTTGGAATCATCCTAAACCTCAATGTTCTTATTTGAATTATATGATAAAATGGTTACTTCAATCTGGTGGAAAGGATTAGTAAAAGATGATATATTTTTATTATTACTATTTTGGCTGCTGTCACAGAACAGCTATTTAGCAAATAGTATCCTTATTCTCTTATTCACAGAACAGCTATTTAGCAAATAGGATCCTTATTTTCTTATTCCCTCTATGTAATGTGCAACTCATAAATCATCATGTACTACTTGTTATTATCAGCATGATATGCTTACAATCTATAATCTAGGAAAGCGTTTTCAGACCTTGAACACCATGTTTTTTACTTAGATGGAAGTTGTGAACAAATTTTCTCTGTTTAATATTTTATTTTTGACTTAGAAAGGAAAATTATTAGCTTCACTTTAAGATTAAATGAAAGAACTGAGAAGCCCAGCAATAACAGACTTAGGTAATGAAATAAGATGAAAAATGTTACATTTAACTCCAGTGCCCTTGTATTTATTAAATATTGCAATATTTGGTATAGAAAATTCAACATTAAAAGCTATAAATCTTTTGAAAGAATTAACTGCTAAGGTAGCCAGATGTATTGATTTTTGTTTATTTGCTTTTTCCGAGGGGTTTCAATGGTTTCTTTCTTTTTTTTTTTTTTTAGACGGAGTCTCAGTCTGTTGCCCAGGCTGGAGTGCAGTGGCACAATCTCGGCTCACTGCAACCTCTGCCTCCCAAGTTCAAGCGATTCTCCTGCCTCAGCCTCCTGAGTAACTGGGACTACAGGCACACGCCACCATGCCCAGCTAATTTGTGTATTTTTAGCAGAGATGGGGTTTCACCATATTGGCCAGGCTGGTCTCGAACTCCTGACCTCGTGATCCACCTGCCTTGGCTTCTCAAAGTGCTGGGATTACAGGTGTGAGCCACCACGCCCCGCCTTAGTGGTTTATTCTTATTTACCACATTGGGTATTGTGCTTTCCCGTGAATAGCGATCAAAACAGCTTGATTTGCATACTTTCAAAACTACCTGGATGAAACTAATATGATTTTAATTTACTAACAGTTTAAATTCTTCTATGTGAAATAAACTTTTAAAAAAACAAATACAAAGGACAAAGAGTTGAAAGCAGTCAACTGGCCGTGGTGACCATGCAAGCCTCACCCTCCACATTTCTCCAGATGCTCACTTGCCTAAACACCACTTCTTCCCCGTGTTCCTCACCTCTATACTCTTTCTCTCACAGATGCTAAAAACCTTATGAAGTTTATCAAAAGTTGATACTACATCTTTGCAGCCCTGGGTTAGATATTGACAAAATTAAATTAAATATGTTTCGATTTATAAATGATTATAGATGACTGAAAGAATCAAAATATTTTTTTAGTTAAATTCCTCCTTTGAAGAAGTTAATGCAAACCTTATAATACCAGGCTTGCAAAACAGATAAAAGAATAAGTATCTCCATAGATTGCCTAAGGTAGAACGACCAGGTCATGTTTCTGTGTGACTTTCATACAACATCCCGAAAGCTCTTAAGTTTTTATTTCCTGTGATTGAAATGATCAGCACTTGATAAAGGAAACACACTTTGAGTCTAATGGTGCTGATATCGCTCTTCCTGGAGTTAACTATAAAAGCCGACCACTAAGAAGCCACAGACTGAAACTTGCCCTCAATAAAAAAAAACAATAAAAGCAACAAAAATTAAACTTTCTTCAAGAGCCCTGGAAATCTTTTTTAAAATACTGAAATGGAGCAATGGAGCAAAGTAAGAGATTACTTTGGAAGTCTCCTGCCCTCTTTTTTATTTATTTTTACTTTTATGGAACTTTGTATCCTTCCTTGTTCTTCCAATTACATAGCAATAAATTAAAATGTTCCCCTTGTTAAAAATTTAATCAGACTGTAACTGACTGATATAAGCACATCTACATTTCTGTTTTCACTGTATCTTACAAATAGCAATAAAGATATCTTTGAAGTTAGAAATCGATAAACTATTTTGCTTACTTAAATTTGTAAGATTACTGATTGAAAATTTTTTTGTTTGTTTCTTGAGACAGAGTCTTGCTCTGTCTCCCAGCATGGAGTACAGTGGCACGATCTCGGCTCACTGCAACATCCGCCTCCTGGATTCAAGTGATTCTATCACCTCAGCTTTCCTAGTAGCTGGGATTACAGGCATCCGCCAACACACTCAACTAATTTTTGTATTTTTAGTAGAGACAGAGTTTCACCATGTTGACAAGGCTGGTCTCGAACTCCTAGCCTCAAATGATCCAACTGCCTCGGCCTCCCAAAGTGCTGGGATTATAGGCATGAGCCACCACACCTGACAAAGTTTTGAATCATAGCTTACTTTCTGTTTAATAGCTGTTTCTAATAATTTGATGGTAGTTATGTAGAAAAAAGAGAATTAACTTTCCTTTCAGTAATTTGATTCTTTCAACAGAGATTATTATGATTTATAATTGGCATAACTTCACATGGAAACCCAGTGCTTCTCCCTTTTCCATTTTTGAAGGAAAGACTGTTGCCTTCGGTTTCACACAGTGACACACCTGTGTCTACTACCTGTCGTCATCACGACTCTGTGAATTAGGGATGGCAAAGTCCTCCGCATTTGAATTGATGAGACGGAGGTGCAGATGATTTGCACAGGGCTAAGTAGCTAATTAGCAATAGTGATGGGATGAAAACTAAGCATAGTGCCTTCATTGCGTTCATGATTTCCCTACTCGGAAGCCCATTATGCTTTGGCTTCTCAGAGGATACAGCAGCTCTGGCATGAGGGAGATACCTGTTTGCTAGCAAAACAAATATTCATTGTAATAACATAATAAATAGTAAAATAATTTTCACATTTTACAGTGTGGGCATTGATTTGAAATGTAAGAATACCTAAATAAAACAAAATAACACTTTCATTGCATTAAAAGTAGCATGCATGGATAGGATTGATTGCTACAAATATGATCAAATTTAGTAGTTGACACAGAAATGAAGACAACAAGTTTAAACTTCCAGAAGATTAATCAGAGCAGTGTTCAGATGGAGGTAGAGCTGGTGAGTGCTTGAGCGGAGGGATGCCTTAAAGAGGCTCAGCCAGCTGCTCTGTCCGAAGTCTTACGCAGTTCCTTCTGATCACACACCTAACACATAATTATGCAGACATCCTGAAAGACTCTATAACCTGAAAAAGTCACAAAGCTAATGGAAGACAAACTCAGGATCACAAACATGAGTTGTAATGTAACATATATTTTAACCATGCTTATTTAACTTAGACCGATAATATAAGGTAGCCTTATGTGAATCGGCATGGTTTCTTATTTGATTTTGCTTAAGTGTATAAAAAGATCATTACTCAAATTGAGAAGATTTTTATTCTTTACTATTATTTCAAATAATAATTCAGAATTATTCTTCAATTTATAGGTCAGAAATCTTCCCTGTAGTTATCTGGTTATCTGTAACCTGTAAACCATATGACTACATCCTAAACGATGTCATGGATTTTTTTCTTTTTTTTTTTTTTGCATTTGGCTTGGAAGATCTTTTTTTCTTTTTCCATAGTCTGTGTTCAGGCATTTCTAAAATGAAGATGTTTGAACATTTTAAAAATGTATATCTTATACGTTTCCTAAAGGGCTTCTTGACTATCAAACAATGCAATATTGCTTAAGACAATACGTGTGAAATCCTGAGACATTTTCCTCCTTGCTGGATACATTTACTTTCCACGTTTTCAGTCCATCATAGCAGTGTTTACTGAATGCTTGTTAAGTGAAAGGCACTCTAGGAGCTGTGAGAGAATACAGTGATGCATCAGGGAAAATTCCTGTCCTCAAAGAGCTCTCGCTTGACATGAAAATTCCATGAGTGCTATCGTGTAAATTGACGTGCAAGTTTAGAAGAGGAAGAGATGACTTTCTGGCTCTGGTGACCTGTGAAGTCTTCATCAAGGAAGAAACATTTAAATTAGGAATGGCAAGTTTTCAAGTCCCACACTAAGAGGTGACAGTGAAGTGTCTTAATCATGTTACACTCTCTGTACTTAGCACAATGTCTTGCAATGTAGCATATACTGAACAATTATTTCTGAAATGAGTGAAAGAATAAGTGAATAAACATAAAAGTGTATATTGAAAAAAGAGGAAGTAACAGAGCTCAAAAGGATTCTGGTTTTCTAAAGCATTGATATCTTCACCGTTGCCTAAAAAGCAAAATAATTTATAAAATGAAACAACCATATGCTACATGGACTCTGACTTTTGTATGTACTTTTTGTGTTTTTTTTTTCAGTGAGTCAAAAAGGATTAAAACTTGTCTTCCATTCTTAAAAATTTTCAGTGACAAAGAGTTTTCCTACTCAGAGAACTGAAATCATAGTGTGATACTTTCATTCATTCATTGTTTAGCAAGTAATAACTCATTAGCCGGCACTAGCTTTGTCTCTGGTTATATAATACACAGATTAAACACAGCTGCTTACTTCTTAGAGCTTGAGTCTAGTAGGGGAGACAGACAAACACAACCAAAGCGTAACAATTATGACAATAGCAAAACTTAGTCCTAGACACTCTGGAAAAATAAAACGAAAGGAAAACTACACAATCCTTGGAAATAATAGAAAAAGTTTTTAAGAAGTGTAAAATGTACAGAGAATCAAATTATAAGTAGATATTAAATTGTTAAAAGTCATTAAAGGGAATCCTAAGCAGAAAGGCTATTATGTACGAAGTCTTAGTTATAACACAGAGTAAAGGAATTGAAGACAGGATAGGGAGTTTAGGAAGATGGCATTAGGGAAAATGAGGTTTTGAGAATCATGTTATCCTCAGCAATTCTACTCGAAATTGAAAGTGAAATAAAACTTCATATTAATAACATTAAGTATGTATTATTTTGCTTTAAAGCAGAAATAGGTAGATTTTTTGTAAAGATCCAGACAGTAAATATTTTAGGCTTTCCTCCTCACCTATGATCTGAATTGCATTTCTTCTTTATCATTTTATTGCTGTTTGTATGTTTTACAACGCTTAAAAACATGAAAACCATCTTACCTCCCAGAAAAAACAGGCTAAGAGCCGATTTGGTTCACAGAAAGCAGGGTTGTGAGTCCTGCTTTAGAGGATCTTAGCTATACGATGTTTCTAAAATGCTGGGGTTTTCATTACGTGCTTCTAGCCCTTGCCTCCCTCCCTCCTTTCTCTCCCTCCATCCTTTCCTGCCCCTTGGTCTTGGAACATACACGGTTCCTCACGCCATATGTGATCATTGCTTTACCTGAGCTACTACAACTAATGACCATAATATTTTCTCCTTGTTTATACATTTGAGCATACTTAATTTTTATATAAATATTTTTTGCAAAAGTAACAATGTTCATCTTGATACTTTGTGATTTAACTCCCCAAATCGTGAGGAGGTCCTGGAAATTCTCTGTTGCCTTCTACGATGCTGTCCCCATCTTCCTGGTTTCATTTTTGCCCTAAGGAAGGCGCTTGGCCAATTTCTATCTTCCATTGCTCCTCTGTCACCAGGATACCTAATCTCATAAACCCAATGAACACGTCTTTGTATTCCCCAATTTTTTGTAGTCCTTCCCGCTTTCTCAAGTGTTAGCTTATGACTAAATAAATGAGTGACAGAAGTTGTTAACCATATAAGCTTCGGATTCTAACAGATCCCCAATATTACCTTCTAGTTACATGACATGAATAAGTTGCTAAATCATTTCTGACCTCCACCATCCCACGTATAAAATTGGGATAGTCATAGTGGACTTCTGGGTAAGTGATGGACTGAATTTCAGCTCCCGGGTGGAAGCACAGAGCTACTACAAGAAAGATAGATAAAAAAAGTAAGTCTGTGGGTAGAAGCTAAATAGCTTTTTTTAATCTTTAGCGTTACATTATAATGTAAAATCATAATGTCTGACTAGGCTAAACACTCACCCACATTAAATGCATATGAGCATATAAGTAAGGAAGAAATTAGACTAAGTGGGATTAAAGTGTTTTAATATCAAGAAATTATCTGGCAGAGGTAAAATATCTGCTTTCAATAACATTTAACAACATTAATATTAGATGTGATAAACTGAAAATGAAATCTTTAGAGTGGTCACTGAAAAAATAAAGTGCATAAATAGTATGCTAAGAGAGGCAAAGTAAACATATTAAGAAACACTACAGCAATCAAAAAAAGTAGAAGAGAAAAGGAGAAACACAAAATATTTGTGACAAAAATCTACCCAACTATATCAGTAATTGCATAAAGCATAAATAAACTAGATAATTTAATGAAAAGACAATTTTAATTCAGTCAAAAAGAGCAACCCCACCCCCAAAGAAGCTCCTAACATGAGACAGATCTTAAAATATAGAATTCAGAATGCAAAAACTAAAGGAATGAATTAAGAGATGACATAAAATTATGCAATTTATAAGAGATATACTTAAATGTAAACACATAGATTAAAAGTAAAGGAATATAGAAAGTATATCTTGCTACACTAACCAAAGGAAGTGGAAGTGATGTTAATGTCAGACAAAGCAGATTTCAGAACAAAAGAAATTACCGGGGAAAATGAGAAGCATTGTTTAATTATTTAGGAGTTAATTCTCTAAAAATACACAGTAACAGAACATTAAAATATGTCAGGAAAAAAAACTGATAGAACTCCAAGGAGAAATAGACTAATCCATTGTTATAGTTGATGACTTCAACATTTCTCTATCAATAATTGATAAATTCAGCAGGCAGAAAATCAGTACGAATATGATTGACCTGAACGGCACTTACAGAAACAAGGAGAGAATACATAATTTTCCCAAGCTATCATGGGACATCCGTATACTGAGCCATAAAATACGTGTTAACAAATTTAGAGGAATAAAAATCATACAAAGTATGCTCTCAGCCCACGCGTGGAACTAAACTAGAAATCAGAATGAAAACATTTAAAAATACTCAAATATTGGAAGCATTGATGGAATACTTATAAAGAAGAAATGGATTGAAGAACAGCTCTCAAAAAAATTAAATATATATTTATATGTATAAAATGAATTAAAATGAAAATGTGACCTCAAATTTTATGGAATACAATGAAAGCAGTGCTTGGAGGAAAATGTATAGCTTAAAGTATGAGTCCATATATTATTTTTTAAAATTTAAAATCTATAAGCTTCTATCTTTGGAAACCAGAGAAAGAAAAACAATGCAAGCCTAATGCACAGAGAAAAATGTTAAAACAAAAATAAAAAATAAAGCAGAAATTAATGAAATTGAAATAAGAAATTAATCAATAAAATCAAAAGCTGATTTTTGAAGATCAAAAAACTCATGAATATTCAAGGAAATAATAAGAAAAAGATAAAAATTAATAATATCAGAAATAAAAGAGGATTATCCCTACATTACTACTAGTGTTTCAAAAACATTAAAAATGTAATAATACATTATTATGAAAAACTATATGAACACCAATTTGATCATGTAAATCAAATGGACCAATAATTGAAATTTACAAACTATCAAAACTCACATCTAGAGCAATAGAAAATTAGAATAAGGCTATATTTATTAATGAAATTAAATCAATAAATAATAGCCTTCCAAAACAGGAAGCACGAGGCCCAGATGATTTCACTGGTGATTTCTACCAAATGAAAAGAAATGATATCAATTCTCTACAATGTCTTTCAAAAAAATGAAGCACAGGGAATACTTTCCAACTCATTTTATGTGGCCAGTATTACCCTAGTACCAAAACAAAAAGCAAAAATATTACAAGAAAGAAAAACTACAAATGCATATCTATTATGAACATAGATACAAAAATCCTCAAATAATATTAACAAATAGAATACAATAATGTATAAAAATGATATAACCTAGTGGGATTTATTCCAGGTATTCTAAGCTGGTTCAACATTCAAAATTAATTAATGTATTACATCAGATAAACAAGCTAAAGGAGAAAAATCATATGATCATATCAACAAATGCAAATAAAGCATTTGGTAAGTCCCACACTCATTCACAATAAAAATCTCTCAGCCAACTTAGAAAATGGCACCACACTGATAAAGAACATCTAAAAAACCTGCAGCTAATAACACACTTAAGATTAAAAAAAAAATTCCATGTTTTCCTCTTTAGATTGTAAACAAGGCAAGGATGCCCCATCTCACCACTTCTATTTAGCATCATGCTGAAAATCCTAGTTAAAGCATGAAGACATGAAAAGGAAATGACAGGTACAAAGACTGGGAAGAAAGAGATAAAAATTCACTATAGTGACTATGGTTGCATGCTTATGTGATAAGGCCTTAAAGGAAAGGAAATATTCTCCATAACGGTGTGGCTCCGTTCATTGAGGAGAGAGGGAAGTAAGAGTGACTGAGAGGAGTATGTGAGGGCGTCTGGGCTGCTGGCAATACCATCTAATTTTAAATTGTATGTGGTTATATCAATATAACCACAGCAAAATGATCTTTGTTCACAAGTATCAAATCCCAAAGAATCAATATAAACTTGAGGAACAAACAAGTGATCACACCAATATTGCAGGATACAAGTTTAATATACAAAACTCAATTGCTTTTGTATTTAACAGTAATTAACAATTGGAACTGGAAATTAAAACAAAATAGCATTAATGTTATCACCAAAAAAGTTGAAATAGGTAAATTCTAACAAAATATATACAGGATCAATATGAGGAAAACTACAAAACTCTGAGGAAATAAATCAAGGATCTAAATAAATGAGAGATACTTTGTGTCCATGGAGTTGGAAGACTCAGTATTAAGAGGATAATTCTGCCCAACTTGATCTATAGATTCAGTGCAATTCCAATCAAAATCCCAGCACATCCTTTTATGGTTATTAACAAACTGATTATAAAGTTTAGGTGGAAAAGCAAGAAAACCAGAATAGCCAATATAATACTGAAGAAGAACAAAATTAGAGGACTGACCCAACCTAACTTGAAGACTTAAAGCTACAGTACTCAACACAAAAGAAAAAACAAACACCAGTGGAAATGAATAGAGAACCCAGAAGTAGACCCTCACAAATATAGTTAAATCATACTTGCACAAAAGCAAGAATCAAAGGTACTTCAATAGAGAAAGCATAGTCTTTTTAACAAATGGTACTGGAACAATTAGACGTGCACATGCCCCACCACCCAAAAAAAAAAAAGAAGAGAAAAAATCTCTAGACAGACTTTGCACCTTTCACAAAATTCCACTCAAAATGAATCAGAGACTTAAAATCCAAGATTCTAAAACATATAGTTTTAAATATTAAATTGTATTCATACATGGGACAATGGGATTTAAACTTCAATGAAATCAACAAGCCATAGGTAAGTGAATCAACATGAATAAATTTCCCAAATATATTGTTTATTTAAAAAAGCAATACAAGGCCTGGCGCGGTGGTACATGCCTGTAATGCCAGCACTTTGAGAAGCCAAGGTGGGCAGATTGCTTGAGCTCAGGAGTTCGGGAACAGCCTGGGCAAAATGATGAAACCCCATCTTTACAAAAAGTACAAAAATTAGTCCAGCATAGTGGCACTTGCCTGTGTTCCCAGCTACTCGAGACTGAGGTGGGAAAAATCTCTTGAACCCAGGAGGTCCAGGCTGCAGTGAGTCAAAATCACACGACTGCAGTTCAACCTGGTTGACAGAGTGAGACCCTGTTTCCAAAAAAAAAAAAAAAGCAAAAACACAAAAGCAATACATAAAATATGTTTTATGATTGTATGTATATCATGATTTCATATATCATGATTTCAAATACAGAGAAAAATAGGGTTTACAAAATGGAAGAAGTAAACTGTAGTGTCTATGGCTGCATGCTTACGTGATAAAGGAAAGGAAAAAAATCTCCATAACGGTGTGGCTCCTTACACTGAGGAGACAGGGAAGTGATAATGACTAGGAGAAGCAAATGAGAGCTTCTGGGCTTCTGGCAGTATCATCTCATTTTAAACTGCATGTGGTTATACCAATATTCACCTTACGATAATACTTATACCAACTTTCCATCTTTATTTTATGCACTATTTCTGTGTAGGTGTAATTTATAATAAAAATTCTAAAGTGAAAATTAAGAAACCTAAATAAGACTGTGGGTGTCCGTGAGTGTGGAGGGATTTTAACGAGTTCCAAAGCCCTTGTCTTATTAGAAAAAAAAGATAAAAACCATTAACTTCAGACACTAATAGCAAAATATAAAATACGCATGTTAAAAATTAAATAAAATAAAACTTCTAACTTGCAAAACAATGGGAAACAAAAGGTAAGAAAGAGAATGTGGTCAAACAGACACTAGGAACGAGATTACAACAGTAACTCTCAGAAAGATTGCAGAAGGATTAAATGCAAGTATTCACATGTGGCAGAAACTGCTAAATTTCCCCAAAGTCCTTTTTCCCCAGGATAGGATTTTTATGTGACTTCTCAGCACCCAGAATACAAACATGTTTCAGCCCCTCATGAAGCTAAGTGTGGCCACGAAACTAAGTTCTTGTCAGTTGGATATAAGTAGAAGTTTTGAACTGCAGCTTCCGAGAACTTTTTTTTAGTAGGGAGCTACAAGAGTGCCTCTATTGAAATGTTTAATAACAGTCAAATCTTGCCCCAGGAAGGCAGGCTGTGTTAAAAATGAGGCACAGAGTTTGATTATAAAAGTGGCATTAAATACAAAAGAGATTGATTCACGGCTTCATCAAGACCCTAATTAAAAGCCTTCTTCCGTTTTCTTTAAGCCTTCCTGTGTTGCACTGCTGGCAAAAAAAAAAAAAAAACATAAGATCCTATATCTCGATCATGGATGGTGAAGCTGAAGACCATCAACAGAGGAACATGTAAATGAAAGCTAATGAAAGCCAAAAGCTCTGAGTCCCTGAGGCTCTCCTGAGTAATGGCCACCACAGCAGGCCTTGACTGAATGCCCCTGGACTTCTATCTAGTTTATCACTATTATTTTAGGTCTCTATCATCTACAGAAAAACTTAATACTAAATAAAAAAACTGCAAGAAAAGTTTAGTATTTTTGAAGTAGCCTGTGCTAGTTTCAGACATGTCTTATACCCCACTTCTAATCTCTTAACTCCATCTCGAGTTACTCCCAAAGCTTCAACTGCAGACCTTCACTGTCTTTGCACAGAATGTAACCAGAGAGTGTCTAAGTCTGAGAGCCCTTGGTGCACAGTGATAGCTGCCTGCCTGGTCTTCTCTGATCTTGCAGCATGATCTGCAACTCAGAAACAGTCATCTTTACCCAACTGGAGTGGGAGCCATTAGATACTGTTTCTTATCTTTCCTTGTGTGGACAGTTCTGAGATATTTCATTAAACTTATCCGAAGCTTGCATAAACCTGAGCCCCGTTTCCCTAAGGTGATAGCACACTCCACATGCATCCTGGTCTTGTCTTTCTCTTCTTCCCTGAGTGACTCACAGTGCCCTTCTTCCCTGCTGGATGGGATCACTTCTCAAATAACCTGACTCCACAGATGTCTTTGACATGATTTCCGCGCATTTCAGCCCCATGCTGTGCTCCTCTCTCTTCCTGCCTCAGGGCTTCCAGTGCCTTGAGGAAGATGACTCATTCAGGAAAACCCACCAAGGCTGCTGGATAATAAAAGATGCAGGACCTGGAAGTGCAGGGAAGTTAATGCCTTGTACCACCCTTGACCAAGGGGAATGGAAGATAAGGAATAGATGTTTTCACTTCTTTTCCTTTGAACCATTCTGAGGTTTATTTCCTAAATCTGCTAAGAATGTCCCACAGAATTGAGGGTCATTGCCTGTATTATGGACTGACTTGATAATACATCGTTGTGTTGTTTTTCCTTCTTCCATCTTTCACTTTCGGTCCATCTCTTATCTCCTGGGACCACTCTCTCAACAAACCACCTGCCTGCACGTACTATTATACATCAAGTTCTGTTTACAGGAGAACCTGCAGAAAGTCAGTGTTCAATAAGTGTGGGCTTGTTATTATTATTATTATTTATATATATACACTTGAATATTCCATCATTAATAATTTTTATGAAATTGAAAAATGATACTTATCGACATTTTACTTAGTGCCAACTCCTAGTCCTACCGTTGTGGGGTACAAATGATCCCAAATATTTAAAAAATTATCTATGCTTACAACTTGGAAGTCACTTTTGAAATTTCTCTGAACTCATCTTAGCATGTCCAATTACTTGATCTCGTCAATTTTTTACTCATGTAGCATAATCAATCTTTTACTTGCTAGTCAGGTTGCCACCACCATTGTCAAATTACTCACAGATGGTGCGACTCCTAAATGCAGTGATGGTTCCCAGCCAGTCCACACTACTCCTCTTCAACTCTATCTTCCTTCATTGAGCAAGTATTTCTGAGCATAAACTGTGTCAGTTGCTTTTATTTATATTAACTTGTTTAATTCTTGTGAAATGAAGATAGACATTATTATCCTTGCTTAATAATTGAGGGTTCTGAGCCTCTGATTGGGTCACCAAATGGTGTGGCTAGACGTGATTACAACTGGATTTAAAACCAAGATCAGTTGACTTCAGTTCTTATGACGGTTCGTCTACATGTCAGTCTCTTCAGAGTTCGCTTTTGGTTTCCTCCTTCATCAAATCTGAGACACATAGTTATTTCTCACTGACTCCAATAAGACCAATCAGGCAAAGCTCGATGTCACGCAGCTTTTCCACAATCTGCTGGGTAAGTGTGATCCGTGTGCTCTCCTAGTGACTTTTCTTTTTTGCTTGTTTTCAGTCTCTTCCATTTCTTCTCTATTCTTCCACTATGCTTGCTTTCTCCCAAAAAGGGTTACTTTTTGGCCATGCCACTTATTCTTAGAATCTTAGAATTTTGAGGCATTTTTAAACTTTTATTTTAGGTTTGGGAGTACATGTGGAGATTTGTTATATAGGTAAACTTGTGTCATGGGGAATTGTTGTATAAATTATTTCATCACCCAGGAATTAAGCCCGGTACCCAACAGTTATCTTTCTTGCTCACCTCTCTCCTTCCACCCTCCGCCCTCAAGTAGACCCCACTGTCTATTTCCTTCTTTGTGTTCATATGTTTTCATAATTTAGCTCCCACTTATAAGTGAGAACATACAGTATTTGGTTTTTCTGTTCCTGCAGTTGTTTGCTAAGGATAATTAGCTTCCAGCTTTATCCATGTTCCCATAAAACACATGATCTCATTCTTTTTTATGGCTGCATAGTATTCCATGGTGTATCTTTTCATCACAGCTCCTCCTTCTACTGTTGAATAAACTCAGACCCAGAAAGCTTAAGTGACTTCCTCAGAATGGCACGGTTAACTTAGATAGAGAATGGAGCTCCGTCTCCTTTCTTCTAGTCAAGAGTTTATAACATACGACCTGTATTTCTCATGTTTATCTTAATTTCATATTTTTCTCTAATTGGTCAACTCTTCAACCTACCTTCTTGTATTACTCACAATTTGGTGAATATATAATGATATTAATTTATCATTTTAGAAATGTTCTTCTATCTTCCTCATATATGCCTGCCTTTTTTCCCACTCTTCTTTCCTTTCTTCTTTTCTTCTATTCATTCCTCAACTGCAGGGAATATGGCAGTGAAGAGCACACAATCCTTGCCCGTGGGAACATAGAATCTTGCACAATGAACAGATTTATTACAATTAAACTGTGCTTGTATTACATCCTGCATGTACTAAGTGGAGATAGAAGCTAGTCTGAGGGACCTAGCAAGGTTTCCCTGAAAAATGATGGGAAAATAATTCCTGATGCACAGAGCAACAGACGGAGAATCACGGGCAGAAGAAGCAGATGGGAGAGCCCTGAGGTGGACAGAGGCTGCTCCTTCTAAGGCAGAGTCCCTGTGAGGGCAGAGTTGGGAGGGAGTGGGGAGCCAAGCGAGGAAGCTGAGAGGGAACCTGGAATTCAGCTGAGCAGGATTTCACAGATGCTGTTCAGGTTTTTAAAATTAATCTCAAAGGAAATGAAAGCCATTGAAACTTTTAGGCAGCAGAGTGGTATGACGCGATCTGAATTTATATCCTGGGGTTTTTGAAGAGTGAGTTTGAGGAGGTGAAGAAGAGAGTTCAAGAGGCTTTTGTGTCAGGCCAAGGGAGCCCAGGAGAACCCCTGTGGATGGGGAGCAACAGCTAGAGGCAGGTGTACTGCAGAAGAGGGTCCGGGGTGGGGGATGAACCTGGGCATTGCCAACACCGACCTCATGTCCGCAGACTTCTCTATCGTTGAGAATGCCCAGGACAGGGCTAGAAAGTGAGGAAAATTGCTTATTTCAGCACTTTCAATCCTTAATTAGGATTAAAAGACAAGATTAGTATAGGCAACAGGAAAAGAAGAAAAAAGGACCAAGGAGAAAATCAAACTAAATTTCAAATCTTAAATCAGGGAATGAGCAGCCAGCTGGAGCTGGTCTCGCGCTAGTACATCTGACTAGAATGCATTTTACCTCTCTGTCTTTCCAGTAAGCTTTAATTCATCCTTCAAGGAATGTCCCATGAATCGGTTCTGAGAATACCTCCCTAAGTTAACTCAAAGCAAGCTGTTCTTTCCACTGCGTTTGTACGTCTACTGAAGCAATCACTGCGTCCTGTTACATTTCCTTGTGGAGTATCCACTGTATGCTGAATGTGAGTTCTCTGAACACAGGTCAAGGTGTCTTATTCATTCCTGTATGCCCAATCATTAAATTAAGCATTCGATAAATTTGTATTGATTTCGCATTTATTAAAGTTCACATCCAGACTTTGTCTTTTTTACATATGTATCCTTCACCCTTAAATCTGAGTTCTAACATTTCTTCTTCTCATGATTAATGGCATGGGAACACAAGATTGTCATAGAGAAGGATACACAAAGACACTTCTGTTTGAACTTTGTGTCTTTTTAATTTATTTCTCTCAGATCTATGTAGCCATGTTATCCCTTTCTTTTCTCTAAAACTAAATGGAAGTTCAATGTGGATTTTCTCCTAATCATATAATAATACAGATATAAGAATTGTTCAAAAGGAAACTAGGAATTGACTAAACAACCCTCATTGACTATTTTTAATAAACGAACAAAATATCTTTGCACTAGTTGCATGTGTAACATGGGGCCAGAAAAATACAAAGCTACAATGTCTTTGTAAAAATAAATTTAGAAAATAAATCCAAATTGGATGAATTTCCAGACAGTAAAATGATTTAACTATGAAAACACTTCCCTAGAAACACCGAAAAATTCATTTTCGAAGCTATATTAAAAGACTTTAAAATGGGCTTGTCCAAGCAAGAGCTGGTGAACCGTCTCACTGACTAGCATGGGTGTGAGGTGAGCATGCCAACCGTCAGGCTCCTTGGCTGGGCAGCCTCTGCCTCACTAAAGTCAAAGCTGAGAGATGAAAAGGATGATACTTGCTTCCTCTGGGTCCATTAAGTACGCAAAAGAATGAAGTGTCTGAGTGCATGAGACAAGATGAGGATTGAAGAGGATGGAAATAGAAGCCCGAATTACCAAAAGAAAAGCAAAAGTTACTCTCATTTCTTTAATAGAATTCCCTACTGAAAACAATAACGACAAAAACAACAAAACAAAACAACTCAATTCATTGGTTTTAAGGTGGGAATTGTAAAGGGTGAAAGTGGACAGATTGCAAAATACCACCAGAACCCACAAGTTGACAACTGTCCACTATCCGACGGAGTCATAGTGCCTAAATTATCTTCGGGTTCCCCGGAACATTGCAGGTAATAAAGCAGAGTAATGACTCAAGCTCCGTTATTTATTCATCTTATGCAGAGTCTGAAAAGCCATAAAATCCTGCACTGATGGATGTAAATTGTCTCAGACAATTAGTTCCAATTGTCTGATAGCAAATTTGAACTCTCTGCAGCTTAATAATCAGAAAGCCTTGGAACCCAGATTGAAGTCAAGTCAAGGGAAGAAAACCTGATGTGGCTTTGCAAACAGATGTGTAATGACCTCACCATGCCAGGAGAACAACGGTAGGAATCCATTTAAATCTGCAGCCCAGGACACTGTACCACAAAAAAATGTTACAAATCAAATATAAATGTGCAGCTCTTACATGTACTATTGGATGGTAATAAAATTTGTGCTCTAAGTAAGCAAAAGTGCTATTTCATTCTTGAGTGTCTCACCCAGGATTCTGTTAATAAGTAAAAGATGCTGCTTGGAGAAAAAACTAGCGGCAGGGGTCTGTGAAAAAAAAATTTGCAAAAATAAAGGTATGTGTCTACATATGAAATACCCTCAGATGGGAAGGCTTCGTTATCCTCCTAAGTGCAGATAATTTTCCCCCTGTTTTCACACTGGCCGAAACTAATAAATGTATAAAATGTATATAGACTCATTTATGAGTAGCCTGAGTAATCATAGAATGTTAAATGAGAAAAAAATAGATCAGATATGTCCTAAGATTATATTTTATCAATGTGGTAAATTATGTCTTAAAGAAAGTTCATTTGCCCAGGGTCACACCGCTAGTAGGTGGCAATGCTAATTTAGGAGATGTTAAACCTACATCTCCTAAATTCCTGGTTACTCTCCTTTCACCTATCAGCACTCACTTGTTGTTAAAAAAAATAAAAAATAAAATCCATGAGCCCTGCATTTGATTTAGTATGTGTAGTAAAACAACAACAACAAAAAGAAATAGAACGTGGATAAATAATCTCTACTCATAAAAAACATAGCATCCTAGGGCTACAAAGGCCCTAAGAGGTCATCCACCTAACCGTGTTTTCTGTGCATATATGTATACATATATGTATACATACTCAGATACAGACATTCTCAAACAAATACATTGGGCTAAAGCACTCCTTGCTCCTTTCCATCCTCCATGAACTCTTTATTCTGAATGTCCTAAACGACAAGAAATTCATTTCTTCCTGTGACAGCCCAGTTCCATTTCGGAAGCTCTGACCATTACAAAACTCATTTCACTGGGACAAAATCTATTTCCCACCGGTTCAGGCTCCAACCTTTAGGGCCCATGGGAAGATGGCCACCCCGTCCCCTGTAACTGCCTTCACAAAAGTGAAGCCTGCTCTCAGGAATCCCTGAGGATTCTGTTCTCCAGGGCAGACTTCTCCAATGTCCCAGCCATTCTTGTAATATGCCCATTCTTCTCAGAACAGAACCCTGCTTCTCCATATTCTGATACTGTGGCATCCAAGAAGGACAGCAAAAGTCCAGGAGAGTGTGACCACTGGAAAGCAGAGGAAACAATACTAGATTGTGGAGTTTGCTAGTTACAATAGTCACATAGAGTGGTTTTTAAAATGTCTATTTGAATTCTGCCAGGACTCTGGTGTTTTGGAAAGACACACACACACACACACACACACACACACACACACACACCTCTCTACTGTTTATCCGAGCTTACCATTTCTTCAGTCCATTCACTTTCACAACTGCTATGACCATTATCACCACTACTGCCACTGTCATTATGCAATCACTCCCCCAGTCAGGAAGTGGCTACACTTTGGCAGGCATGGTGATAAGGACTTTTCTCTCATTGTCTTATTAAATTATCCAAAAAAACTTTTGCCTCTGCAGGCTTAATGGCATCTCAAAATGAAAATCTGACTTCTGTATTCATCTAACTCATGATAAGTGTGAACAGTTCAAAGCCTTTCTAGCTTTCCCTATAAACATTTATGCTAAGTTCATAGAGATGCATTAAAAGCCTAGTTTATAATCCTGCAGGCATTTTTACTCCCATGTATATTATATTTAATACATTATATATAATAATAAATCATTGCAAGATCCCATTTTTCTTTCCTTTTAGCAACTGATGCACTGTGAGGGGCTACAGTTGCTGAGATGTTTTCCCGTGCCTTTCTAGAGAAAGTGAATGGCCACAAACATAGTTCTGATGTATCTTACTTGTAGCTGGGAAAAACATGGCAGGAAACTTTAGAAGGAGGGAAACAGGACAACCATAGCAAGCGCCCTTCACTGCCGCTCCATCCACATTTCCCCTGCAAGGGGTTTGCTTTCCCTGCCTCTGTGGTGAGCACTGGCAGATATGTGGAACCAGAGCAGGCGAAGTGAGGAGCTGGGCCTCTCGCACTCAAGTCAGGGCAGCTGATAGCAGCTGGGATGATGTAAGGAGATCACGGTCAGCAAGTCTAGGATGGGACTCTTAGAGGATTACTCAGGTTAAGAGGAAACTCCAAGACCATCATCAGAAGGAGGAGAGCACTTGAGAAAATGAGCACAGAGCTCATGTACCATGAGCAGGAACCATGTAGGAATCAAGGAGCATAATTGTGTATGCTTCACAAAGTTCTCATGCTGTGTTTTTCAGCTCCATCAGGTCATTTATGTTCTTCCCTAAACTGGTTATTCTAGTTAACAATTCCTCTAACTTTTTTTCAAGGTTCTTAGCTTCCTTGCATTGGGTTAGAACATGCCCCTTTGGCTCAGAGGAGTTTGTTATTACCAACCTTCTGAAGCCTACTTCTATTAATTCATCAAACTTATTCTCTGTCCAGTTTTGTTCCCTTGGTGGTGAGGAATTGTGATTCTTCAGAGGAGAAGAGGAGTTCTGGTTTTTGGAATTTTCAGCCTTTTTGCATTGGTTTATTCTCATCTTTGTGGATTTTTCTACCTTTGGTCTTTGATGTTGGTGACCTTCAGATAGGGTTTTTGTGTGGATGTCCTTTTTGTTGATGTTGATGCTATTCTTTTCTGTTAGTTTTCCTTCTAACAGTCAGGCCCCTCTGCTACAGGTCTGCTGGAGTTTGCTGGAGGTCCACTCCAGACCCTGTTTGCCTGGGTATCACCAGTGGAGGCTGCAGAACAGCAAAAATTGCTGCCTGTTCCTTCCTCTGGAAGCTTCATCCCAGAGGGGCACATGCCACATGCAGACAGGAGCTCTCCTGTCTGAATTGTCTGTCTACCCCTGTTGGGAGGTGTCTCCCAGTCAGGAGGCATGGGTGTCAGGGACCCACTTGAGGAGACAGTCTGTGCCTTAGCAGAGCTCGAGTGCTGTGCTGGGAGATCTGCTGCTCTCTTCAGAGCCAGCAGTCAGGAACATTTAAGTCTGCTGAAGCTGCGCCCATAGCCACCTTTTCTGCCAGGTGCTCCGTCCCAGGGAGATGGGAGTTTTATCTATAAGCCCCTGACTGGGGCTGCTGCCTTTCTTTCAGAGATGCCATGCCCAGAGAGGAAGAATCTAGAGAGGCAGTCTGGCTACAGTGGCTTTGCTGAGCTGCAGTGGGCTCCACCCAGTTCAAAATTCCCAGCGGCTTTGTTTACGCTGTGAGGGGAAAACCTCATACTCAAGCCTCAGTAATGGTGGACATGCCTCTCCTCACCAAGCCCAAGTGACCCAGATTGACTTCAGACTGAGAGATTTTGTCACCACCAGTCCTGCCTTACAAGAGCTCCTGAAAGAAGCACTAAATACAGAAAGGAAAAACCAGTATCAGTCATTTCAAAAACATACCAAATTGTAAAGACCATCAACACTATGAAGAAACTGCATCAACTAATGGGCAAAATAACCATTTAGCGTCATAATGACAGGATCAAATTCACACATAACAATATTAACCTTAAATGTAAATGGGCTAAATTAAAAGACACAAACTGTCAAATTGGATAAAGAGCCAAGACCCATTGCTGTGCTGTATTCAGGAGACCCATCTCATGTGCAAAGATACACAGGCTCAAAATAAAGGGATGGAGGAATATTTACCAAGCAAATGGAAAGCAAAAAAAAAAAAAAAAAAGGGGTTGCAATCCTAGTCTCTGATAAAACAGAATTTAAACCAACAAAGATCAAAAAAGACAAAGGTCATTACATAATGGTAAAGGGATCAATGCAACAAGAAGAGTTAATTATCCTAACTATATATGCACCCATTACAGGAGCACCCAGATTCATAAAGCACATTCTTAGAGACCTACAAAGAGACTTAGACTCCCACACAATAATAGTGGGAGACTTTAACACCCCGCTGTCAATATTAGACAGATCAACGTGACAGAAAATTAACAAGGATATTCAGGACTTGAA
This sequence comes from Gorilla gorilla gorilla, assembly GCF_029281585.2. Classification (NCBI taxonomy): domain Eukaryota; kingdom Metazoa; phylum Chordata; class Mammalia; order Primates; family Hominidae; genus Gorilla; species Gorilla gorilla. The sequence goes on along the minus strand of NC_073236.2, from coordinate 134,666,441 downwards.
CCCAGCTCTGGACCAAGCAGACCTAATAGACATTTACAGATCTCTCGATCCCAAATCAACAGAATATACATTCTTCTCAATGCCACATCTCACCTATTCTAAAACTGACCACATAATTGGAATTAAAACACTTCTCAGCAAATGCAAAAGAATGGAAATCATAACAAACTGTCTCTCAGACCACAGTGCAGCCAAATTACAACTTGGGATTAAGAAACTCACTCAAAACCACACAACTGCATGGAAACTGAACAACCTGCTTCTGAATGGCTACTGGATAAATAACGAAATTAAGCCAGAAATTAGTAAGTTCTTTGAAGCCAATGAGAACAAAGACACAACACACCAGAATCTCTGGGACACAGCTAAAGCAGTGTTTAGAGGGAAATTTATAGCACTAAGTGCCCACAGGAGAAAGCAGGAAAGATCTAAAATTGACACCCTAACATCACAATTAAAAGAACTAGAAAGCAAAAGCAAACAAACCTAAAAGCTAACCGAAGATAAGAAATAACTAAGATCAGAACAGAACTGAAGGAGGTAGAGCCATGAAAAAAACTTTCCAAAAATCAAAGAATCCAGGAGCTGGATTTTGAAAAGATTAACAAAATTGATAGACCACTAGCATGACTATTAAAGAAGAAAAGAGAGAAGAATCAGATAGACACAATAAAAATGAGACAGTATATGTCACCATCAATCCCACAGAAATACAAACTACCATCAAAGAATACTATGAACACCTCTGTGCAAATAAACTAGAAAATCTAGAAGAAATGGATAAATTCCTGGACACATACACCCTCCCAAGACCAAACCAGGAAGAAGTCAAATTCCCAAATAAACCAATAACAAGTTATGAAATTGAGGCAGTAATTAATAGCCTATCAACCAAAAAAAAAGCCCAGGACCGGACAGATTCACAGCCAAATTCTACCAGAGGTACAAAGAGAAGCTGGTACCATTCCTTCTGAAACTATTCTAAACAATAGAAAAAGAGGGGCTCCTCCCTAACGCATTTTATGAGGCCAGCATCATCCTGATATGAAAACCTGGCAGAGACACACACAAAAAGAAAATTTCAGGCCAATATCCCTGATGAACATGGATGTGAAAATCCTCAATAAAATATTGGCAAACTGAATCAAGCAGCACATCAAAAAGTTTATCCATCAAGATCAAGTTGGCTTCATCCCTGGGATGCAAAGCTGGTTCAACATATGTAAGTCAATAAACGTAATCCATCACGTAAGCAGAACCAATGACAAAAAACACATGATTATCTCAATAGATGCAGAAAAGGCCTTTGATAAAATACAACACCCCTTCATGCTGAAAACTCTTAATAAACTATGTATTGATGGAATGTATCTCAAAATAATAAGAGCTCTTTATGACAAACCCACAGCCAATATCAAACTGAATGGGCAAAAGCTCAGCATTCCCTTTGAAAATCAACACAAGACAAGGATGCCCTCTCTCACCACTGCTCTTCAACATAGTATTGGAAGTTCTCACCAGGGCAATCAGGCAAGAGAAAGAAATAAAGGGTATTCAAATAGGAAGAGAGGAAGTCAAATTGTCTCTGTTTGCAGATGACATGATTGTATATTTAGAAAACCCCATCATCTCAGCCCCAAATCTCCTTAAGCTGATAAGCAACTTCAGCAAAGTATCAGGATACAAAATCAATGTGCAAAAATCACAAGCATTCCTATACACCAATAATAGACAAACAGAAAGCCAAATCATGAGTGAATTCCCATTCAAAACTGCTACAAAGTGAATAAAATACCTAGGAATGCAACTTTCAAGGGATGTGAAGGATCTCTTTATGGAGAACTAAAAACTGCTGCTCAAGAAAATAAGACAGGACACAAACAAATGTAAAAACATTCCATGCTTATGGATAGGAAGAATCAATATAGTAAAAATGTAGATTCAATGCTATCCTCATCAAGCTACCATTGACTTTTTCACAGAATTAGAAAAAACTACTTTAAATTTCATGTGGAACCAAAAAAGAGCCCGTATAGCCAAGATAATCCTAAGCAAAAAGAACAAAGCTGGAGGCAACATGCTACCTGACTTCAAATGATACTACAAGGCCACAGGAACCAAAGCAGCATGGTACTGGTACCAAAACAGAGATATAGACCAATGGAACAGAACAGAGCTCTCAGAAGTAACGCCGCATATCTACAACTATCTGATCTTTGATATACCTGACAAAAACAAGCAGTGGGGAAAGGATTCCCTATTTAATAAATGGTGTTGGGAAAACTGGCTAGCCATATGCAGAAAACTAAAACTGGACCCCTTCCTTACATCTTACACAAAAATTAAGATGGATAAAAAACTTAAACGTAAGACCTAAAACCATAAAAAACCCTAGAAGAAAACCTAGGCAATACCATTCAGCACATAAGCATAGGCAAAGATTTCATGAATAAAACACCAAAAGCCAACAAAAGCCAAAATTGGCAAATGGGATCTAATTAAACTGAAGAGCTTCTGCACAGCAAAAGAAACTATCATCAGAGTGAACAGGCAACCTACAGAATGGGAGAAAATTTTTGCAATCTATCCATCTGACAAAGGACTAATATCCAGAATCTACAAAGAACTTAAACAAATTTACAAGAAAAAAACAAACAACCCCATCAAAAAGTGGGCAAAGGATTTGAACAGACACTTCTCAAAAGAAGACACTTATGTGGCCAACAAATATATGCAAAAAAGTTCATCATCGTTGGTCATTAGAGAAATGCAAATCAAAACCATAATGAGATACCATCTCATGCCAGTTACAATGGTGATCATTAAAAGTCAGGAAATAACAGATGCTGGAGAGGATGCAGAGAAACAGGAACGCTTTTACAACGTTAGTGGGAGTGTAAATTAGTTCAACCGTTGATGAAGACAGTGTGGCAATTCCTCACGAATCTAGAACCAGAAATACTATTTGACCCACCAATTCCATTACTGGATATATACCCAAAGGATTATAAATCATTCTGCTATAAACAAACATGCACATATATGTTTATTGCAGCACTGTTCACAATAGCAAAGACTTGGAACCAACCCAAATGCCCATCAATGATAGACTGGATAAAGAAAATGTGGCACATATATACCATGGAATACTATGCAGCCATAAAAAGGATGAGTTCATGTCCTTTGAAGGAACATGGATGAAGCTGGAAACCATCATTCTCAGCAAACTAACAACTGAAAACCAAACACTGCATATTCTCACCCATAAGTGGGAGTTGAACAATGAGAACACATGGAAACAGGGAAGGGAACATCACACACCAGGGCCTGTTGTGGGGGCGGGGAGCTAGGGGAGGGATAGCATCAGGAGAAATACCTAATGTAGATGATGTGTTGATGGCTGCAGAAAACCACCATGGCACGTGTATAACTATGTAACGAACCTGCACGTTCTGCATATCTATCCCAGAATTTAAAATATAATTTTAAAAAAGCAAAAATCAATAAACAAAGAAAGGAGAAATGTTTTAATTTTCCTCAAGAAGTTTAACCATGTAGTTCTCTGTATTGAACAGTAATTTTCTCCTTTATTTTCTAACTTGTATGAAACGATAAGAGTGCCTGTTTACAAATCCTGAGAGTTGTGAAGGTAATAAAAGAATAAGTGACTTTAGACTTCTCTACTGCCAAATTGTTGTGATGCAGAGAGGCCTGAATTTAAGCTCAAGAGGCATAAAGGTATGTAACCTCTGGCCAGTATGTATATCCACATTTGTTTATCTCATTTATAAGTTAGGCACAATAAGACTTCATCCAAAATGTTTTGAGGAATAAGAAAATGACAAAATTACAGTAAAAATGTTTGTAAATAAGTAAAATATAAATAAGAACTTGGCACTGGATTTCCATACCACCAAAGACTATGCAGGAGGCAAAACTCAATTTCAAGCACTTCTTGCTAACTTGACCTTCATCATAAATGTCCCCTGTTCTTGTAAAGGGCAGTTTTTAAAGACCCCGTCTCCTACAGGTTTCCAAAGCAGGCCCCACCATGTGACACAGATGTGGATTAATAGCATCCTATCTAGAGAACTCATAGTGAATACTATTTGGTGTCAAAGTAGTAATTAAATACAGCAAAAAAGCAAATCAGGTCCTCTGAATGTTAATCTCATTATCGCCCTCTCAGAGCTACTTGCCAAAAAGTTAACAGCCGTTCAAGCTCTGCTGCTCAGCCAATCAGAATATTAAATTAATCAGTGTGGCCCTGACATAAATATTGCCAAGGAAGCTAATCCTTTGCTTTGAGCATATCAACAAGGACACAAGAAGGCTCTGGGGAAAATTGCAATATATTTTTTACTATTTAATTTTTTGTGTCTTTTTAAAGGTAAGATAATATGCCTCCATTCTTATTCCTTACTTTACTTCTTGACTCAAAAATAATTGACAAGTTCCTTTTTTTAAAAAAAATTCTATTTTTATTCATAAAAGGAGATATTATTACATAGATTTTGATATCAAGTGAAAAAAAATAAGGGTTAGAATCTTAAAGTGAAACAAGTGTCCACCTTCAGGAAATGTCCCATTCTTGCAAATAGGATTCATGGTGGATAAACATAATCTTTGAAAATAATGAATGCTAACCAAATTTCCTCTCTTTTCAAACTTCTGTATTTGATTTTATAGTCATCTATAACTACATTGTGTACCTGAGCAAGATGGAATAATGTCGGCATCTTCTAGCTCTTTGCTAATGAAACTCATTGTATTCTTGGAAAGAAAAAATATGCCCAAGTGAACAAAATATTCTTTGGCAGAGTCCCTTGCCCCACCTCTGCTATGATAGTCACAGCTATTTCATGGTCTTGTCAACAAGAATCACACCTGAAGGATAAGACCTGGATGCTCACTCTGCTTTGCACCCACGTGCTTAGTTCCATTTATTTAATCTACATTGACTCAATGTTGATTAGAATAGAATAGTTTGCAGTTTAGCAAGCCATGGAACCCTAAAATGAATGAATATTTTGCCTTCACGGAGTCTCTTTTCTGTGAGCCTTGTACATGACTGCCCACAAGCCAGCATTTTAAGAATACCATATGGACAAATAATTGCTGCTTCCAGTCTGTAGTAAAAGCCTGAAAAAAAAAAAACTGAAGTAAAACCAGACTCATAACTCTTTGAGTCTATTACTATTCGTTGGCTAAATGTGCACATTTCTGTTAATTGTGATTCTGACGATAGAGAGGGCTTCTTTGAGGTGACAGACAAACAGCAGGGTATCATGAATATGTATGGTGCATCTGAGAAAATAAATGAACAGGGGCCAGCTACTCTGGTGACCCACTTAGATTGTCAGCGATGAGTGTGACAGTGAGGGTCTGTATTGCATGAATTTGCATGACAGAATTTCCTACCTATCGACTCATTTACTTCATGCATTTGGATTATTTTAAGCACTAAATTGTAGTGAGATAATTAATCACTAATTCACCAATACTGACATTAAAGAACAAGCAATACGTTATTGCTGATTACCACTTAAAACTAAAGCTCACAAGGTTACATCTCAGAAGGTGCGAAAGGAGTGTGTTTAACATGTGAATTCTCTTGGTTCCCATTGATCTGGGTGTTTTTCTGAAAACGATGAAATGAGTTGGTGCAATATCTTTCCTCAGCCTTCACGATTTTGCTTCAGTTCAGAACCTTATTTAATTTTTAAAAATGTCTATTCATTTATAAATGAGACATATTAACTAAGTTTGAACCAACAGATAGCAATTGTCCTGATGGCTAAGATGAAAACATAGTTGGTAATTACCTAGTTATTTTAATTACTTAATTATTTTGGGTTAACATGGTTTTGGACCTGAAGAATCGGCTTAATTTGTGTATATATTTCCAAGTATAGTATTTCTAGGGTTTAGTAATGCAAATTATTTTGTCACTAGATTTCTAGAACAATAATAATGAATATCTTATTTATTAATACATTTTCTATTTATAACTTTCTCTGACTACTAGTCAGCAGCTGTTGATCTGTAAAAACTGTCTTTTCTGCATTCCTTTATCTGGCATCTGGCACCACTCCTGGAATATAGTAAGCATTCAACGAATATTGGTTCTCTCAACTGTATCGAGTCAAGAGAACTGGAATACAATATATTATTCAAACCAAACACCATCTATTTGTCTACAAAGAGTATGGATACAGAAGTAAAAGTTCGCATAGATATTGACTTTAGACAGTTTCATGATCACAGCCCCCAAGCAAATTACTTAATTTCTTGAAGGTTAATTTTTCTTATCTTCCAAATCTCTGAGATCTCTTCTCATCTGTAGCATAGTGAGACTAATATTTGCCCCAAAGGACAAATAATATATTAATAGTAAAATGCTGGCATAGTGATTGGCACACACTAAGTAATGACTACATAGTAGCTATTATTAGTAGATCAAGGTGTCGAAAAAACAAAAGAATTTGAAAAACATGTATGAGAGAAAAATGCTTGTCTTATGAAGTATAAGGAATGCAAGACAGGACAGCATCAACAATGACTTGATATCAAAGGTCCAGTGTGACACCAGAAAAATAGTGACTTTGCCAACCAAGATGATGAGGAAGGGAAGAAGTTCTTGTAAAAGATGACGATATTTAGTTTGAGGTGGATATAATTTGTGGTGTTTAAAAAGAATGCAATTGGCAATGCCCATTAGACCATTGGATGTATATGTGCAGTGTGAGAAAGAGTTCAAACCTAAAGATACATATTTGACAGACAGAAATAAAGGGAGAGCAGCCAGTTTAAAAGGTTAAACGAGAAGACTGGTGTGAAACGTGAGTCAGATTGAGGGAAAGCAGCAAGGATTTATAGGCGCTACCTTTGTGAACAGAATTGTATAGATTTTCTTTGGCTTCAGAGCAAGCCAGAGCGAAGAGAGGCAAGGAACTGAGTTTCTGTCTTTGAAAAATGCTTTATATCTATTTTAGCTAAGGCTACAATTTTAACTAAAACATAATGAAACGTGACATAGTGCACATGTCATAGCAATAAATATATGAGAATCAGAGGCTATATCATATGGCTTAATAAATGTAATTCTTACGGAAGTGGTTTATAGCTGCAGCCAAGAAAATCCATGAAAACCTGTGCAGATACTATTTTTGGTAGATTGGATTAGTGTTCTCAGTCATCACTCCTTCTCTGCTCTGTGACCTTGTATTACACTACACTGGTGAAGTCTATTTCTCCATGCCGTTGATGTGGGTTTGTGGCTTATGCAGTATTAGCAGATGTTTTCTTGAATAGAAGCTTTAAAGATGCTTGATTGTTTTGGCTTGAACTCCCTAACACCTGCGGTCAGGCATTGGATGAGGATGCCCATGTAGCTGCAGGACCAAGAAAAACACAGGCATATGTAGCAGATTGAACCTAACACATAGCCTGGGACCAAGACCAGCCCACCTCAAGACCAGAAAAGCAACACAGAGCCACAGCAAGCTCTGTAGAACCACAGAGCCAGAGCAAGACAATGACCATTTGTTATGGTAAATCACAACGATTTTGAGGTTTGATACTATGCTGCAAAAAGTATTAATACAGTGTTAATTACATCAAGATAAAATAGGCAGTGTAATGATTGACTAAATGCTATGGAGAGGAGATACCTAAATTGCACTTCCATAAGCAGCTTGGCAAATCAGGTTGCGACAACAAAATTACTGATGGGAAATACAGATTGTGCTGCTCCATTGTTAATGCAAGACATAATTTATATGTTATCTTAAAGAAAGTAAGAGACAATAACGTATATGCACAAATATTCTTCCTTTTCTTGGCTGTTTATGTCTTTTTTACATAAAAATCAAATACCCTGAAACTTTTCAAGGGAAGATATCAGTTCTGCAGTTTACTTAGCCCATTTTGGGTTTTTGCCCCAAACTTTTCACAGTGCTCATTTTTTCAATATTGTTGTTTGATTTTTCAGAATTTTTGTAAATTTCCTTTATCCAGAAAACTTTCCCACTTAGGTGTTCTTTCTGTGATAAAAAAGGAGAAGAAAGAAGAAAGAGTTTTTAATTGTTATCATTATTTATTTTTAAAGAGATTCTCATGTTAGTTTTCTTTTATCTCCTATAGATAAAATTTATTTTCTGAAAGTTGTTGGTTGCCCCTCACTCTAGTTGTATGATGCAGTGACGTTCATTTAGGTCTAGTCAAATGGATCAAATATATTTCATGCCATTCTTCTTTCACTATAATAATAAAAGAAAAAATTCCGTGCAAACATTGAAGGTAAAAAGAGAGAAAAACCTTGCACTTCAAGGCTGAAGATCAATTCTGTTTAAATTTAAAAGTGATGTTAAAAGTGTTTATCATGCTCTGATTCCTTTGCTGGAAATATCTTTCTTCCTCCCTCTCCCACCGCAACACACACACACAGTGACTCACTAATTGGCTGTCTGGTTAAATCTTATTCTTTAAAATTCCAACTTAAAATTCCAGCTAATGAGCACTCCTGGACTACCTCCCACTCACACCTCTACTGAGTTGTATCTGTCCTGGTCTTTCCCTAGGAAAGAGTACATACCTCCACTTCATACTGATCATAATATATTAAAATGATGACTTATTCACATATTTCTTTGCAAGGAGCATTAAGTCAAAATTCAGAGATTACCCATCTTCAGGACATAGTGTCTAGAGTGTGCTTGAGTCCCAAAAATAGCCAACTCAACCCAATATTTAGGAATAAGGTGGCAGGCATATTGGTCTTGGCTCTACCATCAACTCACTGAAGGATACAGCAAATCCCTCCCTCCCATCTCTAAACGTTATTTTTTCTAATTTATTCTGTGAAACTTTAGAGGGCACCTTTGTGAGCAATGGGATTCAGTGTTCCAGTAGAACATTCTGAGGCTGGCTAATCTAACCAAAAAATTATATTTTTATTTAAAAAACATAAAAACAAGACTTTCTTTTAAAGTATTGGGAGAAGCCCATATATATATATATATGTATGTGTGTGTGTATATATATATATATATATATACACACATATGTGTGTGTGTGTGTGTGTGTGTGTATATATATATATATATATATATATATATATATATATATATATATGTAAAGTTAAAGCCAGAGTAGAGCAGAAAAGCTTAAACGAAAACCGAGGCAGAAGATCCACATCCCTTCTAACTTGCCAGTGAGTGGTACTTCCATCGACTAGCAAGTCTTTTTGAAGTGCAGTATAAATGTGCTGTGATAAACTGCTGTTTACCTTCCAAATACATTCTCCCTCCCATGCTACATATTTGTATACTGATACTGTCCTTCCAGAGAGAAAACGTTTTAACACAAAGAAATGATCAGATACCAAGGTTAGTTTACAGAGGTAATATAGGCAAAAATAATGGGCCATGAACAAACCTAAGAAGATGCCATGGCAGAGGAGGATGAAAGGGAACTGGGATGTGAACATACCAAAGACCATGTGAGGAAAGAGGACAGTTCTGTGAGGATGTCCAGTGACCACTTTTACCTGGAATGAGATATGCGGTGGATTTAAACTAAAAGGGGCCACTTGCAGTGGTTCATGCCTGCAATCCCAGCACTTTGGGAGGCTGAGGGAGGAGGATCACTTCAGATCGGGAGTTCAAAACCAGGCTGGCCAACATGGTGAAACCCTGTCTCTATTAAAAATACAAAAAAATTAGCCGGGCATGGTGGTGTGCACCTGTAATCCCAGCTACTCAGGAGGCTGAGGCAGGAAAATCGCTCGAACCCTGGAAGGCAGAGGGTGCAGTGAGCTGAGATGGGTCCCCTGAACTCCAGCCTGGGCAACAGAGTGAGACGCCGTCTCAATAAATAAATAAATAAACTAATAGAGTAAGAGCAGTATCGATCAGAATGCCTACTTCTCAATATCTGAGACAGCCATTTCACACAGAAATATGTTCCATTCGATATTTCCCCTTTTTAGCTAAATTCTGGTCACAATGATGTCATACTTACCTGAAAGGTAAAACTTACCAAGCTGAATGCTCCTCTCTGTGCAATGCTGTGGGGTTGGAGAAGAAGTCAACTGGTTTAGGGAGGATCCCTTGTTATTGTCTTATGATTCCATATGCTTCTAATTTGCTAAAGTAAAATATCTGATAACACTTGGAAAGCCATTGCAGAATCCACTGAGCCCCAGTGAGATGAAGGCTTTCTAAAGAGATGAAAGCATCCATCAGTATATCTCCATTTCATTAACCATGACTGCGGGTGGTCTTGGAATGTTGTCAAGCTCTAGAAAACTGGCCAAGTTCAGGAAGAGTCCAGGAACAGTCATCAGAACAGAGAGTGCACGAGCTCTCCTCCTGTTCCTGACCCAGCAACTTCTTCCTTGGGGAATACAAGCCACAGATGGCCATGAGTCCACACATCCATGTGGAGGAGCACAGGGAAGTGCTTCGCTCCCATTTACAAATGGTGCTTTAAAAATCCTACTTGCTGTTTTAAAAATTTATTTCAATTTTTTGGGGGTACGTGTGGTTTTCGGTTACATGGTAGAGTTCTTTAGTGGTGATATCTGAGATTTTGATGCACTTGTCACCACAGCAGTATACGCTGCACCCAATATGTACTCTTTGATCCCTCACCTCCCTCCCACACTTCCCCCCCAAGTCCCCAAAGTCCGTTGTATCATTTTTATGCCTTTGCATCCTCATAGCTTAGCTCCCACTTATATTTGGTTTTCCATTCCTGAGAGACTTCACTTAGAATAATGGCTTCCAGCTCCCTCGAATCCATCCAAGTTGCTGCAAAGGCCATTATTTCATTTTGTTTTATGGCTGAGTAGTATCCCATAGTGTGTGTGTGTGTGTATATATATATGTGACATATGTGTGTGTATGATATATATGTATCATATCATAAAATATATGTAAATATATATATCACATATTATTTATCCACTCGGTTGATGGGCATTTAGGTTGGTTCCATATTTTTCCAATTATGAATTTTGCTGCAATAAACATGTGTGCGCATGTGTCTTTATTCTAACAATACTTGAGTAGAGTATTTCTGGTCAAATACATTCTGTGGTGTGGAGTTTGAGGTAGGAGCTCTGTGAGGCTGGCTTTTCCACACTGTGAGGCTGGCTTTTCCACACTGTGAGGCTGGCTCTTGCTCAGGGCACACTTCCCCCTCCCCTGAGGGCTGTCAAAGCACATGGGCTTCCTTCCCCCACTGGGTGGTGATGAAAAATACCCCTCGTGTCAAAGGCACTTATAAAGCAAGTAATTAAGGTCATCTGCTCAAATCTCACCCACAATTTGTGTTCATAGAGAAATAAAAAATTTCTACCTAATATCAGCTGATTCACTTTTATGTTTCATGACTAACAGCATCATGAAACATTAGAATTGGTAAGGTTCTAAGAAGCCATTCAGTTTAGCCTCCTCTCGTGTAATACCCAAATCCTTTCTACAATATCACCAAATGTTTTCCAGTCTCTGCCAGAATGCTTGCCATCTTCCAACGCAGTTTCAGAAAAGCCCATCCTTATGTTTAAACACAAACGTTTCCCAGTGTTCGCGACCATTTCCACAGTCCTTAGGCTCATTCACAACAATTACTTAAAGAAGATAATGATGCATTCTGGGGTCTGCTTTTTCATAAGCTGAACATCCTCAAAGTTCTATATTGTTCATATGGCATGTTGATTTTTCAAGGCACGTGGTTTTTAATCCCTATTTTTAATATCCTGTAATACTTTTTCAGATCTTCAACTTATTATGCCATCTATATTTGTATGGGGGTGATTCAAGAGTTCACCATATGTTCTAAGGAACTTAAATAAACTATCGAGTCTATTGAATGTGGGTGCTTCTGTTAAGTTAAAGGGGAGGAAGTTGCAGCTGTTTCTACTCTGTACACTTCTCCTTGCTTTGAATTAGGATTGTAGAAACAGAAGTAGTATTATATCCTCTAACTTTTAGGTTTGGTTTTCCTCACCCTGTGATGTACAGAATTATTTTTAAGATTCTTTATGCACAATTTTAGGGCTTCTTTTTGTCTTGACCCAGTAACCCACTCCTCTCCAGGTGATGGTTATGGTATTACAGGCTTGGAAGAGATCTTAAAAGCTGGTCCAGCTGCCCTTTTCCAGACGAAATTGGTATGAAACATATACCTTAGTTGCTTTTAGAGTAGCCACAGCAAAATGCCTTCAAAAAATAGTTTCCTGGCATGTTATCTGTAGACTCAATCACCAAATTTCTCAAAAAATATATGATGCGCTGGAGGCAGGTCCTGTCAGTTTGGGAGACCAGCTTGTCGATGTTAATTTTTAACTACTCGGAAATTTTGTAAGCCAGTTCATAAATAGTTGGTAGGTTGAAATCAGACATGATGGGAGCATTTATACCACAGAAAGCAGCAGATGCAACCACTCAGGGCCTTTTTTCCTCCAGTGGGGAGCCAGGCTACCAACTCACCACTAGTCCTTGACATACCTTTCAGTAATTATAAACATCATCTCTCTCCACTAAAACATTCATTCTCTTACCCTGAGATATCCTTTGTAAGTAATGAATTCATATATTTCCGGGTACTAGATATTCTTTTCTATATATCATCTTTTGGAAAATTAAGATAGTGATCATTTAAGTTGTGTTTTTTAGGGTTCAATTCTTTCCCAGAACCCTAGTTAAGAAAGGCTGATGGGTAGGTAGAACAGAGACAAGAAGCCAGTAGTGCTCAACATAGGTGCACATTAAACCATCTGAGGAACTAAAACAAACAAACAAACAAACAAAAAACAGACACCTATAAACCAATGAAATTATTTCTGGGGGTGGTTGTGGACATCCAAATTCCCTGGTAATTTGGAGGACGTCTGCCAAAAGCACTTTGGAAGTGACGGCAAACCTCGATATTTCCCCAAAAGATAAAGTGGGTGGGATGGATGTTGATTCAACACATGTTGAGCAAGCATTTGCCATGTAATCAGCATTACTGACCAATTTCTGCCACAGTTCTTTGCAGGAGATATGTCACTATTCCTACTTTATAGATGAGAAGCATGAGATTTGTGGTAGTTAAATGATTTCTAAAAGGAAACATAGTAAATAATAGATCCTAGATGTGAGATCAAGCTGGGACTTAAAAAACTCTAAGGTCACTCTGGCGTTTATTATTTGTGGTCTCTCAATAGGATTGAAACTTCTCCCAAGGTTTTGGAAATTTCATATAGGTTTGATCTTTCCAAGTGAAAAGCCCAGACTCCGTTAAGTATAGGGTGTAATCGAATGACACAGAAGCTATCACTCACGCCCTCCTGCGTGAGCCCAGAGTACATAGAAGCCACACGAGAAAAAACTGGTTCTGTGAAGTCCTCACAGAGGCTGTCAGTTTTCCAGGGGTGCCATGCTGAGCTTATGACATCCAGTCCTAACTGGCATGTGCCAAGAAGCTGGGGAAGGGGTGTTTCCAGGAGAGGAAACCCTCTGTTGTAGTGGACATTGTTTGTGAATTCAGATTCTGGCTCTCCTGGAGATTCCAAGTACTAACTTATATTGTTTAATAAACTTTTTTTTTTTTTTTTGCTTTAACTAGCTAAAGTGAATCATGTTCTTTCCAATTGAATATTCTAAATAAAATATCAATAGTAATTCCTAAATATCATGTTTTTCCTCTCCCTCAACAATTTCTGAATAACTTTTTCTTTTTTACCACCATAATTATGGTTTGCTTTTGTTTTTACCTAAAACTTTTTTTTTTTTTTTCAGACAGAGTCTCGCTCTGTCACCAGGTTGGAGTGCAGTGGTGCAATCTCGGCTCACTGCAAGCTCCACCTCCCGGGTTCAAGTGATTCTCCTGCCTCAGCCTCCCGAGTCGCTGGGACTACAGGCGCCTGCCACCATGCCCGGCTAATTTTTTTGTACTTTTAGTAGAGACGGGGTTTCACCATGTTGGCCAGGCTGGCCTTGATGTCTTGACCTCGTGATCCACCCCCCTCGGCCTCCCAAAGTGCTGAGATTACAGGCGTGAGCCACTGCGTCCGGCCCCTAAAACCATTTTTAACCTCATGTTGCTTCACAGTAAGTTGAGAATACACTGTAAAATTTACTTTAGGATTTCTACAATCCAGACAGGATTAGGGAAAGCAACATTTTTGGCCCTTAAACTTTTATTATTTATTATCACAAGGTGGGGTAGTCTAAGACATAAGCCCTCTCTTTGTAAAACTCTGATGTAATGTTTTCATCCCTCTTTAACAGCTTATCATACAATGCTTTTAATTATTCATACAACTTATTCAACAAGAAGTTACCAGGAACCAGTTCCACTATGGACCCTGTGACAGATGTTCAGGTACAAAGAAGAGTCAAGGCAGCCCTCGTCTCCCTCACAACACAGCTCAGGTAAGGGTAAGAATTGCTCATGTCACAATGCCATGTAATCAGCGTGTGTTAAGAAAGTGCTGTGGGCAACTGAAAGACATGGGAAGAAGTGAAATTTCTAAGGGAGAGTGAGAAGAAAGCAAAATATAGGACCCCAGGCATAGCAAATATGTTGTGAGTAATAACAAGATGGTTGATGTTGAAGACAACATCAGAATAATGGGAGTGGTACGTTTTCTTCACCATCCTTTTGTCTCTTTATCTGTGTGAAGCCTCTGGTATGAACAGCATGCCTGGAGAACACCTAGTTCCCCCTGCTTCCTTGGCCATTTTGTTACACATCTGGTTATATGAAAGATACCTGTTCTCATCTTCAGCCTACCAGTATCTCAGGGTAATATCTCTTCCCTGCAATGTCTTTATTCTTATTTGTCTGATACTTCCCCAGTCATAATGACATTCCTCTATTTCTTGCCAAAGCTCATTTATACATCATAAAGTTTACTAGGTAAATTAGTTATATAAAATACCAAATGAAATCATACTTATTATTACAAGTTATTGTACAATTTTACAATTTTATAGTAGAATTGTCTTTGTTCAGTAATCTGATTTCTTTTTTTCCATAAGTTATTGGGTACAGGTGGTGTTTGATTACATGAGTAAGCTCTTTAGTGGTGATTTGTGAGATTTTGGTGCACCCATCACCCGAGCAGTATACACTGCACCATATTTATAGGTTTTATCCCTTGCACCCCCTCAATCTTTCCCCACAGTCCCCAAAGTCCATTGTATCATTCTTATGCCTTTGCATCCCCGTAGCTTAGCTCCCACGTATCAGTGAGAACATAGAGTGTTTGGGTTTCCATTCCTGAGTTACTTCACTTAGAATAATAGTCTCCAATCTCATCCAGGTCACTGCAAATGCCATTAATTCATCCCTTTTTATGGCTGAGTAGTATTGCAATGTGAGTGTATGTGTGTGTGTATGCATATATATATGTGTATATATATGTGTATATATGTATATATGTGTATATATGTATATATATGTGTGTATATATGTATGTGTATATATATATATATATATATATATATATATATATATATATATATATTACAGTTTCTTTATCCACTCATTGATTGATGGGCATTTGGGTTGATTCCACTATTTTGCAACTGCGAATTGCGCTGCTGTAAACATGTATGTGCAAGTATCTAGTAGTTCTACTACTAAGTACATAGTAGTTATACTTTTAATTCTTTAAGGAATCTCCACACTGTTTTTCATAGTGCTGTACTAGCTTACATTCCCACCAGCAGTGTAGAAGTGCTCCCTGATCACTGCATCCATGTCAACATCTACTATTTTTTGATTTTTTGATGATGCCCGTTCTTGCAGGAGTAAGGTGGTATTTCATTGTGGTTTTGATTTGCACTTCCCTGATCATTAGTGATGTTGAGCATTTTTTCATGTGTCTGTTGGCCATGTGTATATCTTTTTTTGAGAATTGTCTATTCATGTATTTAGCCCAATTTTTGACACGATTGTTTGTTTTTTTCTTACTGATTTGTTTGAGTTCGTTGTAGATTCTGGATATTACTCCTTTGTTAGATATATAGACCGTGAAGATTTTCTCCCACTCTGTGGGTTGTCTGTTTACTCTGCTGACTGTTCCTTTTGCTGTGTAAAAGCTCTTTAGTTTAATTAGGCCCCAGCTATTTGTCTTTGTTTTTTTTGCATTTGCTTTTGGGTTCTTCGTCATAAAAATCCTTGCCTAAGCCAACGTCTAGAAGGGTTTTTCCATTGTTATCTTCTAGAATTTGTATAGGTTCAGGTTTTAGGTTTAAGTTCTTAATCCAGCTTTGAGTTGACTTGAGCTGAGAGATGAGGATCCTGTTCCATTCTCCTTGTAATCTAATTTCACAAAAGAGGAGCTGAAGCCCTTATTGGTAGAACTGATGTTGCATTTCAAAGTCAGCCTGAGTAGCTATCTAAATATCTTTTGCTTAGATATCCTGCAGGATCATTAGAATGAAGATGTGTAAAATGGAAGCTTCCACTTACTTACTATTAACTTGCACCTTTTCTTATTTTCCTAGCTTACTGCACCACATCCCATTCACTCAGTCTTTCAGTTCAGAAACCTATAGTTTTCTGTGCATCTATTTCCATCCGTGTCCATGGACAATCATGGTGATGAATTTGTTTCTTCAACATCTTTTCAATAGGACCTTACCTATCCATTCCCCACCATTAGTGACTGTATTGGTCAGAGCTCTCAAGAGAGATAGAACCAATGAAAGATATAGATAGATAGATAGATAGATAGATAGATAGATAGATAGATAGATACATACATACATACATACATACGTACATACATACATACACGCATACATACATAGATGATGGATGGATAGCTAGATGATTGATAGATAGATAGATAGATAGATAGATAGATAGATAGATAGATAGACAGATAATAAAAATTTGGCTCATGTGATTAGGAGGACTGACAAGTCCCAAGAGCTACAGGGTGATTCAGTGAGCCAGGAGAGCTAATGTTGTAAGCTCCGTTCCAAAGGCCAGCAGGCTCCAGACCTGGAAAAGCTGACTTTTCAGTTGGAGTCTGAGGCAGGAGAAAGCTGATGTCCCAGTTCAAAGCAGGATAGGAGGACTTCTTTCTTACTTGGGAGAGGACTGGCATTTTTGTCTTATTCAGGTCTTCAAATGACTAGATGTTTTCCACCCACATTAGAGAGCCAATCCACTTTACATAATCTATCAAGTCAAATATTCACCTCATTCAAAAAAACTCTTACAGAAACACCCAGAATAATGTTTGTTTAAATGTCTGGGAAACCCATGACCCAGTGGAGTTGACACATGAAATTAACCACCAAAGTGACTTATTTTAGCCTCATTGTTTCTCACCTTATTATTGCAGTCAAACCTTAATTGGTCTCTCTGACATGCCCTTTCTTCCATTCTATCTAGACATAACCTGAGTAATCTTCCTGCATCACAGATTTGATCATGCACCTGTCCTGCTTGGCATCATTCAGTGGCTTCCCATGGCATTCTGTACGCAATAATTAGGAACTTCGCATGACATAAAACATTTCATGACTTGATCCTTCACTTCTTCCCCAGCTTCTTTTTCCCCATATCCTGAAGCATGCTACATTGCAACAGGGCAATGGCACTCACTAACTCGTCCATTCATTCTCCCAATTGTACATTGATCACTGTCTTGCATCACATATGGTTAATTTCTTGGGGAAAAGAATTTCTGCCTTGTGGGGTTGTGGGCTAATAAGAAAGGCAGCTGAGGAAGTAGATACTTAGGACAGAAATAAGTTTCCATGACAGAGCTCAGGATTCAGTAAGGTGCCTTTACAGTCCACAGGCAGGGCACCTAACACCATCTGCGAATGCAGAGAAACTCTCAGCAGAGATGCCGTCCAAGCCAAAATTCAAGGATGGGCTTGATTTATGTGGTCAGTAGGGGGTAATTCTAACACAAGTAAGTTCTATGGCTTTGAATAATTACCTACTTGATACAGTTTGAAAGTTTGTCCCTTCCAAATCTCATGTGGATATGTAATCCCAGTGTTGGAGGTGGAGCCCGGTGAGGGATATTTGGGTCATAGGGGCGAATTCTTCATGAAGGGTTTGTTGCCCTCCCTGTAGTAATGAGTTCACACTGCATCTGTTTATTTAAAAGAGTCTGTCACCTCTGCCTCTCTCTGTTGCTCCCTCTCTCACCCTGTGATACGCTGACTTCCCTTAGTCTACTGTCATGATTGGAAGCTCCCTGAGGTCTCACCAGACACAGATTCCAGCGCCATGCTTCTTGTACAATCTGCAGAACCACGAGCAAAACAAACAAACAAACAAACAAACAAAAACAAAAACCTGTTTTTCTTATAAATTACCCAGCCTTGGGTATTCCTTTACAGAAATGCAAATTGATGCTACCCTTCTCTTAAATCTTGGTTTTCTCATTGTAAAATTATCAGAATAACAATTGCACTTGTCTTAAAGGCATTCTCTTAGATAAAGGTCAGTGATTAAACAAAAGAATCACTTCGTGTTGTGTAGTAAGTTTTCAGCATCCACTGGCTTTTTTAGCAGCAGGAGCAGCAGCAGGGTATTGGTAGCAGCCACAGTTGAGCATCTCCATCTCTCTATGCCACAATGTCTTCCAGCCCCACAGCACCGCACGCTCCTCCATGCCAATGTGCCTTTGCACACATTAACTTCTCTTCTTTCCTCCTTCCTCCATCTGGACAAATTCTTATTAATTCCTCATGAACCTGTACCAACATCACCTTCCAAAAAGCTTTTATATGACCTCCTCTCTTCCAACATAGTTAGAAAACTTTCCCATGGCTCGCAGAGTCCACTGTGAATACCTTTCTCATGCAGTGTTTCACATGGTTCTGGGAAATTTGCAAGGGTCAGAACTAAATTTAATCTTTGAATCTTCAGAATAGGGCCTAGCACAGCCCATAGTGTGGGTTTAGCAGGTATCCGTTGAATTAATTGGCGTTTGGTTCACTCTAAAGAGTTGATATCAACAATGCATGTTTAGAGGAAAGATACATACAAACACACACACTTACATACTTATATAAAAATGTATACCAAAATAGACACACACACACATTTGTTAAAGAGTATTTATTAGTAATCTAATATATGCAATCCATAAAACCAAACTAATACATTTTTCTAACAAACTTTAAAAGACTAAAAGTATTCAATACAAGTAAACTATCACTGTAGGGATATTGAATGAATGTACATCAGGAAGATAAAAATTGATACCAAAGAAAAAGCTGCAATGTCAGAAGAAAATGGGAGTGAACCAAAAAAAAAAAAAAAGAAAGAAAAAAAACTGGCAAACATATGGGTAAATATAAACAAACTCTGACTTTACAAAATTAAAATGACAATTACTAATTTTGTGGATTAAAAACACAATGGAATTAAAATAGTGGGCAAGAATAACATTTAAGACACACAAATCAATACTA
This sequence comes from Gorilla gorilla gorilla, assembly GCF_029281585.2. NCBI lineage: Eukaryota > Metazoa > Chordata > Mammalia > Primates > Hominidae > Gorilla > Gorilla gorilla. The sequence goes on along the minus strand of NC_073236.2, from coordinate 134,646,990 downwards.
TATAGAACGAATTATCTGAAAAAGTAATTAAATTAAAAAGCAATAATATAAAATAAACTCTAAAAACATGGCAAATTCAAAAATATGTTTTGAAATAATTCACGAGTCCAAGGAAATAATGGAAAATTTAAATAAGGAAAATACAGCGAATACTACATATCAAATTTGTGGGAAGTACTGAAGAAGTTCGTAGTGGAAAATTTATAATTCTGGTTGTTTTCATTGTAAAAGAAGGGCTGAAAATTGATGACTTAAGACTCAAATTCAAGAGGTTTGGCTTGGAACAATAAGCTGAAATCAAATAAGTTTAACAAATTAAAAAGTAAAGTTATGCAATAACAAACATGAAGATGCATGTAACCTTTACCTTATTAACTTCCCTCCAAACACATAACAAATAGAATTCCTCACAGGTATTTTCAGGCCTTTCTCAAGCTGAACACCAAGCTGAATCTATATCCATATCTATACCTATATTCTGTTTAGATGACTTGATCCTATGCGTAGAAAATCCTATAGACTTCACCCAAACCCATTAGAACTAATAAATGAATGCAGTAAAGTAGAAGATACAAAACCAACATACAAAAATCAGTTGCATCCCTTTTCCTTTTTTTTTTTTTTTTTTTTTTTAAGACAGAGTCTCACTCTGTCACCTAGGCTGGAATGCAGTGGTACAATCTCAGCTCACTCCAACCTCTGCATCCGGGGCTCAAGCGATTCTCCTGCCTCAGCCTCCCAACTAGCTGTGATTACAGCTGCCTGCCATCACGCACGGCTAGTTTTTGTATTTTTAGTAGAGATGGGGTTTCGCCATGTTGAGCAGGCTGGTCTTCAACTCCTGACCTCAAGTGATCTGCCCACCTTGGCCTCCCAAAGTGCTGGGATTACAGGCGTGAGCCACCTAGTTGCATTCCTTACACCCACAATAATCTATCTGAAGAAGAAATCAATAAAACAGTACCACATAGAATATCATCAAAAAGAATAAAATACTTATGAATATATTTAACCAAGAAAGTGAAAAATCTGTACACTAAAAACTATGAAATATTAATGAAAAAATTGAAAGATGAATGGATAAAAATATATTTCATATTTATGAATTTTAATAATTAATATTATTAAAGTGCCTATACTACCCAAATAACACACAGATTCATTGTAATCTCTACCAAAATTTGAACAACATTCAACATTTTTTACAAAAGTAGAATTTTTTTTTTTTTTTGAAATGGAGTTTTGCTCTTGTTGCCCAGGCTGGCATGCAATGGCATGATCTTGACTCACTACAACCTCCAACTCCCAGTTTCCTGCAATTCTCCTATCTCAGCCTCCTGAGCAGTTGGGGTTATAGGCATGCACTACTATGCCCGGGTAATTTTTTGTAGTTTCAGTAGAGACAGGATTTCTCCATGTTGGTCAGACAGGTCTCAAACTTCCAACTTCAGGTGATCCACCTGGCTTGGTCTCACAGGCATGAGCCACCACACCCTGCCAGAAAAGAAAATTTTTAACTGTATATGGAATTACAAAATAACTGAAGAAATCCTGAGAAAGTAAAACAAAGTTGGAGACCTCCCATTTTCTAATTTCAAATTATATTTAAAAGCTATATTAACCAACACAGTATGGTACTGAAATAAAAACAAATACATAGACCTATGGAACAGAGTACAGAGCCCAGAAATAAACCCAAGAATATATAGTCAACTAATTTTTGACAAGCCTACCAAGAAGACACAACGGTGAGATGACAGTCTCTTCAATAAATGCTATTTGGGAAAACTGGAAACTGGATATCCATATGCAAAAGAATAAAATTAGACCCTTATTTTACACCATACACAAAAATCAACTCAAAGTGGAATAAAGACCTACGCATAAGACCTGAAATCATAAAACTCCTAGAATAAAACATAAAGGAAAATCTCCTTAATTATGATTTTTGGGGTATATTACCAAAAACTCAGGCAGCAAAAATGAAAATAAATAAGTGGAACCACATCAAACTAAAAAGCTTCTCCAAAGGAAAGGAAAAAAATTATAAACAAAAAGGCAGCCTATGGATTGAGAGAAAAATTTTGCAAATGATATATCTGATAAAGGACTAATAACCAAAATATAAAAAGAATTCCCACAACTTCCCAGGAAAAAACAACAACCTGATTAAAAAATGAACAAAGGATCCAAATAGACATTTTTCTAAAGAAGACATAAAAATGACCAACAGATATATGCAAAGGTGCTTAACATCTCTAATCACCAGAAAAATACAAATCAAAACCACAATGAGATACTAGCTCACACCTATTCAGATGATGGCCATCAAAAGATGAAAGCTAACAGGTTTTGGAGAGGGTGTAGAGAAAAGGAAGTCCTTTTACGCTGTTGGTGGGAACGTAAATCGGTGCAGCCTTTATGGAAAACAGGTTGGAGATATCCCAAAAAATTAAAAATAGAACTCTCATATGGCTCAGCCATTGGTCTTCTGGATATACACTCAAAGGAAATAAAATCAGCACCTCATAAGATATCTGCATCCCCACATTCACTGCAGCATTACTCACAATAGCCAAGATATGGAAACAACCTACGTGTACATCTATAGGTGAATAAATAAATCATGGTTTATATATACCATGGAATATTACACAGCCTTAAACAGTAGATCCTGTCATTGCTACAGCATTGATGGACCTGGAGGACATTGTACTAAGTGAAATAAGCTAGTTATATACAAGAAAGTACTGTGTAATCTCACACATACATGACTTTTTTTTAAAAGTTGAACACAAAAAGTGGAGAATAAAAATAGTGATTACCAGGTGTGAGGAGGGGGAGAAAATGGGGTGATGTAGGTCATTGTGTACGGACTTGCAGCTATGTGGGATGAATAGGTCTAGAGGTCTGCTGTGGGGTATGTGAATTATAATTAACAATATTATTATATTGTGTGCTGAAAACTTGCTAAGGGAGTGAGATAATGGATGCATTAATTTGCCTGACAGTAGTAATCATTTCACTTTGTGCATGTGTATCAAAATATCATACTATACACCTTAAACACATACAATAAAGAATGACCTAGAAAGGCAAAGATTATTTTAGAAATAAAACAAATAAAATATTTTATATACTTGTAAATGTATAAAAATCTAATTATTATGTTACATTGTGTGTGTCTGTGTGTGTGTGTGTCTGTGTGTGTGTGTGTGTCTGTGTGTGACAGCTTTATTTAGCAGCACTTTAGATATTTTGAGGTCATCAAAGACCAGGAGCATCATTAATAACTTGGCTTCCCATATCAGTCTTTGGTAATAAAAGCACATAGTCTGCTCATCAAGGGACATAATATTCCTGGTGGACTCTGAGGGACCCCACACTCTGGCCTCAGATGGGGCATGGTACCCATGTGGTTTCCCATTATAGGAGGGGCATGGCCAGAAGAAAGCTTCATGAGGAGGAAATGAGGCTGGATAAAAGAACAACTCTCTGAACCTGAAACTTAATAGAGACAATAGGAATGTTCAGCCTTGACTTCAACCTATTAGCTGTCCTATATGCAAAAGCTGGAAGGGATGGTAGATATTCTGCGGGATTTCAAGGTCACAACTGGACTTAATAATACCAGTGACCATGGGGTTGTGATGAAACATGAGGGGACAGAGAAAGAGATATTTCAGATCTATGTGCTCAAGCTTCAAGACCCTGGAAAAATTACTTAGTCTGAGCCTCTGTTACCTCTTCTTCCTAAAAGAAAAATGACTTCTTATTTTGAAGGTTTGTTTGGAGACTTGCATGAGATTATCTATAAAGTTCTTAGCACAGACACTGGCCCAGAGCAATGTCCAATGTACCCTCCCTGAATCTCAGTAAGAACAACTTTATGAATTTAGTTTCTACCTGTACAACAGTGAAATCAACTCTTTGAAAGCTGGTAAGATTACTGTTAATAACCAGGCTCAAAATGCCTTTACGTCCAGGCAATTCTTAAAAGACTTTATAACCTTGTAAAAAAATAATTTAAATGCCTATATTTTATAGCAAGACCACATGGAAAAAATATTCAAACAAGAAAGATCTGTACTCTTCTCATCTCTTAAAATTAACTTTCTCCTTGGGAATCCCTTACTAACTATTGCTGTCATCAATGAAAAACAAGCTGAATTCAGCAAACAATGCTCTTTTGTTCAGCACTCCAGACCAAGGGTTCTCACCCTTGGTGCTATTGACATTTGAAGCTGGATAATTATTTGTTGTTCAACCCTCTAGATACCACCCATCCTTCTCTTCTAGACAGGACAAGAAAAAATGTTTCTAGACATTACTAATTTCTCCTCTTCCCCAGTTGAGAACCACTGCTCTAGCTTGGCAGAAACTCATACCTTTTCCCTTAATTCCCATCCAAGACTAAGTTGAAAATGTGAGATTTTACTAAAGATTTATTTAAAATGATAGAAGTCAAAAAGAGCAAGGTGAGATTGAGTTAATACATTTTAAAATGCATACAGTTGATTCAATCTCATTTTGAGTTATCCTACAAGTTCAGGGAAGGAGTCAATCTCAACCTGCTCCATGGAGTAGAGGTCGTGTGTCCTCCATGCAGAGCACCCTCATGGACCTCAGACCCACTCCCAAACATCTGAGCAGGAACCAGAATGAGAAAGTGTTTCCTATTCCACTTGTTATCACTTTCAAATTTTCATCTCTTGATGAAGAGATTGACTGATCCTTGATGGTCAACATCAGGAACTTCTACCTTCTTCATAGAAATTCCACTTTATTCACCTTTTATTCCAGATTTCAGTGGGACAAATACTTGCAGACACAAAGGGATAGGCCAACATTCCTTTAAGAAACACAAAATGCTGCCTAAACAATGACAAGGCAAGGAGGCAGATTCTTTCCCTAGAGAATCTCAAACCCTATGCTGCTATCTTGGAAAAAAATAATACTACTAATAAAATGTAATTCAATTTAAATTTTAAAAACAATGGCTCATCTTTTTTGTCTTTCCAAAAGAGAATATAAAGGCATTTGAAGTTATATAGAGCACTGCCGCTATACAAACAAAGTAAATGCATCACGTCAAATGCCTTTTCTTTAATACAAAACTTTCACTATCTATCTAGAGGAAATAATTTTACCATTACTGTATATGCTAGCAATATGGTTTAGCAATTAAATTATTATAAAATGTCTTGAATCCTGCTGAGATATTTAAAGTTCATGGATGTAGCCCTATCACAATATTGATCATTTGGAAATCTCAGTCTCACAAGGCCCTTCATTATTTCTATTCACCACATGGGAAAGATTATACTAATAAGTGGAGACTGATTTACTTCCTACAGAAAATACAAATTCTGTCTTTTCACTGCAGTTTTTTCTCAAATAGTTAATAATTTTAGAGACCCTGTTGTACTGTATTGCAAGTTGTATCTTTTAATTTTATTTCTCATATTATGCAGGAAATGGCCATTCTTTAATGAAACAACAAATATGAAAATGTATTTACCCTTTTATTGCATTTTAAAAGTATAACATATTTAAATTTGTGATAGCAAACATATTGAAGCCATTAGAAGCTAAATTACCCAAATGCCTTTCAAATAAACTGCTCGGAAGACTTTGATCTTGTTAGCTGACTGCTCAATGACAGCAAGGCAGCTTACTCTTCTGATTGCTTTGAGGAAGTTTGCGCCATTCCCTCACATGCTCAGTTGCCTGGGAGCCACATTGGGAGCAGAAGACAATTAAGAAGCCCAGTAAGAAATACTCAGGCTACTTTATAAACCCAACATTCAGTGAGACAAAAAAAAAAAAAAAAGCCTTCGGATGGAGGCTTTAGTTTAGTGTGCTGAATCAGACAACTTCTCTTTATTATTGCCAAATCATTTTATTCCAAAAAAAAAAAAGTTCAGAAAAGCATCTTGAATAACCTTAAAAACCTAGATCACGTAAATGTTCCTGGGGAAGGCAAGTCTAAAACACTCACTGATCTTCCCTTCCTGGTGTGCCCTTGCTCCTGCACTCCCTCAGGGTCCTCACGCTGGCTCTAAAATACCCAGGGCCCCCCATACCAATCCCCCAGAAACCTCATCCTAGGCAGCCCCTGAATCTTTCACTCCATTTCATCTTCCTGCTTCTCATCCCAACCAAAAAACTGTAGTCCTTTTCTTTCTGCCTCTCGGAATCCTCTTAGAATGTCTAGGACTACTCCAACAAATCATGTCAAACCCAAAGTTAATGACAATACTATATTAATCTGTAGGCTAAATTCGCGGTGAGGATTGCAAATCCTGAGGCAGGAGGGTAGAAAGAGATCACACTGAAGGGGCTCCATAAAGGACACCAGGTGGTAAACCCGCACCTGCCTCTGGGTAGCGTATGGACATGGACAGTCGGCAAAGTCCACAACTAAAGCATGCAGCATGCCTGTGAGAGAGCTGCGAATCAACACAGCCTCACACGGCTGTAGTCAGGGCTGCAGTTTATCATTTGTCTGCAATATCATGTCATGAGATGCTCACTAACATTCTACAGAGAGTCAGAACAATGCTCTTCATAATGGAACGCATTTCCAGTGGGCACCGCGTCACACGAGGGTATTCGGTTGCTTGTCTTTTATGAAGCAAATGTAAACTGTGTTGGGGGGGAGTGACAGCAATGCTATAATTCAGCCGTCTGCTGTTTTATCACAGCTCTCAGTAGCTCTCTAATGAATATTTCTGTATGCATGTTTCTGACTGATAATCAAACTCAGAACAAGTCCTAATTGGGTTTTCCAGTGCATGGAAAAGTGCCTGTATTAGCTTGGCAGATGTCCCACTAATGTTAAATTAAAAGTACAAACATAGAAAGCTAAGAAAAAAAGAAAAAAAAGTCCACTTTGATTGGGCCTTAAACATATATAGAGAACAGAATTTTATGGACATTCACATCTCCAGACAGCATTTAAATGTGGCCTGTCCAAAAAAGGAAAAGTCAGCAAAATGCCTGGCATGAGGGCCTCGTATTTGATGACTAGGAAGTTCCTTGCTGGAGCATTTCAACTTGTACATAGAGAGCTGGGAAGTTGAAAGATAATCAGAAATTTGAACTGAAAAAATCACTAGTTACATTTAACTGAAATATTGTGTAGCTGCATTAGTTGCTACTTTTTAAATCACTAATATTATCCGTCAACTTCTCACTCTCAGTAGCAGCCTCTACCTTCCACTACAGGACTTTAAAGGTGTTTAGAAACCCCTTTCTGAAAGGTATTTAGAAAACCTTAAATATTAAGGAAGAGAAAGATAAAAATTATCATCTCACCTTGGCCTTTATTGTACCTTTTATATAAATTCGTGGTAATGCCTATCATGCTTTTAATGCATTTGTTTGCCTGCTTATCTTCTGTGGAAGAAAAGCAGGAAATAGTTTCATTGTCTTTATATTTCATTTTTAACGCATTGTCTGGCCAATAGCACCTCCTCACAAAATGTTTGCTAAAAATTGAGTTAACAATTAAATTAAAACATAAATTCATTTTTAGATTTATTAAATTTTATTAAATTTTTTAAAGTCTGATAACATTGATATGTCTGATTTGTTTATTAATATTGTCAATTCTCAGCCTAAGAGAATCTTCGATGACATGTTTCATGCTCTTTTTTATGAATGTGGAATTTGAAGCCCAGTGAACGTGGAATATTTACGAACAGCCACACAGCATGGAACTAGAATTCCACATTTCTCCCTGACTGCCCAGTGCCTGTGAGGAGGATGAACCACGGGTCTGGTTCATTCTCTAGTTGGCAAGTCCATCAAAGCTGTAAGATGGGTCTATTATGTGGACATGTCCCAGTATCTGCAAACACCAAGATTGTAAGCTCGTGCTTCCCTTTCTAATTGAGGTCAGTCATAACAAGCCTGAAAAGTGGGGGAGGTCAGTATGGCAAACACACATACTTTTATTGCTTACTCAAAAAAAGTATTGAATTTGTTTACTGGAAGACATTTCATTTGCTCTCTAAACCTTCCATTAACAAGAATCTTTATTTCACTATCTTAGTCCCTTTTGTGCTGCCACAACAGAATGTCACAGACTAATTAGTAAAGAACAGAAGTTTATTCCTCCTGGCCCTGCAGGCTGGGCAGTGCACGATCAAGGTGCTGGCACCCGGCAGGGGCCCTGTGCTGCATCGTCTCATGGTGGAGGACAAATGGGCAAACAAGCACTCAGTGAGCAAGTGCAGGCAAGAGGCAGCCAAACTCATTTTTATCAGGAATTGACTCCTGCAATAATATTGGTCCAGTGATGAGGCAGAGCCCTCGAAGCCTCATCTCTTCTTAAGGGTCCCACCTCTCAGCACTGTTGCACTGGAGATTAAGTTCCCCACACATGAACTGTGGCTGACACATTCAAACCATAGCATTCATCTTTACCCCAAACACTTGAAAAGCAAACACTGCTCAAGCAGACATCCAAGGCTCTCCTGTTCCAACTTCCCTGGTTGCCTTCCCATTTTATCCTTAGATATTTGCAGATCTTGAGCCAAACCAGAGGCAGAGACATTGTGTTTGTGGAACTCCTGCCAAGCCTCCTTGTCCTCTGAACCGCTGCTCACATCATGTCTGCTCTGCAAAGCCTCTGACCATGGCCTCAGTCCCCTCTCGAGAGGCTGTGTCCATTCTTTCCCACCAGTGACTCCTCACTCCAAGCAGGTTTTCTGGAACCTTAAGCTGAGCATAACCTCACTTGCTTCTGAGTATTCTTTTTTTTTTTTTTTTTTTTTTTAGATGGAGTCTCGCTCTGTCGCCCAGGCTGGAGTACAGTGGTGCAATCTTGGCTCACTGCAAGCTCCGCCTCCCGGGTTCATGCTGTGGTGGTGGTTTTGAATCACTCTTAGGATATTTTTCCTCTGGGATGCTTGCATTTTTTTTTTAATTTGGGAATTTGTCTCCATCTCTGCCAATAACTTATAAAATCTTTACAGACTGGAAGAGTGTTATATATTTATCTATGCAGCAGTGATTATTTGAATTATTTAAAAAATGTTTTTACAAGAACACTGATCCATGTAAGACAGCTCCTGGCCAAACTGAGCAAATGATGAGACCACAGAACCGAGTCCTGCCAGCTGACCCCAAACCTGCCCCTCAGCCTCAGAGGGTCTAGCACGGTATACTTCCACAGCAAATCATAGACTACATAGAGGTATTTGTAATCAACTATATACAAGGCAATCTAATGTGGGTTGACATGGCTGCCAAAGATGAAAGATTATGTGGGACTCGCTCTGGTCTTTAACTGTGTCCTGATTTTATATTTTATAATTTATATCAGCACATGAGCTGGTGCCTGCTCTTCTATTTAAAAAATAGCCCTAATGAAACAATGCCTTCTAATGTGCTTAAGGCCAGTGGAGGACAGGCAGGTCATGAGAGGTTGATAAGCTAATGGAGACACTGTTCAAAAGGCCTGGACCCTGGGTCCACTCTGAGGGACGCTCCCATCACGTGGATGCTTCTTCAGAGGCAAGGGCAGAGCTCCAAGGAGCACCTCCTCCTCACCTTCTGCACGTAGTGGGGGAGATCGCCAGTACCAACCTCCTTGGAGTGGAGCTGAAGACTTTTTGAAGCTGTTCATGCCAGCTCATGGAGCTCTTCATGCCACACTGGCTGTTCATGCCACGTGTGAGTCAGGCATTACTTGAGCTGCATCATCCAGGCCAGAGACATGTGGCTGAGTTGGGTCCAACCTATTCTCATTCAATGTGAAGATGTCAGCTTGCATTGCTCCTCCATGTCCACACCCATAGCTAGGCCTCTGTTAAACACCGCACAAAAAGAGAGTCTAGAACTCTTTTGATAGGAACACATTACTTCACAAATAAACATAGTATTTTTTTTTGAATGGCAGATGAGGAAGGCAATAATACGGCAGTAAGTAAGACACAGGAGAGTCATGAGGGCGGTGGCTTGGTGGGAAGGATTCCCTGGACCCCATGCAGTTTGCCTTCCTGCTGAAGCTCTTGGAAAGTGACTTGGGTGGCAAGGGCCCTATGATGGTCAGCTCTGTGTGTCAATTTGACTGGACCATAGGATGCTCAGATAGCTGGTAAGACATTATTACTGAGGGTGCCTGTGAGGGTGTTTCTGGAAGAGATTGGTATTTTAATGAGTAAATGGAGTAAAGACCATTGACCTTGCCAATATAGGTAGGCATCATAAAATACATCAAGGGCTGGAATAGAATAAAAATGTGTAGAAGAGTAAATGCTCACCCTGAGCTGGGACATCCATCTTCTCTTGCCCTTGGGCTTCAGTGTTCCTGGTTCTCAGAACTCTGGGTTTAGACAAGAACTCCACCACTGGCTTTCCTGGGCCTCCGGCTTGCAGATGGCAGATCATGGGACTTCTCAGCCTCCATAAGTGCACAAGTCCATCCCTTACAATAGATTTCTTTCTCTATAGCTCCATGTATTTGTACATCCTGTTGATTTGCTTTTTCTGGAGAGCTCTGACTAATGCAGACCCCTCTTAGCACTGTTTTCTTTAATTTGGGCAATGCACATTTTACCCCAGTCCTAAGTTTCTATAACTGGAAATACTTGTCATATCTGGGTATCTTATAAAGCTTTCTGAATGATAAATTTAAATTTAAACAATTTTTATTATTGCTTCTTGCAGAAACAGAAAAATGCCTTGTCTTCATATCAAATCGTTTTAAAATGCTTTAAAAGGATATACATATATAATATGCCAGCCTTTATTAAATTTCTCCCTGTACTTAGTTGAATAGCAAGAATTTTAGAATGAAATAGTGTATATGAAAGTTAATTAAAACATCTTTTCTATTACATAGAATATATGTCTTTATCCAGAATATTTATAAAATTTCTCAGTAAGAGGGACAAATTATATTCCAAATCACCCCCGCTTTGATCGTGGTTAGTTATTAGTAATTCATAGAACTGCTCTAATTCTTGTCAGCTTCAAGAGGGACTCCACAATGCATCCCAGTGTGAGATGCAGATTAAAAGCCTAAACCAGCTTCTCATTGATTTCTCTGTGCTTAGAAGATATATTTGCAGTTGCTTCATCAATGTCTTCAGTATCAAGATCTAACTATTCACTTCCAGCATTAATTTTAGATATAGATCACATCCTATATGCTGTGGTGTTCCTGAATATGCATGTCTTTTTCTGAAGTCAGAGGTGTTGGTCCCAGCTATCGTGCTGGCAAGAGCTTGGGTTACTGGAGTAAATCGGTTTGGAAGCTGCTTAACAGCCACGTTTCCCCCAGCTGAGAGCATTTTCTTATCAGCTTCTCCCACCCACATCTAATTCATACTGATCCATTTCAGGAGATAAACCTTGCATACATAGATCTACCCTGTGAATGAGACTCTTTGATGAAAGCATATTCAAATTTGCTAACATTACGTGCAAGAAAGAAAACCTGCAGAAAAGTTAGCTCAAAGGGGAACATAAGTCTCTAGAATGGCAGAGAGAAAATAACATATTGTCAGCAAAACATGGAGAAGGAGTTCATTTTCTGCCTGACAGCTAGATTATACAGCGTTCTGTCTCTGATGAGAGCTTTGAGTACTGAAGGCACAAATCTACTCAGTCTTGGCAAGTGCCAGGAATCTTAGCTTTCTCAGTCCCATGACCACAAACTGCATACCCATCAGTAGCCAGTATTTCTCAATGCCTGCCCTTGCTGGTCATGAAAGACACGATTTCCCAAACTTACCACACCCTGGTGCACATAAACAAATTATAGTATTTTTATTGAGCACCAGGTCAGCAGGGGGAGCTGGCTGTCTCCAAGGACAGAGAAGTCAATACTTCAGGCATAACTTAATCTTTCCTTCTACATCCATGTGTAGAGACACACCAAATTATGAACTCTAGGGAGTATGACTTAATGAATTTGTGTAAAGCCAATATAGCTTATGAGAAAATAACTTAAATCAAGTACCTGGGTTTCAGAAGTGCTTAAATGTTTCTTGATATAGGAGGATGGTAATTGCCCATCCTTAGCTTTTTCATCACAACTGCCCAAACTCACGTGATTGCATCAATGGGAAAGCTACGGCTGAACAACAAGTGCCAGCCCAAGACAGCCCTGCTGATACTTGGGGCAATCCCCTTTTCCCATTATATCTCCTTGAGCAACAGACCACACCATGGTGCCTATTTCAGGTCTTTATCTTGCAACTGCCACAGACTGAGGCTTATCTGTTCTAGGCAATGCACTGTATGACAGAGCCAATTAATGAAGGGCCTGAAATCTCTTTGTTCTCCAGGATGTGACCCTCATGTGTTCAACCTTTACTGTCTGCCGACCTTCCCTTGCTTGGACAGCTTCGTGGCAAGAGGTTCTCTTCACCACCAGCTATGATTCCTTCCACTTTCCCTCCAATCAACATCCTCTTCTGATCTCACAGGTAAGAGGGAAGGTAAAGTGCCTCAGGCAAGAAAACCATTCTGTCCGCTTCCTACTGGAGGAATTTACATTTCATCACAATGAAAAGAGAACTGGTAAGCAATACTTTTGCTGTTTGTTGGTTTAGAGAAAGATGACCAGTGACATTAGAAAATGAGAAATTGTAGCTGAGCTCTCACTTATGAGTGAGAACATACTCACTCATGATGTTTGGTTTTCCATTCCTAAGTTACTTCACTTAGGACAGGACCCACAAATGTCCTCTTGTATAGATATGCAAATGATCCTGCTGCTTAACTTTGAACAATTCTCAAGTTTCATTGAAAAGATATGCCACTACATCTCCCCAGGAGGTCTCTGTAAAGTCCTTGGTGCTTATTACCTTGACCCAAAGTTCTGTCTTTTTGTTCTGGTTTCACCTTCAGGCCCAGAGGCCTCCTGAACTTTCACAGTGATAATTCAGCTTTTCTTCTGTTCCACTTTAAATGACTATGTTTAAGCTACATTCATGTTTCCATGCAGAATGGGTTCATATTTCAAAACTGATCTTTGATATGGTTTGGCTGGGTCCCCACCCAAATCTCATCTTGAATTACCATGTGTTGTGGGAGGGGCCTTGTGGGACATAATTGAATCATGGGGGCGGGTCTTTCCTTTGCTGTTCTCATGATAGTGAATACGTCTCATGAGATCTGATGGTTGTAAAAATGGGAGTATCCTTGAACAAGCCCTCTTCTCTTGTCTGCTGCCAAGTGAGATGTGTCTTTTATCTTCTGCCGTGATTGTGAGGCATCCCCAGCCACGCGGAACTATGAAGGCATTAAACCTCTTTCTTTTGTAAATTGCCCAGTCTAGGGTCTGTCTTTACCAGCAGCATGAGAACAGATTAGTACAATCTTTGATATAGAATCCTGGAAAGTGTTATTTGGGGTTCAGAAGGAAAATACTAACACTTAAAACACAAATTCATTTATGCATTTTGGAAATTCTCTAGTTGTAGACTCCGAATGGCAACACAAAATTTAACGATCCTTCATGCTCGACACCTGAACAATTTCCACTCTAGATGTGCACCCCAGGGCTGTGTCTGGCTGCCTTATTTGTGCTGGCTCTCAGCCTGTTACAGCAGTGTCCTGTACCCTGCACAGGATGCTCTCCAACATTAGAATGGTTTCCAGTTCCAAGCCGTGGAAAACAGAGCTTACAAATTCAAGTTGATTCACTGAATACACGAAAATCCTCACCCTTTTGTACTCCCCCACCCTTACGAATAAGAATTGGCAACTTTTACATATTTTAATCAGTTTTTGAAGTGTCATCTTCTCAAGGAAGTCTGAGAAGGAAATGTGGGTTCTCTGAACCTCAGTTTCAATCCACACTGTTGCTGAAGTTAAAGGTAAATCAAAGTAAGACAAACCGAATTTAACTTCAGCGTAACTTGACACATCTCTGAATTGGTAAATTCAAAGTACCAACACCTCAAAATTAAACTCTGGTGCAGCCTAGCCTTCATCAACATCAGTGGCGTCAATGATTTGTTTTTTCTTTTGAAGAAAAAAAAACCACTTTATTAGAGACAAAATTTACTTTGCTAGGAAGTAGGGTACTTAATATATTTGAATATGTATTCCATGGTTATGCTATCACTTGCCTCTTAACTTAGCAACTTCCAAAACACCACAGCCTCGAAGCAGAATCCCAGGGGAAAAGACGGCAAAGGAAATCACAATGTATTGGAAATGAGGGAACAACTCCATGCTTGACTGACTTTGACCAGAGTCAAGGAATTTTGGAATCTCAGAGCCAGACATGAAGATAATGAATCTTAGATATCATTCAGTTTGGATGATGTGATCTTTTCAGCCCAAGAATCTGTTATCCTCTCATGCTCACAAACCCTCATGGCATGACAATGCTTACTTATGAAGCAAACAGAACTTATTAAGTAATAATTTGGGTTTATAATTCTTTTTAAAAAGGAGATGGCTGTCAACTTGAGCTTCTTCTGAGCCTAAGGTGTATGTGGTGATGAGCCTGGGAGACTCAGTCCAGGGGCCAGATCCAGGAGAGCTCAGCTCTTGCCCGCTCCCCAGTAACCCTGTGCCCCCAGCACAGGCAGGAGCTGTGCCAGGCCCCAATCTTCAGTGAGTCACTTCACCTCTCTTGGCCTCAAACTCCCTATTTGTAAAATGGTGACTCTCATAAGAATTCTATTTGATTTATATATACAGTGCTTAATATATAGTAGAGGACCACCAGATATAGTGTTTCTCTCATTGAGCTACAAACATTCTAGGCAAAAGCAAAGATAACATGCTGTTTACTTCTCTTTGCAATCTTATTCTATTTCAGCTATTTCTCAGGCCTCTTGAAATATTGAAAATAGCATGAGAATGAACTTTATTTCACCTGCAAGCCCTTAGATTGCAAGGCTGGGAACAGATCTGATCTAATCTGATTCATCGGATGAGGAATATGAAACTCAAAGACAAATGAACCTCCCAAGCTACAAACTCCAGGATGCAGCCAGTGGGACCATAACCGGATGTGCTTGCTCCTGATCCGCAGCCCCGTCAGGAGCGATACAACAGCGGCCGTTATATTCCGTTTGTTTTTCAAATCAGGAATCATGCGTCCCCAGTGTTCTTAAAGATAACCAGAAAGAGGAAAGAAGGAAATGTTCACTCTAAGAAAATGTATTAAGCAATTTTGGCATTTAGTATGGAGTTTGGCACATTATGTCTGGAAACATAAGTCATGCATGGCCCTGGAAATATTAAGCATTCAAGGGAGATGGTTTTAATACCACTTTCTTCTTTTTCGTCAGCCTTCTGAAGACTGTAGTGGGCAAAGGGTGGTTTACCCCAATTAGACTCCACTCACCCAGGCTTTCTGGCAGATTTCATTCCAGCTGCCGCTCTGACTTCAGGCCCTAGGAATACGCATACAGCCCGGCACCCAGCCATCCCACCAAACAGACGCATTCATGTTTGGTCTCCTCTGATTCATGAGCTTCGGGCTGCTTTAATTTCCTGCGATTTCTTCATAAAACATTGAATATTCAATGCTCATTTTGATGTTGGGGTTTTGAGGGGTTTGGGGGTGGGGGTTTAGCTTGCTTTTCCTGGAGTTAATTTCTCCATTTGATGTGAGATTAATGGTCCTGTGGATGCTTGTGAGTAATCAGAGTTTACTAGAGAGAAGCACAGAGCTTTACAAGCCAGAAGGGCTTTCTTTGCCTCTATTTACTATTTCCTGAGAAATCAACAACACCATATTGTGGAAAGCCAATTACCACCCTATACAAGGTTAAGCTTTTCATCCAGGACAGCTTAATTGTTGAGGTAAATATATCATTGAGAACTTCTGTTTTATAAGACCAAAGCATTTTGGAGCACCTCATATAGCATCAGAGACAAAAGACCTCAATAAAATTTTAATGAATCGATGAATGAATGAGATTTACCAAGTAAAGTAGTTTCATTCTTTCTTTACTAACTAATTCAAAAAAAAAGTTTTGAAGCAATGAGAAATGTATTTCCTTTAAAAAGGGGGAGGAGAAACACACAAAACAGATAAGGTATCAAGCTCTAGTCCCCTTCCTGAAAATAAAATACAGAATGAAGCACCCTGCTGCCTGCGGCATGGAGGGAAACTCTTCCCATCTCTGCCTGGTCCAGGGTAGGGGCAGCAGGCTGCAGGTCCCCGAGATTAGCCTCAGAGCCACAGGATTTGGCGATCTGCTAGACCTTGCCTCCCGGTTGGGGTGATTGCCATGGCAAGCTCCTCAATGCCATGTTCCTGCGAAGTGCTGTTAGCCACGTTTCTGTGTAGATAAATCTACCTTAATGAGAAATGTCATCTTCAGAGTTGAAGTGAATCCATTTCAGCAAATGGATTTCTCTTCCTCAGAAGGGAAAATACTAAAATCCAGAATGCTGTTTTGTCCAAATGTTAACACTGAACCCTAAAGTTGTCTCTCACCATCATATAGGTTACTTTGGAGGAACTGTTTGTGGTTAAATTAATCAAATTATGGATTCAACTGTGGTTGGGAGATCACAGCCTGATAGAAAAAGAAAAATTACAAGGTAGGCTGGGCATGGTGGCTTACGCCTGCAGTCCCAGCATTTTGGGAGGCTGAGACGGGAAGACTGCTTGAGTACAGGAGTTCAAGACCAGCCTGGGCAACACAGAGAAACCCTATCTGTATGAAATATTTAAAAACTAGCCAGGTGTGCTGGCATACACCTGTAGTCCCAGCTACCCATGAGGCTGAGGTGGGAAGATCACTTGAGCCCAGCAGATCCACCCTGGGTGACAGAGTGAGATCCTGTCTCAAATAAATTTTTAAAAATTAGAAAAATAGGCAGTCTTTAGAAAAAGCTGCATTTCTAAAACACATTACAACTTTTATGTAATGTGTGTTACATTGAACTCTCTACACATCAAATAGATAATGTTGGGGAGATATTATTTTCTGACTTGGCAGATGGGAACCCAAGTCACAGAGGAGAAATCGCTAGCTCAACGCTTTACAACTCGGAGGCAACACAGTGTTGCTCCATGCACACAGACTCTGGAGTCCTAGAGAGCTAGCTTGTGAGTCCAGTTCTCTCTTTAGCTAACTACATATCCCACATACCCTGACACAGGTTACCCAGTCGCTGAGATTCAGTTTCATCATAGTAATCATTATAATAATATCTAACTTTTGAGGTTGATTTGAGAATTCAGATAATGTATATAAAGCGCGTTTCACAACATGCGCATTTGATAAACAGATATTTTATTATTGCTATGCTCAAACTAGAATAACAATATGAATCTCTATGTTCCTAACTTTATCTGTCTCCTAATCAGCAGGTTGTCTGCCTGTTAAATCGAACCTTCTCTAGGTTACCAATTCTAATTAGACATACTTGCATAGTTTGCTATGTAAGTAGAGCAAAAGCTGCCATTATATACGGGTGTGTATGGGAATGGTGAGGGTTATGTTTCATAGAGTTCCTTTTTACACCAGGCATTTTGCACACGTTAGATCACTGAATCCCCACACAATCTTATACGATGAATATCATCATCTCTATACATGATTAAACTGAAGCTATGGCATTGCCAAACACCGCCAAGCCAGTAATAACCAAAGTCCATTAGTTAGGGACAATGTCTATCTTGTTCACAGATTCTATCATCAATCATGCATTTAGCCTGGTACTTACTGAGTGCTCCATATTTATGGAAAAAAATTGATAAATTAAGATTCAAGTATTTATCTGACTCATCTTGCTGCCATTGTTAAAGACTGCCTCTTTCAGTAAACACTGGCTTCAGCAGTTCTCAGCCTGCTTGTATTTCATAATTACTGGGAGGTTTTCTATGGGGCTGGCAGGGGCGCTCCCCAGACCATTGGAATTAGAACCTCTATGGAGTCAGCACTCGTGCATGTTCTCCTACAAGACATGTTGATGACCCCCCACACCTGTATGAAGAAGGAAACTTCGTCTGGGGGAGTATCCAAAAGGATCAGTGGAAGATGCAATATATCCAACTAGCAGTAAGCAGTTGGAAGTTTTATTATCCTTTTATTTTCAATCGTGAGAACCAGGCTTCTTAGTGTCACTTGAATGCTGATGAAACTATTATCTTAGACAGACTTTCTACAACATTATAATTCTTCTTAAGTTTAATAATAAGTAAGAATTATTATTTGTCTTCCTGGGAGGCAATGCCTTTCTTTTTCACCTCTGCTGCTCTTTGGTTTTAATTGAACAGAGTCAATAAGTTACATTAATTATGAGTTTCTCCCCTTTGGAATCACTGAATAAACAAGCAAAATCAAGGACATGTTTGTCCTTGATTAATTATAAACAATAAAATTTCTTCAAATCCAGAGCTGCGCAGCATTTGCCTGGGGAAAGCTGACAAACTCAGAGAAGCAGAAATCAGCTCAAGGGCAAGTGCTTTGAAAGGGGTAAGTCTCTATAGAGTTTTAAGATGGGCGTCTACCACAGGTTCCCAAATGCAGGTGCAAAACCTCTGCCCTGGTGTTCTCACCTCTAAGCAGCCGTCTGGATTCCAGAATCTCCTGAGGAAAGAGGCACCACCTGTCCTGAAATTTAAGGGCATTTCTAAAGTCATATAAGATTTCACCTGGGCAAGGAACAAAGAAAACAAGGACATTATTTTAGTTCAAACACTGTGGACCTCCAAAGATGTGGCTCTTTGGAAATATTAAATATTTGGAAATATTAATATTTGGAAATATTAAAACTTATAGTAAGAAATTACAAATTCAGCAGTATTACAAAAATAGTCATGTTTTCTCAAATTCTAAAATCTGCTACTGTTGGCTCAAGTATTTTTATGTAATAAGAATCATATTGCATGCATAAAGATAATGATAACAAATTACCTCCATCAAGTTCTACATTTAGATATTAAAAATCAGATGTTAGTTCTCACTCTGCTAATAAGTTATGTGATCTTGAAAAAAATCACCATTTCTATATCTCATATATAAAATTGCTGTATATTTCCAATGATTTATTCTACCACTAGTAAAGAACAATTCTGTAAGTACTATAAAATAATCTACTCTAATTAGTCCAGAAAAGGAAAAGAAATCCCTAACGCTATGGGAAATTTGGATATCAAGGCCATAACAACACATACAAATACACACACACACACACACACACACTGAAAGTAAACAAACCTAACTCAAAATGAGAGCAAAAGTTACATTCCAAACAGGCTTCATTCCAGTAATTCTTCTTTTAACTCCAAGGAGACCACAAGTTGCCCTTTTGTGCATATGTACATCATTCACAGCACATATGACAGCTTAAGAAAGATGATTTTTCTCCCCTTCAGCAATCTATTTTAAAAGATATCTTATTATTGCAAACGCACATTTAGTTATTATTATAGCTTTGTAAAAATCAGATTCTTTATGTAGGCAACATAGCAAAAATATAGCTCTATTCCAGTGGCAGTGCAAAAATATTTTAAAATCTTTTCCTTTATAAAAGCAATGAGAAAAATAGGTGGAAAAGTCAATATCAACTTTTTTAGATGTGTGGAATTTAACAAAAAAATTACCAAAAACCACAAGGTCTTTAGTCAAGAAAAATCCTGTGTTTCTTCAAATACTTTTCTGTTTTTTGTTTGTTTGTTTGCTTTGCTTGTTTTGGTTTGTTTTTCCTCTATCCTCTCTTTCTGGGACTCTCATTATGTGTGCTATTGTTCTGTATAGAATTTTAGGTTGATGGGATTTTCCTTCCCCCACTTTACAGGTGCTGCCCCACCGTTTTTCCTCATACATTGTTTCTAATAAGAAACCTGCTGTCATCTTGACTTTGTTTTGTTTCTACTGCAACTTTGTTGCTCTCATTTTTTTAAACATTAACTTTACTATTTTTTTTAATTATTATACTTTAAGTTCTGGGTTACATGTGCAGAATGTGCAGCTTTGTTGCATAGGTACACATGTGCTATAGTGGTTTGCTGTACCCATCAACCTATCACCTACATTAGGTATTCCTCCTAATGCTAGCCCTCCCCTAGCAAGACACATACACATGTATGTTTATTGCGGCACTATTCTCAATGGCGAAGACTTGATACTAACCCAAATGTCCATCGATGATACACTGGATAAAGAAAATATGGCACATATATACCATGGAATACTATGCAGCCATAAAAAGGATGAGTTCATATCCTTTGCAGGGACATGAATGAAGCTGGAAACCATCATACTCAGCAAACTCTCACAAGAACAGAAAACCAAACACTGCATGTTCCTCTCATTTTTTACGATGATAGTTTTCTCACCAATTTTGAGCAAATTGATGATAACATTCCCCAGTGTGGTTTTCTTTCTAAGTCTTATCCTGAGGTAACTTGAATTACTTAGCTCTGTGGGTAGACAATTGTCATAAATTTGGAAATATTCTGTCACCAAATTTCAAATATATTTTTCTGTCTTTCTCCTCTCGCCTCTTCTTCAGTGGCACAAATTATGTATCTATTAGGCCACTTGGAGTTTGCCCAAAGCTCACAGGTACAAATTTCATTTTTTTATCTTTTTTCTTTTCATTTTAGATAACGTCTTTGTCCATGTTTTCACATTCTCTAGCTTTTTTGTCTGAAATGTCTAATCTACCAGCAATCTCAGCCAATGTATTTTTTGTTTCAAACATTGTATTTTTTCTCTCTAGATATTCAATTTTGTTCTTTTTATATCTCCTATCTCAACTTTTTAAAAGTGTGGAATATAACTGTAATAACTCTAGTGTCTCTGCCACCTAATTTTAACATGTGTCAGTCCTGGGTCCTGCTTCATTTATTTCTTCATTATGTGTCATACTGTCCCTCTCCTTTGCATGCCTGGTAATTTTTGATTAAATATCAAAGGTTAAGTAACTTTCATGTACACAATTTATATATGACAGAGCTAGAATCTGTGCCAGAATGTAATGTACTTGGTCTTTTTCTTAAACCACTACTGCCTCTGAATTGGGGTGGAGTGAAGTGAGGTCGAGGAAGGAATGTGTAATAACTCCCTTCAAGCTAGAATATTTTGTTAAATGGCTTTGGTAACAAAAACAGTATTTTTATGTAGCGTTATATCATTTATTCTCTTTTTGAGGGCGAAGCAAAGGTCTCTGGCACAGCAATTAGCTATATTTTCTAAATGTGTGTCATAATTTGAAACATGGGATAAGCATTAGGGAGTAATAGTATTAATGTCTGACTTTTCAGAATACTATGAATAAAAATTCGAAAGCATGGGAGACAACAGATGGATCCACATCACTAGAAAAGATATATTTTTTACATTTACCATACAAAGTAAAATGTATCTTAATAGTAAGAAAATGAATGGCCATTAAGATTATAGATTCTGGGCAATTTCTCAGAATTTTCATTATCTGATTTATTCCTGTATGAAAGTGGTGAGTGATAATTACTGGGATACAGCCAAAACATTCATCACCTATAAAATTTTGGCTTTAAGTTTTCTTATCAGAAATGAGATTCTAAAAAATCTCAACCACTTTTTATAAAAATTATTCCTGTGAAGTTTATGCCCTTCATGAAGAATTATATTGCAGAGCTCAGCACTGCAATTCAGTTCCACTGCCCTGAATTTGAGGTAACAAAATGCTAATAGGACAACTGTGGAATTCTTCACATGTTCTCCTAAATTTGTTTCCAGTGTTCCAGTGTGTATTAATTTGAAAAAGAAATAGTTATTTCAATATTCAGTGGGAAAAAACATGGGTTTAGGAGTTGAAAAAAATAGTTTGCAATCTCAGCTTTGTCACGTTTTGATTTTGCGCAAAATACCTCCATTATGAGTATTTCCTTCTCTGTACGATGAGGGAAATAATACTGTAACAGAATGGTTTCAGCTCCTTCCACCCACCACCACCACCATCTGTGTGTTTTCCCTCATTTTAGATTCCCTTGACACGGCAAACTCTCTATGAAACATCTATCCTTCACAGCTGCATACTATAACGAGACTATTTCTTCGTGTGTCTTTCATTTACTAATAAAGAAATGTATTTCCTGGAAAGTGTTAAACAACAAACCATCACATCTCCTTGTCCAGAAATCGATCACTTGCCCTTCTCTGAACCAATTACGGTAGACGTGGGATGGCACACCATTTGCCAAACAGCGGATCCCTGAGGTACATGAGGTACTCTTTTAAATTCTTCCTTGAAGAAACTTTATAGCATTTAAATAAAATATAAATAAAATACTTAGTACAGAACCTGGAACATGAAAGGGGCTCAATAATTTCTAGAGATCTACTAGACAGCATCATGCCTATAGCTGACCATATTGTATTTTCTCCTTAAAATTTCTAAGAGGACAGATCTTATGTTTAGTGTTCTCACCAGTGTAATAACAATAATGGGAAGAATATAGTACTCCTCCTTTTTCTGCAGTTTCACTTCCTGCAGCTTCAGCTACCCATGGTCAAATATGATATGAAAATATTAAATGAAAAATTCCAAAAATGAACCATTTGTAAGTTTTAAATTACATGCCATTCTGAGTAGCATGATGAAAACTCATTCCATTCCCCTCTGTTCTACCTGGGACATGAGTCGTCCCTTTGTCCAGCATACCCATGCTGCATATGCTATCCACCGTCAGCCATTGACTTTGTCCACTCCTGACATCCAACCGTCAACATCGACATGGTTCAGTGATCCAGGACCACCCAAAGCAGATGATCCTCCTTCCGATATACAGTCAGAAGGTCAGTCGTAGCCTAACGCTGCATCACAATGCCTACATCATTCACTTCTCTTCATCTCCTCACATCATCACAAGAAGGGCAAGTACAGTACAATAAGACACTTTGAGTGAGAGAGAGGGAAAAAGAGAGATCACATTCACATAACTTTTATATCGGTTTATTGTTAGAATTGTTCTATTTTATTTTTATTATTAGCTATTTTTGTTAATATCTTACTGTGCCTAATCAATAAATTAAACTTCATTATAGAAATGTATGTAGTTGAAACAAAAGGCATATATAAGGCTATGGCACTATTCATAGTTTCTGGCATCCACTGAGGGTCTTGGAATGTATTCCCCATGGATAAAGGGAAACTACCGTAATTGTGGGCATGAGCGGAAACTGTGGGAAATGAATGATATTTTTATGGCTTTGATGGTGGTGATGGCTTCACAATTATATACTTATGCTCAACCTCATTGAGCTGTATCAATTAAATATCTATAGCTTTTTAT
Source organism: Gorilla gorilla gorilla (assembly GCF_029281585.2). Lineage (NCBI taxonomy): Eukaryota > Metazoa > Chordata > Mammalia > Primates > Hominidae > Gorilla > Gorilla gorilla. The sequence goes on along the minus strand of NC_073236.2, from coordinate 134,623,763 downwards.
ATATCAATCATACCGCCATAAAGTGGTTTGAAAATAGATAAATAGTAGTTATCATTATCATAATATGAGTATCAGTAAACATTTTCTGAAGCAATAGGTGACTATGGGAAGGACCATTTGTTTTTGAAAGCTGGATCAATTCCAAAAGCCTACTAGCCACTGGAATCATAAAGTAGAAGAGCTATGCAAAATTAGATTTAAAATATCTATTTGGCCAGGTGTGGTGGCTGACACTTATAATCCCAGCACTTTGGGAGGCTGAGGCAGGTGGATCACTTGAGGTCAGGAGTTCAAGACCAACCTGGTCAACATGGTGAAGCCCCGTCTCTACTAGAACTACAAAATTATCCAGGCCTGGTGGTGGCACATGCCTGTAATCCCAGCTACTTGGGAGGCTGAGGCAGGAAAATAGCTTGAACCTGGGAGGTGGAGGTTGCAGTGAGCCAAGATCGCACCACTGCACTCCAGCCTGGGCAAGAGAGCAAAACTCCATCTCAAAAAAAAAAGAAAATTATTAAACATGGAACATAAGTGTAAGAGAGAGAGAGAGTGTGTGTGTCTGTGTGTGTGTGTGTGTGTGCATGTGTGTGTGTGTGTGTGTCTTACTATTTCATGTGGAGGGAAGGCAAACTTAGACTAAAAGTGTAGAGCTTGGGGAATGATGGTGCAGAGCCAGGAAGGCCAGGCTAACAAAGGACATATCCAAAAGCAATTTAATAAAAAGATATTGTACATCAGCCATGTGCCTACTTTATGCGATGTCCCGTGAAGAAGACAGAAGTAAATACGATAGTTATGAGTTAAACGGATAAGCAGAAGAAAAAAAAAACACAAAGCGATGTATTATAAGGAGGTTAAAGATTGCGAAATGGAAACTAAAAGGTTCTCTGGAAATATATAGCTGCAACTGTATTTAATATTTTGGGTCACAATAGGAAAATACTTTCAAATGAAATGGAATTTCAGTAAGACCTGTGGACAGAAGTAGTATTTCCAAGAGGATAAAGAGCCTTACAAGAAGAGGGAATCACATATACAAAGGCCCTGAGTTAAGGGAGATGAAACATGTTTACAAAATAAGGGCACACTGCCAGGAGACAGACACAAGATCACTTGGAAGAAGAGGTCAAGACCATAATCTGGAGAACTGCTGGAGAGCTGTGTTGAAGATTTAGACTTTCCTCAAAGGCCAGTGGAAAGCCGTGATAGGGTTTTTAAGCAGAAAGTGATACATTTATATATCAAAATGCAAAAGTGCTTACTCACATTATAAACACAAAAATGGGTACAAGTGGGGCAGAAGATACAGAGGAAACAAGTAGGTGTGTGTGCTAACATGTAGGTATGATCGATTATAGGATTATATTTTTGACGCTGAAATGGCAATCAGGAGGGAGTAAAGGAGTTGGGCTGACTTAAAAGGTAGAAATAAAAGTACTTCATTATTTATTCAATATTAAAGTGAGGGAGATATAAAAGACAAATATGACTCTGTGACTCTGGTTTCTTGCATCTATAATTGGGAGAAAGGTGCACCATTTACTTACATAGGGAGAAATGTCAAAGAAAAGTTTGGAAAAGTGGAGATCAATAAAAGACATCACCTATTTATAAGAGTCAGTCATTTTGTTATGCACTCTACATGAATTATTTCAATTACTTTTGTCACACCATAATAAGATAAATCAGTTAGCTTTCTAATTCTACAGGTTTTAATCTATAACCTGAAGCTTAGATTCTAAAACCTTGTTTAAGGTCACAGAGGTGTTAAATAATATAGATTAGATAAACATCTTAAGCTAAATCTGTCTGCATTCAAAGAGATTTACTAGAGTTTTTGCTCTTAACCACTGTAGTGCATCTCTTCTTCTTTCAAGCATATTATATAAATAGAATTGTACGTAAGTCCTTTTGTAGATTGACTTTATTTACTCAATATAATTTCAAGAAAATACATCCAAGTATCACCAGTATCAGTAGTCTGTTTCTTTTTATGTTGAGTAGCATTCCATTGTATGGACATACCACAGTTTGTTTAACCATCCACGCATTGAAGGACATCTATGTTGTTTCCAATTTCTATTTTAATAAAGCTGCTAGAAACATCCATGTCCAGGTTTTTACGTGAACAAAAGTTTTCATTTTTTAGATAAATGCCCAGGAGTGCTATTGCTGAACTGTACAGTAGTTGTACATTTAGTTTTGTTTAAAAAGCAAAAAAACCAACAACAAACAAACAAAACCTCTCTCATATCCACATAGTGATACCTCATTGTTGTTTTAATTTGCATTTCTGTAATGACTAATAAGACTACACATCTTTTCATGTGCTTATTAACATATATAGATCCTCTTCAGTGAAATGGCCCATTTTTTTGTCTTTTTCTCTTTTTCTAATTAGATTGTACTTTTATTTTAGGGCTGAATTTTGAGAGTTTTTTTTATGTATTGTAGATTCTAGCCCTCTGTCAGCTATGTAGTTTGCAAATATTTCCTTCCAAACTGTAGCATGTCCTTAAAAACTTTTAACAGGCCACGTGTGGTGGCTCACCCCTATAATCTTAGCACTTTGGGAGGCTGAGGCAGGCAGATCACATGAGGCCAGGTGTT